>NW_006399811.1:14875965-14906557 GCF_000299155.1 Elephantulus edwardii | reverse complement strand
TCAGAGGCAGTGCGGTTGGCGCAGGAAAGAGCAGGGTTTAGGGCTGTTGTGCATAGGGTCGCTATGAGTCGGAAACGACTCGACGGCACATAACAGCAACAACATATTGTAGTTATTTGTATGTGGGCACTAGGACTGACATCTAGCTCTGAACCAGGCACATCATAGTAGGTGCTTGATAAAAGATATTCAAGCGAAGAAATGTATACTCCAACACTGGTAAAATTCCTTCTAATAGCCTCATATACTAGCTGCTCATGAGAAAGAGGGACAATCTCCTCTGGTGTAATTTACAGTCTCAGAAACCAAATGGAGTGTCAAGTATGAGTTGGTTCCAATTCGGTGACAAGGAATTTAGCTAGAATTATAGAAAACATTTATAATGTGTGCTTTCTCATGCAATTTTATCTTTGGAATCACTTTGAGCTAAATATTAATCAAATACCACAGAAAAGGAAAGCTCAGAGACATTAATTGACATTTAATACAATGCAGTAAGTATGCTATAAAGCAGGACTTTAATTCAGAAATGGGTTCAGCCCTTATGATGGAGTCTTTCTAGCATTTTGAAGGGGACCCTCCAAATTGGAGTCAGAATTTGTCTAGCCCAGGAAGCCCTAGTGTGCAGGCCCCTTGGCAGCAGTCCCAGGTTTTATATAAATTCTCAGGCATATCTAGATTTCCGAGGAGTGTAGGTGAGTTCCTGGTATAAGTGGGAGGCTCTTGGGCTCCTGGTAGACCTCTGAGTCCTCCTGGAGAGGCAGGAATCCCCTAAACTGGATTCTCAGAGCTGCCTGGACTCTATAACACGCAGGTTCTGGGGACTCTCAGAATTCTGCAGCAAAGGCTCTCTCTGCGGCTAGCCAGCTCCTTTACGGCAGAACTTGCTTCTGAATATGTCCTGTGACAAAGTTTGCAAGAAAAAGCTAAGCAATTGAGCTGGCCAGCAGACCATGCTTTGATGTGGGGCTGCCCTTAAGAATGCTTCCTGAGAGCCACCCCTTTGAAGCATCTGGTTAGAAGGTTTGCCTGTTCTCTTTCTATACATTAATTACACTAACTTCCTGAGAGAGTCTCTTAAACGGCTTTATCGCTCCACTTCAGTTTGTTCAGGCTTCTTCTTGAGTCATTTATGACTTTCCCGCCGCCAGCCTGGCAGCCACTCTGTTGGCTGTTGGCCTCGGGAGAGGGCACAAGGCTCACCCCTTTTATCTCCTCTTCCACTTAGGAATGTAAACCTACTTTTCCGTTCCTGTTCCTTCTACCCAGCTTTCACCATTCCTGCCCCTCCAGCTTGGCCTCCCAGAACCCTGGCACAGAGGGGAACGAGTTAAGGCCTCTGCCTGGCACAAGGTCCAGGTTGTTCACAGGCCAGTTGGTCAGAGAAATACAAGTAACATTGAGATAGTTACTGTGATTGGCCTTTCAGATTAGCAAGTTTATGTAAACACACACACACACACACACACACACACACACACACACACAGCCTGAGGCAAAGACCTACCTCGACACTTTTCTGCTGGGTCAAGGGCCAAGGGATCCCCAAAGTAGCCAGCTTTGCACTGGTCACAGTGGAAGCCAGCAGTGTTGTGGATGCACTTCAAACACCTGCCTGTTAGCTGGTCGCAGTTCCCAGATGCACTGGGATGCACGTTGTTATTGCATTGGCAGGGCTGACAGGGTCTCACCGGACCACGTTCCCCAAAGGGGTCCCCAAAGTAACCATCAGCACAGAGTTCACAGCGGGCACCTGGGAAGGAAGCAATGATCAGACCCAGATCATCAACTGTGGGCAGCAAGACCAGACCCAGGGGCCAAAGTAGCAAGTTATCCTCTGAACAGAGAGAGTCATGCTTCGCACCACACCAGGGGCTGGGGTCACCAATCTGAGGGCACAGTAGCACCCCTGGAGGTGTCCTCTCAGTGAACTAGCTGGCTGGGACAAGCCAGCAGCTCCTAAAAGCAATAAGATTCAGAGCAACACCCTCAAAGTCATTGCTGTTAAATTCGTTAGTCCAGATCAAACAGGAGAGAGATTGTGACATTTAAGAGGTTTATTACTACAAAGAGAACTGGGGGGGGGGGAGGGAGAAAACTGTACAACAATGAATACTTTTAAAAAAGTGAACTAGGGGAGAAGGAAATGAGGGAGGGGATAAATTTGCAACAATAAAAGAATAAAAATCTAACTTTTCTTTAAATGTTTGTTAAAATGACAATGAAAATAAAATTTTATTTCTTAAAAAATACAGGTAACTACACTTTTTCATATTTACCTTGATTTATTTCCTAAAATGGAAAAACAAAACCAAAACAGAACCCCAAGCATTTGTTTTGAACTCTTTTCATCTGCTATTTGCAAACTTCTTAAAAGCAGCTGTAACGTTTCCTGTTCTGACTTAGGGAGCTCTAGCGGCCCGGTGAGTGCAGCGTCACATTCCCATCCCAAAGGCAAGCAGCTCGAATCCACCAGCTGCTCCGTGGGAGAAAGATGGGCAATCTCTTCTCTGAAAAATTGCTGGAAGGTCAGCTATGAGTCAGTTCCGATTCTATGGTACACAACAAAAACAGCCATTTCTGCCTTTGCTCAAGTCTCTCAGGCATCAAAACTTTAACTTTTGAAAAATCAAAACTCATGTTGCTGTCACGTCAGAACTCATTCATAGCTGATCCTCCAGTGGGCCCTCTCTCTCCCAAGGAACTACTGGTGAATCTGAACCAGCAGAGAGGTACAGGCTTTATGTTAGCAGCATGACTCCCTAAGAAACACACAGAAAGAATAAGGGCACTTTCGATTACCCCTAAGTAATAACAGCTTCCCGGAGGCTCTGGTGGGTGTAAATAGTTCACATGCTCAGCTGCTGACCTAAAGGTTGAAGGTTCAAAAAGCACCTTGAGGCCCAAATCACTGAGCCGCCGCCAAGGACTCAGCTGCCTCCCCCTCGAGCCCCCTCGCTTCCTAGTGACGCTCAGTTCCCCTGCCTGCCTTCTCCCCCCAGAGGAAAAGGATAGTATGTCCACTATCCAGAACCTCCACTCTTTCTAACTCTTTGCTGATGCAAGTAAGGGTGATGACTGCTTCCTGCTGGGACTGAAGATTATACCCATATAAGAATTCAACAGAGAAACAGTAGGACAACTGTCCAAAGGATCGCTGATGATTATGATAAAAAGAAACTAATGAAGGTGTTTAAGAAGTTTGCCTACAATGGTACTGTAATTGAGCATCCAGAATATGGAGAAGTAATTCAGCTACAGGGTGACCAGCACAAGAACATATGCCAGCTCCTTGCAGAGACTGGACTGTCTCAGGACGACTAGCTGAAGGTTCACGGGTTTTAAGTGCTTGTGGCTCACTGAAGCTTAAGTGAGGATTTCCTTGCAATGAGTAGAAAATTTCCCTTCTGTCCCTTGTCACAAGTTTAAAACCTCACAGCTTGTATAATGTAACCAGTTGGGGTCCACTTTTAACTTGTACGAGTGTAACTCTTTCATGCAATAAACAGAAAAGAGCTGCGGCTGGGGGGGGGGGGGGGAGAAACACCTTGAAGCAAAGCCTGGTGATGTACTTCATATACTCCGGGCATTGAAAACTCCATGGAGCACAGTTGTACACTGACACACCAGGGTTAAGATGAGCTGAGATGGGCTTGATGGCATATTCTTTGGAGGCAAAGTTATTGACATAAATGCATGGCGTCAGGACAGGAAGAAGCTCTGGGTCTTACCCGTGACCCCAGGGGGACAGTTATTGCACACCACCTCCTCTGTCTCAGGCATCACGGAGCAACTGAACCCATTGCGACAAGGACATGGCTTACAGCTCCGGGGATCCTGTGGGTCATTGTAGAAACCAATGGGGCAGTCGGCACACTCAATGTCAGGGTTTTCATCCCCTGAGTAACAATCTCCTGGGAAGCAGAGGAAGGACAGAGGGACAGGAAAAATGAGCAGAGGTAAAGAGCACAACACCTTTACTATGAAGGATGTGTGGGGCCAGAGCGTAGTAACTCAAAGCCTTCCATTTTGAATCTTTTCATAAAGTATCTGAACACTGGTATTCCCCTCTGTCTTAGAACCAGCTCTAAAGCTGAGCCGTGATCCTGAACCCACTCATGCTAAGTACACCCACGCTTCCTTTGCGATCCATATCTTCGCCCCGCTCCCATGTCCTCCATGCCTGACACCACTTGGTACACATTCATCCAGGCACTGACGTTGCCTTTGATCTCTCCCTACAGTTCTTGCAACCTGACACCCATCCTGCCTGCCCTCCTGCACTGAACCATAACAGCCATTTCCTGAAACCCAGCACCTTTCTCACAACCTTGAGCCATTTCCATAATGAAAAGGATTGAGAGGGCGTAAAGCACCTGCACATCTTCCCTACCCCTGCCCCCTAATCCTTTTCCCATCTCTGAAATGAGTTCAGGCACATGTGCTCTCGCCCAGCTCTCTCTCCCAGGAGACCTGAGTCACCTGGCTGCAACCTCAGCCACCTGGCCCAGATGTCACTCCACTCACCTGTGTCTGGATCGCAAGCTCCTCCTCCTGGGCAGTTACATGGCATGCAGGTGCTAAAAGGCCCCAGCCTGGCTGAATCTCTTTTGTAGCCAGAAGCACAATCCTGGCAGAACTGACCCTTGTACCCAGCAGGACACACACACTGTTCAACCCAGGGTGCTGGGGCTCCAGAGACTGGGCGAGCTGAAACCAGAGTCACGTTGTCAAAGTAGCCAGTACCTGGGATAGAGGGTGGATGAGAAAAAGCACATGGAAAGGGCTTCAGTAAGGATGGTTTTGGATTTTCTTTTTCTTAATTCCCTGTCAACGATAGGTAGAGTTCAGTTGTCAATGCCACAGAGTCTGGCATGGCTACTGAGCACATGGGCTCTGGAGTCAGGATATAATTACTTTCATCAGTTCAGTCAGTTCCACCTTCACTCACTATGTCAACTGGACAAATCACACGACCCTCCCTCACCATCGCTCTGCTTTCTCAACTGCAGAAGGAAGGAGAACAGTAGCATATCTACAATTGATATCAGGAAGTGCTGTGGGATTGTTTGTTCATTATTGTTATGGGTTTTTTTAGTATTTTTGCTAGTTATGATTTTACTAAATCTGCGTTATGCAGATGACACAACCCTTCTTGCTGAAACTGAAGAGGACCTGAAGCACCTGCTGCAGAGGGTCAAGGACTGCAGCCTCCAATATGGATTGAGGCTCAATGTCAAGAAGACATTCTCACCACTGGACCAATTGGCAACATCAGGATGGGTGGTGAAAAGATTGAGATTGTACACAGCTTTAGTTTGCTTAGCTCCACAGTCAACACTCTTGGCACCAGAAGCCAGGAAATTAAAAGGCGCATTGCCATGGGAAAGTCTGCTGTTAGGGACCTCTCCAAAGTACTGAAGAGCAATGGTGTCTCTCTGGAGACTAAGGTGCATCTGATACAGGCCGTGGTCTTTGCTATATCACTTGTTATGCATCAGAGAGTTGGACAATGACCAAGGAGGATAGAAGGAGAATTGATGCCTTTGAGCTGTGGTGCTGGAGAAGAGTATTGAGAGTACCATGGACTGCTAGGAAAACAGATTCATCCTGGAAAGGGTTAAACCAGGCGGCTCCTTGGAAGCAAGGCTTCTGAGGCTCTGTCTAACATACTTTGGGCATGTTGTTAAGGAGGGACTGGTCCTTGGAGAAGGACATCATGCTTGGGAGGGTGGAGGGACAGTGCAGGAGGGGAAGGCCCACTATGAGGTGGACTGATTCAGTGACTGGGTAATTGGGATGGGAGTGTCAGAGACAGTGCGAATGGCACAGAACAGAGCAGAGTTTAGGGCTGTTGTGCATAGGGTCGCTATTAGTCACAAGCAACTCAATGGCACATAACAACAACAACAACATGGTGCCTTTGAATTGCAGTCCTAGCAAATAATTTTAAATATACCCATGGACTGCCTAAAAAACAAACACGTCTGTCTTGAAGGAAATTTAACCAGAGTGCTCCTTAAAAGCGAGGATTGTGAAACTTCATTTATTTTGAGCATATTCTTAGAAGGAACCACTATTTGGAGAGAGACATAATACTGGGCAAAGTTGAGGGACAGAGAAAGAAAGGAAGACCCTCAAACAAGATGGATTGACACTGTGACTGGAACAAAGGCTTGCGTATGATAAAGATGGAGAGTGTTACAGGATTGGGCAAGGTCCAGACTTGCTCATAGGGAGTTCTGGTGGCCTGGTGGTAAGGAGCTGCACTGTAATTCCAAAGGCACACTGTTCAAATCCACCAGCTGTTCTGTGGGAGAAAGATGGGCAATTTCCTCCCATGCAATGAAACTGCATCTGAAAACCCACTGGAGGGTCAATTTTCAGGTTGTTTCTGTCTGCATGGTACACAACAACAATGACAACAACAGGGTCGCTATGAGGGGAAGTGGCCTCAAGGGCACCAACACCACCAACTACATGATTTTGTGAAAATCAATCCATTATCAGGTATGTGGCACAGTACGCTCAATGTAAAAAAACAAAAAAACAAAAACAACCCCAAAATAAAAAAACAGAACACACACAAAAAATGTTAACCCACTGAACCAGGGGAACTCCTTAAAACAGATACACTAAATTAAAAATGGTGCATCTGCTTGTTTAGACACTACCACCAACTAAATCAAGAGCTATTTAGTTAACACGCTAAACTAGACACATACTGTATTCTCCATACGTAGCTCGGATCCATAGGGCCGTGAGGTTCCTCAGTAACCGTCGATATTCAAAGTAACTCAGCTGGGGGCTCCAATTACTGCTCGGATGTTCATTTAATCTGTATCATTTAAAAAGAAAATTATAAATCTGACTCTTACCAAGTTTGAGAATGTGAGATCAGCAAAACCCTTTTGCAGTCCTGTCTAGGGGACCAAGAGATACCTCTTCATGGACACTAACTTGGAGCTGCCAAGGGGTCAAACCCCACAAGACAGGATGGAGGGTCTCCCAATGAGGAAGTCTCACTCAGAGGGTCACACTGTCCTGAGCAGTGCTGCTCCCAGCCCACCAGAGACCACGTTCTATCCTTGGCCCCCAAAACACCTCCATATTCAAGTGGATCTTGCATAATTTATTTCTGGTGTTACTGTTTAACTGATGTGTCTATTATCTGAGCACATTTTACTCACTTTTTTTTTTTTAAATAAAATCTATGTTCTAGCAAATACATAGTAGTTGTCAGGAGTGGGAAGGAGCGAGTCACTGTGAGGGGGCACTAAATGTAGTCAGTGCCACTGACGTGTACGTGCTGAGATTGTAGAATTGGCAATAGCTAGCTAGCTAGCTAGATGAGATAGATAGATAGATAGATAGATAGATAGATAGATAGATAGATAGATAGATAGATAGATGATAGATAGATAAATTATTTGCTACACATACCAAAAAAAAACCCCAGCCCCATTTTGTCGTCCACATATAACCCATCTCTTGCGAACCCATTAACACTGAGTCAATTCTGACCCGTAGTGAAGGTTAATACAATTAAGGGGCATGGGGAAGGTGACTATAATAGAGAAGCACGGAAGTGGAATCTCAAAGTAAAAGCTCCTATTGAGCAGGGTGCTCCAGGTAGTGCTGTGTGTTGATATCACTAAATTAAATCTCTCAATTCTCACTACCTGGGCCCCAGTTAGGCCACCAACCTTGAACTTGAGTTATTGAAAGACAATGTGTTTCAATGGTCCAGTTAAGAGCACTTCCAATGCATCCTGCACATGGTTTTCTCACCCAGCATTCACACCTGATCTTGCTTATTCTCCATTTGCCCATTCTCTACTTTCTCAGTCCCTCTGTGGTTGCCCCTCATCTTGTGGATCTGTACAAGCACCCTGAATGGCATCCAAAGCTCGTTCTGACAGACCCAGTCTTGTCAGCCTCGTCTCCCCACTTCCCCTGTATATGCTGCAGCCCAGTCATAAAATCCACTCGTTCCTTCCTTCCTGTACTGCTATGCCCCTCCCACATTTCCACACATATCCACATGCTCTTCTCCATGTTTGTCACCCTCTGACTTTCCCCCCTGGGAAACACTGTCCAGCTCTCCGCCCTCATCCCACACATTGCCTCCTCTGGGAGGCTTTCCTTGACTCCTTGCGTTTAGGTTCCTCTCCTTTCCCCTCCTCCAAAGGCCTGTGAGCATTCACTGCCCCTAGAGTGACTGCTGAACTGTGTTATGTTTGGGTTTTGACAAGAGTCTAGTACAATCGTCTAGCTTTCCTACTAGATAGTATCTCTTCGTTTTCATATCACAGCTTCAAATGTAGTATCGAGGGCTTACTATGCACTACTCCTAACTTCTGTGTTAAAGCAAAACAACTTAGTTGTCATAGTTGTAATATGCAATCGAATCAGAACCAGCTCACAGCTGACCCTCAGCAGGTTTTCAGAGGCTGTAAATCACATGGGAGGAGAATGCTCATCTTTTTTCCCGTGGAACATCTGGTGGATTTGAATGACATGCCTTGGAGTTGGCAGCACAACTCCTAACCCACTAGGCCACCAGAGCTCCCATACATGTCTGAGTTCACTTCAACTCATGATGTCAAAGTAGAACTATTCTCCATAGGGTTTTCTTCTGAGATAGCTCTGGGTGGGTTAGAACTATCAACTTTTCTGCTAGCAGAATACATTAACCATTTGCACCACCTGTAACTCTGTTCATAGCATTAACAACTTCCATTCTGTAAGATGAAGTTCACTCGCCCTAGCCACAAACGTGGCCTCACCTCTATGCGTCACTTCTCATTACATTCCTCACCCTTGCTCCTGTTCCACTGATGCCCAACTACCTGGAACTTCTTGAATGTATAAAACTATCTCATGCAAAACATTTTCTTTACCTTGTAAACCTCTCCCCTTCTCTTCTTTCCTTAGAATATTGCTTTCCACATTCCATGTTTCTTAGGAAACTGTTCTTGACCATCCCAATGTGAGTCTATACTAAAAATATGTGTCTGTGCACTGCAATCTTAAAGGTGTGTGGTTCGAATCCACTAGCTGCTCTGCTGGAAAAGGAGGGACAATCATCTCCTTTGCCAGTCGGATCTGATTCAATGGTAAAAAAGGAAGAAAAGGAGGGGGATGGGGATAACACACACACACACACACACACACACACACACACGTGTCTGTCTTGCTGTCATTTAACATGCTGGACTGCAACCATCTGTTTGTCCTGTTAGCCTGCAAACTGCTTGAAGACAGGAATCATATGCTGTTTATGGCACCACATCTGACACGTGCAAGGTGATTTAAAAATGCTGTAGAATGAATCAATGAATGGTGATGGAACAAATGTACCACAAAACAAAGGGCCTGTGTCTCAATCACTGTTTGCTCTGTTTGATCTACCTGTGGTCTGTCTTTACCTGAACGTGTAAGTCTTGGTGATCCCACATGGCAAAGTCTTGGCAACTGGCACCAGGGGAGCAGTGATGCGGAGACCAGCTCCTTCCAAGATTATATCGTGGGCAGATGGGTGTCTGACTCCCCTGTCCACACGGTAGTCAAAGGACAGGCTTTGTCCATAGCTCACCTGTTGATTCCCAAGAAATTTGGCTGTGAAAGAGAATTTTAAATGATTTAGGTCAGTAGTGAAACAACAGATTCAAAGAGTGAACCAGTTTGCACTAACATTGGTCATTTCTGTTGCCAACTGATGACATTCACCCTTGCTCCAAATTACCCTGCCAGAAGAGTCAATATTGGAAATGGCTAAACCTTAGTGACTATGAAGAAGGATGAGTTACCAAAATGCCAAAAGAACCTCATTAAAAGGCAAGTCTACATACGGGATGATTCATAAAATGGTCCTTATATCAGGCAGAGTGGTGGGAGCTCTGGTAGCCTAGTGGCAAGAAACTGCACTGCAATCCCAGAGGTACGTGGTTCGAATCCACCAGATGCTCTGCTGGAGAAGGAGGGGCAATTTCCTCCTGTACCAGTCAGATCTGATTTGATGGTACACACACAAAAATAAAGAAAATAAATAAATAGGGAGCTCTGGTGGCCTAGTGGCAAAAAAGCTGCACTGCAATCCCAGAGGCATGCAGTTCGAATCTACCAGATGCTCTGCTGAAGAAGGAAGGGCAGTGTCCTCCTCCTGTACCAGTCAGATCTGGTACACACACACAAAATAATAAAATATCAGGCAGAGTGATATGTAAATGTCTCAACCATGTCAGCAGCGGTAGTGCTATTTGTTGTATAAACTCTTAAGTTCACGGCTACTGAGTCAGTTAAACTCATGTAACCCTTATAAGAACAGAGCCGCTGACAGGATTTCAACGGCTTTGATCTTTAGGGAAAATAGACTCCCCTTTCTCCTAAAGAAAAATAACTGGGCTCATACCACTGACCTTTCAATTAGCAACTGGAATGCAAGAATTAATCCATTATGCCACCAGGACTCCCTTTTTATTCGTTTTGTAGGCTTTACCATTTACAAAGTGCTTTCACAAACACCATCACATCTGACAGCAGTAATTCTCACAGGAAGCCATTACTATTTCTATTTTACAGACGAGCACACTGAAGTTCAGAGTTGTTGAGAGAACAACTTTCCCAGGAATCAGAGATCCATTAAGGAAATAAATCAGGATTAGGATGCTAGTCAAAAAAATTCCTATACTTTTCTAAGTGTACAAAACTGACGAGTTTTATTTTACAGTTTCAACTTACAGATGTTTAAAAGCTTTTTAAGCAAAGCTTAACTTTGAAACCCTTAACATCTGTTTCCAAATAGATCTACAATTTTGACCCTGGTGCTTCATTTCCACTGAACATCTCTGACAGGAAACTTAGAAAGTTCCCCTTGAAGAAAGTGGGAGATCAGGCCTGGGTCTGACTGAGTTCCGTCCTGTTGTGCTCTGCCTTGGTGAAACCATCAAATCTGGCTTAAGTCCCAATTATCTTCTAGAAATACATTCCATTGAGTAGTAAGTGGTATGGTTTCTACATTTTCTTACTCCACTTTCCTATCCTGATTCTCTTGTTAAACACATTAGCTTCTATAGGAAATGTGATACGTTACATACCTGGAGCCACAAAATAGACAGGGTCTGCCCGCCGTGCTGAGCTGAACACGTCCTGATGGCGCTGAGACCACTGCAGCTTTGCCGGAGAACCATTTCTTTGGACAGCCTTCCAGCCATCAACATCTGGAATATAAATTACATCACTCTGTGTTCAAACACAGCACGGCATACTGTCCTGGCCAAAAGTTTTAAGTGGTGAGTAGGAAACTAAGTCTTCTTATTATTTCCACATTATAATTCCCTGTGCACTTCTCTCTCCATTAGGGGCTCATCTGTGCCTCCACTGTCTGCTCTGCCGTCTCACTTTTGAGTCCAATTCTTGTGATAAAAGAGTACATTTTTCATCGACCCATAATTTGTATTTTTACTGTATTTACATGAACTGAGTATGACCTTAGTGGTGAAGCGAGAGAGCTCTGTAAGTTCAAAGGGAAACTCAGAGTTAAAAATCTTATAAATTCCCAGCATTTTTGCTACACTTTTTGTATCTTGCCAACGAATCTTCCATAAATTAATTCATTTAATGAGGGTGAAGTGGATATTAATAGTAAATATGAACGTTATGAAGGCTCATAGACTCCCGAATCAAAATAAGTAATTCCTTTGTGGTTTTGGAATAGATGGTGAAAGGAAAAGCAGAGGAGAGGAAATCTGGTATCTTTTTAAGGTAGTAATACTTTGGTCTGAGTAAAATGGTGAGCCACAACTTTTTTCAAATATTAGGGTCTGATTTTAACGTGCTAAAGAGCAAAGATGTCAGTTTAAGCACTAAGGTACACCTGACCTAACCCAGGGTATTTTCAGTTCCTTCTTATGCAGCTGAAAGTTGGACATGGAATAAGGAAGACCAAAGAAGAATTGATGCCTTTGAATTGTGGTGCTGGCGAAGAGTACTGAACACTCCAGCGACCGCCAAACAAGCATGTCTTGGAGGAAGTCTAGTAGGGATGTTCCTTAGAGGCAAGGATGGTGAGTCTTTGTAGTACAGAGTTTGGACATGTTAGCAGGAAGGGCCAGTCCTTGGGAGAGGACATCATGCTTGGAAAAGTAGAGAGTGAAGAGAGGAAGAGCCTCAGTGAGATGGTTGGACACAGTGAACTCGACAATGAGCAAAAGCACAGCTGAGTTTGAGAGGATGGTGCAGGCTGGGTGGCGTTTCGTTCTGTTGTTGATAGTGCTGCTGTGAGCCAACTTGACAACATCAACATGGCATGACTTACTGCACTGATAAAATTAAATATGTTGTTGTTGTTGTTATGTGCCATCAAGTCGCCTGCGACTCATAGCGACCGTATGTACAACAGCCCTAAACTCTGCTCTGTCCTGTGCCATTCGCACTGTCTCCGACACTCCCATCCTGATTATCCCAGTCACTGAATCAATCCACCTCATAGAGGGCCTTCCCCTCCTGCGCTGTCCCTCCACCCTCCCCAGCATGATGTCCTTCTCCAAGGACCGGTCTCTCCTCACAACATGTCCAAAGTATGTTAGACGGAGCCCCAGAATCCTTGCTTCCAAGGAATCACCCGGTTTAACCCTTTCCAGGGCGAATCTGTTTGTTTTCCTAGCAGTCCATGGTATTCTCAATACTCTTCTCCAGCACCACAGCTCAAAGGCATCAATTCTCCTTCTATCCTCTTTGGTCATTGTCCAACTCTCTGATGTATAATATTACAACTTATTTTAATAGTTGATTAAGATGGCCAGGGGACCCCATTATGTGGCTGCTAAGGAGGTTGTCCATAAGCACAAAGTGTGGGAAGCAGAGCCCCTCACCTTGATGGAAGGTGGAGGTGATCTTGTAGATGCTGTAATCCGTGGAACTGTGGCAGCTGGCTGAATGCCCGTAGCAGAAACACTGAGTGCAGCCCTCTGGATTCCTTGCATCCAGATTATAGTAACCCGGTCGGCACCTGTAGCATTTTAGAAATCAGAACGGTATTATTTCTCATTCCATGTAGAGAACCTATCAGTTAATTCAATTCTTTTCTATTTTCTCTCTCATCCAAATCAAACAGAGGCTATTGAGTGAATTCCAACGCACACCAACCCCATATGTGTCAGAACCAAAGTGTGCCCACAGGGTTTTCCATGGTCAATTTGTCATAAATCAAATACCAGACTTTCCCTTGGGGGGTGTGTGGGTGAGCTTGAACCTTCAACCTTCTGGTTAGTAACTGGGCATGTTAACCACACTGCCCAGGGACTCCTATTTCCCACTAAAACCTAACACCATCAAGTCCAATTCAGACCCATATCTCCTCTGTAGGACAGAGCAGAATGGCTCCACTAGGTTTCCAAGACTTTAAAGCTTTATAGCAGCAGCTGTCTCATATCTCTCCCATGGAACAGCTGGTAGGTTAGAACTACTGACCTTTTGGTTGGCAGTGAAGTGCTTTTATCTATAATGCCACTAGAGCTGCTGCTCTCCCATCAAGCCTAACTCATTATAGAATTCTGTAGTTAATGTATTTCTATACAGATGTATAGCCTTGGAAATCTTATAGGCAGTTTTACTCTTTCTTACATTGGAGAATGTTGAGGCAGTCTGCTTCATAAGGCAAGTTGAAACCGACCCATAGTTGACCTTCTGGCGGGTTTCCAGAGGCAGTTAAATGCACAGGAGATTGTCCACCTTTCTCTCACAGAACAGCTGGTGGATTCAAACCACATGCCGTTGGGATTGCCACACAGATTCTCACCACTAGGCTACCAGAGCTCCCTTCATAAGGTTTACAGTCTTGCAAATGCTATGAGGCAACTCTACTCTGTTCTTTGGGATTGTTATGAGTCAGAATTGAATCAAGGGCAGTGATTTTGGTGTGGTGAGCTTGAAGAAGCCCTAGTGATGAATTTGGCCATTAAGCAAAAGGTTGAAAGGTCAGTGGTTTGAGTCCAGTAGCTGCTCCCTGGGAGAAAAGACTGGCAATCTGCCCCTGTAAAGAGTACAGCTGGAGAAAGCTATCCGGAGCCTTCTGTTCTGTCACAGAGGGTTGTTACAATCAGAATGGAGTTAATGGCACACAACAAAAATATCAATGACTCACTCTGTCGTTCTCTACATCTGTGTTCTATTTCAAAAAGAATGAAAAATACAAAAAGTGACTTTTTTTTTAATGTAAGCAGGAGTAGCATCCACTTTGGAAATGGCTTACCTCCAGAAACTCTATGAACAGTGCTCAGGTCTTTCGTTCATAGGGTCACTATGAGTTGTCTACAACTCAATGGCTAATAACAACAACAACACAACAATCACTATGCCAAGCAAGCCCCCTTCCCTTTACTTTCACCTCAGCACCAAAGAACCTCCTGAAAACACAAGCTAGGAATGTGTCTGGCACCTCTTTTCCCAGGTATAAGTGATTGGCAAGGTGCCAAAGAACTGCTTTCTTACTTTTAAGGAAATGAAGAAGTAGCCATACCTCTGCTCACAATAATCCCAGGGAAAAGAATGGTTTTGAGGGCAAGCCCAGTTTGTGCCTAAGGAATGTTCCACAGCAGCAATCAAGGGTGGATCTCTCTCCCTCTCCTCACTCCCCCTGTCCCAACATGGCTTGGGGCCCAGAGAGCTCTTGCCTGGTACCCCAGGTTGTTCGTGTGTGTGCATGTAACCACCATCCCAACCCTCGGGCTGTTCCTTTCCTGGGCATGCTGGTTATATATGGCCATATACACTGCCATTCCTTCTTACATAGATTTTCTCAGCATGATTAATTAAGCCGGCCCTTTCCTGGGACCAGTCATGTGATCTCATGACTGCATACCACCTCATAGCCATGCATCTGGAATCGGGAGCCAGCTGGCAAAGGGAACCACTGAGGCCCTGCCCCAGCAAAAACACAGTTCCAGGGCAGATTACAGAGCCATTTCTGCAGGTTTTGTTTAAAAAAGTGCTTCCCTTTTTAGCGTAGAGGGTAGAAAGAAGGCTTTCAATGTTTATTTAAACGCCTTGTCACTGAAGCAGACCTCACTCAGCTGACCCTCCACAGTAAGTTTTCAGAAGGTTGGAAATCACCTGGGAGGAGATTGCCCATCTCCATCCTGCAAAGCTGCTCAAGGGTTTGAACTGCCCAAGAAACCATGCATTTGGGTCAGCCGGGCAACTTCCTATAGACTCCACCACCAAAGTTCTCCCAGTGTTTACTAAGTATCCTTTTTCTGTAGATCCATTTAAAGGATGCATTCTCTTCCTAACTGACAAAGGACTCATCTTGTGGGCCATGGGTCACACAGACCTATCACAGCGTTCTCCCGTGACAGCCGCTTTGCAGACACAACGGCCGGTGTCACAGGGTCCAGCGGTACCAGCTGGGTCACAGTCACACTTGGAGTCTCTGGAAAAGAAGAACAAGGAAATTTTAAGTCTGCCTTTACAAATGCCCTGCAACTATATGAAAAAAAAATCAAGTGCATGTGAGCAAATCTTCAGTCAGGTCTTTCTAGTGGTCTTTGTCCATACTGTCCACCCCCCCTGGATCCTCTGAGAACTATACTGTCTATGCCAATGGTACTCAAAGCATGGTATGTGGGAGGCGGGGTCCAGCCCATGAAGAGAGGAGGAATTTGTGCCAGACTAGAGAGGCGAGTTGTCCCTGCTTAGTTTAACTGGTTCAGCTGACTTTTAAAAAAAAAAAATAAAAGGAAATAAGCAAAGATAGATAGATAGATAGACAGACAGACAGATGATAGATAGATAGATAGATAGATAGATAGATAGATAGATAGATAGATAGATGATATAGATATACAGAGACAGAGATAGATGTAGTTCAAATCTACCAGCTGCTCCACAGGAGAAAGACGAACAATTTCCTGGGCAATTGAGAGCCTCTGAAAACCTGCTGAGTGAAGGGTTAGCTATGAGTTTTGACTCGATGGCACATGACAGCAACTATATACATGAGGTCTGATGGCTTGTTGTTATTGTGTGCCGCTGAGTCAGAACGGACCCATAGCTCCAGCTGGTTTTCAGAGGCAGTAGTAAATCAAACAGGAGGAGATTGTCCATCCTTTTACTGCAGAGCGGCTGGTGGCCTCGAACCCCATGCCTTCAGGATTGCCCTGCAGCTTCTTGCCACTAGGCCACCAGAGATGTAAGGAATTGTGCTGCCAGTGTAAATAAATGATTCAAGAGCACACATCAACAATCAACTATATATAGATATAGATAGATAGATAGATATGAAAGAAGTGTGAAGGGAAACAACAGAGAAAGGGCTTGGAGAGGCGGGCTGCTTGGGGAGGCTGCTGCATAGTGAGGAGGACGCAGTGGGGATTGAGGGCTGAGAAGCTCCGTATCACTCCGCAGGAAGAAAAGGGGGGCTCTAGGCGAGGCAGCCTGGCCTCCTCCAAAACAGAGAAGACAATGAGAGGCTGGGCTGGGGATGGAGAGACGGGAGAGTCTCTCATGGCCCTACTGGCCTTGAGGAGAAGTTTGCCCCTCATTCTGACTGGGATAGGGAGTGAATAGAGGTTTGGGAGCAGAGCGGTGGGATGACCCACTTCATGGAGTTAAAGGACTGCAGTGGGAGATCAGATCTAAGGGCAATCTCTGAAAAGAGCCTAAAAGGTGGTGAGGGAAGAGAGCTATACAGATGCTATAGGTGCTATAAAGATGTTTTTAAACTCAGGGAAATCCTAAGTGATAAAATAGAGTTCCTCCATCCAATGTTGCAACCCCATGGAGGGTCTTTCTCTACTGACTGATCTTCCTTTATCTGCTCTGTGTCCTAAGCTGTAATCTACATGGGAGCAGATCACCAGCCTTTTATCTAAAGAGCTGCTGGGTGGGTTGATTCAAACCTCTGACCTTTCATTTAGCATTCTGGTGCTTATTCGCCTGCACCACCAGGGCTCTTTAAAAAAAGACTAATCAAAAAGAATAATCCACATCCACACATAAAAGTCTAGAGGGTAGAGGGTTTTGGACAGTGATAACTGAGACAACGTAAGTAGAGCTGGAGGGCAGTTTCCTTATAGAAAAGTAAGAAATAGGGGAAGCAATTTTTTAGCTGGCACCCTCTAGCTAAGGGGACAGGGTGGCATTGCATGCTGGGAGTCTGAAAACATCAGTCACTCCAAGGGAGAAAAGTGAGGCAGTCTCCTATAAAAATTCACAGCCTCAGAATTCCAATAGCAGGTCACTGCATTGGAATTCATGAGTTGGATTCAATTCTATGGCAGTGGGATTGACTGGAGCCCTTAGCTAATGACTTCACTGCCAAGCTCCTCCTTCCCTAAGCTGCCCCAACAATGCTGTTATGCTAAGAGCCTTGCATTATACTAAGATAACTTTCAAAATGTATTCACCCCTTTCACTCACTCTCAAGCCTTATTCAACAACATTGGCTGTCCCAGGTATCATAACCATGAGTCTACCTGGTAAAGAGGTGAGCATTGTTTTGTCTCACGGCCTCAGATCTCATAGACCATCTCAGATCATAGAGAGAGCTCTCTGTGGCTCTCTATGACCCACTTCCAATCTACATTCTCAGCATCATCTCACACTTTTCCTCTTCAAACAGGTCAGACCTCTCCAAATTGCCAGTACACTTTGTGTCTTGAGGTCCAGTTGCTAGAAAAATCAGACCTGTATCTCTGTGGAATTCTGCAATTTGTCATGTATACTTTATCTTATCCCTCATGGCCCCACACAGAGGTATCTGAGAAGGAAAAAGAGGATATTCAAGGAACCTTGGTAACATAGTCCATTGTGTATTGGGCTGGTCAGTGGTTCAAGTCCCACTACCTGTTTGATGGACAAAAGAGGAATAATCTCCTCCCATAAAGATGCACTGCCTTGAAAACCAGATAAAACATCAGTATGAATCAGAATTTATTGTATTGCAGACAAGAGAACCAAAGGGGACAAAAGATTATGCCGGGGGGCGGGGGGAGAATTCATTCCATTTATTTGGGTAGAAATGGATCCGAAGGTAGAATTTGATGTATTCATTACTTCTATCCTACTTCATTCATCTAAAAGAGGGCAAAATCAGGAGTAAGAGCTTTGGTTCAGAGACAAATTCTCTAGGCTTGAATATTAGGCTCAAGTTCACCACCAACCATTCCACTGAGTTGATTCCGATACAGAGTGAGTCTAGAGGACAGTGTAGAATTGCCATATATATGGTCCCCAAGGCTGTGTAAATCTTGGTGGGCTCAGACTGTCTCATCTCTCTCCCATCAAATGGCTGGTGTACACAAAATATCAACCGAACAAGGTACCCGATCCTCGCTAGTATCACTGAGATTCTCCCAAAAACCTCTTCTGTCCTGAATGTCTTATCTTTCAAATGCACATAGCACCCTCAACTTCTTAGGAAGTTATTGTGAAGATGAAATCAGATAATCTGTGCAAAGGATTGAAAAGAGTGTCAGTAAGTGTGCATTGTTGCTCCTGTTAATAAAATGAGCGTTATTAGCAGCAATGGTGGCATATATATAGATGCTTACAAGAGTCTCTGGTCTTGGGTGCACCCTGCCTCAGTGAGTTTGTGGAAGCCTGGCAGGCATCGGTCACATCTGCTTCCTGTCACACCTGGTTTACAGCTGCACTGCCCAGAGTTGTCACACCGGGCGCTTAGAGAACCTATAAAACAAGAGGCATTTAGGGATAAGCAAAAAAGGAAATATTTCCTTTTTATAGCATTGTTATTGTTGCTGTGTACCATCAAGTCAGAACCGACCCATAGCTGACCCTCCAGAGGGTTTTCACAGACTGTTAATTGCACACTCTTCTTTCACGGATCAGCTGATGGAATCAAACCACATGGCTTTGAGATTGCAGCATAGCTTCTTACCACTAGGCCACCAGAGCTCCCTTATATAGCATTGTTGTTGTTGTTAAGTGTCGTCGAGTCATAGACTACTCATAGCAACCCTATGAACGAAAGACCTGAACACTTGTATAACTTTCATCATTTTTCCAAGGTCATAGACTACAGCATTAGGAGGCAGTTTTTCTTCCACAGAGGAAAGATATGGAAAACTGCTCCCATAAATATGACAGTTTATGAGAGCTTAGGAGATCCCGAGGAAACCCTGGCAGCCTAGTGGATAAGCAGTTGTGCTGCCAATCCAAGGGCAGGTGGTTTGAATCTGCCAGCGCTCTGCATGAGAAAGATGGACAATTTCCTCCCATGCAATTTCTGAAAACCTGCTGGAGGGTCAGCTATGAGTCAGTTCCAACGTGACAGCGTATAACACTAGGGGACCCTGTGTGTTACTTCAGCCATCCAGGACCATTGGAGTAAAAATCAGCTCTCCCTTTAACTACGACTTTACCTTGTCTGCCTATTTATCCACACATCAGGGAAAGTTTTGGGCTCTCCAAGAGGGAGATGAGAAAATGGAAATTTCTCATGAAAGTATTTCCATCCACATAAACTTCTCTAATGTTGGCAGTAAATGAAGGGTACAGACTACTGCTTTATAAGTGCATCAGATCTTTGAACTTTTACAAGTTAAAGGGGAAAAAAGAATTAAGCCTGAGTATATTAGCTTCTAGAATAGAGTGAGCAAAATTCTACCTTAGTGTTTGATGGTGTGATTTTAAAAAACAAACCCCGAAAGACCTCTTAACCAAAAGTCTCTGACCGTGTGGGTGCAGAAGGTATAATTCTTGAGCATCACTCCCTGTGAGGACTCATGTACCTTCTCTGATGTGGTGCACTGGAGTATGTCTCCTATCATTAATTCTTTCATTGAAAGGTCTCCCAGATTAATGGCAATGCAAAAGGTGCTCGGGATAGCCACATGTTGTTGTGTTGTTATCTACTGTCAAATTGGAACCAACTCATAGCTGCCCGTCTGGCATGTTTCAGAGGCAATACATCCCACGGGAGGAGACTGCCTGCATTTCTCCCACAGAGCAGCTGGTGGATTCAAACCATGTGCCTTCAGGTTGGCAGTGCAGCTCCTCACCAGAACTCTCTAACAAAAGTGGCCTCCTGAAAGGCAGCCACTTGTTGAGTGTCCTTCCTTCCACACCAGAGCAAGCCTGCCTCCTCTTTCACCTGGCCCCTGCCTCTCACATACCAAGGTTTCTCTGGATGGGTTTCAAATGTTAACCTTTTAGTTAGTAGTTGTACAATTAAGTCCACCACCAGGAACTCAAATGCCAAGACGTTGTTGTTAGGTGTCATTGACTCATAATGACCCTCTACACAACAGAATGAAATCTTGTCAAACCAACAGGAAATAATTATTGTGAAAGACACTAGGTAAGAGGTAAAAGGTAAGGTGATGAGAGGCACAGCTCACCTACATAAAAACTCCCTAAAGCTGTCTGAATTACTCAGTAATGCATATATCTCAAATATTTGTGATAATTTAAAAAAACCCAAACAAACTAAGTATATGCACTCTACAGAAAATTATATAAATATATAAAGTAATAATTCTATCCCATTTTATATCAACAGTATATTGATTGTTCAGGAAAAACACATATTTTAATAGGCTTCAAGAGTGATTTAAGTATTGTTTAGAAAGTTCATTTTCATTATAACATTGTCATTTTTATTGTTAAGGCCTTTCAGCCAGTATGTTTTTAATGACTGTCTCTTTTCATTAATTCTTACTTCAATTATGTACCATAAAATATTATTAAAAGCTACCATTTAAAAAAGGAAAAAAAAAACCCACAAACCAAACAACACTCTTGTCACTGAGTCACTGTAAAGTAAAACCGTCCCACAGATTTCCCAAGGTTCTAATCTTTACTTAAGCAAATTATGGTATCTTTTTCCGAAGAAACAGTTTGTGTGTTTGAACTATATGTCTCTCAGCTAATGTCAAGCACTCAATTGCTACATTATCAGAGTTCTTATAATAAATAGGCTACGGTCATCTACAAAGCTAACAGAACATTAACAAGCTGCTGCATATTTCTTCTCTGTTTTGTTATTTTTCTGTAGCCTCTCAATTCACTGTTTTCACTGTTGTTGGTGTGTATCAGAACCGACGTATCACTGACCTTCCAGTGGACTTTTAGAGGCAGTTTTACTCACACAGGAGGAGACTGCCCATTTTTCTTCCACAGAGCAACTTGTGTATTCAAACAGCATGCTTTCGGGATTGCATTCCCTTTTAATTCACTAGTACACAGCAATTTAAATCAATATGTGTACAGGTTCAGTGCTTCCATAAAGGCTTCCATACAGCATGCCACAGACACTGAACTACGTTTTAAGGACATTGAGGAGCCATCAGGAGGTGTAGTTAGGCAATGATAAGATCAGATATGTGGTTTAGAAACAATTCTACAAAACAACTATGAGATATCATCTCACCCCAGTAGGAATAGCAAAATTTAACAGAACAGCAAGCAACAAATGCTGGCGAGGTTGTGGAGAAATTGGAACCCTTATTCACTGTTTGTGGGAGTGTAAAACGGTGCAACCACTGTGGAAGGTGGTGTGGCGCTTTCTCAAAAAGTTGCAAAAAGAGATACCATTTGACTCAGCAATTCCACCACTGGGAATATATCCCAAAGAGACCATAACCACCATCCAAGCAGATATATGCACACCCGAGTTTATTGTGGCTCTGTTCACAATAGCAAGGAGTTGGAAACAACCCAGGTGCCCATCAACAAATGAATGGATAGAGAAGCTCTGGTATAGTCACACAATGGAATACTATGCTGCACTGAAAAACAAGGAACTCATGCCAAAATGGTTGACCCTGGAAGACATTATGCTGAGTGAAATATCTCAGTCACAAAGATACAAATACTGCATAGTGCCACTGTTGTAAGATGGGACTGACATCGGGGTTGGGGGGAGACTGAGAAAGATGGGATAAAAAATGTATACTGCATTGAAACAGATGAGGCAGGAAACTGTTTAAAAGGGATATGTGATTAGGTATTATTGTCATGACAGGAATCCAGAATGAAGGTTGCATAGTGGAGTGGACCTGGGGGGAGGTATTGTAAAACTATGAAATAATTTTTCTTTTACTTTCCAAAGAGAAGAGTGTACTGGGGTTTGGGGAGAAAAGTGCAACAATGAATGAATGGAAATGCAAAGTCTCTGTAAATTTTCATTAAAATTAATTTAAAAAAACACACCCACAATTCTAGAGCAATAAACAGGATACCTTGGAGAGGGACTGTCCAGGAGGAGAAGAGAAATACCATTGTGAGCAGAAAATGACTGACTTTGGTAGTTTTTAGGACATGGATGATGGAGGAGAGGGGACATATGGCTAATCCCCCAGGTCTCAAAAATATGCAACCAAGTGGACTGTGACGCTATTTATCCAAGCAGAGAAGACCACAGGTGGGGCAGAATCTGAGGCTACTAGGGCATCAAGAGAAGTAATGAGGTTAGTTTGGGACATTGGCAACCTTGAGTCTCTAGTGGCATGTCAAGGTGGAGATGTGCCTCTGGAACTCGGGAAAGCACCCTTCGCACACAGGTTGAACTGGAAGGGATGACAAGACAGTTCAAAGAGTAAATAGAGGGAGGAGGGGAATGTGCTGCAGCTAGAAATGAGACTCCATCAATTACAAGAAAAAGTGACCAGGGAGAAAACATTTCAAGACAAGGTTGAGCTGTGGAAACCAAAGGAGGAGAGTTCTGAGACAAGGCAGGAGAAAGTAAAAGTGGGAGAGCTCTCAAGGTCTGTTATAAATGGACTGTGTCTCTCCAAAACATGTCAACTTGACTGTGCCAAGACTTTTGTATTCCCTTCCACTTTGCGCTCTGATGTTAATTGTCCTACAGCTTGTGTAAATTCCTCATTCCTGTGCTGTAAACCCAAATGCTTGCTCTCTGGTAGTTCTAATCCACAAGCAACACCAGCAAGAAAGATGGACCAACCTTGTGTGATTTACAGTCATAGAAACCAAATGGAAAATCAACTATGAATTGTTTCTTACTCAATAGCAATAAATTTGAAATTTTTTTTAAAAAGTGATATTGTTAATGAGGTAGAAATAGAGGCAGTTATGTTAAGGAGAAGGGTGTAATCTACAAGATTAGATTTGCTGCTGTTGTTGTGTGCCTTCAAGTTGGAACTGACTCATAGCTAACCCTCCAGCAAGTTTCCAGAGGCAGTTATTCCGCGGGAGGAGATGGCCTATCCTTCTTCTGAGGAGCAGGTGGGGGACTGTAACTGCCTGCCTTTGGGATTATGGTTCAGCTTCTTACCATTAGGCCACCACAGCTCCCCAAAAGGATTAGGTAGTGTCTTAAATGAATCTTTTCTAAGATACAAAGGAATGAAACAAGCTAACAGAGATCAGAGGGACTCACTATCACCATGAAAGAACTGGAGGTGGAGCCTGTCCTTTGGATTAGGAATCCTTACACTGTGAGAAAAGATGTTTCTATTTGTTAAAGTCAGAGACCTGCGGTATTTTTCACATAGCAGCCCTTGACACCAAAGTACTTAAACAAGAGAAGCATGAAGAGAGGCTACAGGGTTTGATGTTTACTGCCATGCTCATTCCTCTATAAACAGTCAGCAGGCAGAGATAACAAGGGAAATTCCTTTTGATTACATTCTGAGAACTAACAGTAACTGTAGAAGAAACTTCAGTTCAGTGATTTTTTTTTTAACTTAAACATAAATGGATACTTATTTGGAAACTCAGGAATATACTTTTCCCCATTCCAATTAATGGTAACTTCATTATCAATTTAAGAAAACTCTCCATATAATATTGTTCAGAATGAAAATATTCGTATTTTGTAATATTATTCATCACTGTCAAGTTGGAGCCAAATCATCACTGACCCTCCAGTAGGTTTTTAGAGGCTATCAGCTGTAAGAAAGGAGACTGTCTGCCTTTCTCCCGCAGGTTAGCTGGTGAATACAAAGCACCCGCCTTTGTGTTGGCAGCACACCCCTTACCCACAAGGCCACCACAGCTGGAAGACTGCTTTGCTTTGAGGTTGGACCTAAACAGCCTAGATAGCTATTCAGTGGAATGCTGTTCTGAAATGTGCTAATAATAGTAACCTCCTGAACGTAATGATTTTGTCTTCACAAGGACTTGATAATTGGAAATGATAAATCTTTCAGACTCTAAGCTAATTTAACATTTTATTGCCAGTATTTCCAAATACTATTTAACATCCTTATAGGAACTCACTCAGCGTTCTTGGTTTGGACTCACAGTTGGAGCCCTCCATCAGCTTTGTGAGGCAGTAAATTGCACAGGAGGAGACTGCTCATCGCTTTCCCTCAGAACCACTGTGGATTTGAACTGCCAGAGATATGCAGCCCTTGGGTGAGCAGTGCAGCTCACTACAGGCCACCAGAGGATCTTTAAAGACAACACTTATGATTATCTTCAGGAGCACAGAGTTCTACCGGATACAACTTAGAATTCACTGGTCTGGTGGAAGTCTGATTCACAGGTCTAGGGAACACTGGTAGCTTAATTGTAAGAAAGTGAACTGCCAACCAAAAGACAAGCAATTTGGATCTACCAGTTGCTCCAAGAGAGAAAGACAGACAGTATCTTTTTTAAAAAAATTTTTTTATTTTATTAATTTTAATGAACATTTACAGAGATTTTGGATTTCCATTCATTCATTGTTGCACTCTTCTCCCTGCCCACCCCTCCCCCACAGTTCACTCCTCGGACAGTCTCTTTCAATGTGATTCACAGTCTCTGAAAACCTGCTGGAGAGTCAGCTATGTGTGGGTTCTGACTTGATGACACCTAACAACAACAAAAACAATGGAAGTTGGGGAACAGGAAAAGAGCCTATGCTTGGAAGTGAAGATTTAAATGCCTGTCCTGCCAGTTATCTTCCTTCTAGGCTGAAGAGTCACCGCACACTTGAGCACACTGGCCATCAGAAGGATGTCACGGGACCAGGCAGAATTTCACTCCATGATACATGGAGTTGTCATGAATTGGAGTCAACTCAACAACTAACAAGCACAAGGAAATTCGATTGTCACCGAGGCCCCTTTAAACTTCACGAAATAAATGTGGAAACATTCACAGGCTCTAACTGTGAACGGGGCTAAGTTAGTTCATGTCCCAATGTGTCCGAAATGATAATGCTGGGTTTTCAAAATGTCTTGCTAAAATAAAACACATCTGTCTTGATTCCCAACTCATAAGCTACTCTTAAAGATGTGGACACCCCACAAGTTTAAGGAGCAGATTGAAAGCACTCTCTCCCTAAGTCTGTATCTCACTAAACACTTTCCTTACACATGCAAATATCATTTCTCTACATTTGAAGATTCAGGAAGACATTATAAAAAAAAATTCTTAAAAATGCATATACTTGTACTTAAAGATCTTTTTAAATAGTAATTTTTTTAAACCCTTTTTCAGTGATGTGAATAAAAGTTTACTGAGTGGACTGGCCTGTCCTCCCATCATTCATGCATATTTTTTCCGTGACATCAATTACAATCCCTACATTATAACAGTGCTCTTTTCACTAACTCTCTATGGTTTAATAACAATTTAAATATTGTCATCTACACAACCCAATCTCAGAGTCATAGATGGGGAAACTTTTAAATTAAGAGTTTATATGTCACACGCTTTCTTTGTGATCTAATGTATGATGAATTTTTATGAGTATTCTGTGTCCTCTTGAAGAGACATAGTCTCTGCGATCAGGGTTTAGTGCTTTCTATAAATCCACGAAGTCTACCTGTAGAGCTCTGGTGACTTTGTGGGTAAGAAGTTGTGTTGTTAACTCAAAAACATGTAGTTCAAATCCACCAGCTGCTCCACAGGAGAGAGATGAGCTATCTCTTCTCATGTGGTTTACAGCCTCTGAAAATCTGCTAAAGTGTCAGCTGTCAATTTTGACTTGACAGAACATAACAACAATATATTAAAAAAAACTCAAACTAAGTGATGAAAGCAATCATTGAGTCCCTGTAATAAAAAAAGACCCTTCCTACTGGGGTAGGGGAAGTAATTTTGAAAATATAAAAAAAAAATCAAGTAATAGTAGAAAGGTGTTGATAAGACATTTAATCAATTATACAATGAAAACATAAAATAAAATGTGTATGATTGTGTGAAAAGGTAATAGGATTTGTAAACTTATACTCAAATAAAAATAATTAATTAATTTTTTAAAATAAATAAAAATGTAAAAAGATATTATGTTCAGTACCACTGATGTTCACAAACCTCAAGAATTTAGGTGTCATGGGAGGGGAAAAAGTACACGTGCTCACAGAGGAATTTCACGTTATCTGTTTAGACGCGTGGAATTGTCTCTGGCTCATAGAAACTCTGCACATAACAGAATATAGTGTTGCCTGCTGTTTAGTACGTCTGAGTCCATTATGTTGATTCACCTCACTGAGAGTTCTCTTCATTTTTGCTGCATCTCTACCAAATATGATGTCCTTTTCTAGCAACTGCAAAAGGTTTATCAGGACTTAAATATGTGGTTACAAGAATTGAAAATATTCATTTCTGCTGCTGAATCTGACAAGACACTTTTTAGTTTGTACTGTTGAGTCAGAACCGACTCACAGCTGATCCTTCAGTGGGTTTTCAGAGGCAGTAAATCACACAGGAGATAGCCCACCCTTCTCCCGCAGAACAGGTCTGGGTATCCTATTTATGAAAAATTTATATGAAGTTAAAAATTGGTGACAAGTTCAGGTCTTATAAATACTGTCAGTTTCATTCATCCAGTGTAGAATGTGGCATCTTTCTGTTTATGTGTTGTTTCGTTTTGGATTTTTTTTTTTTTCTCATTTTGGTTTAGGTGAAATTTTACAAAGTGAATTTATTTTGCATTTAGCAGTTGACATGGGATGGTAGCATTTTTTTTTTTTTTAAGATGTACTCTTCTGGATTTGAAATGGACTAGAAAGTAAGTTCTCTGGACAGATATTTTAAAATGGAAAATATCCTCCAGTTGACTAGGAGATGGAGGAATCACAGAGGAAATGAAACTTAGGCTGGAAATTTTATCAGGGCTCAGATTTGTCATTGACAAGGTCACAATGAGTCATCGTAATCGACTCTATGGCGCCTAAGGACAGCAAACTAATCCCATGGTCTGTATAAGTGGGTGGTGAAGAAAAGCCTCGCTGTCTCTAAGGTGCTGCTCAGCCTCGGCTGGCTGGATCCCTGAGCTTCAGTTTATCTTATCTCTGTGAGGACAGTGGGGAGGCATGCTAACACAAACAGGTCATCTGGAACTAAAGGGGATGGAACTCTTTCATTTTTCTTCCTTTCTTTTATATAATTATACAGCTCTGGTCAATGATTGACTTTTTTTATGAGACATTTGAAGAAAGAAAGAAAGGTAGGCAGATAGATAGATAGATAGATAGATAGATACATAGATAGATACATAGATACATAGATTGTTGTTGTTATTATTATGTGCCATCGAGTTGCTTGCGACTCGTAGCGACCCTATATATAAGAGCTCTAAATGTTCTTCTATCCTGTGACAACCTAGCCATCTCAAACGCACTTATTCCCACCACTCCACTCACAGAATCAATCCATCCCATCAAAGGTCTTCCTCTCCTTCACCGCCCCTCCACTCTGCCCAACATGACGTCCCTCTCTAAGGACCAGTCCCTCCTTGCAACATGCCCAAAATATGTCAGGCGAAGCTTCAGAATCCTTGACTCCAAAGAGCCTTCCGGCTTCACCCTCTACAGGACAAACCTGTTTGTTCTCCTAGCAGTCCATGGTATATTCAACACTCTTCTCCAGCACCAAAGCTCAAAAGCATCAATTCTCTTTCTATCAACCCTATTCACTGTCCAACACTCTGATGCATAGCATGTAAGTGCGAAGACTATAGCCTGGATCAGGCACACCTTAGTCTCCAGTCTGACATCATTGCTCTTCAGTACTCTTGAGAGGTCCCTCACAGCTGACTTTCCCAGTGCAATTCGTCCCTTGATTTCCTGGCTGCTGTTACCAAGAGTGTTGACTGTGGAACCAAGTAAATTAAAACGTAACTATCTCAATCTCTTCACCACCCATACTGATGCTGCCAATTGGCCCAGTGGTAAGAATCTTTGTTTTCTTGATGTTGAGCTTCAGTCCATATAGGAGGCTGTAGTCCTTGATCTTCTGCAGCAAGTGCTTCAGGTCCTCCTCAGTTTCAGCGAGCAGGGTTGAGTCATCTGCGTAACGCAGGTTGTTGATTCTTCCACCAATCCTGATGCCACATTCCTCTTCGTATAGCCCAGCGTCTCGGATGATGTGTTCTGTATACAGTTTGAAAAGGTATGGATACAGAATACATCCCTGACGAACACCCTTCTTGATTTTGAACCATGTAGTGTCTCCTTGCTCTGTTCTGACGACTGCCTCTTGGTCCAAGTATAAGTTTCGCATTAGCACAATCAAATATTCTGGGATTCCCATTCTTCTCAGAGTCAGCCACAGCTTGTTGTGATCCACACAGTCAAAAGCCTTTGCATAGTCAATGAAGCACAGATAGACATTCTTCTGGTATTCTTTGCTTTCTGCCAAGATCCATCTAACATTAGCTATAATATTCCTAGTACCGCGACCTCTTCTAAATCCAGCCTGCACATCTGGCAGTTCTCTGTTGACATATTGTTCCAAACATTTTTGGATAATTTTCAGTAGAATCTTGCTTGCATGTGATATTAATGATACATAGATAGACAGATGAATAATAGGAAGTATTACTCAGCTCTTGGAAAAGAATATCCATGAAGTTATTCCTGAATACTTACATTGTCTGCCTTGAGGATGGGTTAGCTAATTTTCCCCTCTCTCATAGTAAGAGAACAAGAAGTAATTGTTTTCTGTCACCTTGAACTACAACTTCAATTCTTGCCATCACCTGCTAGGAGATGTTAGGCCATTTATCAAAAAATATACATTGCCAAGTTAGAGATGTTAAGGGACAGCAGATGTCAAACTATGGTTAAATTTGCAAGAGCCATGAACTAAATAGTTTTAGATCATGGATATATGGCTTCCACAAGCCATATATTTAGATTTTAGATACATGGTTTTCACAAGCCTTCTTTCTAAACCAGACTGTGATTCTATGATTGTTGTCGTTGTTGTTTATTGCCATTGAGTCGAGCATGACTCATAGCAACCCTATGAACAAAAGGCCTGAAGTCTTTCTATAACTGTGGTCATTTCTCCAAGTTCATAGAGTTTTCAGAGGCATGTCGTTTAGGAAGTGAATGCCACCTCCTGCTTCCAAACTTGAATCAATCTGGGAGTTCCATCAAACACTGCCCACTATGGGAAGTTATTAGATGTTCTACTATGGCATTTGAAACCCAAATGGCACAAGATTCAGTGTCACAGCAAACCCAGATTACCTCATCACATCAAATTATCCAGAGTGCTGTATGCCTTAGGAGAATGTTCCTCCAAAATATAGTAATAAGATATTAAAATATAATCCCTCAGGCCCAACTTTTAAATGTAAGGGCCCCCCAGAAGAGCTTGTTGACTCTAAACATTGTTGTTGTTGTTGTTGTTGTTGTTATGTGCCGTCAAGTCGCCTGCAACATGTAGATCATCAACCAAAACAAGAGCACTATTTTCATCACAGACTCCAGCCTCTTCATGCAACTCCAAAACAGAGACAAGGGTTTTGGCATTTATGTTGTTGTTAAGTGCCATCTGGAACCAACCCTATAAACAAAAGAACTATTGTCCTTCTTCTAAGTTCATAGAGTTTCCACAGGCATGTTTAGGAAGTGGAGGCCACTCCTGCTTCCAAGCCTGTCTTAATCAGTAAGCTCTACCAAACACTGTCAACCATGTGTAACCATTGTGTTACACCATTCAGTATCATAGAAATCCAAGGTTACTTCAATACAGAGAAAGGACAGAACAGTGCTGTACCACTTAGGAGAATGTTCATTTCAAAGACAAACAAATCAGACTAGCATTGAGATTGACAACCTGACCTCTGTTTTAAATTACATTTACTGAATGTCCTCCATGTATGTAGCAAACATCGTATTATCCTCACAATTATTTTGCAACTCCAAGGTCACCTTCTTACAGGTGTGGAAACTAGAGCGAGAGAGGTGAACGGGCGCGCTAAAGTGGCCCTGTGCTAGCAGCAGCACAAAGACTTGAGCCCAGACCCTCTGGCACCATGGCCTACCCACACCTACACCTCTTGCCACATTCTCTGCATAATGACTTGACATATCAGTCAGCAAACCTGGGACTCAAACTCTTGCCCTACAGCCTTGGGCAAGATTCTTCACTTTGCTCTCCAAGCTCTGCTACTTCATTTGTAAAATGGGAATAATAATAATAATACTATCCTCCTCATAAGGTTGCTTGTAACAATTATACTAACTGCTAGATGAACACTGTCTAGAAAAGTGCCTGGCACAGAGCGAGCAGCTGCAAGGTATCAGTCATGATTGGCTTACACTGCTTCTACTAAACCCTTCACACCGACTCTGGGCTATATAGTTTCTATTTTTCTTTTTTAAAAAAGGACCAAGCTCATGCACACCCATGTTTATTGCAGCTTTGCTTACAATAGCAA
>NW_006399811.1:14872966-14875565 GCF_000299155.1 Elephantulus edwardii | reverse complement strand
ACGTGGGAATTGTATACTAATGAAGGAATTTTTTTTCTCTCTTCGGAGGGGGAAGCGAGCTGGTGGGGAGGGGTGGGCAGGGAGAAAATTGCGGCAATGAATGAATGGAAATCCAAAACCTCTGTAAAAAAAAAACACAAAAAAACAATAAAGAGGTGTGTGAATGGTTAAAAAAAAAAGGACCAAGCTCATAGCTGCTGGACAAACAATGAACTACACCTTAGAAGAAGAGGCAGGTGGTAAATTCTTCATTATTATCTGTCTTTGTTAGACAGCAAGCTCCTTGTCTACCCAAGACTAATAACCCTGTCTTCAAGCCAGACTTTCCAGCTGAGCCAATTACGTTTCTAATTACATTTCCACTAATCACTTTGCTGGGATGACCCAACTGCAGTGACTCACAGCAGAGTTGCATGACCTAAGGGGATAAAAGCTCTTCAGAGGCTAAATACCCATTAAAATGGAACAACTTTTCTTTTTCTCCTTCTTTATAAAGTTTTTGACTCATAAAAGGAATTGTTAAGTGCAGAGAATTCTGTGTGTTGGTTCTACCGTACAAAGCTGACTGAATCTAACTCAGATCACATCACAGCAGCTGGATTTTGGTCTACACCACCAAGCACAGACCACAGACTCATGCTTTCTATGGCGCCCCCAACATACTCTACCAGCAGCTCACATCTGGACTAAAATTTGCCTGTTTTCAGTCTTCTAGCCGCTGCTATGAATTGGTTCCACGGAGGTACACTAAGTCATTGTTACACAAGGTTATATATCCTTTACTCCTAAAGAGTGAGCATTCTCCTTCCATGTGATTTACAGATTCAGAAACCCAGTGAAGAGTCAGTTACGAGTTGACTCTTACTCAATGGCAATGAATTTGAATAGAATAATCTCTGTTGTTGTTAGGTGCCATCAAGTTGAGTATGACTCATAATGCCTCTATGAACAACAGATATGAATCCCGTCTTAGCCTGTGCCATCCTCAAAATCTCTGACACTTGAGCCTATTCCAGCAGTCATTGTACCAATCTACCTGGTTGAAGAATACCTGCTCTCTTTCTCCATCCCTCCACCTTCCCAAGCATGATGTCCCTCTCCAATGAACAGCTAGCCTCTCCTAGCAACATGTCCAAAGTATGTGAGATGAAGCTTTTCCATCTTTGCTTCCAAGGAGCACTCTGGCTGCATTTTCTCCAAGACACATCTGTTTGTTCTTTTGGAATTCCATGGGATATTCAATACTCTTCTCTAGTACCACATCTTAACGGCATCAATTCCTCTGTCATCCTTGTTCACTGTCCAGATTTCAGCATCATAGCATGTGATTGAAAAGACCGTGATCTGAATAAGGCACACCTTTGTCTTCAACTAACATCATTGCTCTTCATTGATTTGGAAAGGTCCCTGACTGCAAACTTTCCCAGTGCAATACAATCCTGATCTAATATTTCTCATATAATGCTATAAAACATTTTCCATTTGATAAGAAGGAGAAACAGGTAACATCAAGAAATAGAATAGATAAATATAAGGGGATCTTAAAAAAGAAATTTCAATTTCTTTCTAGAAGGCATCTCTGATGATAATTACTAAGTTGTCTTCACTACCTGCTCACGATGCAGGCTGTTGTGTGTATGTATCTACACGTACAGAAACTACCTAAAATTGTGCAAAGATAGTGGCAGACCACACTAAAAATAAAATGAGAACAAAAACCACAACAACTAACCATTCTGTGAACCAGCCACTCCATGAGATTCTTCCTATTTATCACTTCACTTTGCTATACTAACCGTCCTACAAAAGATTCTAATCTGCCTCTTCTACCCTCCTGCCTCTACTACCACTACATTGTCAACACCTATCTCAGCATCAGAAGCTATGATGGAAGATCTTTCTAAGTCCTTTTTTTCCCCAAGAAGTTGGCCAAAGGATAATTATGGCTATAAACACTTGTCACTGGAATAGTGCACATTTTTTTTTTTGCTCCTGGGTCAACGACTGCCAAGAAAAGTGTGCTCTAAGTGTGTCCCATCAACTCATAGTTAAGTGGGTCAGATGGTACCAGAAACAAAGTTAAACTTTCTTGAAGCGGCTAAAAAGGGCGGGAGTCTAGGAGAGTCCCGATTGTCAGGATCTCTTGGTTCTCGGACTTGTTCTAGGAATATCTTGGTTGGTGTATGAGCCTCTTTCTCCCACCCTCCTTTCTGTTTTGTTCCCTCCTTTTCCACATACCTTTGGAGTTACAATTGCAAGGCAAGCAGCGGTCTCGTTCTCTCTGCCGGTAGAAGCCTTCCTTGCACTTCTCGCAGTGAACGCCATCTGTGTTGTCATTGCAGTTGAGGCAACGGAATCCGTTTCCTGTCTGTCTGTGAAGTTCCTTCTCAAAGATGCATTGCCTGGACTTCCCATTGCAGTCACAGACTGGGGAGAAGGAAGAAATGACACCATTAGGAAAAAACAAACAAAAAAAAACACTCAGGAGCAATTTCTCCAAGTTTTTATTATTATTATTGACATAAATGATGCATTGGTGTTAAATATTAATTCTGCTTGTTATGTAATGTCAAACCAGAATCAACTCATAGCTGACCTT
>NW_006399811.1:14866463-14872846 GCF_000299155.1 Elephantulus edwardii | reverse complement strand
TATAGATATAGATATAGATATAGATATAGATATAGATATAGATATAGATATAGATATAGATATAGATATAGATAGATATAATATATATCACTAGTATCACATGCAAGGAAAATCCTGCTGAAGATCATCCAGAAATGACTGGAATAGTACAGAGAACTACCAGAAATACAAGTCAGGCTTAGAAGAGGCCATGCCACTAGGGACATCATAGCTAATGGTTCTTGGCCAAAACCCAAGAATATCAGAGGAATGACTATCTGTGTTTCATTGATTATGTAAAGGCATTTTGACTACGTGGATCACATCAAATTGTGGCTAACCTTGAGAAGAATGGGAATCCCAAAACACCTGATTGTGCTCATGTGAGACTTATATTTACTTGGACCAGGAGGCAGGCATCAGAACAGAGCAGGGAAACATTGCATGGTTCAAAATCAGGAAAGGAGTATGTCAGGGATGTGTCCTATCTCCATACTCTTTCAATCTATACACAGGACAGACCATTCAGGAGGCTGGGCTTTATGAGGAGGAACATGGCATCAGAATTGGAGAAAGACTCCTCAGTGACCTACATTATGAAGCTGACACAACTTTTGCTTGCTGAAACTGAGGAGGGCCTGAAGCATTTGCTGCATAGGGTAAGGACTGTAGTCTGCAATATGGATTGAAGCTCAACATCAAGAATGAAAATTCTCACCACTGGACCAATTGTTAGCATCATGACAGATGGAGAAGAAACTGAGATTGTTAACAACTTCAGCTTGCTTGGTTCCACAATCAACACTCATGGCACCAGCAGTCAGGAAATCAAAAGACAAATTGCACTGGAGAAGTCTGCTGTCAGGGACTTCTTCAGAATGCTTAAGAGTGATGATGTCAGACTAGAGACTGAGGTGTGCCTGATCCAGACCATGGTCTTTTCAGTTACTTGCTATATATCAGAGAGCTGAATGATAACAGAAGAATTGATGCCTTTGAGTTGTGGTCCTGGAGAAGAGTACTGAACATACCATGGACAGCTAAGAGAACTAATAGATGTGTCTTAAAGAGGGTGAAACCAAGCTGCAAGTTGGAGGCAAGAATTTTGAGCCTCCATCTGATATATTTTGATATGTTGCCAACAGGAATCAGTCCTTGGAGAAGGATATCATGCTTGGAAGGGTGGAGGGACAGCACAGGAGAGCAAGACCCTGGATGAGATGGACTTCTAGTATAACTAGAATATTAAGGGTAAATATGTCCGAGACAATAAGAGTTGCTCAGGACAGAGCACGATTCAGAGCTATTGTGCATAGAGTGCTATGAGTCAACTCGATGGCACATAACAATAAGGAAGAGATTGCCCATCTTCTTCCACAGAGCAGCTGGTGGATTTGAGCCATGTGCTTTAGGGTTAACAGCACAATTCCTTATCACTAAGCCACAAGAGCTCCCTTATTAATCTAAGCTAAGGAAATGAAATGGACTGAGGAGTGACCTGGCCAGAGGAGAGAGCTCAGCTCAGTGTGAGGAAGCAGCCACCAAATAGTGCTGACAAGTTGCCAGATTGCCCAATTCCTCAAGAGAAACCAAGTCTACATTATATTTTTTTTAATATGAACTTTCCTGACTTAACGACAGGCAAGAAATTCATTTTTAAAAGACTGTGTAATCTGGCAGATCAAGTGTGTGGGCTGGGAAAGGGATAAGGGCGGGAGCTGGCACACATGCCTAGCAGGTGATAGTGTCATCTGTTGATGCCCTCCAGCATCTGTTCCTCTAGTGATGGTCAAGGATGAGGAATTGATGTAGCTGCCTGGCCAGCTCTCTGTACCTCAGGTATCCTCAAAGCCAGGTACTCAAAGAGAACCTTCTTCTGATCTGAAGAAGGACCCTTCCAAACGTCTAGAAAAGTTCACCCTATGATCCAAAGAGAGTTGTGGACTGACTGGGTTCCATCTCCATGTGAGGCTTAAACACCATAAGAGGAAATACGTGGAAACACTTAACATAGTATCCAGACAAGAAATATTTCTGTCAAAGTAAAGAAGAGAAAGGCGATGAGCCTAGAGGGGTTAAACGAGATCAAATCCCAGTCCTTCTAATTCCATGGACAAATCGCTTCAACTCTCTGAATTATATTTCCTCTGTAAATGTAGACTACAATACCTGCCTTCCCAGATTGTTAAGAGGATTCCACTGAGGGGAAAAAATACCAAGTGCTTTGCAATATCCTATTTCCTTCTTAACTCACATAAAATAAATATTGCTCTGGATAATAAAGCTCTCCACAAGCTGGACTGAGAGAGTGACTGTGACAATGAGCTCAAGCATATCAGAGATTGCAAGGATAGCAAAGGATAGGGCAAGGCTCACATCTGTTATTTGTGGGGTCACCATGAGTTGTGGTCAACTCGATGGCACCTAGTAACATCAACAGATAAGAAAAGTGCACCTGAGAAAGGATACATTACTTGACTTATAGGAGAATTGAGATTTGAACATCTATCTGAGTCCAAAGTCCACTTCTACCTGGCATGCACTTGGAAGACTTACCCATAGAGTTTACCATAAAATCAGCAAGTATGCCTACGTGTTCTGCGTTGTGTTGGATGCTGTGTCAGACTGAAGACACAAATCTGATGAGCTCACTAGCCGGCTTCCTCACAATGGTTCCGCAAAACCACTCCCATGCTGTTCTGGAGGCCATCTAACATAGTGCAAGTCACCCTGGAGTCTTATCTGCTTCTCCTCGTTTACACTCATTAGTTCAATTAATTCTCACAGTAGTCCTTTAATATGGGCTTTATTATCACCATTCATCAAATGAAGAAAATAATGCATGTAGAGGATGGGTATCTTTCCTGTCAAGTCACCTGTGACTCAGAGCAACTCTATGTACAAACAGCCCTAAACCCTGCTCTATCCTGTGCCAATCTCATTTTCTCTGACACACTTACCCCCATTATCCCAGTCACTAAATCAATTCACTTCATTGAGGGTCTTCTTCTCTTGTGTTGTCTCTCTACCCTCCCAAGCACGACATCTCTCTCCAAGAACTGGTCTTGCCTTGCAACATGTCCAAAGCATATCAGAATCCTTGCCTCCAAGGAGAAGCCTGGCTTTACCATCTCCAGGATGAACTTGTTTGTTCTCCTAGCAGTCCATAGTATAAACAATACTTCTCTCCAGCACCATAGCTCAAAGCATCAATTTTCCTTCTATCATCCCTACTCATTGTCCAGCTTTCTGACACACAGCAAGTAATTGCAAAGACCATGGCCTGGATCAGGGCACACCTTAATCTCCAGACTGACATCACTGCTCTTCAGTACTTTGGCAGACTTTCCCAATGCAATTAGTCTTTTTATTTCCTGGCTGCTGGTAACCAAGAGTAACTAAAATTTTTACATTTTTATATCATTTTCTCGTAGGGCTGTCTGACTCCAAAGCCATTTAGGCTGTTCTACAAAAGTCTGGTTTACCACTGCACGTAGACAGTCTTACTATAAACACGTTAAATAGAGGGCCATTGCATGTCATGGACTGCTGAGAAAACAAACATGTCTGTTCTGCAGAGGGTAAAACCAAGTTGCTTCTTGGAGGCAAAGAGTGTGAAGCTCCGTCTTACATACATTGAGCATGTTGACAGGAGGGGCCAGTCCTTGGAGAAGGACATCATGCTTGGAAGGGTGGAAGGTCAGAGCAAGAGAGGAAGACCCTGGAAGAGAAAGACTGACAGAGTGACTGTGGCAATGGGGGCAAGTGTGTCAGAGACAGTGAGCTTGGCTAAGGATAGGGCAGGGTTCAGGGATATTGCTCATAGTGTTGCTATGAGGTTTGACCAACTCCACAGCACATAACAACAACAAACTCTCTACTTATATCTACCTCTTTGTAATAATCTTTCCCCATCTTTCCTTATACAGCAGCATAGGCTGTACATATGATTTTTATGCCATTTAAAATCTGCCTTTCTTTGAGTGGCACAGTTTGCATTCAACCACTAGCCTAAAGGTTGGTGGTTCCAACCCACCTAGCGGTGCCATGGGAGAAAGTCTGGTGATCTACTTCCATAAAATTTCAGTCAAGAAACCCGGTGAAGTTCTACTTGTAAAACATGTGGCTACCAAGAGTCCAAATTGACTAGATAGTGATGAGTGTGATATGCCATTTCTATAATTTAAACTCTATGTTCATTTTTTTTCCCCTGAAAAACAATATCTATGACTGCATGTGTGCAAATACATCAAAAACACACTCCTACTCGCCACATTTATTTATTCAGCAGACATGTGTTTCAGATGCTGTTTTACAAGGCACAGACCCTTAATTATCTGAAGGGAGTCATTGTTATGTTGTTCATATGTGTCATCGAGTTAGAAGCACACAGTTGACTCTCCAGTGGGTTTTTAGAGGCTGTATATCACATGAGAGGAGACTGTCCATCTTTCTCTTTCGGAGCAGCTGGTGGATTTGAACCCCAATGGCTATGAGTTGGCAGTGTAACTTCTTACCACTAGGCCACCCTTACTTGTCTCTGCTCCAAGTTAAACCTGATCCCTTTCACCTCCTGGCCTTTCAGCCATTCCCCAGGATATGATTTCTAGATTCTTCTTGATTACACTCTTAAAAACAAACTAAAAAAAAAAATTAATTTTTAAAAAAACCTCTAAATTCCAATATCCCTCTTTAAATGATCAAAATATATTATAATACTCTAAGTGCCGTTTGAACAGCTCTGCTTACAACAGAACTACATAATACAGGTCCACAAATAAAGCAGAACAATTTGCTAAACTTACAGTATTTTAGCTTGGAGTTGACCCAAATCCCCTGGGCTTTTGCACAGAAGTGGTGCCAAGCCCAGTCTTTCCCAACGAAATCTGGTTTAACGGATATTTTTTTTTTAGCTTGAACAGATGTGCCACACAGCTGTCACATGCTGTGAAAATTCTACTGAGTACATCATTATGCACGTCCTAGCGCTCAGGCCACCAGCCAGCAACCCCTGTGAGGGCACTCAGCTGGGTCACACAACGAGCCAATGCTGGCTCTGCCCTGGACGGCTCTCAGCAGCCAGTTCAACAGAATTCCCATCTTTTCCTGTGTCTTCTTTATTCTGGGCATGATTTTTGCTGAAAATATTTAGATTCATTAGGAATACTTGTAATATATTTATTTAGGACGGTATTTTCAAAATAGATAATTTTGTTATAATAATTCCATACCTCCTTCTCCTCCTGTCCTTACTCCTCCATGCTTTGCTTAGACCGGTGTCCGTTCTGTTAATTTAACCTTCCACACACAGCACTGAAGTTCCAGGAAGACTGGTTTTGAACCAGCATCCTGCTCCAGAACTCGTGTAATAGGTTATGGGCCTATTGCCAACTGCCCTCCTCTCTCTCAAGTGAGTTTCTTTTTGGAATAGTTATGCCAGTAAGAATGAGGGAATGGACAGGCCTGGCATGTGTGTATTCTGTGGAAACACTATCTAGTTTCATCTGTGAGATTCTTTTTTTCATTTAAATAATAATAATTCTTATTGTTATTATTATGTGTGTATGTACCATCAAATTGGATCTGACTGGGACAGGATGAGATTGCCCTCCTTCTCCAGCAGAGTATCTGATGGATTCAAACCACATACCTCTGAAATTGCAGTGCAGCTTCTTGCCACTAGGCCACCAGAGGTCCCTACACCTGTGGGATTCTTAAAGCTCGTTATCAAACTACGCTTCACTCAGACATACTTGCACTGCACTTAGCACTGAGTCAATATTGAGTCTTCCAGTCATTTCCACCTAGAGCATAAGGGTAGAAAGAGACTCACAACTCAACTCACTGACGTCAAATAGGAGCCAACTTATAGTTAACTCTCAAGTAAGTTTTCTGAGACTGTGAATCACAAGGGAGGAAACTCCTCTTTCTCCCTCAGAGGAGATTGTGGATTCAAACCACCAAACAGGTTAGCAGTGCAACTCTTTACGGGCCATTAGAGCTCCCTATGGGGGAAAGAGTTTGCTCTCTTTTCTATGGATTGACTCTTCTCACCACTAATATATTTGAGACATAACCTCTTTCATATTATCCTTTAAATTTAGATTCATTTTCATAAAACCAATTAGTATCCTCATTACATGAGAGTGGAGAGAGAGATAAAGACCTTTATTTTACAAACTAGAATATTTTTGCAACTGGGCCTAGTGCAACTTCTGCCTGGTCCTTTTCCTTCTCTGTCTGGACTTTGCCCCTCTTCCCTCATGAGCACACTGTTGCTAAAGGGACACTGCCAGAGCAGACACAAGCAACAGGGAATGGAGATGACCATGCCAAAGGGGCAAGAGGGAAGAAGCAGTACTTCATCCCCAGGCAGCTGTCCGCAATGAGGCCTACTGCAGCCA
>NW_006399811.1:14857934-14863838 GCF_000299155.1 Elephantulus edwardii | reverse complement strand
ACAATCCCCCCAGCACATCTCCCCAAACACACCCCCAGCTTTTTTTAAGAGGATAAAAATCTGCCATTGTATGAAATCTCAACTCAACAACTCATTGGTGGTGGGTAGAACTGACTCATTGCTGACCCTCCAGTGGGTTTTCAGAGACTGTAAATCACACAGGAGCAGAAGAATGCTCATCTTTCTCCCAGCAAGTAGCTGGTCAATTCAAACCATCTGCCTTTGGACTGGCAGCATGAAATTTACCGATATTTATATTAGGAGGGGAACTTTTTCAAAAATAAAAGCAAAATTTTTAAAACTTAATCTATGTCCAAGTGCATATCTCTACACTTGATTGTGCTCTTGTAACAGACAGAAAACATATTTCATTCTTTAGGAAAAGGAAAAATAAGACCCTCATATATGCACGGCCTTTTGTCCCTAGTAGGCATTCCAATTTGTTTTGCATGTAGGAGATTTCTAGCAAGTGCTCTGGGAACACTGTGAAGGCTGAGAAGCAAAGGCTGGGTGAAAGAAGGAGTCAGCTTCAATACAGCAACAAGAGAGACCTTTACCATGTTGGCAACACTCTTGGCGTAGGATGCTGTTGTTGTTGTTAGATGCCACAGAGTTGACTGCAATGCACAGCAACCCTGTGAATAACAGCTCTGAGCCTTGCCCTAATTATCCCATATGGAGACCAGGCAACTTAACTTTTGTAATCCCAGCATCAATAAATCACTGGACATCCTTTTGGAAAGGGGTGTGACCTACATGGCAATTCTTTTGTATGGGTCCAGCTGTGAACCAAAAGCAGCGCACAGTCCAGGCAGAGATAGGAATGAGGTCTTCTGTCCAGAAGAGGTATCTGTTCATACACTACACCATCCCCCAACAAGAAGGCAAGAAATAAAAATTATTCAAAAGAGATTCCAGCTCATTCAAGATAATCATTATTGTTGTTGTTTAAGTCAGTGGAACTGTTTTCTACTCAGAGCGAAACACAACGAATTACTGCCTGGTCTTAAGCTATCCTCACCATCGTTATAGTTTTCAAATAGACAAGTGAAGGAATGATCTTTCAAACTTCAGAAAAACCCTTCAATTGAAAGGATGAGACTAGTGTTTCTACTACTGGAAGGGCTCCATGTTTCCACATTGTTCTGGTAATGCCCTAGTGCCTCATTCAACGTCACAAGGCTGACCCTCTGGAGGGTTTCTAAGTCTGGACACCACAGTGGAGGAAATTGCCCATCTTTCTCCAGCAGGGCCTGGTGGATCTGAACTACCAGAGACATGCAGTCTGTGGGTTAGCCGCAAGACTTAAAAAAAACAAAACACAAAAAAACTAACAGTTGCTTTCTTCCTCATTCCTCAATAAAATGCCTTTCTCCACAGGAACCCAACCCAGAAAACATCCTTCCTTGGCAACTTACAATACAATAGTTCATTTAGAATGTCAGACGTCAGGCAAGTCTTTTACTGTACTTTGAAACAAGAGAAAATTATTCTGACAGTTTTCATAGTTTCTTCCTTTACATTTATCTTTGTTCACTTTTACATCTAGAATTTTCTTCCCCCCTCCCCTCCCCATTCCCCATTGTATTTCATTATCAATTTGCTACTCTTTCAAACTTGAACCAGCTGAAATTTTCATAAATATGTGTCTCATTTCCATCTGGAACGTTGATGTTGTTAGGTACTGTCGAGCTGACTGTGTATGACTCTTAGTGAGCCTATGGACAACAGATTGGAACCTAGTCCTGCCCTGTGCCACCTTCACGGTCTTTATCATGATCTCCGCCGAGCTCACATGCATGGTTGCACTCACTGTGCCAATCCTTCTCATTTACAGTCTTCATTTCACTGACTCTCTACCTTTCCCACTATCATGCCTGTTTTTTTGTTGAGGACAGTGATAATGACACAAAGACACATGAAGGAATATAAAGATGGTGGTTCTGATACACCATCAGAAGTCTTTTAGTCAATAGTCCTTTCATCCTCCCATTCATGCAGTAAATGTCTATTGAGAGCCTACCGTATGCTACACTCTGTTCCAGACATTAGGAATACAGTAGTGAGCAATACAGCACTGAACAAGACCAGTAAGTGTCCCAGTCTTCATGGAATTCATGAGAGGGAAGAGAATAAGGAAGATACATTCATAATAACTGTGGGTTGTTGAGGGAGCTCATGGTGGGGCCGTTGCTAGGTGCCCTTGAGTTGAGTACAACTCATAACGACCCTATGAACAACAGATCTGAACTTTGCCCATCTTGTGCGTTCTTATCATCCTCAACACATTTGAGTCCATTGTCATGGACATTGTATCAATTCACTTCTTTGAGGGTCCTCTCCTTTGCTGTCCTTCCAACTTTCCAAGCATGATGTCCCTTTCTAAGGATTAGCTTCTCCTAACAGCATCTTAAAAGTATGTGAGACATGTTGGAGGGATTATAAGATGGAAGAGTTTGGCCATTCCTCAAAAAGTGGAACATAGAAGCTCCATATGACCCAGCTATTCCACTACTAGGAATATACTCCAAGGAAATTAGAACTGGGACGCAAATGGAGATCTGTACACCAATGTTCATATCAGTGTTATTCACCATCAAAAGAACATGGAAACAACCCAAATATCCAACCACAACTGAAGGGATTGAGAAATTGTGGTACAGTCACACAATGGAATCCTATGCAGCATTCAGGGACAACAATTTAGAAAAATACTACATAACTTGAGAGAGGCTGGGAGAACTACTCAGACTCATTAGGCCAAATACTGTATAAGATCATGATTGTAGAAACAGAAGGATAACTAGTAAAACATGTATGGGAACTCAAAGAGGAAAGGGGTGGGAACGGAAGGGTGAGGATGAGTAAGGGTGAAACCACATAGTTGCATGGTTTGGTGAGTGGAGGGAGGCAGGGAAGGAAATAGGAAGGAACTGGGTGAAAAGACAGGGTAATGATGGGCAAGGTCCAGTGGTAGTTAATTTTATCAAACATAATGCATGAGTCCGTTCCAACTCAATGGTACACAACAGGAATGAATGAGAATAGGTGTATGAAACACAATGTGAATGAAGAACAGTGTGAAACACAATTCATATGGACTTTTTAAGTAAAGCAATAAAAAAAAAAGTATGTGAGACAAAGCTTCACCGTCTTTGCCTCCTAGGAGCACTCTGGTTGCACTTTCTCCAAGACATATCTGTTTGTTCTTTTGTCAGTCCATAGGATATGCAGCACTCTTCACACCACAACTCAAATGCCACAGTTCTCTTGTCATCTTTTTTCCTTGTATAGATGGTGATTGGAAAGACTATGGCTTGAATAAGGCACCTTGGTCTTTAAACTGACATCATTACTCTTCAGGACTTTGGAAAGGTCCCTCACAACAAACTTTCTCAATGCTATACATCTCTTGACCCCCTGACTGCTGGTACCAAGGTGGTCTACAGCAAATTGCTCCACTAACCAAAAGACAGAGAGTCTTCGGTAGTTCAAATCCACCAATAGTTTAGGGTAGAAACACAAACAATTCCTCCTATTAAGATTTACAGCCTTGGAAGTCTGATGGAGGATTATTATAAGTCAGAACCAACTCAATAGCAAAGAGTAGTGTGGGATGTTAAGATAGTGATTTCTTCTTAAGGAGAAATAAATAAAGCCATGAAAAGAAATAATTGCGTAGCGGAGAAGTGAGATAAGGTGTGTAGAAGGGAGGCTTGAAATATGCCATGTGCTGGTTTACTGTTTCCTTCCTTTCTTCCCTCTCTCCTTCCTTCCTTCCTTCCTTCCTTCCTTTCCCCTTCAGCTATTTTTTTTAATACTAGTTTATTTACAAAATTAGAATACATTATTTTCCAGAACAGGTTCTTCCTTTTTTTTTTTTTGAGACTTGTTTGTGCTTATTGTCCATTTCCCTATGATTTCTCTTATAAATTATCATAGATTGGTAAAATAGCAAATATGTGACACTATAGGCATACCTCATTTTACTATGCTTCACTTCCTTGTCCTTTGCAAATATTACATTTTTTTTAACAAATTGAAGGTCTGTGGCAGCCCTGAATCAAACATGTCTACCTACAACAGCGTGTGCTCACCCCAAGGCTCTGTGTCCCACTTTGTTAATTCTCACAATATTTCAGACTTTCACAATGCTATTATTATACACATCACAGACTAAAGTATAGAAAGATACGGTGGCCTAGTGGATAGAGAGTTGTGCTGCTAATCCAAAGGCAGGAAGTTCGAATCTACTAGTTCTTCTGCTGGAGAAAGATGGTCAGTCTCCTCCCAGATGACTTACAGCTTCTGAAAATTCACTGCAGAGTCATCTATGGGTGGATTCTGATTCTACTGCAATGAGTTTTTTAGTTAATATTACAGTATAAATATAATTTTCCTATGCAGAGGCAAACCCCAAAATGATGCGGTAAGAAGCTGTGCTGCCATCCTGAAAGCACGTGGTTCAATTCCACCAGCTGCTCCGGGAGAGAAGGACGGGCAATCTCCTCTCACGCGGTTAACTGCCTCTGAAAACCCGCCGTAAGGTCAGGTAAGTACACATCAGCTCTGACTCAATGGTACACTACAACACCACTTTATTCTGATTTTTATTTATTGCAGTGGTCTGAAACCAAACCTGCAATGCACAGGTGTGCCGATATTAGCTTATCAATTTATTGCAGATTTTCTGCTACCTCTCCTGATAAATTTCCCTTTTTCTCCAAATCCCCCTCATTGGTACATTCTGTTTTACTAATACATAATCTTTGCCCCTCCCCCTTTCTTTATTTGATTCTTACTTAGTAAGATGTACATTTATAGTATTTCATTCTTCAAAGAAATGTTTACCTACCTAATTGGGGGTTATGTAAGGAGCTTGAAGAGACTGGGATAGCGTGAACCAAGAGATTTCAATAAAGGATGTTGCCAATTCTTTTTCCTAGCAAATGAAAACACTATATGTTCTTTCATAAAGAAGAAATTTCATCACAAAGAAGGACTATAACATACAAAAAGGTATTTCACTTAAGTGGATAAATGTGGTTTTGTGGAATGCTTATCACATTGTTCATATTTTCTTCACTTACCTGAGGACCTGGCAGTAAGACAGCATTGTATCAGAAAATGCAGAAACAATGCAGACTCCCAGACGTAAGGCATCCGAAGCCCTTACACGAAGAACACCAGCTACCATCTGGTTGATTCTGGCTCACGGCAAGCACATGTGTGACAGAGAACTGTGCGCCATAGTGCTTTCAATGGTTGGTTGTCTAGTAGTAGATTGCTATGTCTTTCTTCTGAAATGCTTTGGGGGGTACTTGAACCTCCAACCTTTTGGTTAACTGAATTAACAATTCATACCACCAAGTGACTTCAATGTCCAAAGCATGAAGTTTCACCTTATTTGCCTCCAAGGAGCACCCTGGCTGCACCTTTTCTAAGACATATTTTTGTCCTTTTTGGCAGTCCATGGTCAGCAGTGACTATACCAGTGAGTGGGCTTGAGTGTATCAGGAATGATGAGGATGGCAGAGGATAGGGCAGGGTTCAGTTTCATTGTTCATAAGGTCGCTGTGAGTCATAGCCAACTTGGCAGCAATTAAGAGCAACAAAAAGAGACTTCATAGCGTCTCTGTTGTTGTGTACTGTCTGATCAGAACTGACCCATAGCTGACCCTACAGTGGGTTTTCAAAGGCAGTTAATCGCAACAGGGGAGATTTCCCATCGTTCTCCAGAGAAGCAGCTGAAGGATTTGAACCATGTACCTTTGGGTTGCCAGCTCAATCAAAGCAGAATAGGGTTCCTTGCCTTGATTCCACTGAACTCTCCAGACCACTCCATTACTACTTGCATCTAAAACATTCCAAGCCGAGTTATCGAAGTTTTTATTTTAAAAAAAA
>NW_006399811.1:14852837-14857514 GCF_000299155.1 Elephantulus edwardii | reverse complement strand
AGACTTTCAAGGGGGGAAAGAAAGAAGAACAAACTGGGGAGGAGGGTAGAGAAAATAGTGCAACAATGAATGAATGAAAACCCAAAATCTCTGTAAATGTTCATTAAAATGAATAAAATTTAATACTTTTTTAAAAAAACCACAAAAAAAAAACCACCAAAGGCTGTAAAATTCATCAGAGAAAATCTAGGTACAACTCTGGAAGCCCTAATCTACAGCATGAACAGACTTCCAGCTATAATAACCTCTAACCGTGAGAGGATAGAAAAGATGAATGGTCCTTTCTTTTATGTTGTAAACTGCCTTCTCTTTATCCCTTCATCCCAATTCCCAAAATTCATAACTCTGCCAGGCAAGGTCTCCTCACAGTTAAAGCAAAGAGATTCATCAAGTTTAGAGCAAGCCCTACATAAAATGCATCTGAAATCACTTCACTGAACTTTTCATGTATTTATTTAAGCCAAGTAAATGGTGGGAGGCAATTGTGTTTGACTCTGCTGTGTATGGCTTCTTTGGCTCTGAAGTATTTATTATAATAATAACTAGAGTAGCACATAGTTGCTGACCCTCAAATTGCTGCTTAGAAAAGACCACCAGGCTGGTCCACCCACTACCACCCACAGGTAGACAGAGACACAGATCAAAGGCACTGGAGGCCCTCTTAAACAATGGGGAAGGTGTGCACAAGCCCTTTAGGCAGAGTCACAGCACTCCCACCCCTCACTGAAGCACTCACTCCAACAAGTTAGGACAGGAAGCAGAGGGGTAAGGTCTCCTGAGCTGTATGTATCCGTAGGAGAATGGAAGGAAGCACAAAATATTTCCAAGCACTGCATTGCGCTTGGGGGAAAGTCTTAAGCTAATTACCATCAATGATTGCAATTCATCAGGATCTCATTCCACATTCCCCACAGGACAGACTGCCCTTTCCAGGACAGCAATTGCCAGAAAGTTTAATGATTTGGCTCCATTAAAATCGCTTCTGCGCAAGTTAAGCTTTTGAATATTGTTCTAAATTTAAAAACATGCTCTACTTTTCACCAAGGTGGTTCATTTCCCTTGCCATACATCTATGAAATCATCATAATTTTTTAGTACGTAATCAGTAACAACAACAACAAAAGAAAAAAGAAAAAAACAAATCCAGCTGCAGATAGGGCCCTGCTGACCTCTCCCACGTTATCTCATTCCTCTTCTCTCTCTTGAGTTCACTGGGCTCAGACATGCAGCCTCTCCCACAGATACTGGGATGCACCCAGCCCTTTCCCAACCTTTACCATTGGGCTTGCTCTTTCCTATGCCTGGGGCATTCCGCGTACACCTTCCTTTTGCACAGTCTCCACATAGCAACCAGATAACCTTTTTCAGAAACATGAATCAGATTGTACACTTCTGTGCTGATAGTTTCCAGTTGTTGTTGTTGTTGTTGTTGTTATGTGCTGTCAAGTCGCTTGCAACTCAGAGAAATCCTATATACAACAGCTCTAAACCTTGCTCTATTCTGTGCCAATCTTACTGTCTCTAACACACGTACGTACCCCTATCACCCCAGTCACTGAGTCAATCCATCTCATCCAGGGTCTTCCTCTCTTGTGCTGTCCCTACACCCTCCCAAGCATGATGTCCTGCAACATATCCAAAGTTTTTCAGATGAAGCTTCAAAATCTTTGCCTCCATGGAGCAGCCTGGCTTCCCCATCTCCAGAATGAACCCATTTGTTTTCCTAGCTGTCCATGGTATATTCCATACACTTCTCCAGCACAACAGCTTAAAGGCGTTCATTCTCCTTCTATCCTCCCTAGTCATTATCTAGATTTCTGATGCATAGCAAGTAATTGCAAAGATCATGGCCTAAATGAGGTACACCTTAGTCTCCAGACTGACATCATTGCTCTTCAGCACCTTGAAGATGTCTCTGACTACACACTTTCCTAATGCAATTCATCTTTTAGCTGCTCTTTTGCCTGAAAGTCCACAGGACTTCATACTTCTCTCAGAGTATGCATCACTTACTATCTTGTGCCATCCTGGGACAGTCATGGTTCAGTGACAGAATGCTTGCTCTTTACGTGGAAAAGCAAGTTGCCCTGCTGGTGCAATGTGTTATGTATGTTTTGGGCTGCTAACCAAGTAAGTGATCAGAAGGTTGAAGGCTCAACTCTACTAGAAGATCCAGTACACTTCATGCACAGACACTGCCTGTCCATCAGTGGGACTGTATATTGCTATGATGCTACACAAGTTTAAGTGGTTCTTCCGGACTAAGACTAGGAAGAAAGACCTTGTGATTGACTTCCATAAATCAGTCAATGAAAACCTTACAAATCACAATGATTCAATCTCAACTGATCATAGGATGTCAATGATTTTGGGCAGTTTTAAATTCCTTTCTCTTCAGGGTTATCATGAGTTGGAAATAAATCAAAAGCAGCTAACAACAATAATATCTTGGGGTCACCAAATCCTAGGTCACTATTATTTGGGAATGTGATTTATTTCTCCTCTAGCATGTCTTATTTTTGCAACTAAATACAGTGCTTGGCACTGCGACTGCTGGATAGATGGAAAGTTATTGTTGTTGTTAAGTACTGTTGAGTCAAATATGACTCATAGCAACCCCATAAACAACCGATCTGGTACCTGTCCTATCTTGTGCCATCTCCATCTTTTCTCACACACTTGAGCCCATTTTATCCATCTCATTCAAAGTCTTCTCTTTTGCCGACCTTGCGACCTTCCAACCTTCCAAGCATGATGTTCCTTTCCAAGGAATAGCCTCTCCTTGTAAAATGCCTGAAGTATGAGAGATGAAGCTTCACCATCTTTGCCTCGATGGAGCACTCTGGTTGCAATTTTTCCAAGACATATCTCTTTGTTCTTTTGGCAGCCCAATGGGATATTCAGTACTCTTCAATACCCATTAGTCTTTTCAATCACTTGCTACACATCTGAAAGCTGGACAATGAATATGAATGGTAGAAGAATCCCTCTGGGTTGTGGTGTTGGAGAAGACAGAAAGAGTGATGGTTCAATGGAAGGGAAGGAGAAGGAAGGTGAGGGATACACCAAACCAGAATCTAAACATATTGAAATCTTTTATAAGTGCAGGAAACCCGCTAGAAACTTCTCAAATATGATACACAAAAGTTTTCCATGTCTACACAAATGGTATTAAGTGTAAGAAAAAATCTTATTGTTTCAAGTGTTGATGGTAAAATAAGAATGAAGACCCTAAGAGGAACATGATTAATTTAAAGCAGGACTCTCCAGCACTCTCTTTCAGGTTCCTGCTCACACCAGATGGGTTCTTTCTGCCCAGGATGCCTGCCTATCTGTGGTCGGAGGGCTGGGAGCTGCCTAGGCATTCTTTATACCATCTTAAAGGCAGGCAAGCCTGGGCTGCCATAGAGGAGGGGCAAGGACTGAGGCAGGCTGGAGACCATGAGATCAGCCTGCAGTGGGCCAGCAGCCTTGACAGGTCGTGTACTTGGCTGGTGTGTGGAACTATCTCAGAAGCTAGGAATCTGAACGTCATGTTAGAACCTGACCAGATGTGCTGGCTGTGATTACGTATAGTTTTTGCTGCTCTTGCTACCATTTCAGCTGCTTCATGCACAAATACTGATCTGGTGAAAAAGCAGCAAGTTTATACAGTAAGGGAGCTGGAATCTCCTTCCAATGAGTCCAAGAATAAACCATTTAGAAAGGACACTCAATTCCCTTCCTTATTTAGAGGAAAGGTACGTGCCTGTGTTTCTTTTTGTGCACTCCATACTCCTCATTATCTCTCTGAATCTGCCTTTTCATCTCCTTTGTTGAAACTCTTTTTCCTTGGAAAGCTATGATGCCATACTGTCACGCTTCCTCCTGGCTTTCTGACCTTCCCTGTCCTCCCCATCCCAAGTCTCTGCTATCTCCTCTCCTGACCCAAATTTTAAACACTGGTGTTCTCCAAAGCTCAGTCCTGAATTTACACACTCTCCCTTTGGGCGATCTCATTCAAGGTAAAGGGTTGTTTTGGTTTTGGTGTTTTGTGGTTTTGTGTGTTTTTTTTTAAAAAAGGTGAAGGCTTCAATAACTGTGATATGTTAACATTCTGTGGTGTCAAAAGTTTATTGTTCAAAATGGATTTCCTAGCCATTGACTTTGTCTTTGCCACATGAATGGGCAAATAGGGTGTGTTAGTCTATCCACAAGGAGATTCGCTACTCTTACCATTGAATTGAGGAGATTCAGCATTAGAAGTAGGGAATCTCAACACCAAGAAGGAAGAGGAAACAGTATATGTCCTTTGGGGCCAGAGATTCTCATGACAGTCAAACTAGGATTTACCCAAGAGGAATAGTAGCCTCAGCAAGGAACCAGAGACCAATATGATGCAGAGTTGACGTGGGATTCCTACCCTACAGAGCTAGAGCTGGAGACCTTCATCCAAGCTTCCTGGAGAACTAAGTGAAGACACCATAACTGGCAAGACTAAGGAAACTTGGTTACACTCATCTAAGCTGTGAAGCTGACGATGGTCAAAGGGCCTGTAACCACTGGACAAAGGGATTGTATCCTGAGGCCAACTTGAATTATAGCCTGATAACTTCCCTAAGAAGATTATCCAAAAACGATTAGAACAGCACATCAGCAGAGAATTGCTGGAAGTCCAGGCTGGGTTTAGAAGGGGTC
>NW_006399811.1:14837768-14851822 GCF_000299155.1 Elephantulus edwardii | reverse complement strand
GTGACTGGGGTAATCGGGATGGGTGTGTCAGAGGCAGTGCGGTTGGGGCAGGATAGAGCAGGGTTTAGGGCTGTTGTGCATAGGGTCGCTATGAGCCACAAACGACTCTACGGCACATAACAACAACAACAACTTCCCTAAGAAACTCTGAACCATAAATAGGATTCTGTAAAGTCTGTGTAGTCATTGCAACTGACTTAGAACCCAGTAGAGCAGTAAGTCTGGTATGGGAATTAGAAGTAGGTACAAAAGCATGGGAGACCATGTCTGACCTTATAGGAACTGGTTTTGTACTGTGATTACCCTTGATAAGAATAGTTCCCATTTGAGAAGACTATATTTCAAAGCACATCTCATAAATCATATCTAACACCAAAGTCATGATTGTCTTCTCCTCACATCAGAAACCTAGAAGCTATCTTTAGAGTCTTCTTCTTTCTCACCTGCCCTTATCCTGTTCAATATCATGTCTACAACCACTGGGACCATATTCAAACTTTACTAACATAAAACACCAAATATCTCAAGTTAATCCAAATCTATATCCAATATAGCCACTGAAGGCCAAACCCCAACCATCTCTGGGCTCTAATAGCTACCTCCAGTTTCTTTTAAAAAAAAAAATTTTTTTTTTCAAAAACCAAATCTTGTCAATACCTCTCTGCCTAAAACTTGTTGTTTTTACATTTAGAATAAAGGTAAAAATTTCTTAGCACAGCCTTCTAGGTCAAAGCCTACTATGGTCTTATCTATGTTTTCAGTCTCATTTCCCCTTATGCTCCCTGGATTCCCTGAAGCTATTTCATCTCTTTCCATATATTTCATTTATGCTTCATTCTATAACTTTATTACTGATGCTTCTAGCAACTCTTGCTTCTTCTTATTGTATACCAGCAAGTCAGAACAAACTCATAATTGATTTGATTGTTTTCAGAAGGTATAATCACACAGGAGGAGACTGCTCATCTTTCTCCCATGGAGCAGCTGAAGGATTCAAACTAAGTGCCTTTGGTTTGGAAGCATGACTTCTTACTCAGTAAGGGAAAAGAACCATGTAGGGGAAAGTCAGTTAAGATAAATAATTCAAATGCACCTCACCTTTTTTTACCCCTCAGAGAAGTTATACCAAGAATTAAATTTTAACATACCCTTTAGAATCTCATTCCTTTCCTATGAGCTAATAAAGAATGTTTCTCGTGTAAACTGACAGTGTTTACACACTCAAAGATAACAAGTGTCACCTCCATGAAGTCAATCAGACTTAAGTCTTCATTGAGAAGTACAAATATAAATGTTGGACTCAAAGTGATCAATGAAACTGAGAATGGGATATTTACTTACACACACACATACACACACGGAAATATTTTGCAGTACAAAAGTGATGCTTTAAGGAGTCTATTACATAGCAATCTAGCCTCACGTCTTTTTTATCATTTTGTTGTTGTTGTTAAATACTGTAAATTAGAGAACTCACAGTGACTCTATGAACAACAGATTCAGCATGTTCAAGCCCATCACTGCAGCCATTATTGTGTCAACCCATTTCATCGTCTTTTTCCCTTTAGCTGAGCCTCCATGTATTATTTTACAAACATACAAATCAAACATAATAAATAAATTCTAATGCACAACCACCAGCCGGAACCAGTCCTTGGAGAAGGACCTCATGCTTAGAAGGGTGAAGGACAGCACAAGAAAGGAAGACCTAGGATGAGATGGATTGATTCAGTGACTGGAGAAATGAGGTTAGGTTTGTTGGAGAGGATGAGATTGGCTCAGGCTAGAGCCGGGCTCAGAGCTGCCATACATATGGTCGCTATGAAACACAGGGGACTCGATGGCATATAACAACAACAACAATATCAAAGGTATTGGTAGTTTCTTATCCTATTTGAAAAACTGAAAGTCTCTAAGCCTGGCTATTTGATATGTATTTTTCACTATATTATCTTTACATGTGATGAAAAAATTAAGCATTTTTTTATTTTAAATGTGGGGATTTTTCTTTCTAATGTTTCTCAGCACAAGTGGGAGAAAAAAAATCCCAAAACCTGAACATTTTATCATTTATGAACTGGCCTTGAATTTTACAGTTTATTGGGTAAACATCTACTTCCAGTTTTATCTGTTTGAAAAAAATGAAGAATGCCACAATATTTTTTATTATAATCAGAAACTTAAATGACATTTCCATCACTGAAAATTTCTTCTCAAATCCAGTTTCTTCTCTAAGCTTTTCACAGCCCTATCTCAAGCCAACTCAGCCAGACAGCCTTTCCATTGGCTTCTCTGCAAATGTCAGTGCCCAAGACATATAAGGAAGGCTGGGATGGGAAGGGTAGCGGCTGCAGACCATGGCTCTCTCATTACATGGCCTATTTTGAACAGTAAATCAGAGACAAATTTCTTCCTATCTAGATAGTGTAGAGTGAATAAAATGCAGATCATCACATTTTCCTCTTTTGAATGGTCATTATTGTTTAAGAGGAAACATCTATTTGCTCTAATTGCTCATAGAACATGTCTGTAGGCAGTTGCTCTGCTAATTTAAAAAGCCGCAGCTCTCTAGTGGTTCAAATCCATCATTAGCTCTGCAGGATGAAGATGGGAAATCTCCTATCCTGTTACTTACAACTTCTTAAAATCTGCTGAAGGGTCAGCTATGAGTCAATTCCCACTTGGGAAGGGTACTTGTGAACTGCACATGTCATTTAACCCAGTGAGAATTATATAAGCACACCAAACTTAAAGACATCTTCTCCCAACACCATACCTGAAACAGCACAGATGAAAAGAAAGAATGGGGGTCTGAATAAAGAAAAGTTTAAAAGGAAATTTTACTTAATACAGAAATATTTTGGGGGTAGGAGGAGGTTTTTAGATAATGTTTGAAACATGGCACTTCAATCATTTATATTTGTATTTTGTTGACTCATTTAAAAAAAAAACTTAGCCAATAAATGAACTTTCCTCTTTAAATTATTATTCCTTTCACAAGCAAAGTATTTGTGAACCAAGAGATTGACCATAGATGTCTGCTATCACCATATGCTTCCATAAATGTACAAGCAAGTAAGCCTGTATTTACTTAGAGGTCACATTATGTACCATTATTCAGTCTTGACTGAAGAACAGTAGTGATTCAGGTGCATTTACAATGTCTATAAGTTGTATTTTCTGGCAATAGATCAAAATCTTATTAAGCCTAAAAATAAGTATAAATGAAAGTTCTTAATAAGCATGAAGAATAAGCCAAGAAGGCACCTTGGTAAGAAGCAGGAATCCAGTAACTGATATCTGATCCTGTACTAACTGCAGGGGTTTGGTTAGGACACTCATACTTCTAAGCCTCAGTTTTCCCATCCGTAAATGAGGCTTACATATGCTGGCAGCTACAGCTCTGCTATCAGCAAGCATGAGAATTTGAATGGTTACTTTACCTCCTTCTGAGTCATTTTTCTTGTCTGTATAATCAGATTCTCTGCAAAAAAAAAGTAAGCTATTCTTATTCTAGTCCTATGATGATGAGGAGAAACAATTATGTTGAAACATGAGACTCTTTCTATAGGAATTGGCCTCTAACTGTATATCATTTGTCCAGTATTGCAGTTAATGGAGAGAAATGATTTGGTTATAATTTGCTTTCTCCTCCCCCTAAACTGTTTCCATAGTCCCACAATAAAATAAGAAGTAAAACCTGGAAAAAGAAGCTGTTCAGATTTTGTAGGTGGTCTTCAAGAAGACCAGAGACACAAACATTTAAGCAATTGGTCTGCATCTCTAATCTGAAAAAGAAGAAGGGAAAGCACAAAGCCCTTGTGATGATCAGAAATGGAACAAGAATCTCTCCTTTTCAATTTAATGGTTGTAATATATCACATTTCCTGACTAACCTGTGTAATTGTTACGTACCATTGAGTCAGAACCAACCCACAGCTGACCCTCCAGTGGGTTTTCAGAGGCCCAAGGTCAAAGACTGTAGACTTCAATATGGATTGAAGCTCAACATCAAGAAGACAAAGATCCTCACCACTGAGCCAATTGGCAGGACCATGATCGATGGAGAAGAGATTGTTAACAATTAGTGTGCTTGGCTCCTGCACTCTTGGCACCAGCAGTGAAGAAATCAGAAAATAAATTGCACTGGAGAAAATCTGCTGTCAGGGACCTCTCCAGAGCACTGAGAAACAACAATGTCAGTCTGGAGACTAAGATGAGCCTGATTCAGGCCATGGTCTTTGCAGTTACTGGCTATGCATCAGAGAACTGGACAATGACTAGGGATGACAGAAGAATTATCGCCATTGAGTTGTGGTGCTGAAGAAGAGTCTCGAACATACCATGGGCTGCCAGGAAACAAGTCTGTCTTGGAGAGGGTGAAACCAAGTGTCTCTTTGGAGGCTAGGATCTTGAAGCTCTGCCTCACATACTTTGGCCACGTGGCCAGAAGGGACTGATTCTTGTAGAAGGACATCATGCTCAGAAGGATGAAGGGACAGTGCAGGAGAGGAAGACCCTGAATAAAATGGGTTGGTACAATAACTAGGACGATGAGGGTAAGTTTGTGGCAATCAATGAGACTGGCTCAGGACAGGGCAGGCTTCAGAGCTATTGTTTATGGGGTCACTATGAGTTGCAGATGACTCGATGGCACATAACAACAACAACAATATAAGTAATCTCATGTTTGTTGTGAAGGCTAATATATAGAGAGCCACCTAAAGGCACGGAAAAGTCTTAGCCTTTGGCTTTGAATATGATTCAGATATTATGTCATCTACCTGGGAGTTATATTGAAATATAGTCACCAATGATTCAGCAATATATTAGGTCTTCTATGTGACTAATTTGCAAAGAAATATGGTAAATTAGAATATACCAAAATCTATAGTGCTCTCATGCCTACATTGGTCTACAATAGAGGATTAAAATCTTTCTTCTTCTTCTTAATTTATTATGTGTTCAATGAAGATTTACACAGCAGTTTAGATTCCCATGTGACAAATTTCTGTACAAACTGTGACATTAGTTAGATTCTTCACAATGTGTGAACTTTCTCATTGCTTATATTCTGATTATTCTTCTTTTATTAATCTAGAGTTAATAAGGCTATTAACTTAAGTCTTGTTTTTTCACATTCCAAATTTCTCTAAGGGGGAAAAAACTCAATTGAGACGAGTCATTAAGAATTTAAATGTGGAAAAAAAAAACTCCAAGATTGTCTCAACATATTAATTAAATGCTCCCAACTTTCTAATAATCATTAACCACAAATCAATACTTTCTTCAGCTTCTTGGACTAGTGGTGACAAACCAGTGACTAACTTCAGTACAGAGAACCTAGAATGTAAGCCTATCTGTTATTCATACTCTAACACAATTCTATCTTCCAAATATTTTTAAAATTATTCTCCTAACTAGTTTTTATTTAATTATTCTTCTAATTATTTTTTCATTATTATTTTTAAAATAAAATATTATTTTGGGAAGACATGATAATCTAAAATGACCTGATCAAGGTAATTTCAGATACTCTGTAAAAAGAGGGTATATTTAATATAACTTGCATAATTACAGATTACTTCACCACTATGAACATTAAAAGTTGTCATAAACAAAAGTTTTCAAAAATAATTAGGCCATGTGCACTTAGGATGATTTTTCAAAACTCTACAATGCTATGAAAAGAATGTGCTTTCCAGTGACAGCATTACAGATTCAAATAGGCACAATATCTCAAGCCACCTTCAGTGGACATGAAGAAGAAACTATTAAAGTAACTTTCTGAATAATAAACACTTTAATATTCAAGATGAACAGAGTTTGAGTATCATTTTTTCATTATATATAAATGAATAAATTGACATATTCAAGTTAGAAAATTCTTTTTAAAATCATGTAGCTTAAGCTATGTCTGTATAATTAATTGGCTAGGTTAAATATTGGAAGCATGAGTGGTATCCACTTCCTAAACAACATGCCTCCGGAAACTCCGTGAACTTTGATAAATGTCGATAGTTTTAGAAAGGCTTTAGGACTTATGTTCATGGGGTCACTATGAGTTATACTCCATTTGAAGGCAATCAACAACAACAATTTAAATATAAAGAAACATTTGACTATTTTATGTACTACTTCATAACCAACCTGGACGAAAGTTCTTAACTTTCTACTGGAAAATGGGAGATGATCTGATTGGAGTAACCTTTTTTGGGGGCCCACAGGGTCACTAGGAGTTGAGAATCCATTCAGTGGCAGTGGGTTTTGTTTCCAGTTTATGTTTTGGCATGTTTTAGTGAGACACCAATTTGTTAGATATGTATTAGATGAGCTCAAGTAGGTGATGAAAGACAAGGAGAAGGGGTTGTCTAAATTCAATTTGAAATTACAGTGGGGTTGGAGGCACAACTCCTTGCCCACTAAGCCACCAGAGCTCCCTGTTCCTGCAGTGGGAATGCAAGTTATCAGTAGAAAATCTAACTAATTAGAAGAAGATCTAAATAGAAGAAGTTCAAAGTCCTGCTTTAAGCGTTTCACCACTGAAAATTTAGAAGGCAAAGCAAGAACACTCAACACTGGCAGGAGAGTTGGCTATAAAAACAGCAATAGTATTATTGAATACCGTTGAGTACTTACCAGGCACTAGGCAAGGTACAATATATTTAGCTATCAAAGCAATTTATTATTCCCACTTTATAAATGAGAAAACTAATTAGATAAAATAGTATGCTTAGTTTTCACAACTGGTAAATGATGGAGTTAGGATTTGAACCCAGGCAAACTTACTCCAAAGTTTGTGCTCAACAAGCAAGATGCTATACTACCTCAACAACTAAAATGGCAATCTTATGAGAAAAAATACATTTTTTCACACACACACCCCTGCTCCCTGCCCCCAAGAGCCACTATTCAAAGCATCTCTTCCATCGCAGGGTATGTGAGAAACTAAATGAGTGATACATGACCATTGATTGAGAAAGCATCATTCTACAATAACTGCCTTGATCAATGTATTCTTCTAAGATCTATCTAAATGGGATCAAATTGACCACAGCAACTTGAAAAATTAGACAGGAACCTTAGTGGGTAAGGAGTTTATGTTTCTGGGGGAAGAACAACTCAGAAAAGGAGGTGAAAATTGTTGCACACTTAAAGAATGCAATCAATGCTATTGTGTGGTACATGTGGAAACTGTTGAACCAATACCGATTTTCCACAACAATAGTAACAACAAAATAAAATAAATTCTACATTAAAAAAATATGGATCATGGGGGGGACCCCACCACCTCACCTGATAATTAAATTCCAGTGTCATTTTAGTCCTCAGTCTTTATATGTAAACAGTTCTCAGAATTCTATTGATTACCCTCACATTGCTGAAACTCTTCGCTTGGCGAACAGAGTGGTCCTCTTTCTTGGTTCTCGTCTGTCCTCAATGCTCACTCTTCCTGATTCTCCTTCCTTGTTCCTCTTGCTCCTTTTTAAAGTGTTGATATTTCACTTACCTCTCCCTACTACACAATCTCATCCATAGCCAAGGACTTTGACCATGGGATTCCAGATTCATTTTTCAAATCTATCTTCTAAGCTTCTAAAGTATAGTTTCAGCACTTCAGTGGGACTCATGGAACAATTATACTGAAAGGCAACAAGTCCCTACGAGAACGCATTCGCTCCTCTCAACCCCTGCCCAACCATGTTCTCAAATCTGATCCATCTTTCATGTCTTCATTTCTTTCAATGACATCACTGACTGGCCAACCCCACAAACCTCAAATCCTGGCCCCTTCTTAGATTCTTCAATTTTATTTCTCACAATTCCGATTAACTGACTCATATCTCTGACACATCTTCCCCTGGGCTCACCAAATTCTTTCCATTTTACCATCTTACTATCTCCATGGAACTCTGGTGGGATGGTGTGTAACATATCAAGCCAAAAGGCTTCTGGTTCAAATCCACCAGGCTCTATAGGAGAAAAAGGTGAGCAGATAGTCTTCTCTTGTAAAGATTTGCAACCTTAGAAATCCAATGGACAGTTGCTATTAGTCAAATTAATTTACTCTATGGTAGTGTGTCTGGTCATCTCCCATTGATATTACATCAAGTGACTGCTTATTTTACTCTTCTTGTACCACTCCACCCACATGAGCAACTTTTACTTATTTTTTAATAGTTTCCCCCTTTTTTAATTGAAATTTTAATGAGTTTATAGAGACTTTGAATTTCCATTCATGCATTGTTGTACATTTTCTTCTCTGCCCACCCCTCCCCCCAGTTTGCTTTTCTCTTTGAAAAGAAAAAAAAAAATCCTTTCATTGTTATACAGTGGCCCCAGTCCACTTTACTATGCAGACGAGCAACTTTTCTATAAAGCAAAGTTGATCATACCTACACCTGTTTACACACTATCTACCACTCTTTGTCACCCGAATGGTACCATCCTGGGAGCTCTGCAAGAAAAAATTCTGGTAACCTGCCTCTGTAAAAACACAGCCTATGAAGTTCTAGCACCACAATGAGCAGAAATAAACTCAATATGAAACAATAGAAAGCAAAGATGAGGAACTAGGGATTCATTCCAGGACTACTTTGAGGCATTAAAAGAGAAGAGAGATGCTATATCACCTGTGTCCATCAAAACACAGTCAAACGCCTTTTGTGTTACCGTTACGCGGAGTGCATGGTGATAGATTGGATGCCTAATACAATAATTCCATCTGAACATGAACATCATCTCAAGTTCATATGTGCGAAAATGACTCTTGGCCCTGGACCTACTGAAATGACTGCTGAAACGCCACCGGGTGCAGAAGGCAATATAAACATAAAAATCCAGGGTAATTACACAGTCAAGTATCGATAAAAAATCAAGTGACAAGGAAAACACCCGTTATGAGTTGTCATAGCTGACACATAGAGTAAACAGTTGCTAGGCTCTCAAAAAGTCTTGTTTACATGAGTTTAGTTTCTTGGATGTGACAGCCAATTGTTCCCAGATAACACAGTATCAGCTCAAACTTATAGTGACCCAATGTATAACAAACAGAAACCTTGCTCGATCTCGCACCATCCTCATTATTCATGCTGTATATGAGGCCATTGTTGCAGTCACTCTTCGACCCCTCTCTTGGAAGGTCTTTCTACCTACTGGTAACAAGTGCGTAAGCTCAAATAGGATACGACATAGATGCTCAGTGAATACTGCTGAAAGTACAAGAAAAAGCAGCGCTGTGCAAAAATCAAGTTTGATGAGCATACTAAGGCTCATTTTTCCTTTCCATAGGTGAAAAGTGGATTTCAGAAGGGTGATTGGAGAGGTGCTTTATAATCATCGTGGTGTTCACGAAAAGCATTCCCTCTCAAATTCCATTAATAAAAACACAGAATGGGAGAAGAATTTGTATATCAACACATTACTGATTAAACAGGGGCACAATGATCGAAAAGAGTTCAGAAAGAACGCTGCTTATGTAAAGAAAAATCCTTGTTTGGGGCAAACTAGCAGTTTCACATTTTAAAAATCACATCCCTTTATGGACTATTGGGGAGGGGTGTGCGTTCGTGTGTGAGACATGGGGTTGAGGTGTCTTGTTTTATACAGATCTTAGGAGAAGCCCTAGTTGGGTCAGGAGAAGAGAGAGCTAAAGAAATTCTCAACAAAGTGGAATTCCCAGGAGTGCGTTCAGCCATCATGGTCTGCGGAGAAAGGCAAGTTCCCACTCACCTTCCCTCCTGGAGGTGGTCCGGGCAGCAGGCAGGAGCAGCAAGAAGCAGAGGCAGCAGCCCAGCCACGGGGCAGGCATGGCCGGGGCGGGGGCTCCGTCTGCCGCTGCAGGGGTCCTTGCCAGGCGCCTCACGGCTGCTGGTTTTCACTCTGCGCTCTGCTCTGCTTTCCTTTTCCTCGATCAGGTGGTTTTATCGACTCTTCTACCTGACTCAGTCTTGACAGGAAGAGAGCCTGTGTTTCAGGGTGTGACTCACCTGTGAATAAGGAGGACCCAGCCCTCAGGAGGCAGACAAACACACAGCACACGCTGAGCCTGAAAAGTGCTCGCCCAGCCGCGGGGCTCCCCCCTCGCCACGGAAAGGGCGCACACCTGGCCCCGGCCGAGGGTGTGGCACTGAGGCTGCGGCCCACGGAGCCTCCGGGAGCACTGTGCCAGCTCTGCCACAGCCTTCATTCTCTCCAGGGTGGTCCCGGAGCCTGCACAGAGGTAAATACAGTGCAGCCCCGGCTGTTTTCTCAAACTGCCAGGCCCCCTCTCAAGTGCGCAAACTCAGAAATAAGCTTGCAGCCCCTGTCAGGTGAACCTCTTTGTGAAGGACAGCCCTGCCCCAACTAAAAGTACCCCTGGTCACATACTGCATAAAGCTCTGTGCTACTATATGAACAGCCTCCTCCCGTAAAGATTTATAGCCTTGGAAACCCAGTGCCACTATGAGTGGAACTGGCTTCATAGCAGTGGATTTTGTTTTGGATTTTGGTACCAAAAGCTAAACTCACTGCCTCTGCATCAGTGTTGATTCCTAAGCGATCAATAGAACGAAGCAGAAATGGCCCCCAGGGTTTCCAAGACTGTAGTTATTATGGAAGCAAACTGCCCTTTCTCTCATGGAGTGGCTGGAGAATTCCAGATGACCCTTCTATTAGTAGATCACTGCTTAATCCACTTTCCCACCAAGTCTCCTTCTACTGTAGGCCACCCTCTGTTCATTCTTTGTTATATTTCTATTTCTCTGTCTCTCCAGGGTCCAGTGACTTTCTGGTCTCTAATCTTACTAAGTCACCTGATTATGAAGATTGAGTTTCACTGTGCAGCCCTAGCAATGGCTACAGTGCCTGGCTTAGAGACCATGCTGAGTAAATATTCTGTTGAACTGCATAAGAATGAGGCTCCAGCTTCCAGCTGCTTTTTACATCTTAGCAAACATTCCTCATGCCTATCTCTATGGGCCTACTAGTAAATGTATATTGAAGCCAATTGGGAGTGTCCTTCAAGTTTATCATTGAGATGAAGTTCAATATGTTGTTGTTGTTGTTGTTGTGTACCATCAAGTTGATTCTGACTCTTAGTGACACTATATGATGGAGTAGAATTGACCCTATACCACAGAACAAAACTGCCTCATAGGGTTTCCCAGGCAAGGTAAAGTGGTTTTTGTTGTGTATTGTGGAGTTGGGACTGACTCACAGGTGACCCTCCAGCAAGCTTTCAGAGACAGTAAATCCCTCAGGAGCCTCTTGTTCTCCCACAGAGCAGCTGACAAATTTGAACTGTGTGCTTTTGAGTCGACAGCGCAATAGGTGTCGTCATACCACCTATGACTCATAATGACCCTATGAACAACAGATCTGAAGCCTAGACTATCCTTTACAATCTCTGATATGCTCAAGGCCATTATTACAGTTACCATATCAATCTGTCTTATTAAAGATCTTTCTCTCATTCTCTGACCTGCCACCTTTCCTAGGCTTTTTCCAGGCATAGACACCAGCGCCACCCCGCTCCTGACAACATGCCCAAATAGTTTGAGATGAAGTTTCAGTATCTTTGCCTCAATGGAGCAACCTGGGTGCACGTCCTCAAAGATGGACTTGCTTGTTCTTTTGGAAGTCCATGAAAATATTCAGTATTCCTCTCCAACATCACAACGTAAAGATATCAATTCTTCTGTCATCCTTATTCATTGTCCCGCTCTCAGACATATTGGAAGCAGTGGAAAATACCATGGGTTGGATTAGGCGCACCATAATCTTTTTGTTAACATCAATGTTCTTTATCATTTTGGAGAGGTCCTTGACAACAGATTTCCCCAGTGCAACAAGTCATTTTATTTCTCGACAGTTGTTACCATGAATATTGATTGTGAATCCAAGTGAAATGATACCACTGACAACTTCAATCTTTTTGCCATCTGTCTTGATATATAGCCCATTGGTCCAATGGTGAGAACTTCCATTTTCTTGATGTTGAGATGTAATCCACATTAAAGGCTGTAGTCTTTGTCCTTCTTTTCTGGTTTAGTAGAGGGTCAGCAAAAAGGGGGAGAATTTTCCATGGGAGATTGATCCAGTGGGCACAAATAAAACGATGTGAGCCTGGAGAAGGACCAGGCAGTGTTTCATGCTGTTGTGCTTGGAGTAAGTGTGAATCAGCACCATCTAGGTGGCACCTGACAAAAACAACAGTCTTTTCAAAGTCAGATTTCCAGGTCCTTTCTCCTGTGGAGTAGCTTCAGTGTTTGAACTACTGACCTTCCAGATAAGCTATTCAACCATTGTACTACTCAGATTCCTTGAGTTATTTATACTATTACTACTCAGTTCCTGGGAGAAAGATAGACAGTCTCCTCCTATGTCATTTATAATTTCTGAAACTTGCTGGAAGGTTAGCTGGGAGTTGGTTCCAATTCAACAGCACATAGTAACTACTCAAGTCAGAATCAACTCACAGCTGCTCCTCCATTAGGTTTTCAGACACTGAAAATAACAAGAGCAAAGCAAGTGCCTGTGAACTGGCTGATACAAATTCTAAAATCTCCAGCAACAAAAAAAGGCAGGATAGGAAGGAAACAATAGGAAGAGATTACCTGCCTTTATTCCATAGAAACACTGGTGGACTTTCAAGTACCAGAGATATGCTGCCATTAACTACAATGTTCCTAGTACGAGGACCCCTTCTAAACCCAACCTGGAATTCCAGCAGTTCTCTCCTGATGTGCTGTTCCAGTAGTTTTTGGATAATCTTCAGTAGAATCTTGCTTGCATGTGAAATCAGTGAGATTGTTCTATAGTTTCCACACTCTGTTGGGTTGCCTTTCTTTGGGATGGGAACAAATATAGATCTCCTCCAGTCAGTCGGCCAAGTGGTTGTCCTCCAGATTTCTTGGCATAACTTGGTGAGCATGTCCAGGGCAGCATCTGTTAACTGAAATATGGCAATTGGTATATTATCTATTCCTGGGGCCTTATATTTTGCTATTTCCTTCAAAGCAACCTGAACTTCTTCCTTCATCATCATAGGCTCTTTCTTGCTCACATGTTGTTTCATGAAATTCTTCTGTGTCTGCCAATTCCTTTTGATACAGTGACTCAGTATATTCTTCCCATCTTCTTTTAACTTTCTGGATCAGTTAACATTCTGCCTAAAGCATCCTGGATTATAGCAACTCGAGGTTTGAATTTGTTCTTTAGTTCCTTGAGCTTAAGAAATGCTGAGCTAGTCCGGCCCTTTTGATTTTCTGACTCCAGCTAATTGCACATTTCTTTGTAATATTTTACATTGTCATCTTGTGCTGCATTTTGAAATCTTCTGTTCAGCTCTTTAGTATCTTGAATTCTTCCTTCTGCTTTGACTTCTCTGTGCTCCAGTGCAATATTCAGAGTTTCTTCTGACATCCATTTTGGTTTTTCCTTCCTCCTCTATCTTTGTAATGACAGTTTGTACTCTTCCTGGATAATACCCTTGGTATCCTCCCACAACTCATCTGGTCTTCACTCATTAATGTTCAAGGCCTCAAACCTGTTCCTGAGATGGTTCTGAAATTCAGGTGGGACAGACTCAAAGTCAAATTTTGTTTCCTGTGGGATCAGTTTCATTTTCCTCAGCTTTAGCTTGAACTTGCATATGAGTAGTTGGTCTGTTAGATGGATCTTGTCTGAAAGCAGGGAATACCAGAGGAATGTCTGTGTTTCATTGACCATGCAAAGGCATTTAACTATGTGGATCAAAACAAACTGTGGCTGACTCTGAAAAGAATGGGAATCCCAGAACACTTGATCGTGCTAATGCGAAACCTATACTTGGACCAAGAGGTAGTCATTAGAACAGAGCAAGGAAACACTGCATGGTTCAAAATTGGGAAGGGCATATGACAGAGATGTGTCCTGTTTCCACACCTTTTCAACCTGTATCATTGATTTCACATGCAAGTAAGACTCTACTGAAGATCATCCAAAAACAACTGGAACAACACATAAGCAGGGAACTGCAAGAAGTCCAGGCTGGGTTTAGAAGGGGTCGTGGTACTTGGGATCTTGTAGCT
>NW_006399811.1:14817241-14820144 GCF_000299155.1 Elephantulus edwardii | reverse complement strand
CCTGTCCACCCAAATCACTCTTCTCCTTGAAAAGAAAAACTCATTGTTATGCATTCCCTCCCCCCATGTTCACTCCACTATGCAACCTTCATTCTGGACTCCTGTCATGACAAGAATACCCATTCATATATCCCTTTTAAACAGATCTCTCCCTCATCTGTTCCAATGCAATATACATAATTCCTCCCCTCCTTTTCTGTTTTCCCTCAACCCTGATGTCAGTCCCATTTTACAACAGTGGTCCTATGTAATGTTTGTACATTTGTGACTGAGATATTTCACTCAGCATAATGTGCTCCAGGGTCATCCATTTTGCATAATATTTCATGAGTTCCTTGTTTTTCAATGCTGCATAGTATTCCATTGTGCGAATATACCAGAGCTTCTCTATCCATTCATTTGTTGATGGGCACTTGGGTTGTTTCCAGCTCTTTGCTATTGCGAACAGAGCCTCAATAAACTTGAGTGACAGTGACCCCAGTAGTGGAATTGCTGGGTCAAATGGTATCTCTATTCACAACTTTTTGAAAAAGCGCCATACAGCCTTCCATAGGGGTTGCAATATTATAGCAACTGGTGGATTCAAACCAGGTGCCTTCAGGATTGCATTGCATTGTTAAGATACTCTTAGATGAAAAGCTCCACTTGAAGAGGCAACTTCACAATACTGAATGACTTCAACACAGAGTTAAGAGTTACATTTATCCATGGCCATTACAGTCTTAACCAAATTATGGACTATTTGTACACATTAATAAAGCCAAGTCACCACGAGCAATAATTTCTGATTTTCTTAAGCTATTACCCCTGAAAAGAACAGGAGGCATCAACTAGAATCAAACTAAGAAACTCAAATTCATTGACATTAAGTTGGAACTGCCTCAGAGCTGGTGCTCCAGTGGATTTCAGGAGAGTGTAATTGCATGGGAGAAGTTTGTTCACATTTCTCCTGAGGAACTACTACTAGGAGATTCAAGCCACCAGGGAAGTAACTTTGGGTTAGCAGCACAACTTCTGACAGCTTATGGCCCGAGAGCTCCCCGTCAACTTGGACCAGAAGTAGCAAAAGGACAGCAGGTACCGGGAACCAGGCCGACTAGCAGCTTATTTGGAGTGAATGTCACTCAAAGTTGGAATCAATGAGTTGGAATTAACTCACAGCTAACTCTCCAGTGGTTTTAATCTCATAAAAATTAGCAAGCACATTTCCATTTTCAGATCTCCTCCTGTATACTACTTGGATGAAGAGTGTGCTTTTGGGCCAAAGCCAAGACTCTTATAGGAAATTCCTCAGGACAAATACAGGCTTCACCACTCATCAAGGCAGGTTAGTTAGTTGGTTTCCTACAAATAAGAATGTTGTTTTTCTGGCCTCCGCCACCCCCGCTGCCCGCAGGCCGCAGTCTCCTGCCGCTGCCTCCCAGGCATGACCAAGGGCCTCTCGGCAGTAAGGCAGCAGCACGGCACAGCACCCTGGACTCAGCGCCAAAACTGATGGCGAGACCATTCTAAAAGGCCTTCAGTCCATTTTCCTGGAGCAGGTAATGATGGAGTCAATGCAAACCTGGCAGGACCATGGTTACTTAGCAACATATACCAACAAAAATGGCAGCTTTGCCAATTTGAGAATCTACCCCCACGGATTACTCTTGTTGGATCTTGAGAGTAATGACAATGATGCCCAAAGCAATAAAGAAATCGACAGTCTTCTGAACAAAGTAGAAGAAAAAAAAGAAAGAACTGAGTCAGGACAGTGCTACGAGGGTGAAGAGATCACCACCCGTAGATCAAGGAGGGGCCATCGATAGATACTGGCCCAGTACTTATGGGCACGTGGTGGAGTATGACATCGATGAGGTAGTGGATGATGAAGATTGACCTTATCAGAACATTAAGATTCTACACTTGAAGCAATTTGGAAACATTCTCATCCTCAGCAGGGATGTCAATTTGGCCAAGAGCGACTTGGAGTAAATCCGGACCATCATGTGCAGTGGGAAAAATTACACTGGCAAAGATGTACTAATTCTTAGGGGCAGAGATGGAGGCATTTTACGTGCAATAGTCAAACTGAAACTATAGATGGTCACCATGGTCGAGATTGACCAGATGATGATTGATGGGTGAAAGAAATTAATGTGAAAAACATGTGGTGAGGCCTTAGACAATCTTAAAGGAAAATGCTATCAGGTTCTAATTGAAGACTACATTCCGGTCCTGAAGAAATACGCCAAAAAAGGGAGAGTTTGAGTATGTGATTAATGATTTGACAGCTGTTCCAATCTCCACATCTCCAGAGGAAGATTCCACACGGGAATTTCTCCAACTGATTCTTGACCTGTTGATGAAAGTATTGAAACAGGATGGCAAATCCTTCACACAGGGAAACTGCATCAATTTGACCGAAACCCTGTCCCTCTATGAAGAACAGCTTGGGCACCTGTATTGTCCTGTGGTATTCTCCAAGGAGATCATCTGTGCCCCTTCATACTTGAAATTGTGGCTATTTTACACTGTGTGGAAGGCAACTAATCCTTGAGGACAGACCTCGCCGGCCATATGTGCTGTATGCACAGTGTGCTATTCACACAGCAATTCTAATCTTCATGCTTAGACAACGTCCTGAGTCAGGCAACTGATTGTGAATTCCTTAAGGGATTTTTCTTCTTTTTTGTTTTTATTATTATTTTTCATTTAAACAAGCAAATGGGACCTACAACCAGGAGAAGATAAAATAGATTAATGGGACCTTCTGAGAATCAAATCCCTATTCACATCCAAAAACCTCTCCAACAGGGTAAAAAGGGAAGCCACAACTGGGAAAAAGTATTTGGGAATGACATGTCAGATAAGGGACTTAGATCCACAATTTATAAAATACTTGAGCACCACAAGAAGATAAA
>NW_006399811.1:14816340-14816831 GCF_000299155.1 Elephantulus edwardii | reverse complement strand
TCTAAGCAGATATATGCACACCCGTGTTCATCACCGCTTTGTTCACAATAGCAAGGAGTTGGAAACAACCCAAGTGCCCATCAACAAAGAAATAGAGAAGCTGTGGTATATTCACACAATGGAATAGTATGCTGCATTGAAAGACAAAGAACTCGTGCAATATTATTCAAAATGGGTGAGCCTGGAGGATATTATGCTGAGTGAAATATCTCAGTCACAAAAGGACATATATTGCATCGTGCTACTGTTGTAAAACAGGACTGACATCAGGTTTAGGGGAAGACTGAGAAAGGTGGGTTAAATAATATATACTGCATTGAAACAGATGAGGGAGAAAACTGTTTAAAAGGGATATGTGATTAGGTGTTTTTGTCATGACAGGAGTCCAGAACAAAGACTGCATAGTGGAGTGGACCTGGGGGGAGGAATTGTAAAACAATGAAAGAATTTGTCTTTTACTTTTCCAAGAGGGGAGTGTACTGGAGGGGGGG
>NW_006399811.1:14811643-14815468 GCF_000299155.1 Elephantulus edwardii | reverse complement strand
AAGTGCATGAGGTCCTCCTCAGTTTCAGCAAGCAGGGTTGTGTCATCTGCATAACACAGATTGTTGATAGATCTTCCACCAATCCTGACACCACACTTCTCCCCATAGAGCCCAGCCTCTCGGATAATCTGCTCTGCATACAGGTTGAAAAGGTATGGAGATTTAAAATAATAAAAGCAAATAGGGGAAAATGCCTATTTTGATGCGCTAAGGTGTTAGTTTTCACAAAGTTAGCTTAAGTATGATCTGGCAGCAAGGTCCCAGTGAACCCCTAGAATGTTATTTTTGTTACTTTATATTTCTCTGTGGACTCCACTCTCTCATTTCGTTTTACTTTTGGTAGATCTTTAATTTAGATGTTTGGAGGAGTGAGCATTTTCATTTGTTTCCTGAGGAAAACTCCTTTTACAAAATTTTTACTTAGAGATTAAGATTTGGTGCTTATAAAAGAGTGTTAAGGGGAAAAAAAATAAATGAATAGGATTGCTCCCATTGAGGTTCTAAAAAAAGAAAAAGAAAAAAAAAAGAATGTTGTTGTTCTGTCTGTTAAGTCAGAACTGACCCATAGCTGCTGACTCCCTGGGGGTGGGGTGTTGCATTAGCACAAGCTGACATAGTAAATTTTTAGAGGCAGTTAATCACACAGGAGGAGATGACCCATCTTCTTCTCATGGAGCAACCGGTGGATTCAAACCGTGTGCCTTTGGGTTGGCAACACGACTCCTTACCACCAAACCACAAGAGCTCCAATAAGAATAATAGATAATAATATCCACCTCCCCACCCCCCAAAATTCACATGTGTTGAGTTGACTTCAACTCATAAGAACCCTCTATTAAATTTCTAAGGGTATAATTTTTATGAGAGGAGATTGCTCGTTTTTCTCCCATAGAACTCCTGGTAGATTCCAACTACAGACCTTTAGGCTAACAGCCAGATGCAGTCTAACTTTTGCCAACAAATCTCCTTAAGAAAGAACACTTGTATTGGGAGATTACAGGAAAAATTGGCCTACTGGTAAGGAGTTGTGCTTCCAACCCAAAGATAAGTGGTTTTACTCCACTAGCTGTTTCATGGGAGAATGATGGGCAATCTCCTGAGCACTTTACTGCTTCTGAAAACCCTCTGGAGGGTCAACTATGAGTCGGTTCTGATTCAATGGCACATAACAACAACAGTCTACAAAGTGCTCAGAAGACCACCAGACACATAATAATCACTATACAAGTACAGACTTGATAATAATAATTTCTGTTATCATTGTTACTGACACAGCACTAATTGCTTTCCCCTGTTACTATTAAAAGCAAATACTAGTGGAGTCATCTATAGTGGGTGGCACTACTAACTCAAAAGGTACACACCTCTCCTTTGGTTTAAATCAATGAGTGGCTCCATGGGGAAAAGGTGGATAATCTCCTCTCATGTGATTTACAGCTTATGAAACCTACTAGTGGGTTAGTTCTAACTCAAGCAATAAAAGAGCAAAAGTGAGAGAGTGAGAGAACGTGATGATAATTAGTTTTGTCTCCCTAATAGTTATTAAGTATTTGTTAAATAATGGTATTTTTGTTAAATATCTGGAAAATTCTTTCAGGTTCAGATTTACCCACTTAATGTTTCAAAATGTTTACATCTGGAACTTAGGAGAGTAGGTCTTTTTTTTTTTTTTGGCTGTGAAAATGAAATATTTCAGGGGAAAGTTAATGGATTTAATTATATTCTTATTGATCAATTGTAATTAAGAAATATTTGCCAAAAAGCAACAATACTTATCAGCTCTTTCTACATAATCCAAATAATCTGTTCCTATCTCTGGTGGCCTAGTGGCAAGAAGCTGCATTGTATGTGGTTCGAGGCAAGATGGGCAATCTCCCGTGTGATGAACTGCCTATGAAAACCCACCAGAGGGTCAGCTCTGGGTTGATTCTGACTCTATGATACAACAATGTTGATAATAACCAATTTGATACTATTCAGCCTTAGGGAGCTCTGGCAGTGTAGTGGTAAGAAGCTGCACTGCAATCCGAACAGCACATAATTCAAATTTACTAGTTGCTCTGTAAGAGAAGGATGGGTAATCTGAGAAATTTACTGCTTCTGAAAACCCACAGAGGGTCAGTTATCAGTCGATTCTGATTTAATAGCACACAACAACACAGCATTTTAAAAAAGGAATGAGATACTGATACGTGTACGATATGCATTAATTTTAAAACATCTGTAATGGATTAAAGAATCTAAGGAAACATAAAACATATCTGCACAATTCAATTCGTATTTGTGGTACATGAAATTACTTCATACGGCCCTTCCAGCCATAGCATTTGTGACTCATACAAAATGATTGTGATGTTGTTGTTGATGTTGTTTGTTGTTAGGTGCCATCGAGAAGAGAACAACTCACAGTGGCCCTATGAACAGCCAGCCTGAACCCTACCCTATCCTGTGCCACCCTTATCGTCTCTGACACACTAGAAACCTTGTTGAAATCACCATGCCAATCTATCTTGTTGGGGGTCTTTCTCTCTTTCACTATAGAACTATGTAAATAAGACTCTTGTAGCCTGCAAAGAGACTGAACAACTTTCTCCTAATGCAAATAAGGTAAATGGAATTTGTGGTGGTTATGGTTATGTGTCATCTTGGCTGGGCCATGACTTTCAGTGGTTTGGAAATTATTCCATAATACAAATTGACAGCCTTGTAATGATTGTCTCCCATTTATGATATGATGCAATTATTTTCCATTTTGTGATGTTTTGTAAATTTTAGTTTCTTTTCCTGTGGTTGCAACACTGAAGGGTTCTATGGGCAAAATCTTGAGTGATGTAGGAAGCATCAAAAGAGGTGGAAAGCATACATAGAACAAGAAGCAGCTGCCCCAACAGAACAAAAACACACTGCGTGATCTACAATCAGGAAAGATATGCATCAGGGATGTAGTCTTTCTCCATACTAGTTAATCTGTAGGCAGACCAAATGACTCAAGGTGCTGGACTAAATGAAGAAGAATGTGGCATCAGGATAGAAAGAAGGATCATCAACAACACGCAGTATGCAGATTATACACTCTTGTTTGCTGAAAGTGAGGAGTACTTGCTTCAGGAGATCAAAGACTATAGCCTTCAATTTGGATCTCAATATCAAGAAAACAAAAATCTTGGACTAATAGGTAACATCATGATAGATGGAGAAAAGATTGGAGTTATCAAGGATTTAATTTTATTTGTATCCACAATCAACACCTAAGGACCTCTCTAAAATGAAAAAGAGCAAAAAATGTCAGAAGGATCAATGCCTTTGAATTGTGGTGTTGGAGACAAGTACTGAATATGCTGTGGACTGTCCAAAATACACACAAGTCTATCTCAGGCAAAGTCTATCTCGTTGTGCTCCTTAGAAAAAAGGAAGGTGAAATTTCATCTCACATACTTTGGGCAAGTTGTTAGGATGGCCAATCCTTGGAAAAAGGTATATGCTGGGAGTGATGGAGGACCAGAGAAAGAAAGGAAGATCCTCACAGATGGATTGACTTAGTGACTGTAACAATGGGCTCCAGCATAACAGACATGGTGAGGACGGTGCAGGACAGAGCAAGGTTCATGGGACTGGTGTGAGCTACAGTGGATGGTACCTCAAAACAACAGCAGCATTCCTGTGGTCCCACCCATTACATTAATAAGGCAGGATTAAAGTGAGATGGATCTTGAGTCATGATTTTACAATTTTTATGACTCAAGTCATCACTCTTACCCCAGTCCCAACTTTTCCCACCCTTATCCAAGTCACTTGAGTCACTATTTTTATCTTAGAAGAGATAAA
>NW_006399811.1:14802640-14811508 GCF_000299155.1 Elephantulus edwardii | reverse complement strand
AGACTTTCTTGCTGTTGTTGTTAGGTTCTGTCAAACTAACTGAAACTCACAGACCTAATGAACAACAGCTCGAAACCTTACCCTGCTTTGCACTATCCTTGCAAGCTCCACCATGCTCAAGCTTATTGTTGTAGTCTCCGCGTCAATCCATCTCAATGAAGGCCTTCCTCTCATTCACTCACCTTGCACTTTCCCACCACATGTCCCCCTCCAAGGACTAGTGTCACTTAATAACATGCTCAAAGTTTGTGAGATGAAGTTTCACCATCCTTGCCTCTAAGGAATATTCTCGTTGCCAGTTTCTCCAAGACAGATTTGTTTGTTCTTCTGGCAGTCTATGAGATATTCAGTACTCCTTGCCAGCACCATCATTCAAAGGCATCAATTCTTTTCCAGTCTTCCTTATTCACTATCCAGAGAACCTCCTAGAGATCTGTAAACCTGAAGATGAAGAGAGACAGCAAAAGGCAGAGAAACAGCAGCAACAGAACCAAGAGACCAGCAGAAGACGTCACATTGTGCTTCCTGGTTTATGTATCCAGAAAGCTGACCACCTTCAGGTGTAAGTCTTGCTACTGAAGTAGGGTATCTCTGAGTAGGCTCACAGACCCACAGAGAAGAGAGTTGAGAAGCTTTGGAACAAAGCTTTCTGATGCAATGAAGTGCCTGTATAACTTATTGGTGAAATTAAAGAGCTGCATAGCACTTGCCTGAGCAAAGTGGAGAGGCTGGGAATAGGTGCCCCAGAGGCCAGAGGGTGAGAGAGAGACCTGCCTTCTGGCACCGTTGAGAAGGGGCTGTCCTGATTGATAGATGAACAGTGTCCTGAGTCCTTTCTATTTCTGTTACTTCTCTAATATATCCTATAATTGTGGGTATTCTCTGAGTACTGTGTGACCTTTCCAATAAACTACAGAACCAAGTAGGGAAATAGAGAGTGCTGTGGCTAGAAAGATGATTAGTATCAGAGTTGGTAGAATGGTTGGAGAGAGGATGGATGTCTGATCTGCCTTGTAAGAATCAGACTGGTGCTGATACTGATGGTGATTCTCTCCCCATGTGGTATTAAAGGAGGTCAGATGTCACCCCTGTGCTATCTTTACAGAATTACATTTTAGAGAAGGCAAATCTTCTACAGTGAAAGAAAACAAATCAGTGGTCATTAGGGCCAAGGTCTCTGATGGCTTAATGTTAAGTAGTTGCGCTGGCAACCCAAAAGTATATGGTTCAAATTCACCAGCTGTTTCACGGCAGAAAGATGAGCAATCTCCTCCCATATCATTTACTGCCTCTGAAAACCTTCTGGAAGGTCAGTTATGAATAAGTATCAAATTGATCACACACACACACACACACACACACACCCAAACAACAATAACCAAACACAACAGTGAAAGAAAACAAACCAATAGTCACCAGGGGTAGGCAATTTACTGCATGAAAATACTTTCCAAGATAAAGGAAATACTTTTAAATATCTAGTGACCTAGTAGGTGGCCTAGTAGAAAGGAGCTGTGCTACCATTCCAAAGACATGCAGTTCAAATCCATCCATTGCTCTGTGGAAGAAAGGTGGGCAATCTTCTCCTGTGCAATTAAACTGCCTCTGAAAACCAGTCAGAGAGTCAACTATTAGTTGGTTCCCACTTGACAGTACACAACAACAACAACAACAACAATAATAAGTAAGATGTTTGCTACCAACCCAAAGACACATGATTTGAATCCACCAGCCATTACTTGGGAGAAAGATGGGCAATCTCTACCTGTGTGATTTAAATCCTCTGTCAACCTCCTAGGGGGTCAACTATGAATTGGTTCTGACTTGACAACACATAACAACAACATCTTGATTGTGGTCAACACTCATCACTGTGTGTACCAAAACAGAATTGCATGTAAATTACTATAACCCTGGGGGGGGGGGCAAATCAGTAGTAATTAGAGTGACATCCATTGAAATGTGCAAACTCAATGCCACTCCTGGCACACACTGACTGTCAGCATGAATTGTGACTAATCCAGCCCTGAGAACACCAACTGGTCTAATAGACTCTCAGCCATCATCACAAGCCCAAAGGCAGAAATACCACCCAGGAATTTCAAGAGGGTCCCCTTCTCTGGGAGCCTGTCTCTTTGGGCAATTTACAAACAGCAAGAGTGTGCTTTCTGAGATGTTTTGCTGAAGGGCATGACTTTTCAGCTATCACAGTGAGGAAGTCAGTATTTGGATTTTCCTTTAATCTTGCCCAAAGGTAGCACATTCATTTAAGTGTAATCCCCAACGTCAGTGAAGATAAAAAAATGTTCTAAGCAAAGGTTCCCCGACCACAGAACCGGAAGGGGACTGGGGCATTTCCACCGGGTGTGGCTGGGAAGACCAAGACTCTGGAAGTCCCCATGGTCCGTTGTGCCACAAGCTGCTCAGTCATTACTCAGGGGACTTTTTGTTTTACAAGGCAGTGCAAACCATTTCAGAGCGCTGTCATGCCTCCACCCCTAAACCCCAAAGAGGATTACAAGTGACATGTTGACTTTTGCCTTGAGTCCCATCATTTACCTCAGTTAACTTCGAGAAGGAATGCCTGGCATGTCACTGGCTTTCAAACTCACTTGTGCTAAAAACTGAAGCACTGGTTGTTAACATGCCTGCAAGAAACAGGACGGCTGGCCTAAATTTCCTGCCTCTTTTTTTTTTTTTTTTTAATAAAGAAAACTTTCCCAAAGAGTACTGATTACATCATCATTTGCATAAGCATTTTAAAGGTAAAATATAGAAATCAAGGGAGAGAAAGAAAAGAAAAACCCAAACAAACTCCTCTTTGTTTTTAACTGGTAAAGAAACGTGTCCATAAATAGAAATGCTTCAGTGTTTCTTGGATCGTCTGAGTAAATTCTTTCAGATTGGCTAGACTCCAGAAAAGAGTGTTCTCTGAAGCAAGACCATGGTTGAAGTGGCAATCTTCCACTTTATGCAGAAACATATGGTTTGCCCACAGCTAGTTTGCAGAGGCCAGAGCAGAACTCAATGATACCTTTTACTTTTTAAGGAATTCACATAATCACTGCCACGGAGCTTGAACCAGCTCATAGCTAACCCTCCAGTGTTTTCAGAGGCTGTGAATCACACAGGAGGAGATTGCCTGTATCTCTCCCGAAGAAGCCCTGGTTGGATCAGACTGCCACAGAGATGTGGCCTTTGGGTTAGCAATGCAACTCGCTAAGGACTGACCCACCAGAGCTTCCTAAGAGGACTTTTTCTTTAGCTGTGGCTTCACCTAGGCCAGGGATCTGTTGTGCATCAACACCTACGTACAAAGAGCAAGTTCATTTGTATCTGTCCTCGGCAGAACTGTCACAGACACAACGGTGGTTCTGTGGTAGAATATTCATCTCCCAGACTGGAGATCTGGATTCAAATTCTGATCCATCCACCTTGTGTACAGCTGTCAAATATCTGTCATGTTGTTATGATGCTGAATAGATTTCAGATAAGTTTCCAGATTGAGTAAAACAGACTAGGAAGATGGGCTTGATGGTCTACTTCTGAAAAGCAGTCAATAAAAGCACTACGTAGATCTTTTTCTGTACACTTTCACTCAAATCCTACCGAGGAGAAAAAAAAGAAGCGAAGCAGACAGGAAAGAGAGAGAGAAAGGAAGAAATGAAAGATGGAGGGAAACTCTATGGACCACAATGATCTAATTTGCAATCCCTCACAGCTGGTGCAAGATCAGGCAACATTTTGCTCCTTTACACGTTGCTCATGACTCCCTGGCAGCTACCACCACCACAGGCAGAAATGCTGAGATCCGTGACTTGTTTAGCAATACTGTAAATGGGGAGAGGCAGGGCACATCATGCTTAGAATAAAAAGGAAAAAATAGCACGGGTCGGGGGTGGGGAAGAAAACTAGAAGGAAAGAAAGATTGTGGGAGAGGAAAGTTCAGCAGACCTACGGGGCGTGTTTGCTGTGTCTGCCCTTAGACTGAAATTTGGTCATCCACTCAACTGTGAAAAAATGTGATTAGTAGATTAAACATTGCCCAGGCGTCCTCAGTCACTCTAATACTTGAACCATAGATATTCAGATTTGAAGGAGAGAGGCAAAGGGGCCCACCCCAGTGAAAGGTCTTCTCTGAGTTGCAGCAGTGGGGTCAGAGCTGTAGTCCCTGAGAGCTTGATGAGAACAAATGCAAAGGGAGATGGAGCTCCCCTTAGATTAGAAATTGACTGCCTGTGCCTTTAGGCATGAAGAAATGAGTCCCAGGGAACAATGACGGTACATTCTGGGACGCTAGTAATTTAGATTATAAAGTTCAACAAATTCCACAGTATTTAGAGTTTGGTCCTCTGCCTGCAGATAGCAATATATATAAAATATAAGTTCAGGTGTAATAATTTAGACAATTGCTGTAAGGACAACTGACCTGTACTGAATAGTCTTCATGTGGCCACCTCAGTGCTAAGAACTGTTACAGGGTAACTAAGTTCATGCCTCACCTCCTCCCCACCACCTGATGAGAGAAAGTGCTAGTGTACCCCATTCTGAGGTTACTTAGGCTCCTTCACAAATACATGCCAATCTCTCTCTCTGGAGATAGTATTTATTTACAGTATTAAAAGAAAAAATTAAGCCTCTCACTGGATGAACACATCCTCGTTACATTTTTAAAAAATACCTTTTCCTATAGCGGTTTCTCCCATGAAGATCAACAATAATAATGTTTGACTCTGAAAGGTGCACTGTCCTTTTCACTTTACCTTTGCGATTCCTGCTTGTATGATGACTTTAGAGGCTTATGTAGCATCCTGTCACATCATCCAGTCGTGTCTTGAATGGTTTTCTCTTAGCTTCATGTCTTAATCCAGGTGTAAAAGGACTCAGCTAACTAATAACTAGAAGTCACTTCCCGCAGAGAGGAGGAGAATCTCAGTAGTCTGAAAGTACACAGGAATTTAGTTGTTACACATCCTTAGGTTTAGTTTTTCTGGCACTTGGTTACTCAGAAATCCCCAAATATTCCCCAGTGGATCTTTTGCAAAAAACCCACAAATTGGATTTGATTTTGGTTAAAGGGGTCACTGATAGGCCCAGACTGCTGTTGTAGTCATTGTGTCAATCTCCTTGAGAGTCTTTCTTTCACTGACCCTCTGCTTTTCTTCCCTTTCCTCCCTTCCAATTTCAAACATTTCTATTCATTTTGCTCAGTTATCCTTCTATTTTTATAATAATGGTCTTATTCAGTATTTGTCCTTGTTAAGACGAAGTTATTTCACTCAGCATAATGCTCTCTACACTCTCCCATGTTGTACAGTATCTTACAAAACTATTGTTCCTTAGTGCTACATGGTATTTTATTGTGTAGAGGTACCAGTTTCTCAATTTATTCATTGTTGATGAATGGACTGTTTCGATTGAATTGGTATTGTGAATAACGCTGCTATGAACATAGCCATACATATCTCCGTTTGTGTCCCGTTCTGATTTCCTTGGGGTATATTCCTAGAAGGGAAATAGCTGGCTCATAAGGGACTTCTATTTTCAGCTTTTTGAGGAAATGTCAAACTGTCTTCTATAGTAGTTGTACCGTGTTACAGTTCCACCAGCAGTGCATGAGAGTTCCAATGCTCCATATCCTCTCTAACATTTACTGCTTGTAATTTTCATAATCTTTTCTGATATCCATTTTGGTCTTTTCTTTCTCCTTTGTTTTTGCAATGATCTTTTGTTTTCTTCCTGGATGATATCCTTTGATGTCATCTCACAACCTGGCTGGCCATGCCTCATTAGTGTTCAATGCCTCAAACCTATTCTTGAGATGGTTTTTTAAATTCAAGTGGGAGATTCAAGGTCATATTCTGGTTCATGTGGACTTGTTTTCATTTTCTTCAGCTTCAATATGAACTTGCACATAGGTAATTGATGATCTAGTCCACAGTCAGCACCTGGTGTGGTCTTAACTGCTGATAACAAGCTTCTCCAACATTTCTTTCCACATAGGTAGTCAATCTGTAGTCATTCAGGTAAGGTACATGTATATAGTCGTAAGTATAATTTGTGATTTTGAAAAAAAGATCTTTGCAATGCATAAATCATTGTACAAAATAAAAAAATTTAAACATTCTATCTCCAGTCTTATTTCTGCCACCTTATCCATAATTTCTAACTATCAGACCTTCTTTTTTGTTCCCAACTTTTGCATTCTAGTCATCAGTTATTATTATTATTACTATTATTATTAATGAATCTACTGCATCTACAGTCAAGTTGACACTGCAACAGTTAGCAAATATCCTCACTGTTTTCCTATTTGGCTTTGTTTTTTGGTTATAGGGAATCAAATATATTTTATGTGCCTCAAAACTAATGTGCCATTGAGTAGATTTTGATTCATAATGACTCCATTAGGTTTTTTATACTATACATCTTCTTTTCTTTGTTTAGGATTTTTTTTTAACTATAAATCTTTATCAGAAAACATTGCCCATGTTCCTCTTGTATAAAATCTGGTGGATACAGACCAATGTCTTTCTAGTTATTAGGAAAATATGTTGCCAAAGGTCTCAGCAAGACTGAAAATGGAATATACCTATGCTAAAAATTATACATATGTAAATAAATGTGAGCTGGAGATAGTCCGTTTTCTTTTGCATTAAGTATTTTGGATTTTCGTTTGGCTTATATTTATGTGTTAATCTTACACTTAATATTTTCTATGAAAAATGCAAATCTATATTTTCTGAGCTGTCAGGGTCTGATACAGAATTGATTCAGAAGTCTACTGTGTAACAGGGAGATGCACTGCCCACCCAAAAGTGAAGCCCCTTTGGTGGTTCAAATCAACCTCCAAATCAGCTCAGGGGAAAGATGAGCTATTTCTTCTTGTGTTATGTAAAGCCCGGGAAATCCATGGAGTTGAATCACCAACAATGATGGAATGAATGAGTGAGTGTCCCATTAATATTAGCAACTTAAAGTTTCCTTTTGATATTTTCTGCATTTCCCCCCCTTATTTTAAAAAAGTTTCTGCAGCCTACAATATGGATTGAGGCTCAATGTCAAGAAGACAAAGATTCTCACCACTGGACCAATTGGCAGCATCAGAATGGATGGTGAAGAGATTGAGATTGTACACAGCTTTAGTTTGCTTGGCTCCATAGTCAACAGTCTTGGCACCAGCAGCCAGGAAATTAAAAGGTGCATTGCCATGGGAAAGTCTGCTGTTAGGGACCTCTCCAAAGTACTGAAGAGCAATGGTGTCTGAACATAGAAATTCCATGTGACCCAGCTGAGCTGTTTCTATGTTTTTGCGGTGGTGAATAATGCAGCTAGGAACATTGGTGTACAAGTCTCTGTTTGTACCTCAGTTCTCATTTTCCCGGGGTATATTCCAAGCAGTGGAATAGCTGGGTCACATGGAATTTCTATGTTCAGCTTTTTGAGGAAATCTCAAACTACCTTCCAGAGTGGTTGTACCATTGTACAATCCCACTAACAATGTATGAGTTCCTATCTCACCACATCCTCTCCAACATTTACTACTTGCTGTCCTTTTAAATTTTGCCACTGCCACTGAAGTGAGATGGTTACTTACTGTGATTTTGATTTGCCCCTCTCTTATTGCCAGTGATTTTGAGCATTTCTTCATGGGTCTGCTGGCCATTCAAATATTTTCCTCTGTGAAAATTCTTTCCATGTGTCTTTTGCCCATTTTGTAATTAATTGTGTTATTGGTCTTTTTCTTGTGGAGGCTCAGGATTATTCTGTAGACTTTCATTATGAGACTCTTGTCTGAGAGAGTATTGCCAAATGTTTGCTCCAAGTTGGTAGATTTTCTTTTCACCCTGTTGTGAAAAGTTTTTGATGCACACAGGGTTTTAATCTTTAGAAGATCCCATTCATCAATTTTATCCTCTTCAAGCTGAGCATTTCTGGCTGTATTTGGCAGTCTCTTTATATCACTGAGTAGGCCTTCTAAGCTTGATCCCAGTTTGTCTTTTATGAGCCTTATGGATTTGGACTTTACTCCCAGGTTTCTGATCCACCTTGATACACCTTTTGTGTATGATGTAAGATGTGGATCCTGTCTTAGCTTTCTGCAGATAACAGTCCAGTTTTGCCAGCATCATTTGTTCAAGATGTTGTCATTTTCCTATGTCCTTGTCAAATATCAGTTGACCCTAGATAGCTGGGTCTATTTCTGGGTTCTCAATTATGTTCGATGGGTCTATGTGCCTGTCATAGTACCAGTACCATGCTATTTTGGTTACTACCTCTGTATAGCAAGTTTTGAAGTCAGGGAGTACTATGTCTCCCACTTCATTTTTCTTTTTCAGAAATGCTTTGCTTATTCAGAGTCTCTTTCTTCTCCAAATAAGCTTGATAAATTCCCTTTTGATATCCTTGAAAAATTAACTTGGTATCTTTACTTGGATTATATTGAACATGTAGACTGCTTTTGGTAGGATTGTCATTTTCACCATATTGAGTCTTCCTATCCATGAACATGGCATATTTTTTCCCCATTTCTTTAGGTTTTTTATTGTGTCTTGGAGAAATGTTCTGTAGTTTTCTTTATATAGATCTTTTGTATCTCTAGTTAGGTTAACTTTCAGGTATCTCAATTTGTGATTGGCTATTATAAATGGTATCGCTTTCCAGAGGCTGTAGGGTTAGATTGTTGCTCATGTTCTATTTGATAAATGTGTTGAGTTAGACCATCGTTTTTCTTCTTTCTTCATTTTTCATGGGTGTGGCTATTGCTAGGACCTCCCCCCTGAGGACTACCTTAGCTGTATCTTTGGTATATTTTCATTTTAATTTGATTCAAGGAACTCTTCTATTTCATCATTTCTTTTATAACCC
>NW_006399811.1:14790843-14801980 GCF_000299155.1 Elephantulus edwardii | reverse complement strand
TTTTTTTTTTATCAATTCTGCTACTCCTTTTTTCTTAATTAGTGAATTTAATCCCTTCACATTAAGTGCGATTATTGTCAGATCAGGTTTTACTTTTGTCATTTTGCTGTGTTTCTTTTTCTGTTGTTTCTGGTTATGATGGTCCACGAACTTTCCTTTGGTGTCTCTGTGTGAAGGATTTCACTTAAAATTTCTTATAATTTTTGTTTTGTTTTCACAAATTATTTAAGTTCCTTCTTTTCTGCAAAGGATGCAATTTCTCCTTCATATTTGATGGAGAGCTTTGCTGGGCATAGGATCCTTGGCTGGCAATTGTGTTCTTTCAGCTTTCTGTATATGCCATTCCATTGTTTTCTAGCTGGCATGGTTTCTGCTGAGAAATCAGAATTTAATCTATTTATTTTTTCCCACTTTGTAGGTGACTCTTTGTTTTTCTTGTGCTGCTTTTAGAATTCTATCTTTATCTTTTAATTTGAAGACTTTGACAATGATAAGTCTTGATGTGTTTCTTTCTTGTTCTATTCTACTTTCTGTTCGATATGCTTCTTGAATGTGGATTTCCCTGTTCTTCAAAATACCTGGGAAGTTTTCTTCCAGTACTTCTATAATTTTTTTTTTTGTCAGTGATTCCCTGTCACTCCTCTGTTCTGGAATTCCAATCATATGTATTTTTTTTCCTCTTGGTATCACTCCACATGCTTCTAATATTTTCTTCAGTTTCTTTACACCTCATCTCTGATTTTTCTTCTATTATGTTTCCAGTGAGGCTCTTGTCTTCCAGCTCACTGACTCTCTGTTCCATCTCTTCAGTTCTACTCTTTTGTCCCACCAATGTGTTAGAAACTATTACCATTTTGTTCTTAATGCTATAAATTGTATTTTCATGCTTTTCTGTTAGTTCCAGTACTTTGTTGGCTGTACTCTGTCTTGTGATGATTTTTTAAGTTCTTGTACCTCTTTATCTATACTAACAATTCTTTCTTCCATCTTTTGCATTTTCTTCCTTAGCTATTCAAGTTGTTTCCCATCAGTTTATTTCTTCTGGATTGTTGCCTCTGGGGTATTTGCTTTCTTATTTGTTTCTTCCACCACGTTCATCTTTTTCTGAAGCTATTTAAATAACTCCACATCAACATATTTCTTCTGGTTCTATTGGGGGTATTCATTGGGTTTGCTCTTTTTTTGAAGGGTTATTTTGTGGGGGTGTTTTTTTCATGATGACTGAGGCAGACTGCTACTTTCTTGACATTAGGTGAGTCTTTTCTTAGTACATGTTAGGTTGTTATAACTACATAGTGACCCAGACTATGGCAATATTTTGTGAAGTACCTGTATATTTGTACACCCTTTCAACAGAAGTGATACTCCCAAAGTACCTGAATAGGAAACCAGAAAGCCTGCTTTTACCTTCCAAAACTGGTGTCTGCATTATTTGAGCTGCTGCAGCTGTCCTGCTCCCTTTTGCTTGAACTTAAGGGATCCCTCTTGGTGTAGCTAAACAGCAGTGATCCCCCCAAAGTACCTGAAAGGGAAACCAGGAAGCCTGCTGTTCCCTTTCAGAACTGGTGTCTCCACATCACGTGAGCTGCTTGAGTGGGAGCTGCTTGATCTGTCCAATTCCCTTCCACTTGAGCGTAAGTGGCCCTGTGTGGTGTAGCTAACCAGCAGTGGATGCCACACCTCTTCCTGCCACGTTCACTGCTAACTGATTGTTTTAAGGAGTGAGTGCCTCTCGGAGGTTGTTATTGTCCATGCCTCTGTGAAAGGAAGAAATGGGGAAATAAGAGACTTGAAGAGAAAATTTCAAAGTGCAGGCTAGGAAGATAAAGAAAATATTACAAAGATATGGGCAAAGATCTGGGGTTAGACACTAAAAAAAGGAAGAACATACTCAATATTCTTAAGGTAAAAGAACTGAAGAAAAAATGCAAGCCTCAAGTTGCAATACTCAAGGATTCTGTGAGCAAATGATTGAACAACACAGGAAGCATAAAAAGAAAATGAAAGGAATATACAGTGACTGTACTGAAAAGAATTTGTCAACACTGAGCCATTTTAGGGAGAAGCATGATCAAAAACCAAATATTGTTGTTATTGTTATGTGCTGTTGAGTCACCTGTGACTCATAGGGACCCTATGTACAACAGCTCTAAGTCCTGCCCTGTCCTAAGTCAGTCTCACTGACTCTGACACACCTACCTTCATTGGCCCCATTACTGTATCAATCCATCTCATCTGAGGTCTTTCTCTTCTGCACTGTTCCTCCACCTTTCTGAGTGTGATGTCCTTCTCCAATGACTGGTCCCTCCTGGCCATGTGCCCCAAATATGTGAGATGCAGCTTCAAAATCCTAGCCACCAAGAAGAAACTTGGTTTCACTCAATCAAAGAGGAGAGGTTTTCTTGGCAATTCATGGTATGTTCAAGACTCTTCTCCAGCACCACAACTCAAAGACATCAATTATTCTTCTGTCATCCTTAGTCATTGTCCAACTCTCTGATGCATAGCAAGCAACTGTGAAGACCATGGCCTGGATCAGGCTCACCTTAGTCTTCAAACTGACATTATTACTTCTCAGTACTCTGGAGAGGGAGATCCCTGACAGCAGATTTTTCCCCAGTGTAATTCGTCTTTTGATTTCCTGACTGCTGGTTCCATGAGTGTTGATTGTGGAGCCGAGCAAGCTGTAATTATTAAGGACCTCAATCTCTTCTCCATATATCATGGTGCTGACAATTGGCCCGGTGGTGAAAATCTTTGTGTTCTTGATGTTGAGCTTCAATCCATATTGAAGACTACAGTCCTTGACCTTCTGCAGCAAGTGCTTCAGGACCTTATCAGTTTCAGTAAGCAAAGTTGTGTCATCTGCATAACATAGGTCATTGATGAGTTTTCCTCCAGTCCTGATGCCACATTTCACCACATAAAGCCCAGCCTCCTGAATGATCTGTTCTGTATACAGATTAAAAAAGTATGGAGACAGAACAACTCTCTGACATTATGGAGATAGAACAACTCTCTGACATACTCCCTTCCTATTTTTGAACCATGCGGTGTTTCCTTGCTTTGTTCTAAGAACTGCTTCTTTGCATGAGGACAATCAAGTGTTCTCGAATCCAAGAACCAATAGTACTGAAGAAATCCAGGCTGCAATGAAGGCGTTGTCAGGCAGGTGGAGACTGAGTATGCCAGGAATTGACAGAATACCAAATGAAGTGTTTTAACAGTTGTTTATACCTGGGTTTTATTCATTAGGCAAAAGCATTTGATTGTATGAATGATAATAAAATATGGATAATACTGAGAAGAATGGAAAGTTCAGAACTCTTAATTGTGCTCCAGGAGGTCTGGTAGCATAGTTCAGAGGGTACTGGTAATGTAAATACCAAGCTTCTCTGATGGTTTGAATTTACCAGTGTCAATGTCAATTCATTGTCAAAGAGAATGAATGAAATGAGAACCAAGATATATGATAAGCAATAGCCCAAGATGCTGGGCAATACAATAAAGAATGTGGCATCAGGATTAGAGAAGATCCATTAACAACTTTTTAATATGTAAATAGAGCAACTTTGCTTGCTGAAAGCAAATATGACTTGAAGCACTTACTAGTGAAGTTTAAATGCTTATCTTTAGTTTAGATTGAACTTGAACATAAAGAAAACAAAAATCCTCAGGACTAGACCAGTAAAACACATCATAGTAAAAAGAGAAAATACTAAGTTACCGAAGTTTCATTTCACTTGGTTCTACAATTAATGCCTACTGCATTTAAGAAATCAAATAATGTACTGCGTTGGGCAAATCTTCTGTCAAGGACTTCTTTAAAATACTAAAAAGCAAAGATGTCATTTTGAGGACTAATTACATTAAGGTGTGCCTAACCCTAGCTATGTTATTTTCAACTGGGTCAGAAAGCACTGGTGGCCTAATGGTAAGGATCTACACTGCCAATCCAAAGACACTTGGCTCAAGTCCATTAGTGCTTCCCAAGAGAAAGATAGGTAATCTTCTCTATGACAATTTTACAGCCTCTATAAATACAGTGAAGGGTCAACTGTGGGTCAGTTCTGGCACATAACAACATATTCATGGGACAGTTGGGCAAAGAATATGGAAGATCAAATAGGAGTTCATGCCTTTGTCTTAAAATGTTGGTGAAGATGGGGAGCTCTGGTGGCCTAGTGGCAAAGAAGCTGCCCTGCAATCCCAAAGGCGTGCAGTTCGAATCCACCAGATACTCCACTGGAGAAGGAGGGGCAATCTCCTCCTGTACCAGTCAGATCTGATTCAATACATAAAATAATAATAAAATTTTAAAAATATATTAGTGTAGAATATGAAACATACCATGGAACACCAGAAGAACACTACTATCTGTAATCAGAGAGAGTGCAGCTAGAATGTTGTGAAGAAGCAGGTATGGTGAGATCTCAGCTCAATTATTTGAGTTTTTCATCAAGAGGGATCAGAACCTGGAGAAGTATGTCATACTTGGTAAAGCAGAGGGTCAATGGAAAAAACAAAAACCCTTAGAGAGATGGACTGACGCAGTAGCTACCACGTGAGGCTCAAACATAGCAACAAATGTGGGTATGGTATAGGACTGACAGTGCTTGATTCTGTTGATCATGGGGTCACTGTGAGTTGGAACTGTCTCAGCAGCACCTACAATATTGGAGCTCAGATATACACTTAGGTTATGACTACGTTTATACTACAACGGTAGTGTTTAGTAGTGCCAGCAAAGACTTTGTTATACACAAAACCTCAAATATTCACTACGTGGCTCTTTAGAGAGAAAAATTTGTCTGTGCTTCTGTCAACAAGGGTCTAGCCTTATATTTGTATTTCATTTGCCATACACATTTGCTGCTACACCTTGAGGGAAGGATGGACTTGCTGAGGTGGAATCCAATCCCTCACATGTCCATCTAAAGTTAGTGTTGCTCTTGTTCGTTCACAGAGTTGAAGGTGGGGGATTAACGCACCAGCTTCAGAATGAAAGCATTTCATTTTTTTTTTTTTTGAAGCATTTCATTTTTAAATCATTGACTCACCTGTATTCCTCTCTTCCAGGTTGATTGGCATCAACTCCTTCCATTGATTTCTGTTTTAACTCTGTGTGGAGTTTTTGCTGAATTGTCTACAGATTCCTTGCTAATTTCTCAGGGAGCTCTTGTGGTCTAGTTGTAAGAAGCCGCACTGCAATCCCAAAGGCATACAGTTCAAATCCACCAGCTGGTTCCACAGGAGAAGGATGGGCAATCTCCTCTTTTGAGATATACTGCCTCTGAAAACCCTCTGGAGATCAGCTATGGGTTGGTTCAGACTCAATGAAACAACAACAACTTTATAGAACCAAAAATGTCCAAACAGTCCACACCAGATCTTCAATCTACCAATAATATGAAACAGAATTCCCAGAGCTGGCTGTAATCATGGGACAAATCTCCCAGAGAGCAGTAAGCTGCTTCACAAAGTTCTGTCAGATACAGGAAGAACCACTCCTGTGTATGTTCACATCACAATTTTCCAGGTTAGCAACTTCCTGCCAAAATAGCAACCTGGCTTGCCTCCCCTCTTTTATTTTTAAATAGCTTTTCTTTTTATTTTGGCAGGACTGTTACATGTCCACTGTAGAAACATTAGAAAATACAGATAACCAAAGAGAAGAAAATGTGTCCGAATCCCACACCCACGAGGGAGCTTTTAAAACAAACAGCGAGTTCCGGTAGTGCAGCCTTCTCTCCGAATGGTTTGAACTAGCTTTGACTTTTCCAGCAGGAAGTCATGACAGAATCTTTTTCTTTTCTTTTTTAGCTCATTATATTTATAAAGCTACTAAATAGTTCTTTTCTTTGACATGTCTAAGGATCTTTATTAAATTTTGACTTCATGTATCCAGGGAAATATATGAGAAAGTGCAAAGTTTGAGAATTTGTTGTTTCACAGAACGTGTTGTTTCGCAAAAACCTGAAGGCGAGCCTTCTCTTCATTTTGTCTGGCACATACAATTTCATCTTATTTTGTTAATAAAAGGGAGCAAACCTTTCTAAAGCACAGAGATGTGAGGGGAAATGGACTCAGCCTTCACAAGGCCTCATCTAGGCACACCTGTGGGTTTACTGATTCTCATTAGTGAAACCACTTGAAAATGCTGTGTAGTTGGGTGGTTTCCAAGACATCTAATGGGTGCAATGTTGGGTTTAGATCTAAAATAGCCGGTAGAAGGAGAGTCAGTATCACTCCAGTCCCTGTGGTTGATCTGTGTTAGGATCAGGGCCAAACTTATAATTAGAAACCAGGTATTACTTCAGAGGGTGGTGCCTCCCCGCTTGGCTCACAGTAACTGCCCCAGCTCTACAAAGGATTGCACTACAAAGTCTACACGGCGCAGCTGGCACTGTGAGTCACGATAATCCAGTCATGTATATCCTTGGGATAATTCCTACTAAAGAGAGGATGAGCCCCCGAATGCCTTAAGAGAAGGAGTGAATGGAGGAGGCAAGTACAGTAAATCCTTGAGTTAAGAACGTCCGACTTAGGAACAACTCGTACTTCTTACCCGTTAATGTTTCATGTTCTGTCCTCGCTTTGAAATTATTAGGGAGCTCAGGTGGTGTAGCCTATAGTTGCACTGCCAACCCAAAGGTGATGCCTCTCTAGCAGCTCGAATCCCCCACTGACTCTGAGAAGGAATGATAGGCAGTCTCCTCCTGTGTGATTCACAGTCTCTGAAAATACACTAGAAGGTCAGCTGCGAGTCAGTTCTGGTTCAACAGCAATGATTGAACCGACCAAAGTGCTTCTCAGGGGCACACATCGTAAAACTTCATCTCAGTTACTCGGGGCATAATTCAGAAGGAACCAGTCGTTGGACAGAGACCTCCTGAGAAAGGTAGAGGAGAAGTGACAGAGGAAGACCTTCAGTGAGATGGACTGATATAGTGACGGCCACAATGGACTTGAGCAGACAGATTATGAGGATGGTGCAGGACAGGACAAGGTTCAGATCTGCTGTTCAAAGGGTCACTATGAGTCATGGTTGACTGGATGGCACCTAACATGAACAGTTAGTTCTCCATCACAATTGTCTTTATTTGCTGCACATGTAGATTTTTTTAATCACTAAAACAAGGCTTCAGTCCTTTTCTTACACTAATGAAAGGCTAGATAAGAGCTATATGTGCTTGTTTCAATTTACCTACAAATTTAACTTTGGAGCGAACCATTTTCATAATTCAGGTATTATCTGTATACAGAAGATAGAGGTTAAAAATATTGGTTCTGGGATCAGACTGAATCAGAATCCTAACTCCATCCATAGCAGCATAGTGATCTCGAGCAAGGTCTCTAAATTTTTTAGGCCCCTTTTTCTTCATGGTTAGGGTAGTGATAACCGTAGTATTACCTACTTCCTAGTTTTGGCTTCTGTGTAACAAGGGACTGAGAATTTATCACCGTGCACTTTACAGCATTAGTGCTTATCTTTATGAAAGGAAGACATACAGAATGGGGAGACAGAGCTTTGAAGCACAGCATGGCCTGTCTGAGAAGCCCATGTTTACGGGATCCTGACTCTCTGTGACTCATGATTATGCACTGTCTGCCTCTGACTGAGCCTCTGAGAGTAGCAGGGTTTATCTTTTAGTCAAGTAATTTTTTAAATAGATTTTCTTTCTCAGAACAGTTCTAGATATCTAGAAAAAAAATAGAGAAAACAGCACAGAAAATTACCCTAAACCCATTTCCCCTCGCTGTCGTACATTTGGTTACAGATATTTGTTATAATTCATGAACCAAGAAGCTCTGGTGGCCTAGTGAAAAACTGCACTGCAATTCTGAAGGCTTGTGATTTAAATCCACCAGCTGCTCTGATGGAGAAAGATGGGTAATCTCCTCCTGTGTGATTAACTGTCTCTGAAAACACACGGGAGGGTCAGCCCTGGGTTGGTTCTGACTTGATGGAACACAACAGCAATAAAGACTGTAGTTTCTTCAAAGTTTCTTGGGTTTTAATCTAATATCCTTTTTTTCTAACCCAGGATCTCATCAAAGATTCCCCATTTTATTTAGTTGTCACATCTCCTTGGACTCCTCTTAGCTGTGGTAGTTTCTTGACACAGTCTTGTGGCTTCCACAGTATGAAAGGGACTGTCTTCTTATTGTTACTGAGGAGTTTAGGTATTATATTGGGCAACTATACTACAAAGAACCTCTTTACAGTGCTTAAGAAAAAGGATGTCACCTTTAGGACTAAGGTGAGCCTGACCCAAACCATTGTCTTTTCAATGGCTTCATACATATAGGAAAGTTGGAAAATGAATAATCAAGAGGGAAGAAGAACCAATGTCCTTGAATTGTGGTGCAGGTGAAGAGTATTAAAGATAGTATTGACTGGCAAATTGACAAGTAAATATGTCCTGGAAGAAATACAGCCAGAGTGCTCCTTAGAAGCAAGTATATTGAGACTTATTATGTCACATATCTCACATATTCTTGGCAGAGAATGAGTGAGGGAAAAGAAACCCTCAGGGAGATGGATCAATGCAGTGACTGTAACAATGGGTGTTAGCACAACAGAGGTTGTGAGAATGGTTCAAGACAGGGCACTGTTTAATTCTATTGTGCATAGAATCCCAATGAGTTAGAACCAATTAAGTGGAACCTAACAACATAATTTGAATTTGTCTGATGTTTTTCTCATGTTTAGTCTGGCACTGTGGCTTTTTGGGAGGAAGGTCAGAGAGAATAAAATAATCTTTTCATCACATCGTGTCAAAAACATACACTGTCAACATGACTTGCTGATGTTGACCTTGGTCACCTGACTGAGGTAATGTTTGACAGGTTTCTCTACAAAGTTACTCTTCCCCTTCCCCCCTTCCATACCACACTGTGCCACTTGGAAACAAGTTACTTCGCACTGTCCGCTCTTGTAAGAGCAGAGAGTTTTACATTCCAGCTTTTCTGAATGAAAGTCAAATATCTATAAATTATCCAGAATTCTTTTGGCACAATTTGTTACCTCTTCAGTAATTTGTTCGGTCTTACCTTTGCTTGAATGAACTATTTCTTTTCACAAAGCATCACTGAAAAAAGAATCTAAAACCAACATTCCTCCAACCGGATGCCCCTCAAACTCTCCGCTTTCTGTGGTTAATGATTAATCTTTAGGGTGTTCTTAAACTGAGCATGGGGGACATATGGCCGGAACAAAATGTCTAAAACCTAACAACCTAACATAGGCTTTCCAGTTGATTGCCACAAACAGCAATTCTGGAATTAATTATTTCTTGCTAAGCTTATACAGAAAGGCCTTAAGATAAACAGAGATTTAAAAAAAAAATCAAGGGATGGGGAGAGGGATAGCCAATTCCAGTATGAATGAATATCTGTGAGCCAAATGAAAAAGCATCTGTTGAGAAGTTTAAACTGGCCACTTTCAGCAGGTCTTGGAAATGCACTTTTGTTTTCCAGGCCATTGGTCGTCTTTGTAGGTAAAGAAGCGTGCCCCTCCTCAAAGCATGTGCCAGGCGGAGCCCATCTTGGTGCTTCTCCTAAGACAGACGCCCCTCGGACTGTCTCAAGCATGAGCATGCTTTTGGAAATGATGGAAAATCCTAAAGTGCTCGAGAATAAATTCCATGTTTGGAATTAGAGTAATGAGAATTAAAATAATTAGAACCACTTGCTGGGTCGCTGAAACCCTATTCAAACTTTTCCTTAGTCGTCTTGTAAAAACTAAAAGTATGTGTTTGATGTTGTTCATTTTAATGGAGTGGAAGGAAAGGGGATTGTTGGTAAATCAGCATATGGTGAAGACTGTGAATGGAAATACCAAGGGGATTGCCTTGTTTTTCCTGTTTTCGCAAATTTTCTGCTTTTGATGGAGCGTAGTCTTACCACTTACCTATCTCTCAGTTTAATGGAAAATAATTGTGTTTTCCATCTCCGACATGTTTCTGCCCTGCAGAACTTTCAGCTTCTGCAAGTTTTACCATGTGAGGTTTCTACATCTGTGTGGTGAGATGCAATTTCCATTTCAAAGCTCTAATGGTGTAGTTAGTTTATAAAGAATTATATGCTGTTAACCCATAGGCCGTGCCTTTCTGCCAGTTCAAATCCACCAGCAGTTCTGTGGAAGAAAGGCTGAAAATCTGCTGTGTGATTTACAGCCTCAGAAAACTCACTGGAGGATCAGCTATGAGTTGTTTCAGGCTCAATGATATTGATACTGAGTGGTTTTGAGTCATTCTATAAGAATTCTTTTTCTTCTGAAGGTTATTAAATATTTACTTTCAATGTGTGGTCACAGAAATATGCTTGGTTTTGCATATTTGTCCAAAATTTATTTCCAGATAGACTTCTCCTGTGCCTAGCCCTTTCCTCTCACGCTCCCTGAGTTGAGCACAGCCCTGGTTGAGCATGCCAGGGCTCTGACACATCTCTTTGGAAACCCACCCATTGCTTGGTATATCCTCTTTCAATGTGCTTTCACAGACAGCTGAGAACAGACCTTCATTCTGACCTATTCTCTCAGGCCATTGAAATAAATAACAAGAAAAATTATCTCGAACAGCTCTAGTATAATTGTGGTGAAGGGTTTTCTAGAGAATTGTTATAGCCAGTTCAGAGCCTCCTTAATTTCTCATTTACTGTCTTGCAACAAATGGAGAACTACCTTGGTGAAATAGGTTGAGGAAGATGTCGGGGTTGAACATGGTGCCTGGTTAACTAATCTGCTGATATTTTTCCTAGAGCGTGACAGTTCACTTTCCAGAGCAGGCCACTCGTGCTTTCATTTGACAATTTAGATGTCATCACTATGTCACCTGCCTTGTGTATAAGCATTCTAGGAGCCCTGGTGGTGCAATATTTAAAATGTTTGACTACTTAGAAAAATGAATTCACCGGCTGCTCCTCTGCAAAGAAATGAGGCAAAACTTATGTGGAACCCTCATTCCGTACTCTTATGATAAACATGTTGTTGTTGTTGTTGTTATGTGCGGTCGAGTCGTTTGCGACTCATAGCGACCCTATGTACAACAGCCCTATACCCTGCTCTATCCTGTGCCAATCTCATTGCCTCTGACACTCCCATCCCGATTACCCCAGTCACTGAATCAATCCA
>NW_006399811.1:14774651-14790281 GCF_000299155.1 Elephantulus edwardii | reverse complement strand
CAACCCAAAAAAAAAACACCTTATGTGGAAACCCTGTAGGGCAGTCCTAATCTGCATAGAGTGTCACTTTACGTAAAAATCTACTCCACAGAAGTGGGCTGGCTGAGTGGCTTGGTTAAAATGGTTCTAGAAGATTTTGGATCATATTCATTCCGAACCATTATCTTGTTACCTGGACCTTTAGTTATTAACTATGGAGCGAGTAAACATTTGCTCAGTCCCTGTCCTCCCTGGAAATTTTGGATGATCTTTATCTTTAAAAAAGAATATTATTGATATGTGCTTGTATTCTACAGATAGTTTCTCTTTCCAATGAACTAAAAAACTGTGATAAAAAGTTCAGTCAGATGCTCTGCCGGGGAAGGAGGGACACACACACACACACACACACACACACACACACACACACAAATTTAAAAAAAAGTTCAGTCAAATGAGAGTTCTGATTCAGGTTTTATGGGTACTTGGTTTCCCTTTTGCATTTTTCCATCATTGAAAGAGGTTAACTAAAAAGGCCAATTTACAAAATGCACACAGCAACCACAAAAGGAAATACAACTGCCTCTCCTCCAAATTTCCTTTCAAGGAGGAAAGTCTGTCCCTTTAGGATGTAACTTTCTAGTAAATCTATCTTTACTTTTTGCCTTAAAAAAACACACACACAAAAGGAAATTCAGTAGTCAGACATTTGGTTAAATATCCATCCTTAAATTATTGGTTTTACAGAAATTACTCCAAGGATACTTCATCAACCCCAAGGATCCATTCTAGTGTTCACCTGGGACTCAAATCCATCCTCTCACATCAAGAAGTCTCATCAAATATTCCAGTGAGGTGTGTCCTTGCCGGATGCAGAGAACAGGGCATCTATGAATCACAGCGAGTCATTCATACCATATGAGATGACAGTGAGTGCAGATTACATTTGAGAAATATTACTTCTGGGTAACTTATTTACCAAGCTAGCTTCCATGAAGGCAGAGTTAAAAGACAGAGGGGGTAAAAGAGAGAGAAGGGGGCTGCTTAACCAAATGTTCTCTAATACAGCAAGTCCTACCTCAGCTACTCACACCTGCAATCACAGACGTTGCCATTTCAAGTAATTGCATCACCTCCCTAACCTCAGTTTCAAGCACCCGATCTCTAATTATCGTCTTTGATTTCCGAAGCTCATTCTCTCATGCTCGACTTTAATGATACCTCAATCCCCCCCCCCCTCCACCCCCGGAGTCTGCAATCCGCTGAAACTCTCACCTCTGCACATCTCCCCCTTCCTCCTGTTATCATGGCCCTCCTTACCCATTTTGAATTCTTTGGTCAGTCATTAGGATCCTCACCCTGCTGTCTCACTTTGCATACAGGTTCATTAATGATTTGGGTTGGGGTTTGTTTGGTGTTTGGTTTTGTTTTTTTCTTTAAAACAAAACCAAACACCAACTATAAAACTCAAGCTCATTGCCATCAAGTTAGAACTGACTCATAGCTGACCCCCCAGTAGGTTTTCAGAGGCTATAAACACATGGAATGAGATTTTCCATCTTTCTCTTATGGAGCAGCTAGTAGATTCAAACTGCCCACCTTAGGGTTAGCAGTGCAACTCCCTACTGACTAGACCACCAGAGTACCCACCACTAATGTCATGGGTTCTTAATGCCACTTGGCCCACTTGGCAGTCAGACTCCATGTCCGCAGTCCACTGTTCTCCTAGAAGACTATTCCATATGTTCTCTTTCTCACCTCCTCGTCTATGCTCTCTGCTGATAACCTTATTCCCCAAGAGCCTGAGAATGATGGAAGACTCAGAAGTGAATTTCCACCACACACTTTTACCTCCATACCAAACAACTCGTTGCAGTCAATGTGGATGTCTACATTGTTACAAGGGAGGACATCTCCATACACCTATCTAAGGCCAGCAGGATGGCTCATCCTCTCCTGATTCAAGAGCAGAATTTCCATCTTCTCATCAGCAATATCAGTTTCCTCTCTGTTCTGAATCTTGTCTAACTACAAGTTTGCTGCTACTTTCCCTGTCTTAAACACTCTCTTCACATGGTAGTATATTCTATTTGCCCCGCTACTCCACTGAAGCTGCCCTCGTGCTGACGCGTGGTCGAGGGAGAGAACGGCACAATTTTTATTTCCTTGAAAACTTAAGAGCTGAGAGATTGCAGTTAAAAACAAACAAAACAACCTTCCAGCATGCTGCTGGCACACGTGTCAGTGTGGGAAGAAGGGATCTGAGCCTAATGTTTCTACTCCCTGAGGAGTTTCTTGTTGGACCCAATGGGGCCCATGAAGACACTGATGGGGATGGGATGACCATGTGGAATCAACTGTGGTTTTCCTGCTGTGTTCATCTTCTCAGAAAAATCTGTTGCCCGGTTACTTGGGAGTCCTTGTCCATCTTTTCCAGCACTTTTAAGGTAACTGTTAATTGGGAAAGGGAGTGGGGCCATACTTAATCCTATAGCAAGTTCGTTGAGATGCATTTCCTGCTGGGATCAAGTCCCTGGCCTCCCTATTAGTAACTTCCATATCATAAGCTCAATGGCCAATTCTCATCCTTCTTGCTAATGGGCTTACCAGCAGCATTTGACATGCTTTCTCTTTCCTTTTTCCTAGAACATTTTCCTTAGTTTTCAGAACATGAAGGCCAATATTATTTCACAAGCCACCTCTTCTGAGTTGCTTTATTGATTCTGCCTCTTTTCAACTTCTTAGCATGAAAGTGTCATTGTCAATTGGACCTTATCTATTTCCTGTTTTCATTTATTCTCTTCAATCTCTAGTCTCCTAACTTTTAACCTGCTGATAATATTTTTCTTTTTTAAAAGCTGATTTGCCCATGTGGCTTATGAATACCTTTGTCATTTGGAAGAAGCAAAGAGGTAAAGACTGGCTGGCTAGAGAGAAAGTTGGGAAAAAGGAGCTGACATGGTGTGGCTGCTGCTAAAACTTTCTGAGCATGTTGTGTGACTGGAAGGCTGACAGTTGAAGGGACAAATATAGATGGGGTATTCATAGGAACAAGCAGTCTTGATGGCAGTTTATCATGAAATTCTGATAGGCATTATGCATTTTTTAGTATACATAATGTTTTATAGTTGGAAGCAGGAGTGGCATCCACTTCCACAATAGCTTGCCTCTGGAAACACTATGAACCTGGAAAAAGGATGAAAGTTATACAGGAAGTGTTCAGGACTTTCGTTTATAGGGTCGCTATGAGTCTCCTACGACTCGAGGACACTGAACAACAACAACATCTAAACTCCAGTTTCCCTGGAGTCTAAGCTCATTTATCCAACGATCTAATAGAAATCTCCATTTAAATGGATAATTAAAAAGGATATTCTGCCAACCCAAAGGCACTTGGCTTGAGTTCACCAACTGCTCCACTGAAGAAAGATGAAAAAATTTTTCTTCTGTGTGACTTGCTGCCTCTGAAAACCTGCCGGAGTGTCCAACTTATAATGGTACATAAGAACACCACAGTGCATTTGGGGCTCCTGATATTTTGCCTCGCTGTGGGCTTGGTTTTAGGTTCCCTCTCTATAACACTGCTACCTTGAGGTCGTACATTTGACCCCAGACTTTGTATTTTCAGCTTCGTATTTTCATGTGAAAGCTGGATGGTGAATGAGGACTGTGGTGGGGTTGAAGAATATGGAATATATCACAAACTAACTGGAGAACCTTGGAAGAGGTACAACCAGGATGTTCCTTAAAAGTGAAGATGGCTAAAGGATATGAACATGTACGGCTAAGCACAATTGATAACAGTGCATCTAAACTCCAAAATCAATCTCCATAATAGTCTATGTGTTTCCTACTGCCAAAGGGACCCTTTAGAGTAGTGAGAAAAGATCTTCATCCTGAAACCCACAGCGTCCCTTTTCAGCAGGAAGTAGCTAAGAGAATATGCCATCCCCTTTTCCTTATGAATCAGGGTGAAGTCTCTCTCAGGGACAAGTGATAGGGAATGGCAAAGGACACACTGACAAAGGAGATTAATCAGAACTAGCTTTGACAAGCACTGTGGCAATGGGACAATTAAAACAGACATTCGGGGCGGGGGGAAAGAAGAACGAACTGGAGAGGAGGGTAGGGAAAACAGTGCAACAATGAATGAATGAGAACCCAAAATCTCTGTAAATGTTCATTAAAACTAATAAAATTTAATAATAATTAAAAAAAAGTGAAGATGGCAAGACATCGTCTTACATACACTTGATATGTTATGAGGAAGAACTTCAATAAAGAGGAATATCATGCATGCTAAATTAGACAGCCATGGGAAAAACAGGAAGACATTTGACAAGATGAACTGACCACAAAGGGAGGCAACATAGAAAGCATAGTGTAGATGGGGCAGGACCGGCTCTGCCTCCTTCTGTTGTGCATGGTGTCGAAACTGACCTACTGGTACCTAACAACAAAGATCCCCTTTCTCACACTCTTCGTCATCCTTTCAGTTTCACTGTCCAAACATTTAGACTTATTCTTTTTTCTTCTCTTTCTCTGACAGCAAATACTGTTGCCTGAGAGTCATGGGGTGATACAAGTGTTAGCACACTTGTCCAACACAGACAGGTTGGAGGCTCAAGTCCACCTGGAGGTGCCCTGAAGACAGGTTTGACAGTTTACTTTGGAAATCTCTATGGAACACAGTTGTCCTCTGACACATGTGGGAGCACTCTAAGTTGCAGCGGACTTAAGGGAATGTGTAATTCTATCTCCAGATAATAAGAATTTGACCCCTTATCATGTTCATTATAGTCACCTTGGTCCAAGCAAGTCCATTTTATGCATGGATTATTGTAATAGTCTCTCCAATTTTGCGCTGTCTTACTTTAAATTTTCTTAACATAATGGTTACACTAATCCTATAATACACTTGCTCAGATTGAATTACCATTCATTACAAAAGCTCCCAAAGGCATTCTGTCTCCTCTGAGTAAAAGCCCACCAGCCTCTCACTTCTTTTATCTCAGTCTTCCTTCTTGCCCAGCCCCAGATCAGTGCATGCTAATCCCCCTGCTTGGGATGTGTTCTCTCCGGCTAGACACACAGTTCATCCTTCTCCATGTTCTACTTTTCCTCTACAGCACCTTCTACTATCTAATGAGCATAATGTTTGTGTGATACCATGTTGTCCTTGTTAGGTGTCATGGAGTTGTCTCTGACTCTCAGTGATCCTATGTACAACAGAAAAAACCACCCTGCCTTGTACTATGCTATCTACACAATTTCTACTGTACATAAAACCATTGCTACAGTCACTGTGTCAATCCATCTATTGGAGGCCTTCCTTACTTTTATTGATCCTCTGCATTTCCAAGCATGACGACCCCTTCAAGGACTTTAATGACCAATCAGTCATTCCAGATAAGATGCCCAGATTCTGTGAGACTGAGTCTCACCATACTTGCTTTGAAGAAATATTCTGGTTGCATGCACTTCTTCCACAAAAGAATTTCCTCCCACCTTTGGTAGTCCATGAGATATTCTATATTCTTCATTACCACAAATGAAAGGCATCAATTCGTCAGTATTCCTTATTCATTTTTCAGTCTTCACATGCAAATGAAGTAACAGAATATACAATAGTTTGGGCTATGTACACCATAGCTTTTATAATGTGATTGAATGCCCAAAGTCTGAGTCTGAAGTCATGGGTTCAAGGCTAAGCTGTGCCATCTACCAGGCTGTGGAGATATAATCTATTGATAGTTTTTCTCACCCGTAAAATGGAGATAAAAATAGCAGGACCCACTTTATCAGGCTGTTGAAGGATTAAACATTTAAAGTGCTTACAGCAGCACCTGGAACATACTAAATGCTGCATAGTTAGCTAACACTGTTATATATAAATTACATTCTGTCTCCTCTTAGAAAAGGTAAACTATAGAGCAGAGATTTTTGTTTATTTTGTACACAGCTCTATCTCCATAGGAGATACAGGACATAGGACAGTGCCTCACACAGATATTCTCGATGTATATTTGCAGAATTCTAGATCACAATAGTGTCTCAAAAAGTCCTGGTGACATAGTTGTTAAATGCCATTGAGTCAAGTATGATTCATAGTGATTCTATGAACAACACATCTGAACCCTGTCCTATCCTGAGCCATCTTATCATTGCCACTGTCAAGGATCAATGTTTGAATCTATCCCGTTGAGAGTCTTCCTATCCCTCACAACCCTCCACATTTCCAAGCATGATGTCCCTTTCCAAGGAATAGCCTCTCCTAACAGCATGCCCAAAGTATATGAAGCTTCACTATCCTTGCCTCTAAGTAGCACTCTGGCTGCACTTTCATGAAGACATATCTTCTTGTTCTTTTGACAGTTCATGGGATATTCAGTATTCTTCTCCAACAGCAGAGCTCAAAGGCATCTTTTTTTTTTCTTTAGTCATCTCTTATTCATTGTTCAGCTCTCAGATGCATATCAAGTTATTGAAAAGACTGTAGGATGAATCAGGCACACCTTAGTCTTCACATATATCATTGCTCTGCAATAATCTGGAGATGCCCCTGACTATAGACTTTCTCAGTGCAATGCATACACTAATCTCTTTACTACTGGTACCAAGGGTGTTGATTGTGGATCTAAATAAGGTGAAGTTGCTGAATTTTTCAATCCTTTTTCCATCTACCATAATGTTACCTTTCACTCTAGTGACAATCTAGTGGTGACAACTGTTTTCTTGATATTGAGATAAAATCCACATTGAAGGCTATATTATTTGATCTTCTACAACAAGTACTTCAAGTCATCCTCATTTTTAACAAGTAAGTTTGTGCCATCTGCCTGTGTTAGTTGTTGGTGTGTCTTCTTCCAATCTTAATGCCGCATTCTTCTTCATGGAGTCCAGATTCTTGAATCATTTTCTCCGCATATAGACTAACTAGGTATGGAGAAAGGATACAACTTTGACACATACCTTTCTTAATTTTAAACCATGTAGTGTTCCCTTTCTCCTTAAAACACTCCATGGTTCAAAGAATAATGGTGGCCTAGTGGCAAGAAGCTGCACTGCAATCCCAGAGGCGCACGGTTCGAATCCACCAGACACTCTGTCAAGGAAGGAGGGACAATTTCCTCCTGTACCAGTCAGATCTGATTTGATGGTACACACACACACACACACACACACACACACACAAAAAAAAAAAAAAAAAAAAAATTTAAAAAAAACAAAAAAAAAACACTCCATGGTTCAAAATCAGGAAAGGAGTGTTCTGTCTCCATATCTTTTCAATCTGTATGCAGATCATTCAGAAGGCTGGGTTTTATGAGGAGGAGTATGGCATCAGGTTTGGAGGAAGACTCAGCAACAATCTATGATATGCAGATGACACAACCCTCCTTGCTGAAACTGAGGAGAACCAGAAGCACTTGATGCACAAGGTCAAGGACTGCAATCTTCAATATGGATTGAAGCTCAACATCAAGAAGACAAAGATTGTCACCACTGGGCCAATTGTCAGCACCATGATAGATGGAGAAGAAATTGAGCTTGTTTACAATTTCAGCTTTCTTGACTCCATAATAAACACTCTTGGCACCAGCAGTCAGAAAATCAAAAGATTAATTACATTGGGAAAATCTGCTGCTAGAAACTTCTCCAGAGTACTGAGAAACAACGATGTCAGTCTAGAGACTAAGGTGAACCTCATCCAGGTCATGGTCTTCACAATTACTTGCTATGCATCAGAGAGCAGGACAATGACTAAGGATGACAGAAGAATTGATCAATGCCTTTGAGTTGTGGTGCTGGAGAAGAGTATTGAACATACTATGAACCACCAAGAGAATAAACAGATCTGTCTTTAAGAGGGTAAAACCAAGTTTCTCCTTGGTGACAGCTTCTTGCCACTAGGCCACTAGAGCTCCCCTAATAGCCTTTTTTGTCTAGGTATAGGTTTCATTTCAGCACAACGAAATATTCTGAGATTCCCATCCTTTTCAATATTAGCCACAATTTGGGGTGATCCACAGAGTTAAATGCTTTTGCATAATCAATAAATCACAAATAGATATTCTTCTTCAGGAGTGTTCTTCCCTTTTTATTCTCCAATTCTAGCTCTCTGCACATTCTGTTATAGTATTTTGCCTTGTCTTCCTGAGTTGCCCTTTGAAATATTCTGTTCAGTTCTTTGGTCAGCATCTCTTCCCTTCCTTTTGGCTTCTCCATTCTCTAATGTGATAATGCATGGGGTTGCCATACTGAGGGGGGAGGAGTGAAAAGGGAGAAGCAGCTGATATGACCACTGTCACTAGCTCAGGCTTGTGTCAAAATGCCCTTCGTCCAAGTTATGCAGTTGTTGTTGTTGGGTGCCGTTGAGTCTGAACCAACCCATAGCTGACCCTACAGTGGGTTTTCAGAGGCTGTAAATTGCACAGGAGGGGACTGCTTATCCTTCTCCCGTGGAGCAGCTGGTGGAGTTGAACTGCATGCCCTCAGGATTGCAGTGCAGCTTCTTATCCCTAGGCCACCAGAGTGTTGATGTTTATGTTCTGTTGTGTTTTACTAAAAATAAAAGTGAGTCTAGCACCAAGTCCTGGCTATAAAGCCAGGGTGTGTGGCCTTGCTAAAATGCCAGGTTTTGTGTCTCTGCTGTCCAGACTTCTGTGTCTTTACAGACTTCACGTTGTATAGCTTGCTCTTAGGGAGGACTTAGGCCACTGGGCAACTCACAACTCCTCCTGGATTGCAATTCCAAAAGGATGGTGGTGAGTAGAGTTCTGTCTTGAGAAAGAGATCTCTAAGAACTGAGTTTGGCCCCTTAATTTCTGAAATTTAAGAAGTTCTTTGAAGAAGCTAACAAAGCTACTGCCCAGGCAAGACATTCAGTTCCTTCCCAGTGATGAGCCCCGGGCATACATTCACTCTTCCCTGTGATTCGCAGCCTTGGGCCACATTCCCTGGGTGCTGCACCCCTCAGAGGTGAGCACACTCAAGTTCACCTGGCTAGACTGTGGGTGAGGTGTCAGCCTTCCAAGGGAAGTACAGTCATGATCACACCCTAATGATGGAAAAACCTACAGAATGACATCAAGGAAGCAACTGCTCTGTTTTATCCTGGCTAAAGTAAATCTAGTCACCACACTGAGGCAGACTGGCCGTGTGAGGTAATGGTGTTCACTGACTGGCCCCTTCCAAGACTTGGCCTTCATTTTTAATTTGTAATCTGTAATTATACATAATTTATGTCCTTAAAATAAATATAATCCCCTCTTGTCTAGAACAAGCCCTCCCCAAATTTGCCAATTTGCCCAGGTTATACTAAAGCTTGTCTAGTAGTTCATATACTTCCCCCACTGGGAGTTCTGGTGGCGTAGCCCATAGGGAATCGCACTGGGAATCCAACGGTGGCCTGTCTCTGACGGTTTAAATCCAGTAGCGGCTCCTCCCATGTGATTTACAGTCTGAAGTCTGCTGGGGCGTCAGCTATGAGTCAGTTCTGACTTGATGGCAATGAATTTGACTTTTTATTTTACCCCATTTATCTTACTGACCCAGATCCCTTCACAGAAAATATAAACAAACTCAATTGCTTTATGAGAGAGAAATTTCCATGACTCTGTAGTACATTCTTCCCTGATGTTTTACTCTCTTTATAGGCCCGTCTCCTGTTTGACTGAAGGTTGATCCCTGGGTATAGATAGGTTCAGCTCAATGCTTGATTTGAAGGGTGTCTAATGTCTACAGTTCTGAGAACTTGCACTAATCTCTAGCAGTCCAGTAAGAGTGGTTTTTATTATGTGTTTTTAATTTTGTTTTACCTTTTCCTCTCACTGTCTGTCCAGGACCTTGTACTGTGATTCTGAGCCACATCAGTCGGGTGACCTGTTTTTTGTTATCAGCCTGAAGTATCTAACTGTTCCAAAAAATGAGGAAATGCTCAAAGAATGATGGAGGCCTATCCAAAGACCACAGAGGCCAACCTGCAAGGACACATAGTAGACACTTAAGCCTTATAGTAAATATAGAGAACAATGTATTGTAACTCAGTAAATAATACAGGAATGAAAGAATCTGAAAGAATATAATTAAATACATAAATGTTGTCGCTGTTGTTGTTAGTTGCCATTGAGTCAAGCTCACACCATAGGGACCCTATGAACAACAGATCTGAACCCAGTGCTATCCTGTGTCATCCCCACACTTCCTGGCACACTGAGAGCCCACTGGAGCAGTCACTGGTTATTCTGGTTGACCTCACAGCCTCATGTCAATGGCTAAATATGGAAAGAATAATAGAATTAGAAAAATCACCATTTGATAACAATTATCAAATATTGTGCTCGCTGTTATATGCTACTGACTCAGCACAGACTCACAGCTGACCCTCAAGTGGGTTTTCAGAGGCTCTAATTTGCAGGCAGTAATGGAATTGTCCATTCCCCTGAGGAGCAGCTGGTGGATTTGAACTTCCTGCCTTTGGGTTGGAAGCACAGTTTTATTATCTATAGATACTAACTATAGCCTCCCAACACACTACTATCAATTTTGACTTGTAGCAACCACAAAGGATAGAGTAATACTGTCCTATAAGGCTGTGAATCATTGTGGAAGCAAGCCCCATGTCTTTCTCCCTTAGATCATCTGATGGAATTGAACCACTGACCCTGTCAGGCCCGTTATGGGTACTAAACTGGGAAATGAAGTGTATGAGTAGTTGTTCTTGTTTGCCGTTGAGTTGGAACTGACCCAGAGCTGATCCTCCAGAGGGTTTTCAGAGGCAGTCAATTGGGTGGGAGGAGATTGCCAATCCTTCTCCTGTGAAGTAGCAGGTGGATTCAAACCAGTGCCTTTAGCATGCAACACAGCTTCTTACCACTAGGCTTCCAGAGCTATAAAGGCTCAGACAAGTTCCTCAGAAGATAGATAGTAATTACCAAAATAAAAAGAATAACTTCACATTGGAGAAAGCAGAAAGACAGTACCTAATCAAATGAGAAAAGTTAACATTGCTGTTAATGGGGTGTGTGTCTTGTGATTTGATATGAGAAGAATTCACCATTACTTATGTGGCATCACGGCCACCCTAACCTGGGTCCAGTCATGAGAAAGCATCTGTCAAGCCCATGCCGAGTCTACGAAACAGTTGCCCATGTTCTCCAAAATGTCAGTGTCATGAAATACAAAGACTCAGGGGCTGTGAAGATTAAATTCAAGAGCCAGGATCTCAGAGTCTCTTTTGCTAGAAAGATCAACACTAATGGACACGTGGTGTATTAGTGTTCTCAGGCTGTAACCAATTACCTCAAACTTAGTGGCTTAAAACAATACTAATTATAGCACCGTAGCTGAGATGTCTAACAGGAATATTAATGAACTTAAACTTAAGGTGTTAGCAGAGCTTCCTGCCTGGAGGTTGGGCAAGAATCCATTTCCTTGCCTCTTCCATCTTCCAGAATCTGCCCGCTTTTCTGACTTCCGGCTACTCTTCCTCCATCTTCAAGGAGCAATGGCTTCACATATCCTGTCACTTGACCTTGCTCTTCTGTGCTTTTGTGGTGACATTGAAATAAGTTTGATTAATCCAGACTACACTTCCTATTCCATTATCCATCGGGTTTTTGAAAGTTCATTTTTTCAGAAGTGGATGTCAGAGTCCTGCTTCTCAGTCTGTCTTAGTCTGAAAGCTCCACTGAAACCTGACCACCCTGGGAGATCCTGCTGGTATTTGAGATACTAGTGGCCTAGCTTTCAGCATCATGGCAAAACACACACCACCAGCGTATGGAAAACAGACAGATAAGTGGTGGCAGAATCCCAGAACATTTAATTGTGCTCATGTGAAACCTATAGATAAACTAAGAAGCTGTTTTCCAAACAGAATAAAAGGACACTTGGTATGTCCCGTCAAGATGACCATGACTCAAAACGACCCTATGCACAACAGCTCTGAATCTTGCACTACCCTGAGCCAATCTCACTATCTCTGACACACCTACCCTAATTACCAAAGTTATTGTGTCAATCCATTGCATCCGGGGTCTTCCTCTCCTGCACTGACCCTCGACCCTTCCAAACATGATATCCTTCTCCAAAGGCTGGCCCCTCCTGGCTACATGCCCAAAGTATGTGAGACAGAATCTCAAAGTCCTTGCCTCTAAGGAGTAGATTGGTTTTACCCTCCCCCGGACAGTCTTGTTAGTTCTCTTGGCAGTCCATGGTATGTTCCATACTCTTTTCCAGCACCACAACTCAAAGGCACCAATTCTTCTGTCATCCTCAGTCACTGTCCAGCTTTCTGATGCATAGCAGGTAACTGTGAAGACCATGGCCTGGATCAGGCACACTGTAGTCTACAGACTGACATTCTTGCTCTTCAGTACTCTGGAAAGGTCCCTGACAGCAGAGTTGCCTAATGCAATTCGTATTTTGATTTCCTGACTGCTGGTGCCAAGGGCTTAATTATAGAACTGAGCAAACTGAAGTTGTTAACAATCTCAATCTCTTCTCCATCTATCATGGTGCTGCCAATTGGACCAGTGGTGAGAATCTTCATTTTCTTGATATTTAGCTTCAATCCATATTGTAGCCTATAGTCCCTGACCCTCTACAACGAATGCTTCAGGTCCTCCTCAGTTTCAGCAAGCAAGGTTGTGTAATCTGCATAACACAGGTCGTTGATGAGTCTTCCTCCAATCCTGATGCCACATTCATCCTCATAAAATCCAGCCTCTCAAATTATCAATTCTGCATACAGATTGAAAAGGTATGGAGACAGTCTGCCTCCCTGACACACTCCTTTTCTGATTTTGAAGCATGCAGTGTTTCCTTGCTCCGTTCTGGTGACTGCCTCCTGGTCCAAGCACAGGTTTTGCGTGAGCAAATCAAGTGTTCTAGGATTCCCATTCTTTTCAAGGTTAGCCACAATTTGTTGTGATCCATGCAGTCAAATGCCTTTGCATAGTTAATGAAATACAGACAGACTTTCCTCTGATACTCTCTGCTTTCAGCCAAGATCCATCTGACACTGGCAACAATGTCCCTCAGGAAAGTTGTGTGTCAGGGTTGTATCCTTTCTCCATACCTATTCAATCTGTATACTGAGCAAATAATTTGAGAATTACATGAAGAAGAATGTGTCATCAAGTTTAGAGAAACACTCACTAGCAAGCTGGGTTATGCACGTAACACAACTTTGCTTACAGAATGTAATGAAGACTTGAAGGATTTACTGCAGAATGTCAGCCGTCAAGTTGGATTACATCTCAATATCAAGTAAACAAAAATCCTCACCAGTGGACCAAAAGTCTTTATTCACTATTCAACTTTCAGACTCATGGGAAATAATCCAAAAGACTCTGGCTTGGATCAGGCTCATCTTAGTCTTTAAAGTGACATCCTTACTCTTTAGTACTTTGGAGAGGTCCTTGACAGCAGATTTCCCCAATGAAACATGCCTTTTGATTTCTTGACTGCAGCTACCATAGGTTTTTACTGTGAATCCAAGTAAAGAGAAGTCTTGGAAAACTTTAATTTTTTTTCTCTTTCGTGACATTGCCTTTTGCAAGTAAATTGTTGCTGAAGATTATTTTAAAAAGGCTAGAGCAGTATATCCACAGGGAACTGCCAGTAATTCAAGCTGGATTCAGAGGCCATGACACAAAAGGTATCATTGCTAATGTCAGATGGATCTTGGCTGAAAGCAGAGAATATAAAAAAATATATTTACTCGTGTTTTATTAACTAAGTGAAGGTATTTGATTGTGTGAATAATAACAAATTATGGTTAATTTTGAGAAGAATTAAAATCCCAGAACACTTAAATGTGCTTTTGCAAAACCTATACCTATACCAAGAAGCAGTCATTTGAACAAAACAAAGAAACACTGCAAAGTTTAAAATCAGGAAAAATGTATGTCCAGGTTGTATCATTTCTCCATACCCATTTGAATTTGTATAGTGAGCAAATAACTTGAGAAGCTTGACTACATGAAGAAGAGTGTGACATCAGGATTGGAGGGAGACTCACCAACAACTTGAGTTATGCAGATAATACAAGCTTGCTTTCAATAAGTGAAAAGGTGGAGAGAAACTAAGAAAACAGGTGATAAATAATATACACTGCATTGAAACAGATGAGAGAAAGAACTGTTTAAAAGGAATATATGATTAGGTATTATTTGCATGACACCAGTACAGAATAAGAGCTGCATAGTAAAGTGGACTGGAGGGAGGGGAAATTGTACAACAATGAAAGAATTTTTTTTCAAAGAGAAAAGTGAATGGGGGCGGGGGGAAAGCGTGGGCAGGGAGGAAAATGTGCAAAAATGAATGAATGGAAATCTAAGTTCTCTATAAACCTTCATTAAAATCTCAATTATAAAAAGAAAAAATCTTTAACAACATGTTAAACAGGAGATTTATTCCCAATAGAAATTCTTTTCACACTACAAATAAAATTTTATTCAAGTTAAAAAAAAAAGAAAAAATAAAAAGGGCCTGAAGCACTTATTACAGAGGATCAAAGGCTACAGTCTTCAATATAAATTACATCTCAACACAAAGAAAACAAAAATCTCCACCACTGTGCCAATAAGACCATATCATGATTGTTGTTGTGTTAAATGCCATTGAGTCGTTGGTGACACATAGCAACTCTAAGAACGAAAGACCTGAGCCATTTCAGAAGTGGATGCCACTCCTGCTTTAAAGCTTGTTTTAATTGGGGAGTTCCACCAAACATTGCCCACCATGGGTAACCATTATCACACTTGGCACATCAGTGTCACAGTGTTTAGCACCACAGCAACCACGAGTTTCCTCTGTACAGCAATGCACAGACCAGTGCTGTACCACTTAGAAGAAAGTTTGCCCAAAACCAATTAAAACCAAGCCGGTGGGCTGCAGATTAAAATCACGCACCTTGGACAGTAGCATCACTTACTGCCCTCTAGGCCAACATAGCCCTATGTTGTCGTCGTTATTGTTATTAAGTGCCGTCGAGTCATTGATGACTTATAGCGATCCTTGGGCTTGGCAGATATCCCTGGTATCATGATAGATGGAGAAAAGATTGAAGTTGTGAAGGATTTAATATATTTGTATACATAACCAACACAAGTGGTAAAAGCAATCAAGAAATCGAAAGCTACGTTGCTCCGGGAAAAGTTGCTGTCATGGACCTCTCCAAAGTACTAGAGAGCAATAGTATCAAAGACTAAGGTGAGCCTGATCTAAGTTGTAGCATTTTCAAGTGCTGCTTCTGCATCTGAAAGTTGCATCTGGAAGACAAATCAATGCCTCTGAATTGTGTTGGAGAAGAATACGGACTAGCCCATGACCTGCCTAAAGAACACACACTTGAGAAAGTGTAGCCAGAGTGCTCTCCAGAGCAAAGATGATAACACTTTGTCTCATGAACTTCAAGTACATTGTCAGGAAGTGCCAGTCCTTGGAATAAGACATGCTGCTGGGAAAGATGGAGCATTAGAGACTGAAAGGAAGACCCTCAACAAAATGGTTTGACACAGTGACTGCAGCAATGGATTGAAGCATATAAAAATTGTGGGTATGCATGCATATTATTCAAAATGGGTGACCATGGAGGACATTATGCTGAGTGAGGTATCTCAGTCACAAAGGGACAAATGCTAT
>NW_006399811.1:14698645-14774176 GCF_000299155.1 Elephantulus edwardii | reverse complement strand
GAGAGTCGTGTAGTCTTAATAGCACCTAGTAACAAGAAGTTAAACATTGAGCAGATTTAGGCCTGTTATTCAAAATAAAGTTAATTATTTTGAACTCCTGATCTCACTTTCAGTTTTGAAACTCAGCTTGATCCAATCCATGGTCTTTTCAATTACATGTTATGCATCTGAAAATTGGCCAATAAATAAGAATGCTGGAAGAAGAATCAATGCCTTTGTGTGATGTTGGGACAAGAGTATTGAGTATCACATGAACTATCAAATGAACAAGCAAGTACGTCTTGTGCAAAGTGCAACCGGGGTGCTCCTTGAGACAAGGATGGTGAAACTTGATACTCTGGGCATGTCATTCGGAGGGGCCAGTCCAAGAGAAAAGCACCATGTGTGGTAAGGTGGACGGTCAGAAAGGAGGGGAGGACCCTCAACACCATGGATTGACACAGTAACAGTGCGCTCAAATATATCGGAAATGATGAGGATGGCACAGGACGAGGCAGGGTCATAGGTCTGCTGTTCACAGGATCACTAAGAGTTGTGGTTGACTTGACAGCACATAACAGCAACAACAATACTTACGTAAAGAATGAAGTCTTGAAAACAAGGCCTTTAAAAGTAGGCAAAATTAAGGGAGCTCTGGTGGCCTAGTGGCAAGAAGCTGCACTGCAATCCCAGAGATATGTGGTTCGATTTGACCAGATGCTCTGCCGGAGAAGGAGGGGCCATCTCCTCCTGTACCAGTCAGATCCAATTTGAAGGTACACACACAAAAAATAATAAAATAAAAATTTTTTAAAAAAGTAGGCAAAATTACATTGGTGATTTTGGTAAACAATGTGGTGAAAGAAAATGTGTAGAAATTATTGAGGGGAAAATCAATTTGTTTGTTAAACATTCATTCAAGTTAAAAAGTAAAACACCCCGCTTTTTGTAGAGTTGATTCCCATTCTCAAGCCCCCACAAGGTTTCTGGTGTTGTAAACCCTAAGGAGAGAAGACTGCCTGCTTTCTCCTGCTGAGCCCCTGATGGATTTGAACGGCAGTGCACAGTCTTTCAGCCGGCAGCACAATCGACTACACAGCTTAGCTCACAGCATTGTACCAAAGTTAACTTCTTAGTTATTATCTGGGGAACTGACCTGTACTAACTGCGCAACTTTTCTGTAAATCAAAAATGACATAAACTTTTAAAATAGCCAGTGTGACTTCCATAAGAACATAAAGCAGTCTCATAAATCATAAAATTTTGTGACAAGTCAGTCTAAAAAGCACAAAATTGTAATAACTGGTCTGAAATATTAAAGAGCAAAAAAGGATAGGAAAATGGAAGTAGTATAAAAATATTCCAAAGGAGTTAAAATTTTAGGTGAACACCTCATTAGAGAAAATGACCCAGGTGAACCAGTGAATGTTCCTTCTGTCTGAGTCTGTGTGGAGAAGAGACAAGGGGCAGAAAGCAAGAAAACCAAGAGCCACAGAGGCATGGAGATGAAGCTGAGGACAATCAGATTTTTTTAAGCAAAAAATTCTTCTAGTAATTGGTTCATCAATAACACAAGTTACTGGTTTATTCAAATCTTGCCTCACTTCTTCCATAGAAGAGTAAGGGACAGTAAAGTCCAAACATTCTACTTGGACCTTGAACTGATGGTTTTGGTGCCAGTTCCACGGTGTCCATCCTCAGACTAAGTTCTTTAGTCATTTCAGGAACTAAATGCAATCATCTGATTTGTTCTGTGGCAAGCAGCAAATGCGTATCTAGTGCAGTCCTCTCCTGAATATTTAGTACCAGGATACAGGAGAAATAGACTAAAATCACCGGGGATAAAAACCCACGTGCAAGGACATTTGAGGGGAAGATAGAGTAACAAATCACAACTGGAATTTCCTCAGTAGGCAAACGTAGAGCTTTTGAAAATGAAAGGCAAATGGGTGGAAACAGTAACAAAGGTGCCCTGCTACACATAGAATACAGCCTTTGTGGTGCTAGTTGCTGCCTTCCCAAGGCCCTCAGAAACCCAGAGGACAGCTTATCTGCATCTACGTGGCAAAGCTCATCTCTCTGATCCACTGTATCAGCAGCGCAACTGAGCCAGCACAGACCAGACTGTCTGAGCCACCAACAGCAAGTTGTAACACAACCTCTCTGGCCGAGCTAAACACATAATCACAAAATCATAGCTCTTCCTCCTTCTTGGACGCTGGCTCAGCAAACCAAGGCTTGTAATCCACGCTAGGACTGGGCCTCTTCCGTCAGACATTTCTGCTCTTGGCTGAATTTGTGCTTACTCTACACTGACCCCCACTTAGAAGCTGTGGTCAGGAGGGGGAAGGCTGGGGTAACTGACAGGAGAAGGGAGATGGCTAGGATATTTTCCTACGTTTTGAAGGCTGAGCTCTTGGAGGGCATAAAACGGTTAATTAAGCTCTTAGCCAAAAGGAGACTGGAGTCCACACAGAAGCTCCTTGGAAGAAATGTCTGGTGATTTAACCTCAGAAAACCAGCCTCTGACAACCCTGTAGAGCTCAGTTCCACTGATACACACAGGCTCACCATGAATCAGGACTGACTCAATGTGCTGTTTGTCGAATATCTGAAGGCAGGCACTGACTATTCAGGAAGGAAGTACGCTAGGAATTGTTAAAGTACTTGGTCACAACAAAATTTATTGCGTATATTTAATGCCTGAAAGGACCCCAAAAAATGAAATAAAAAAAATAAAGCAAATCTTTGTATTAGCACAGTCGCCATGGAATCAAGGAGAATTGTTTGCTGTCATCATTGTAGTTAGGTACCACTGGGTCAACTATGACTCAACAGCGACCTTATGAACCACAGATCTGAACCTTCCCCTATCCTCTTCCTCTGGTCTCTGAAATGCTTCAGCCCGTTGCTACAATCACTGTGTCAATCCATCTTTATGGGGGAGGCGGGGGGCGGGCTTTTCTTTTTCTGCATCTTTGTTATCAGCTCTGGTGAAATAAGGGATGATGAGGAGTACAAGAGTGCTCTCCAGCAGTGGCGTCATTAGGCCTGGGGTGACTGGTGTCAGGGTGTCACCCCACCCTTCTGCCATAGTCAGGGTATGTCAGCACACCTCCCCTGCTGGGCTGAGCAGCCTGCCTCTGCCTTTCCCAATCCCTCACAGCTCCATGAGGCTCCTACCCTTCCCCATTTCCCAGGGTGGAGACCCTCTTCTCTGCCCAATGGTGGGCACTGAGGTCATCTACAGCACCCTACTGGGGGGTGGGGTAGGAGGACTGGTGACAAGTTACTGCACTGAGGGTGACACCTATCCCGGAGATGCCCGTCTTGGTGGCCCTTTCACCTGTGATGCTGGCCCCCATGTCAATGTCTAAGACCTTGGAGTCATTTTGGTGTCATCCCCTCTGACAGGATCAGGAGTCTGATCTGCACCCCTTAGTGATGCTGTTGATCCTCACATGTACAGCCAGGCATGTTTATGCAGAACCTATCACATCAGCTCAGACTTAGCCAGTGGGCATAATATTGTAATACAGGAGGGTATATTCCCGACCCAGGGAGTTATCGTCTATGGCCTGTTCAACAAGGCTTTCTAAGGAACATATGCATAAGGAGAAAATACCACTGGGTGGAGGATGGGCAATCTCCTCTTGTGAGATCAACGGCCTCTGAAAACCCACTGGAGGGTCAGCTCTGGGTCGGTTCTGACTCGATGGTACACAACAACAACAATCAATGTAGGGTCAGCGAAAGAGAGGGAGACTCTCAATGAGACTGACTGACACAGTGACTGCAGCAATGGGCTCAAGCATGGCGGAGATCATGAGGGTAGCTCCGGACAGGGAAAGGTCCAGACCTGCTGTTCACAGGGCATCTTTGAGTTGCAGCAGACTTGAGAGCAACTGACAACCATCAGTTGTAATCTAGTGGGGCTATTCCTAAGAGTAATACATTGGAAAAAGAAGAGGAACTAATGTTATAACTTGGACTGGGACTTAGAGGCTTCACCAGAAGGGGCAGTGGGTAGACCGCAGGTCACAGCAGTTAGTGTGAGGCCGGCAGCCAGGGAAGGGCCTCATAGACCACAGAGCACCAGCTGACAGCTATGTGTGGTGTTACTAAGCCATCTGTTGTTAGAGAGTGGTTTATCCTCTTGCAAGCAGTAGGGTCCTCTGGACTTATGTGGGAGAACTGAGGGCGGGAAATGCTCCTGGACAGAGATAAAGTGCATTCACAGGTATTCAGAGACTTCCCTTTCAGTTCACAACCAGAGGCAAGAAAAACCAACCAACCAGGTATGGGAGAAAAGGTAGATGAGAAAAGTTCTCCACTACATTCCTTTAAACAACACGAATAACTGAAGGAAAACCATCACTGCCATCAATTCTGACTCACTGCAATGCTACGTGTTAGCGTAGAACTGCTCCGTGGAGTAAATCATTGCTTCTGCAGTACAGGGTGGGTGCAAACCACAAACCTTTAGGCCAGTTGAGTTTGAATTGTGCCACCAGCAGCCAAGACGGCACAGAATGACTGTATGCCTCTGAGCCCTAACAATATGAGACGGATTTAAATGACGCAGGCTCTGCTTTTGACTAAAGGGGTGGTGGAGGAAATGGTTGGTGAGCGACACAGAGGAGGAGCTGCCCGTCTCCTCAGAGGAGAGGACTCTGATCTGAGGCTTCAACAGGGAGGAGAGGGGACAGTGCTGCAGAGAGAGGAGCTATAGCAAAACCATGGAAACTCACAACACTGGAAATACCAGCGGTTTCTTCATATTTGAATTGCAAGTCTGGGACTGTTTAGCTTTTCAGTGGACTTAACATCTCGCTGTCTTAAATGTGCAACTGATGGCCGAGACTGAGCATTTAATTAATTTGCGTAGTACAGACGGTTTTCCTTCCAAGGGGCCCAGTACACGGCATAGAAGGGAAATGAAATAGGTAGGTGCTTTAAAAAACTACCACCTGTTGCTGTGACATAGCAACTAATAGACATAGTGACACCTGAACCACCTTCCAAATGGGTAAAATGGTTCAAGGTGGAGGTTAAGAATGGCATTTGTACAGGGAGCTCTGGTGGCCTAGTGGTAAGACACTGCACTGCAATCCCAGAGGTACATTGTTCAAATCTACCTGATTCTCTGCTGGAGAAGGAGGGGGCAATCTCCTCCTGTACCAGTCAGATCTGATTTGACGGTACACGTAAAAAATAATAAAATAAAAATAAAGAAAAAATATAATTTAAAAAAATAAGAATGGGATTTGTAAAAAAAAAAGGGGGGGAATTTGTGAAAAGAAAAAGAATTCATTTTAAAAAAGAATGGGATTTCTAAGCAAGCTAGTAACTGGTGGCACAAATGGTTATGGAGTGCCAATAGCAGTAAGTTTCCAGAGTCCATTTTGATCCATGATGTTCAGGGATTAGAGGTGACCAGCTTTCTTTTGGCCATTCATAACCTTTACCTTGACTTTATCGGGACTCTTCTCTTTAATCCTCCTCAAAGAATGCTTTAGAGACTAAAGCTAATGACTCTAGTAAGTCTAGAGAGAAGAATCCAGACAGATGTGAGGGCTGTAGTGATGCAGAAGATTGGGAAGGTGGCATTTAATTCACAGGGGCCTAAGACTACAAAGGCAGGCCATAGGGTCCTCCACAAGCTAGCCTTCCCACTGGCAGTGCAGGAATTCCCTGCTTGCACTCAAGTCCACCCTGTTCCGGTTCTGTTGATCCTCGAGGTGAGATGAGACACATTAGCTTCTTCAGGTGGGGTAGTTCATCACATTTTCGTTTTCATTTTCAAATATGTTTGACAGTGTTTCTCATCTGAACAAACGTTAACTACCTTTAGCTACAGATGTATGCAGACAGATTCTCTTAAAGGTGGGTAGGCAACTGACTTTAAAAGCACCTGCTGACTCAGAGTGCTCTGGAAGACTAGCGGGTAAGGACTTAGGCTGCTAAACCGAAGGCAGGTGATTTTAGTGCATCAGCCGTCCCATGCGAGAAAGATGGGCAATCTTCTCGTATGTGGTTCCGGCCTCTGCTGGAGGGTCAGCTATTAGTTTTGACTCGACATCACACAACAATTTAGGAAGCCTAAATAATGGAAACATAGTTTTAGATGGTTTCTGGTCAAGTTTTGAAACTCTTTCAAGGGTGTTATTATGGCCCATTTTTGTAAATAAAAGTTTTACTGGAACACAACTATGCTCATTTGTTTGCATATTTTTTATGTCCATTTTTGTGCTACAACTGCAGAGCTGAATCTGTGAGACAACATGGCATGGCAACATCATTTACTATATAGCCCTTTCTAGAAATAGTCTGCCAACTTCTGAGCTACTGTATCAAAGAATCTCAGGTTACAGAAAAACAAAAGGACTCCTAATTATTCTTACCAAGTAACACATCAGATATTGTGAGCAGCTTCCCTTTCATACTCTTTAAAACATCTTACATACACGCCCCCCCCCTTTCGAACCCACCAGCTGCTCTGAGAGAGAAAGACATGCAAACTCTTCGTCTGTGATTTACAGCCTCCAAAAACCTGCTGAGTGTCAGCTCTGAGTCTGTTCCAACTTGATGGCAAGGATTGAGTGGGAGTTCTGTTCCATTACCACATTCAGTCCACATCACTTATGTAAAGGGTTACAAATATTCCGATTTTATTATAAATAAAATACTGTTTTTTTTAAACATAAAAAAAACAATGCCAAGTGTTGCATTTTATTCACCACCCTAGAGAGCAAGACTATAAAGATTAAGGCAAACGGCTAAAGTGAAGGCACATCTAAAAAGGCCACGGTTGGAAATAAAAGGAAGAATTCCAGGGAAAAGTTGCAGTGTCTGCTCCCTGTGACACCCAGCATCCTGCAGCAGCCATCCTGTCTGCTTTATTACATAAAATACAGTTAACTGGAACTATACAATAAAATAATGGCTATCTTGCAGGAGTGTTATTAAGGTATTATCTTATAAAGAACTTTTATTTTAAAAATAAAATTCTGTTTACAAATATACCACACAAATGGAGGAGGAAAAAAAAAAAAACAAAACCCACACCAAAAAACAACCCAACCCCAAGGTGGTCCCAGACTTGCTGGAGTGGATATGACTCATGTGCTGGATGGAAAACTACTTTGGCAGTCTGTCTTCAGTCCTTTTCCTGCAATCTTCAAAATGTATATATTAGGATGTGGCCACTTCACAAGAGGAACTAGCCAGGAAATGCTAATGTGAAAACTTGGCCAGAAAAAGCCATGCCTTCTGTGGTAGTGTCAGAGGCCTGAGAAAAGTAACAGTTAAAGCGGAGCACTATGCCAAATCAGAACATTTTTGGTAAACTCTGGTAAGCCTTAAGGAAATGGGGAAGGCTACTCGTGAACTAACTAATGTGTCCTTCCCCGTCTACTCATCTGTAGCACTGTCCCTGATGCCTCTGCAAATGCTCAGCAATTAGGCATGCATGTCTAAAACACAACCAGTCAAGCTCAACTTTCTGGGACTCTCCAGAAAGAGCATTTCTAGCTCATTTCTGACAATAATGGTGTTCTTCTTTTGCAAATGTTTACGTTTGTCAGAATGACTTTCCTGCTGCTGTGCAGAAATCAAGAACAGTATTGTGCTAGAGTTGAAGACGACCAGAGCTACAGTGGAAGAGGATTTGAGGTACCTCCCCATGATGGCGACATGTGGAGGAAAGCAGGCTGATACTGTAGAATGGAGATGCTGCAAACACAAGGCAAAGGACAAAAGTAATGGGGAAAAAAATACAATCTAGAGAATTCTAGATGGGAGAGAAGGGATACAGGTATGTTGCACCAGTGAAGAGGAAAAAAAATGGAGCAAAGAAGTGAACAGACAGTGCCATTCTGGAAGTAGGACCAAGTATATTTACATAAATTCCTTACTCTATAATCATGATAAACAAACAAAAAAAAACCCAAAAACATTCACACAAAAATATAAATTTGAAATAATTAATAGCACCAGTGTGTCAGATAATAGTTTCTTTCCCCCGCTACGCAAAGTACAAAGTTGCATAGTGTTAAAGGCTATATATGATCTCAAAGGCAGATTTGTAGGAGGGAAGGGAAGGTGTGGCAGGGAGTTGTCATACTGTGATCTTAAAAATATCACAGAGCTGAGGAACAAAAGTTGAGAAGCCCACTAGGAAACGTCAACTAAAGAGTCTCCCCACTGCATGGAGAGAGAAGGGTTAGAGCGGGTTTAAATCCCAAGGTGCAGGAACTAGATGATGTTGGCAGCTGTGTGAAATACTGAGTACAAATGACATGCCACCAGGATTTGACAAACACCAATGTGTTTTGGTGGGATTCTTGAAGATGTGAACACCAAATGAGATGTGGTGCTAAGGATCAAAAGTGTCATCTCTCTGCCACAGAAGAAAAATGGGTATACGGGGCCTTGACAATGCAAGTTAACCTAAATCTCACCCCTTTGCAGGAAGATGCTAGGACAAGGCTCTTTGTGTTTTATTTGGTTTTGTCAACATCTTAGAGACCATCTGTTCTCTGCCGGATAACTTAACACTAGCTCCAAGACTAACATACTAAAAAGAGACCTAAGAATTAGTTTGATTTTTAAAAAGTCTTTAGTGGTTATCATATCCCCATTTCTTCTCTTTAGAGCCCACGGATAGGAATATAAAAAGATGTGGATTGGTCTGTTGGTTGAGTGTGAGCTGCCCATCCAGATTTAAGTTATCAGCTGCCCAAAGATTGAAAATAAGCTTATCTTCTTAGTCAGTTATTGACATCTGAGAGAATCTTCAGCCTACTTCTGCTGTCTCATGGTCTCCTAGAGAGTGTCATGAGTAATGTCATCCTTACCCATGGATGGCTCAGTGTCCTGTATTCAGAAGAGCTAAAACTGACCAAGGGCTTCTGACACTCTCACTAACAAATACCTTTGGCACAGGATGGTTATTTCCTTTTGCTTTAATAGGAGGAGAGGCAGACGTGTTTCTTTCTCTATCGACTGGATATACTGGCCAGCACAATGCTACTATCAGTAGCTAAGCTTTTCCTTCATAGAAACAAGAGTTCTGAGACTGTGGAGGTTCTGCTGGTGTCAACGAGAGAGAAGGGCTACTTGCCGTGCCCTGGCATACAAGGGCTCGCACGACGTGTCTAACCACTGTACAGTAACGGCGGGGGCCCATCCTTAGGCACTTCAGAAGAGGGAGTAAGAGAGGGATGTGGGTGGATGAGAGACTTTACTAGATTAAACCCTTTGTTCCCAATTGAAGATGTTCAAGTTGCTTCTCTTAAAACTTTGTGACTTTTCCTAGTTCAAAAAGATAGTGATGGGAGAGCTGCAGAGAGGGGGGGTTCTGGAAAAAAAAAATGTAATCTTTGTGTTAAGGCACTCTGTGGCCTTGCAACTGCTCCCCTGGCATGGGGTGCTGCCTTGCAGCTCTTGGAAGAAGACACTAGGGCTTCTCGATGGACGGGGTGTTGAAGCAGCCAGACGGTAAGGTCTTCTTGATGTCTTCCAGGTTGCGAATGTCCTTCATGATCTCCTCAATATCTCTGTTGTAGTCCATGATGGCAGCCTCCTGCTTCCTGGCTTCATTCTCCAAGTCAGACACTTTCCTGTCCAGATCACTGGCCTTCATTTCGTCTTTGGCTTTGTTTAGGGCGCCTTCAATCTCGTTTAGCTTGTTCAAGTCCACGGTGTCCAGTTGTGCTGTAGATTGGGAGATACACAGAAGAGAGTAGACATACTCAGTGAGAATGAGAGTGATATGCCACAAGAACCTCCACCGGTCTCTGTAGAAACTAAGGCTGTAGCGACACAAAGACAGCACTGTGCACACTAACTGCGGGCTGGTGAGGTCCTGCAAGAGCATAAATCAGTTACAAATGCTGGCTGAACATGAGAATGGAATAGAATGCATGATTAATACTGGGCTCGTTTGTTGTTGTTTTTTAAATAAATGCACAAGTATCATATTCTAGACTCTTAAGCTGCAATTTGAGGTACAGAAGGTCAACTGGTAACATTTAATACCATTTTCATATGTGCAGGGGGGGAAAAAAATCTGCCTATCATTTTAGGGCTGCCCAGAAGAACAGAGCAAATCCCGAAGAGAAGAGAGGTTGGTTTTGGAGGCCACTTCCAATTTTTAAGTACCAAGGCATTATGAGGAGCCCTTACATGGAAAAATGCTTCATTTTTCTACAGGCTGAAATGCTTAAATGATTTCAACACAGCTGGTGATGCAGTGGATTAGGTCGGCTGTTTGAGTTCACTGCCATTCCTTGGGAAAAAGCTTAGGCAGTGTGTGTCCCTCTAAGTTTACAGCCTTGGAATCCCTAAGGGGCAGTTCGACTTCATCCTGTAGCATCACTAGAGGGTTGCTATGAGTTCAAATTAAGAGAAAGCAGCCGGCTTTTGGATGCTGACTTTACAGTTCTCTCCTTATCTCATCACCATCGAGTGGGAACTGACTTGCAGCCCACCATCTTCCACTGGGTTTCCAAGGCTGTAAATTGCACAGGAAGAGACAGCCTATCTTTATCTACAGAAAAAGTTCTTTGCAAAGGACTCGCTTTCATGATAAATTAAAACAAGTGCACAGAGAGCATCACGTTCTTACATAATATGCCTGATTCCACTCTCACACCACCACTGTTTGTCAGCAAATCTCAGATGTTTGAACAACTAACAAAAGTGAGGATCCCAACCCCAGTCTGACTGACTTCAAGGTGCAGCTGTCTGCCAAAAACACCATCTCTTCTCATTCACCCTCACTTTATACTGCTCTGTTGGCACAAAACTTATTAACCTTTGAGATAGACAAAAAAAACATAATCCTCCACTTGTCTAAATAAAACAAAAACACACAAAATATTAACCATTTTTAAAGGCTAGCAAGTGGAAATAAAATGCTTTGCTACATAGCTACCCTGACTAAACTATTAACACTTAAAATAGAGCTCTGGTGGTCTGGTGGGTAAGGAGTTGTACTGCAAAACCAAAGGCAGGCAGTTTGATCCACCACTTGCACTATGGAAAAAAGATGGTAATTCTCCTCAAGTGTGATTTACAGCCTCTGAAAATTCACCGGAGGGTCAGCTATAACCTGGTTCCAACTTGAAGGCAATGAATGCGGAAGGGAGTGAGTGGCAAAAATACATCTATTCAAAAATGAAGTGGTAAAACTGGACTTCCAGATGGCTTCCATATACCTGCATTTCCTTGAAAATGCAGTTGTTTCCCTTCCATCATCATTATCACCTTTTAAGAAAAGAAAGAAAATTCCAGGAAATGAAATCATGATCAGTTCTTTTACTATATTACTGAAACTCTTCACTTTAAAATACCTTAAAGACATTCAGCCAAGCAGAATGAGCTTAAAATGAAAACAAAACAAACACAAAACCAAAAACACCAAAAAAATACAACTTAAAAAAAAAGTCACTGCTCAAATGCAGCATGAATTATGATCAAAAATTGAGCTACCCTTGCTGACAGCAGACCTTTAAAAAATAAAAAAGCAATAAAAAAGCCTTTGGATCTCAGAGTTCTGTAAGAACAGAGTCCATTGGGTATCTCTTAAGTGCTTGTGTGAATTAATACAACTTTAAGTCATTACTCAGTCCATATTCTTCTGTGGAGTTGGAAGTGACTCACCACTGATCCTGTACTGGGTCTCTGAGGCTGTAAATTGCATGGGAGGAGACTTCCCACGTTTCCCCCAAGAGCCACTGGTGGATTAGAACCTCCAGAGAAGCAAGGCCTTTGAATTAGCAGTGCAACTTCCTACCGTCCAAGCCACCAGAGCTCTCTCCATACTTTAACCGGGATGAATATACCAACTTTGAAACTATATTCTTAACAAAGGCTCCAGCCTTTGGAAGATGCATACTTATGCCATAAACCACTTTTAAATAAGAGTAAAATAGAAACAAAGTATTAATAATATAATGGATCACTTGAAGGGAATCAGATACACCTGCTATGTGCCTTTGAATCCACTACAGCCAACTCTGAAAACAGCAGACAGAGACAAACTTCCAAGTCTGTGGCTACCTACCCAGCCTTTCTAAGAGTTCATTGATCATGGTGAGGAGGCTGGTGGCTGAGCTCTTGGCCTTTCTGGCATTGATATCTGCTTCCTGAGCAGCCTGTGAAGCCTGCAGAAGAGAAAAGGACACATGATGTAAACAGTCAAGACTACATGTTTTCATCTTCTTTAAACAGTTCCCCCCCCCCCCGGAAGCCACAAATCTGATTTTCTAATGTTTTCTCTCAATTCATGAAATGACACTCTCACTGCATTCAAGGGAAGGGTACAACCATGTATCTTCATGTTGAACATGTTGTTATTTCTCAATCTCTTAGTAGTAACGAATCAATGCATCTCAACACTTATAATCTTCAGGTCAGAAGTGGCTCACTGGATCCATCAGCAGGCTTTCAGAGGCAGAAAATTGTATGGGAAAAGACTGCTCACCACTCTGCTGAGAAGGAACTAGTAGATTCAAACCCTGTGCCTTTGGGTTGGCAGCACAACGCCCTACCTGCTGGGTCAGCAGAGTTCCCCAATGAATGAATAGGCACTAAATAGGTCTATATTCACGAGGCACTGATGGTTTGGTGGTAAAATTATCACCTTCCATGCAGCAGACCTGAGTTTGATTCCTGGCTAATGTAGTTCATATGCAGCTACCACTCATCTTCCAGTGGAGGCTGCCATGCTGCTCTGAGGCTGAACAAATTCCAGGAATTTCCAAATCAACAAGGACTAAGAAGAGGGACTAGCAATGTACTTGTGAAAAATCTATGGATCACAATGATCCAAAGAACATCCCATCACGGAGAGGGCACAGGACTGGCGAGTGCCAAGTTCTTTAGTATATGACAATGCTTCAGTCAGGAAGTCCTTCAACGATGGTTAACAACAGTGCCAGAGATCAATACGATTTTCTCTCCTTACCCTCACACGCAAGCCAAATAAAGAAAGAAATCAATAATACCTAAGTGTACGGATAAAAGGCATCAAGCAATAGGAAACTGTTTTGCTGATGGTACGTGTATTTTAATGATTAATAGGTTGCCACACACTTTTAAATTGACGACTGTGCTTAGAAACACATTTTGCCATCTTTTGCGGCAGTGTGTTAAAGTCGTTTCAGAATCAGAGCATATCCTTCAGATCCTAACTAGAAAAAATTTTCACAATCAAATGAAATATTGTCCATTCTCCTGCTTTCTACTAACATGCACACCCATATGCATACGCACACACTCATTTACTGGGGCAATACAGTTTACTTTTTGAAAAGCAACAAAAGGTTAATATATTTGGGGAAATTCCATGAAACCTGAACAAATACACTGGGCATGAGTCATAGGAAACGGCAGTGGAAGAGGAAGTGTCTAAACATCAGAAAACAGATGCTCTCACAAATATAAATCTAGACAGAATGAAAATGAGAGGTTTTTAAGCTCCCAGTTACATAACTGTTCTTCCAAAATGCAAATTTGACTCAAAATAATGTGAATATTATGAAAGGAAAAAGAAAGTGAGGGGAAAATTTTTGACAAGTAAATGGCTGATCTCTGCATGTACCACAGCTGCTCTCACTGAGTTCCACAGGCTTTTCACACTGCCCAAGGAGAGAGAGCAGACTTTCATTAAAATCTCAGTTAAAAGAAAAAAAAAATTTTAAAAAAAGATCTTCAAAGAACAATGTGACTATGTTTAACCTGTGACTCGCACCTCCTTGTCCAGAACAACCCTCAAGACTTCACGCTTCTGCTTGGAGGTTAAAACCAAGTTACTGACGCCAACAATCCTAGTCTAATGCTGACCATTCAGGATTGCCATAAAGAGGAATGAGATAAGATAGGTGAAGGTGTTGTGTGTTCCTTAGCACGTATTTACCAAAACAAGAGAGACAGAGATTTTTATCTCCCTAACCAAACCCCTGCCCTTTCTGGTAGCTCATTAAGGACAGATCCAGCTTGTTTTTTCAACGAACTCCAACCGGCTGGGTTTTTTTTTTTTTTTTAATTTTTTTTAAACTTTATTATTTTGTGTGTGTACCATCAAATTGGATCCGAGACTGCCCCTCCTTCTCTAGCAGAGCACCTGGTGGATTTGAACCTCACATCTCTGGGATTACAGTACAGCTTCCTGCCACTAGGCCACAAGAGCTCCTTAAATTCCAATGGTTTTTTAACCACATTCTCCAAGAAAATTCATAAATCTTAAGTAGAAATGAGAAACATTTTTTAACCTATATGGGAATGTCCATATGAGTCATATCTTGCCTTAGAAAATTAAGAGAGTCCACATAAAAACTCAGAAAAGCATATACAAACATAAGGTGTTTGCACAGAAATGCTTCCTGTTATGACTTTCCTAGATTCTTTTTTTCTTTTTCCCTTTTTGAGTCCATAGGTGGAGCAAGAAACTTACATGTTTGGTTGCTAATTGAATGGTCAGAGGTTCGAGCCCACTGAGAGATAGATGTCTTAGAGAAAGGCTTTGAAATCTGCTTCCAAAAAGACCTAGCCACTGAAAACTCGCTGGGGCACAGTTCCAGTTTATCACACACGGGGTCACCCCAAGTCAGATTCAACTGACAGCAACTGAATAGGCATTATTTTAGAGTCTTCCTGATCTAGATTAACAAGCCAAATTTCTCATTTCCATCCCAAGGTGAAATGTCCCACAGTGAAGGGTGTCTTTTTGTAGCAGCTAAAACCAGAGGGGCCTTTCCTCGCACTAAAGATACTCATTTAAAACAAACTAAAACGCACCATTACTATGACTGACAACAATGAGTTAGCAAGTCACGTGAAGATTTCCTTAAAGTCTTTTACAAGCAAAATAAAGCATAAAACAGAAAAATGGATCCTAGCTCTGGGACTGCACAGTCACAAGCCAATTTTGTTATAAACAGTGTTATGTATCTATGTCACCACAAAAGGTGAAATACTAAACTGGATATAAGGACTGCACATTCTGGTCATGGTGGCAGTGGTGGTAGGGAATGCCATCCTATAAACATCTTTATATATAAGACACTGGACTTTGCCTTTAGGGGACAAGCTGCTCGGAGAACAAAGTAGGAAAATAGAAAAACTTTGGTGTTGTATGCCCTCCTGTTCTTTTTAAAATTTTGTGCCTTTAATGAATTACCCATTCAAAAATATGAAAGTATTTGCTTAAATACCCTGAAAGCTCAAATGTGCACAATGTTTTGCTTTCAACTGAGAGCAGCTTTGGGACAGGACAACTGTGCAACAAAAACACTTGGTAGAAAATCCAAATTCTTTGTCTTCTATGTAAGTCACTAACTCAATTCTTGACCCAAAAAAAAAAGAAAAAACAACAAAAAGCAGAAATCATTATAAAAAAGACTCTTTTCAGTATGTTGAAGATCTTTAGATATAAGAACCCCTCCCTTCTTCCTCACCCCTTTTATGAACAAATAAGGCAAAATGGCTTACCATTCCTGCCATCATCATATCCTGGTCAGCATCGTCTTGCTTTCTCTTCAGCTCTTTCTCCGCTTCCTGAAGTTGTTTCATCATATTGTTCACCTCTTTATCCAGATCTGTAACTTCTGCAAAGGTCCTTTCTGCCTCTGCCTTGGTACTGGTGGCATTCTAGGCATTAAATAAGCCAGTTACGAATGAGAAACACATGAGCACACACACGTACAAAGAACTCAATGCACTTCTCTAAAGTATTCTCCCACTCCTTTTATAATCTGTAAAATGGTTCAAAACACAATCCAGGAGGGAGAGTAGGAGCCAAGATATATACTATAATGTTCTGATTTATGTTCGTACTTATTTGTATTTCAAGTAACAGCAATAAAAATATCACAATCTACCATAATACTTTATAAAGAACTTTCATTTGTAGTCTCCTATTTAATCCTTTAAAACTACTTACGCTATTATGCCATTTTTAGCTGAGTTTGCATAACTACGAAATGCTTCACATTTAAGTGGGGGGTATACTTTATACCACATCATATTGATCAGACAATGTCACTTGCAGATATTTTAAGCCCAAAGCTAGCCTGGTTCTTCTTGGCAGTTCATCAAAATACACAAAAAGATCTTAATCCTGAAATATGAGTCTTTTATAACATATAATAAAACCCAAAATCAACCTATTCTAAAGAAACTAAAAAATGTATGTACTTCTCCAACATATAATTTTAGAATCAGTTCCAATCTTTCTTTTTACTCCTTTCAGTGCAACAAAGATTGACTTCAAGTAGAGAAAAGCTGGCCTAAAGACATTAATCATTAAGACGAGTGTAAAATATCTCAGTAGTGGCAGCTATAGAAATTTGATATAGGAGGGGCTTAGCTATGGCAATCAGCTTCAAAGAGGGGCTTGAAAGGTAGGCTGACATAGCATTCTATAGAACACTGGTGGGGGGCGCGGTTAAGTGTGCTTGTCAAAGCACTGTTTATCTAGAGAACTTAATGGAGCTTCCTTCCTTGGGGAAATAGGTTCTAGACGCCTAATACCATTTTCCTCTTCACATTCTTTCCCCTGATAATAACATATCTAACGTCTTAGGATGCTCTGGTGTCCTAGTCCACAGTAGTGTTTCTCTAGTGGTTCAAATCCACCAGCAGCTTTGAGGAGAAACATGGGCAATCTCCTTATATGTAAATGACAGCCTCTGAAAATCCACTGGAGGGTCAGCTATGATTCAGGGCAATGTATGATTGTATAACTCTAATGCCTAGTAAGCAACTGAGTAGTCACAGTTAGGAATTGTGTCTCCTAAAACAATGTGTTTAAATTCTAATCTGCTTGAGGTGAATCCTGTTTGTTGTTGTGTTCCGCAGAGTCAGAACTGACCCATAGCCGACCCTCCAGTGGGTTTTCAGAGGCAGTTAAACACACAGGAGGAGGTTGTCCATCCTTCCCCACCCCCACCCCCAGAGAGAGTGGCAAGTGGCCTTGAACTGTATGCCTTAGGAATTGCAGTGCAGCTTCTTGCCACTAGGTCACCAGAGCTCCCTAATACTGTTTAGGGATAGAGTTTTCTCTGTTGTGTTAGTGGGTCTTAAATCTAATCACTTCTGAGCTGTAAAAAAAAAAATAATAAATGGATGAGACATAGATGCTTTTGCATACTCAAGGGAAAAAAGATGCCACCTGAGGTTCACCCAGAAGCACCTGGGGCTACAGACAAGGAAGGAATCAACACATTTCAGGCCCTGGTTTGGACTTTCAGTCTTCAAAATCAAGAGAAATAGTATTTTCTGTTTCCAAAACTACCCACTTGTGGTAATTAATGTTTGATGATGCTTTATATGAGTCACAAAAAAAACCCTGCAAGGGCTTTTTGGGGTCTGGAAAGACAATAGAAAATGCAGAAAAGAATATGAGCAAACATTTGCTTTTGGAGAAGGGAGCAGCACACACCTTCTGGACAGCACTGGCAATCCTCTCCGCCTCGTGGGCCTTGTTCTTCGCCTCCCTGGCATCCGCATCAGCGTTGCCCAGGGCAAGGCGGGCTTCCTGCGTCTTCTCATTGGCTTCGTTGATAGTCTGGTTGATGGCAGGGATCCTCCTCAGCGCCTCCTCTGCCGCAGTCTTGTTATCATTCACTCGCCTATCGAAATCTAAAAGGAGTGACAGTATACAGTGGAACTGAGCTCTCCACAAGCAAAGGCAACCATTTGGGGAGATGCAACTGGGTTTTTATTTTATGAAACATGGTAGGCAAAGAAACAAATAATGAAAGACAGCATGGATTTATATTTTAGAAGAGCAAGGCACACATCTCTATGACAAAGATTTTCCAGCATTCATCACCTGAGTATATACATCTGTTGCTAGAAAGGAAATTCTTTGAACATTGATTTTAAGGCAGAGAACTGAATATATTATCACTACCTGGTTGATGTATAATGACAATTATTTGAGGGCTTACCATGTGTTGGGTAACAAGTCATGATGGTGCAGTGTGTAATATATCAGGCTGCTAACCAAAAAGTCAGCAGTTAAGTCCTCCAACAGTGAGAAAAGCAGTGGTTTTCTCTTGACAAGATTTACAGCCTTAGAAACCTGATGGTGGGTCACTGTAAGCTGGAACCACCTCTACGGTGGTGTTTTGCTGTGTCAGCTATCACACTAAGAGCTTTATGTCTCTGGGATGCATGTGCTGTATTATCTTCAAGGTGAGACCATGGTTAATTTTCCTGATGATTCACACATAAGAAGTAAGAGGTAAAAGAAGGATTCAAACCCAGAGCCCACACTTAACTATTTTGCTATACAGCTTCCCCAGTTACTGAACCTATGACTGTTTTCGCAGCACACAATCCAGGACCATTCAGTGAACCAGGAACATTCCTATCTTGGATGAAGAAAGAAAGAAAAAAATACCAAAAACAAAACACACCACCAACAAAACTAGCTGCCACTGACAGGAAAAAGAAAAGATAACAATCTTAATTTAGTGACACGAGTCAGCCAAACAGGCATTTTATCATGGTTATATGAGTCACTCTAACATAAGAAACCATCACTTCCCCCTTCCGCACCAGTTTTATCCTTGAAGTAATACAGAGGGGCAAAATGTTATTTGATCTTTTAGCATAAAAGAAAGTAGGGTGGAGTGGAGGTGAGTGTTTGGGAGTGAATGAAGCAAGTACAGTAAAAACCTAACTACTGAATCCGGGCCTTATTACACCTTCACCTTTAATTCTGTATGTGGTTGAAGAATCTCATGACAAAACAAAAAAGGCAATGTCCCTATAAATCTACCCGTCATTTGACTCTTTCCTACCTTTCAGGTTGTTGAGGATATCATTGGCTTCTTGTAAGGTATTTCGTCCCTTTTTAGCAGCTTCTTCAGCAAGAGCCTTGGCAGCATCAGCTCGGGCCAGGAGTTGGTCTGCAGTCTGCAAACACATGGCAGATCAGATAATAGATCGTTTTTGTCCTAACAGGGCCTCCAAGGGTGATGCAAATGGTCAACACGCTCAATTGGTAATGAAAAAGTTAGCTTTTTCTGAAGTGCCATCGGGTTGTTACAATCAACCTGATGGCACTTCAGACAAAAGGCCTGGAGATCTTATTCCAAAAGGAAATCCTGTGGCACACAGCTCTACTCTGATAGCTATGCAGTTGTCACGAGGTGGAATCAATGTGAAGGCAACTGGTAACCTAACGAAGCCTGACTGCTCCAAGCTGTCACACTAACCTTGGTATCATTTAACATGTTAGCCTCAGGTATGACTTTGAACACCTCACTCCTTCACCCTGAATGCTTTGTGTGCTGCTGCCTCTGAAAACACGGTAATGTAAAAGATACAGCTTATACTTGGAGCTCTATTGGCCCAGTGATAAGAAGGTATACTGCAAAACCAAAGGCATGAGGTTCAAATCTACCAGCAGCTGTATGGAAGGAGGATGGGCAATCTCCTCCTGTATAGTTTACCTGCCTTTGAAAACTCACTGGAGGGTTAGCTGTGGGTTGGTGCTTAATGACATGCAAAGACAACAATCCTTAGACCACTTTAAGTTTTGCCTTAAGAGGCAAAGCAACTTGAAATTCAAACTAACCTGCTGTTCGATTTTTCCTTTCTCCAAGAGGTTCTTTACTTGGAACTCCTTCACTCTCATGTCTTCCCTGAGGTCTTCATAATCTTTTAGCTTCTGGTCAATAAGACGGTCCAGATCATCAGCTTCTTTCTTTATTTTATTTGCTTCATTCTATGACAAATTAGTAAGATCAGTAAATTTTAGACAAAGTGAAGTCTTAACAACTCTTCAGCATTAAACACTCAAGAGAGTTTTGAAAGAATAGCAATTGTTTTTGTTGTTATGTGCCTTCGAGCTGCCTGTGACTCATAGCAACCCTACATGCTCTAATGCCTGCCTTTTCTTGGGCCAGTCTCACTGACACCAACACTCCTAATCCTACTGCCCTAGTTAGCATGTCAATCCATCTCATCTGGGTTCTTCCTCTCCTGCACTGTCCTTCCACCCTTCCAAGCATTATGTCCTTCTCTAAGGACTGGTCTCTCCTGGACACAAGCTCAAAGTATGTGAGATGGAGCTTCAACATCCTAGCCTTTAAGGAGAAACTCAGTTTCACTTTCTCCAAGACAGATCTATTCGTTCTCCTGGCCGTCCACAATATGTTCAATATTCTTCTTCTGCACCACAACTCAAAGGCATCAGTTCTGATCTTTTTTAAAAAAATGAAATCACTTTTGTTTTCACTTACCCACAGTGAGATAGATGCACAGTTTGTTTGTACAATTTGATGGGTTTGGATGAATGCACTTGGGCACCCAAACACTCAAAATTATACAGAATTTTCTACCAGCCCAGAAGGACCCTTCACTCTCTTTTCCAGTCAACCTCCACCCCTATAGTTATTGTTGTATCTCATCTACAAAAAGGTGAAATTTAGTAAGGGTTAATGCAAAAAAATAATTTACACATTTATTTAGAAGCTGATACGAGGGCGCATAGGTAAAAGACAAAATGAACTAAAACCCTACCAATCACCAAATACTCTATCTACTACCTGTCCCAAAGTGTTTGGTGTTTTCATTTAGACCTTTCTCTTTTCTTTCTCTGACAATGTTGGAAATAAAGAGGCCTGGTATACTCTGCTTTAAGTAATATAAATATATTGGAATTTGGGTTTTGTTATTTTTTTTTCATTTCAATGAAGGCTTACAAATCATACCACTTCTAATATAATCACAAGTATTTTGTTTTTTAATATTAATAACTATTGCTTAATGTAATTAATTATAATCTAAGCAAATCTTCATTGGGTGTTGCCTTTTATAATTTGGTTTTATATTAGAAGTAATTATTTATCTGACTTAAGAATGGATTAGTTTTTAATATTCCCAATGATCTGACTCTTGACCACAAAGTTCTATGACTGCATATAAAATAGAATGCAACTTTACAAGGGAGCCACATGGAGAATGCAGTTGAAGGATAGTCAGAATGTGTGTGAGTGTGAGTGAGTGAGAGTGTGTGTGTGTGTGTGTGTGTGTGTGTACACACGTGTGCATCTGGGAACTGTTGGTGCAAGCTGTGGAAAGATGACAGTGGTGAGAACCACCAGCCCTGTGCATTCTGGCTCTGTCACCCATACCTCCAGGGCCTCTGAGTCCACAGGGGTCAGCTGAGCGACACTGGCATAGATCTCCACAGCCTTATCACCAGCCCTTTTGGCTTCCTCATGAACCCGGGCTGCTTGCTTCTCCAGATCCTGTGAGATGTTCTTTGCTTGCTCATATCTAAGGAACAAAATATAAGATTTCATAGGTAACTTAGTGGGTTTTAGCATTGTAAGGTTAATCAAAATCAATCTGGCTTTACCCTTATTTCCCGCTTTGCATTTTTGTTGATACTTTGTGTTTAACAGAGGCTTTGTGTGTAATAGACATTATGCTGAAATACAAGATTTTCTTTTTTTTTAGATTAATAATGGCTTTTGCTACAACTAGATGGGACACCCATGTCCTAAATTATCTCTGGTGGTAGGATTACAGAGGTGAAGTCCATTTCTTCAGATTCATGCAATTGTATGAGTCCCCCCACCAGGCAATAGCAAGTACTACCACTGGAACAGGAGCTTCCCAAGAAACCTGTGAGGTTGGAAATGTTGGGGTGTGATGTATGTCCATGGAATACAAAAGAGTTAAATCACTACCACAGCATTTGGCTTGTATTTACTATCTCAACTTCAATGATGTATTTTTTTTTCCCTTCTTTTTTGTTTTAAGCAGAATTTTGAGTGTCTTGGCTAGTCTTGTTACCACTGTTGGCAGTTTCAGCAACAAGATCAAAGAAAAGCTCTGTGGCTCTGCATTCCCCACTCCAATTACTCCAACATTTAAAATGCAATATGAACAAAAGAAATCTTCCTGCATGAATGCATGCCCTGAATCCACCAGTACTTAACTTTTCATTGAACTTGTGTTAATATTATTCAAAATGGTTGACTCTGGAGAACATTATGCTGAGTGAAATATCCCAGTCACAAAAGGACAAATATTACATGATGCCACTGTTGTAGAATGGGACTAACCTCGGGGTTGGGGAGAGACTGAGTAAGATAGGTTCAATAATGTATACTGCACTGAAACAGAGGAGGGAGAAAACTGTTTAAAAGAGATATGTGACTAGGTATTTCTGTCAACACAGGAGTCTAGAGAGATGGCTACATGGTGGAGGGGACCTGGGGGAGGGTTTGTAAAACAATGAAAGAATCTTTTCTTTTACTTTTCCATAACTTTTGACTCATGTACTTATAACTTGTTAGTTAAATTTGTGTCTTCTAGGTTGCAACACCCCCATGATACATCTTCAAGGATATGAACATGTACGACTAAGTACAATTAATAACAGTGCATCTAAATTCCAAAATCAATCTCCATAATAGTCTATGTGTTTCCTACTGCCAAAGGGGCCCTTTAGAGTAGTGAGAGAAGATCTTCACCCTGAAACCCACAGCGTCCCTTTTCAGCAGGAAGTAGCTAAGAGAATACGCCATCCCCTTTTCCTTATGAATCAGGGTGAAGTCTCTCTCAGGGAGGAGTGATAGGGAATGGCAAAGGACACACTGACAAAGGAGATAAATCAGAACTGACTTTGACAAGCACTGTGGCAATTGGACAATTAAAACAGACATTCGGATCGCGGGGGAAGTAGAACAAACTGGGGAGAAGGATAGAGAGAATGGTGTGGCAATGAAGGAGTGAAAGCCCAGAATCCCTGTAAATGTTCATTAAAACTAATAAAATTTAATAATTAAAAAAAATGTAACACAAGAACATTTTAAGAACTGTAAACTACTTTAAGATGATACTCACTTCCTATTAAGTTCTTCAATCTCAATTGCTGTTTGATTTTCTCCCGCTAGTGTCTTCAGAAGCAGATTATATGCCTCAGTTGAGGTATCATTGGCTGTCTTTGCCACTCGTACAATGTTGTCAGCTTCCTGTTTATGGCTGCACAATATGAAAGGAAACATAATAAATCCTGAAAGTACTATCCATTACTAAAAACAATCAAGAATTCACAAGATACTGCACAACATACATGAATCTAAAACAAATCATGCTGAGTGACAGAATTCAGTCACAAAAGGACAATTCTAGTGTAACACCACTAACATAAAAGCGAAGGTCACAGAAACAAACATAGACAGAATCAGTCTTAGAAAGTTAACAGAGATGAGATGGGAGGAAGATAGGAATAAAACTAATAAACAGATAAACTAGATGAGGGGAAAGGCAATAGTACAGTATGGGTTTGATTAAATACTGTAATAAATTATATTAATTAATGTAATAAAGCAAAATGTCCATGGATGTTTGAAAATCCAATATGATTTGTAAACATTCATGCAAATAAAAAATAATAAACCATGAAACAGAACCATCTGTAATTTTTTTAGAGGAAAAAAAAGTAGAATTTAGGTAGTGTTTACTTTGTTATATATAAACAAACTTGAGCAAAGTTATAAAACTACTGGAAAACTTCATTAATTTACAATTTTATGATCATTTCAGTAGGGATAGATTTAAGAAAAGCACTTTAAAAACTCAGAAAAGAATATTTTTTTAAAAAGTAGTGATATAAAATTTAAAAGATTGGGCAAATATTTATGTTTCTGTAGAAAAGTGCCTTTGCACATAATTATTTAAGAATGATTTATAAATAAAATCTTATATGTGAACAAGCATTTATTTATCTAGTCAAACACAAATTCCAGAACTGACCTTAGCTAGTCTAGTTAAGAAACACTGGCACAGTCTGGAAGGAGTTAAGTGGCTATCTAAAAGCAGTGCCTCTCTTATCCCAGTATGATGAGGTCTTTTCTAAGACTTGAACCTCCTGGCAATATTTTCTCCAAGATTTTCTCTAATACTCTTGGGAACTTTCCAGAATATGTTTTTACCTGTCATCATTTCAATGAGAAGAGTCCACTATGAAACCATGAAAGTCCAATGACCTACATTACATATTCACATTTATATAAAATAGAAAGAGTGCTATAAAGGAAGATGACAGACATGTATTGCATAATACCACTGTTATAAAACAGGACTGAGGTTGGGGAAAAACTAAAGAAAAGAGGGGATAAATAATGTACATTGCATTGAAACAGATGAGAAATAGAACTACTTAAAAGGAATGCATGATTAGGTATTATTTTCATGACAACAGTCCAAGAATAAGAGCTGTACGGGGGCGAGGGTGTTCTCCAACAATGAAAGAATTTTTTATTTTTTTCAAAGAAATATGTGAACTTGGGGGAGGAGTGGGCAGGGAGGAAAATATACAACAATAAATAAATGGAAATCCAAGTTCTCTATAAACTTTCATTAAAATCTCAACTAAAAAAGGGGGGGGAGAGGACAAAAAAAGTAATTGATCTGGACACAGAGGCTGAAATTCTAATCAGGCTTATGTAAACACCCTTCAGCCATGGTTTCTATGTTAAACACTGCCAACAACTAACTACACCGAAGGTCTATGAGCCATTCTACAACACTTTCAATAAATATTTACTGAGTACCAACTAACTGTCAGTCACTTTTAGGCAGTGGGACTTTAATAGTAAATAAAATAGAAAAAAAAAATTTTTAAAAATAGTAAATAAAACGCACAAAAATATCTGCTCTCATCGAGCCCATTTTCTAGCAATTTTATTTCTTTAACAATTTTTTAACTTGACTGTCTATACAAGTCAAAGTCTTCTAAGTCAGGAATGAAAATAGTCTGTGTTCTTGGCTGGTTTTGAAATGCATTAAGGTTAAGTGATTCTTTTCTGCTGAGACTTGAAATTTCAACATTTTCTTTAAAAAAATTAAAAATTATATTCTCTTGAGATTTTTTTTTTTAACTATCAGCTTTAAAGCTTTGAGGTTAGAAATCTAAAATGTTATGTTTCCTCTGAGATGTCCTAAAATCTTTTCCTCTAAGCTACAGTCTTTCTTAAAAAAATTAGTTTATTAGAGTGCAGGTTTACAAATCATATTGGTTTTTCAATCACTCACAGACATTTGTTTTATAATATTAAGTGTCACCGATTAACATAACTATGTCTAATCAACTGCTTACAGTGTATAGCCTTTGCTTTCACCTAACGTATTAAGCCATGATTTTCTAATTCTCCAAGTAAATACTCAAATTTTAAAGAAAAAGGAAAATTATACACATGACTGAAAACATTTACAAAAGAGATCAAACTGCTACAAAGGGTTTTATGGAATGTGATATTACATGGCTGCTGCATGCCATCTCTTTCAAATTGCTCTTTGCTTTCTGAATAATTCTTCACGTGTCCTTGGGGATATGAGGCAGCATGCATGCAACAAAATGCTAAACAAGAATCCAGAGGTTACCGTTCAGCAAGTTTCCGTGCTTCTTCTGCTAAGAGAGTCATATTGTTTGGGTCCCCTGGAGATTCTGGCTGTGTGATTGACTGAAGAGGAAATTGAAACAAAGGGCTGAATTACATAAATTTCATAACAAGATCTTTACTTAATATCAGCCCTCTTGACTGTGGATTATTATTTCTACTTTCAGCATAAGATAAAGAAAAAATTAAATTGTCTAGCGTCATCAAAGAAAGCAAAGCTTGAGAGAACCAGATGTTCTTCTGTTATGCTCTAGTTTGTGATGACAATTGCGCCATGACTATGTGCAATGGTGGCTTTCTTGCTCCAAGTTTAAGGACCAATAAAAAGATGCAAGGTAGTGCAACAATGAATGAATGGAAATTCAAAGTCTCTGTAAATTTTCATTGAAATAAGAAATTAAAGAAAAAAAAAGATGCAAGGAGTGAATTTAGCTGATTTGGCTGAAGCAATACTCTACTGCCAGTTACAGACTTGTGGCACACTGTCACAAGAACCCTACCATCCCATCTCAAAACTTCCTGATCATGACCACTCACCACATTGGCAATGGCAACTTTCGCTTGCTCAAGTTCCCGTGATGCAATTTCAATCAACCTCTCTGTGCTCTCCACTTGGGCACGTGCTCGTTCAGCTAAATTCTCAGTGTCTTCGATGGTATTCCGGATATTCTGTAAACGGCTTATCTGGCTGGACAGAGTGTTGTTCACTCTCTGGAGGCGGTCCATCAGATTGTGGTCTACATCTACAATGACAGAGCAGAAGACAGACCAGAAATTACCTAAAGGAGTTACACATTATGTCATATGAAATCTGAGGCAACTGCTTAGACCAGCAGATACTTCTTATCTTCACTCTTGCAAACACAGCATCTTTCTGCCAAGTTTTCTCTAAGCTACCAGCAGGCTGATCCATTATGTATCCTAGGATGTACCTTCATTGCTGTGTTCTTGACATTGTTCTATAAGCATGTGCCTGCCTGCCTCATTGGATCACTAATCAAAAGATAAATATAAACCCATGTAAAAATATAAGGCTGCCATCATGAAAACTGTCATGTATTATGAGATTACACTGACATACCATTAATATTATTTTCAAAACTGTTCAGATTCTCATTCTGGCATAATAGCCAGTTTTGGGATCTAAACCCTTCAAGAAAGGTAAAATGTTAAGTGCAACAAACATTACTGTAAGGTTAGAAAATTATTAGCCTGGAAGCACGGCCATCAAGCATGTCTGTTAAAGTTGTATACTGCACAACTGTCGCCTACACAGTGGTATTACTTAGATGAATACTTAAATAATTCTAATAATCCAGTTATGTTTAAAAAAGAGGACGGCACATAACAACAACACACAAAGTAATTTAAGTCTAAGAGGCATCAGCTTTCAGGGAGGTTTTAGAAACCTTTACAACTTTAAGAATACAATAGATCTTTATCTCACTAGCCAGTTCTTCAAAGAAACAACAGCTTTGAAAAGAGAACAGATCACCTAACTGGTAGGATCACTTCAAATTCCTTCCAATTCTAAGTATCTATTTGCAAGACCTAACTGCACCATATAATCTCCTTTAAAATCTGCAAAATAAACATAAGGCTGAAATACAAATGAATACTTAGGGATAGAATTAAAAGATAAAATAAATTATTATGAAGATATTTTCATTTTTGGCTAGTTTTAACCTAGACAAGAAAAGTCAGCCAAGAATGCCACCAGTGAGCCTTAGCGGGAATGGATTTTAACCCCTGCCTCACTTTGGTGCTCCCAGCCCAGTGTACTGTCCAGCCCTCAGGAGGACCCCCAGGAGGCATGACGGTCATGGCTCCCATGAAGGCTGCCACCTAACAGATCCATCTGCTTGGGCAGAAGAGAGTGGGCAACAGTTGGAGTGGAAAGGTGCCATTTGTAGCTCAGGAAGTGCTTAGAGCTGAGAGGGCTGGCGAGCTTACAGGTTGGCCTTCCCAACACTGTGTGCCAAACTCCAGCTCTCAGCAGAGGATCATTATGTGCTGAAGAATGACAACCACAATGTCACCCTCCAACGTGTGGCAAGATAGATGTGAACTTGATTTACGAGAATATATTAAAGGAACAAAACATGGGTCAAAATTTGCTCTTAAAAAAAAAAAAGTTCAATAAACACTGTTGTTTATATAGAACAGGAAACATCTACATTCTTTTTTAAATTAATTTTGCTGTTGTTAGGTGCTGTCAAATTGACTTTTCTATTTTTAAGCAACTCTCTATGACAGAGAACTGTCTCACAGGTTTTCTAAGATGAAATTTTTATGAGAGCTGAGAGCCACCACATCTTTCTCCCATGAAGCTGCTCAATGGGTTTGAACTGCTGACCTGGTGCACTACAAGGGCTCCTTAATCTATGCTTAAGACTTACAATGCAACAACAACCAACATTTAAGAATAAATTCTAGGATTGTGACGCTTTGTCTGGCATACTTTGGACATGTTGCAAAGTAGGATCAGTCCTTGGAGAGGGATGTCATGCTTGGGAGGATGGAGCGACAGCGCAGGACAGGAAGACACTTGAAATGGACTGGTTCAGTGACTGGGGTAATGGGGATATGTATGTCAGAGACAGTAAGATTGGCACAGGATAGAGCAGGGTTTAAGGCTGTTGTACATAGGGTCACTATAAGTCACAGGTGACTCATGGCACATAACAACAGGAAATTCACCAGAAGAGTATCTACTCTTTAGAACCATCAAGCAATCAAGATCAAGAGTAGCTTCTGTCAAGGGTTAAAATTCATATAGCAGGAAAGGACAGGTAAGAAAAAGATGACTAGATATGGTAAACATACAGAAGAGGAGGGAGGAGTGTTACACTGATGAGATTGCAATCAATCATGTTGTGAAACAAAATGAACATGGATTGTTCAATGGAAAACAAACTTGCTCTGTCAACTTTTATTTAAATAACAATTTATTTTTTGCCAGAAGTTAGTGAATTATCTAAAAATAACTAACTTTTACATTAAAAAACTTTTATGAACTTTGTAGATAAACCAGTATAAAATAAAATTTAAAAACCAAGCCAAAACAAAACCAAACCAACAACTAAAGTTTCCTTTGATTCATGAATGTATTTAAAAATAAGTTTTATTCTGTACCTTTCTTTGGTGTAAAAATGCATATTTAAATATAAGAAAACAAATCACAGTTTGCGTTAATATTTTAAATGTCACAAAGTATGGAATTTTAAACAATATGTATTTTATGTTTAACTAATATTTCTATAACACAGGCTTTTCCATATTTTTCTTTTTATTTTTGTATGTCGTATCTTAACTTCTCTGCTCATAGGCAGGTCTCATCAGATGATGTGCAGAAGGGGCTATCAATCTAGCTGAAAAGAACCTTAAATATGCGCATAATGCATAAAATGGACATTTTTAAATGGAATGTTACCAACACATCTGTTTGTTAATTAGGGAGGAAATTTCTTAAGTGGACACTAATTTCTAGTCTTTCCATTCCTAAATGCCAAGCATTGTGTACTCAGCAGCACCTGTTCATGTAATACTTGAAGGCCACAATATTTCATCATGTGCTCTAAGGAAATAAAAGTGTGTAAAATATGTTAGCACTCACTAGAATGCTGGAAAATCAAAGCTTATATTTTTTACTTTAAAAAAATGCATACTAAAAATGTGTAGCTTAAGTGACTTTTGTACTATTTTTAAATGTCTTGTAATGGGATAATCTGTTGCCAATGCCATCAAGTCAATTAATCCCATAGGTTAAGAATTTCAGATGGCCTAGCAGGTGAAGAGTTCCGCTGCCAACTCAAAGGCAGGTGGTTCAAATCCACCAGCTGCTTCTTGGTAGAAAGATAGGCAATCTTCTCCTATGCTGATTTACAGTCTCTGAAAATACACTGGACTTCAGCTATGAGTCTGTTTCAACTCAATGACAGTAAGTGAGTGAAGAGGGATGAAAAAAATGATGAGGGTAAAAATAGTATTTATATAAAACAGAATGTATATGAAGAAAAAAGGGAACTGATCAATACTAGTTATTAGTTATTATTTAGTTGGTTATTTAAAACAATGTATACAAATGACTATTTAAAACACAGTGTATATGACTGAAGCACAGTATGAATGACTGTACAAAAACTAATTTAAAAGAATACCCATTCATTTGATGACACACATTTGCACTGTTTCTCTCTCTGTGGTACTGTGAATAATGCTCACATGGGTGTACATACATCTGAGTTGTGGCTCTGGTTTCTTTAAAGTATATTTCCAGTAGTGTGACAGCTGAGTCAAATGGAGTTTCTATTTCCAACTTTTTGACAAAATGCCAAACTGCCTTCCATAGTGGTCATACAATTTTATATTCCCACCAGAAGTAAATGAGAGTTCCAATCTCTTCACATCCTCACCAGCATTTGTTGTGGGGTGCCTTGTTGAACTTTACTATTGCTGCAGGCGTGAGATGATATCTCATTGTTCTAATATGCATCTCTCTGATAGCTAGGGATTTTGAACATTTCTGAATGTGGGGTTTTTTTTTTGCCATTTGAAGTAGTCCAAATAAATGGATAGAAAAACTATGGTATATCCATAGAATGGAATATTATACAGCACTGAAAAACAGTGAACTTGTAAAACACTGTACAACATGGCTGAGTTTGGAAGACATTATGCTGAGTGAAATATCTTAGTCACAAAAGGGCAAATACTGCACAAAATGACTGTTATAAAAATAGGATGGACATAAGGGAAGGGAGAGCAGGGAAAGAATGGATAAATAATGAAACCTACCTGGAATGGGAGAGGTAGGGACTATCAGAAGGGAATGCATGATTAGATGTGTGTACAGTAATTATCTAGAACAAGATATGTATTACAGAGTGAATTGGGAGAGCAGGAGGGGAAAATGAGTATATCAGTGGATGAATAAAAACCCATCCTTTCTGTAAACTTTTAATGAAAATCACAATTTAAAAAATTTTTTATGATAAAGCAATAAATAAATAAAACAATAAATCAATAGCTAGGGGATTTTGAATATTTCTTCATGTGTTTGTTGACTGAATTTATTCTTTGGTGAATTTATTCTTTTGGCTCCAGTGCCTATCAATAAACCAATTGATAGAAAAATGATGGTATAGCCACACAATGGAATATTACACAGCACTGAAAAATAGTGAACTTGAACAATCAATCGATAATGTGATACTGCTCCCCAGGGCTTTTTTATATGTCATCTTTATGCAAGTAAGTTGTCAGACCTTTGAGTATGTATGAACTGCCAACCTTTAGGTTAACAGTCACGTGCACTCACTAGGAAAAAACCTTAAAATGGGGAAGATTTATATAATATTTGAAATGTATGCTGACATTAAGCTAGTGAGTTACTTTTAAAAATGTGGGTTAGAAAACAATAACCCATATTCTATAAAAAGTTTCAAGACTGAGAAAGAATTTTCTAAAACTGCACTAATTAACCTTGAATTAAAAACCACATCTAAATACTAGTCAATCTCACTATTCAATCATGTGTACCTTTGACATCCTGGGCCTCACGAAGAAGGTCCATCACTTCTCTCTCTGCTTCCTTCAGTCTGTCCTCAAAGGCTTTATCTGTCACCACATCATCCCCAGTTCCAAGGTTTGCTATGAGTCCCTCTAATTCCTGGAGTTTCAGTCGGTGATCAGCAACCTAAACATAATGAAGAGAGAAAAGAGGTAAGAAAGACATTCTGGATGTTATCTCCAGCAGGAATAGTACAGATACCCTTTGAATGTGGACATCTATACATTCCAGATCCATCTACTTTCAAATAGATAACATGATTAGTTGCTCTTTATCATCATGACTTCAAAAGGAAAATGGGCAGGACCATTCCTCTGACTTTAAACAAGACATGCTGATGCTGCTGATTCCCAGCCTCCAAGGTGCTCTGGTGGCAGAGCCTGCACGGTGCTGCGATGCTAACCAGAGACTTATGTCTCAGTCTGGAGATAAATAATAAACATGACATACACACTCCTACCACTATCCCAAAATAGGAAAACTCGTATGAAACCTTTCATAAGTTAAATGGCATAAAGTTAGTGACATAAAGTTAACCATTAACATACATGGGAAAATTTTTTAGTATTCCCAGACCCAGGAAATACCTTTCCAAATTATACCAAAAAAACCCCCATAAAAACCTAAAATAACACTAACACATAGTGTTCATACAGTCCAAAGCTATGGTGGTTTGATGCTGAGCATAGTTCCCAGGGAAGGGGCTTGGTGGCCTGCTCAGGGTACAGGCTTCCCTACAACAGCCTGTAGCAAAACAAACTTTAAATGTTAGTTTCACTTTGCTAAAAAATAAAGGTGAAAATCCTCTTTAGATTTATTTCAGTTATAAAAAACAAACCAACCAACCAACAAACCAGATAGTGAAATAAGGTAGTATAGTGTATTGAGTATGCAGACAGTTCAAATCCACCAGCCATTGTTCTATGGGAGAAAGAGGGACAATATCCTCCCAGAAGACTGATTTACAGCCTCTGAAAACCTGCTGGAAGGTTGGCTATGAGTAAGTCTAACTTGATGGCAATATGTTTGAGTTTTTGAGTGTCATAAAAGCACTGTGGAAAAACAAACTTTCAAAAAGGAATGGAGACCCTACAAAAGAGACAGTTAATGTCATAAAGGATACAAATAGAATATAGCAAGAGGAGACTAGTTTTGGTAGGACTCTCTATTGTTACATACCACTGAGTTGGAACCAACTCATACCTGAACCTCCAGCAGGCTTTCAGAGGCAGTAAATGGACTGGAAGGAGACTATCCATCCTTCCTCCATGGAGTAGCTGGTGAATTTGAACCCAGTGCCTTTGGGTTGACAGTGTAACTCCTTACCACTAACCCACCAGAGCTCTCTAGGACTGTCTAGGGGAAGTGAATTTCAGGTGAGATCCCCAGGATATGAAGGAACAAGTCATGAGAAGGACTGCAGGTTGTCCCTGGCAAAAGGAAGCCGACCTAAAACGACCTTGAAGCTAGTGGGTGGCTGGGACATGCTGAGTGAGGGAAGAGTGGTGTGGTTAAGACTGGCGGAGTTAGGATGCAGGTCCATGCTGGTCACAGCAGGGATGCTAGGTTTTAGCTCAAATCAAACACAACTCCAGTGAAGATTTTTTTAATCTAGAAAAATCCACTTTACACCTGAAATATACTCTAGCGTGTGAAGAATGGTGGTTAGAAGTGGGGAAATATAAAGTCTGGACTGGATTGGATAAATATCTGTGTTAGAAGGGGAGCATTCTGAGTGGGCAAGGATATAGAAGAGTATAATCAAGAATGAGTCTTAGATTTTTGGCTTACGATTCATGGAGGGATTGTTTACAGAAAAGAGGACAACTCAGAACAGGCTTCGGGGTAAATCAACAGAACAATCTGGATGTGATGTTTGAGATAATGATCAGAGGAGCCGAATAGAAATATCAAGGAGGTCATGTAAAATTCAGGAAGAGTTATCTTGCCGAACAAGATAGAGTCACTGCTCTCAGCGACCTATTTAGTTTTTCTCTCCTGACCCGAGATGCACAGTAAGCGTGCAGTGTGTATGGAATTAATGGATGCACTGCCGAGAGCTCACCTTATCTTTCACCAGCCGGTAGCACGGAGGGCATTCCTGGCAGCCAGGCCGGGACCGATTGTGGAAATAGTTTTCTTCACACTGGTCACAGCGGTGCCCCACGAAGCCTTCTCTGCATTCACAGCGACCGTCATCTTTGCACTGCAGTGACAGAGACCCCTCCGGGTGACAGTCACAGGCTGCAGGGCCAAGGAGTAAGATGATATGATATGTTAAGAAAGAAACAGAAAAAGACAGAAGAAAATAATTTTCTTCTTGAATTCATTTTCTCCACCAGAATTCAGATTATTATCAAAGCTGACAGTACTAACATTCTAAGTATATACACTCTTTGAAAACAGGCCTACTTATAAGAATTTACAGTTAAGTGCTAGAGGAGATGGATATTTTTAAAGGAAACAGTTATTTGTAAAGCAAAATGCACATCCTCTGAAGCACATGTCATATCACTTGATGATTACAGAAATTATTAATCTGTACCGTTTATATCCACTGCAAGAATTCACCTCTATACTCACCACGCTATGCTTTAAAATTTCTTTCACTGAGGGACTAGGAAAACCCAGCTACTAAGGCTTATTTTGCATCACTTTATAGTGTGTTTACTCACTTTGTTATCTAAAGTCAGTTAATGACTTATGCTACATTCCACAAGAGAAATGAAGAAGTTCAGAAAGCAAAAACCAAACTGTTCTGAGACCTAATTCCAGGCAAGTGTTTACGCCAAGGAGAAGCAGATGTTTAGACGTAAGTGTACCAGAAGGGTCCCAAGGGCGGGAAGCAACTGCAGCCAGTAAGTCAATAAACACATTGTGAACAGAGAATCCTTCACTGCTTCATTATCTGAACTAACAACGTGATCAATTAGATTTCCTTAAACACAGTTGGAGGGCTCTGTTTTCTTTGGAAAACTAATATTATAAAAACAAAAGACTCAAGAATGCTACTAAAGAAAAGATAAATAAAATGGTTGCAAAGAAAGCAGAGCAACCCTTAAGCTCTAGATTTTTAGAAAAGGATCAATGTCCACCTAATAAATCATCTTGCATGCTTCAGATGCAGGCCTGATTATAGGCCAGATCTGGCCAGCCTGAAGATCTGCCCCCTTTCTGACTCTTAGTGCTAACTGGAATGAGGAGAGATTTTCGTAATTTGTTGGGCTACTAACCAGTCTCTTCCCATAAAGATTTACAACCCTCAAAACCCGACGGAAGGTTGTGATGAGCTGAACTCAACTCAATGAAAGTGGGTTAGTGGGTTTTTTAAGTTCCACAGGTGGTCTAGTGAAGCATTAGTTAAGCGTCCAAATGGTCATCAAAAGGTTGAAGGTTCAAATCCACCAACAACTCAGAAGAAGAAAGATTTCCAGTCTGCTACTGGAAAGATTACACTCTTTGGAAGCCCTATTGGGTGGGGGGGGTTCACTCTGAGTCAGAATTGGCTCAATGGCAATGCTTTTTATTTGAGGGTGGTGGTGACTGACCTATCAGAGGTCAGCCTATATAACTTGTGTGTAGTGTTTAAGCACAGATGTATTAATTTTTATGAAATTATCCTTGTTTATTATAACAACAAAAACTTGTAACCCCAATTTTTATATTCAATCACAAGACTAAAGTATATCCTAAGACTGAAACCTTGCTAATTTACTTTTTGAGTCCTTTAATGAATGCCCTTTGGTCAGAGCTGTCATGATCACCCAATTACAATGTCACTTCAGATCACACAGCTTCATTTGTACATGCTAAAATCATGAGCTATTTTTTGTTGTTGGTGGTTTTGTTTCTGTGTTTGGTGATTTTTGTTAGATATTGTATATTTTAACTATAATACTGAGGTAATTAGCTTTTTGTGAGCACCTAATCAACTTTTTTTAAAAAATGAAATGGTAATTAAGGAGAAAAATCAAAACAGGATCCTGTTCAATTATTAAAGAAGCTGTAAGCAATAATTTTGCAATTCAGTGTGGAAAGATTTTGCAAAAGAATTTTGTCGTTCTATCTCATAGCCTATTGAGTCAGCACCGACTGACTCCAGGGAGCTTTCAGAAGCTATAAATCACACAGGAGGAGTGTGCACATCTTTCTCTGTGGAGCGGTTGGTAGATTCAAACCACTACAGAGGCACCACCTTTCGATTAGCAGTGCAACTTCCTGTGGACTATGCCACCAGAGATCAGTATTATACAATCTAAAAAATATTTAATAGAGCTAAGAGAATGACAATATACTTATTACATATTACTTTAGGGTAAAAATTGATGGCAGACATTACCAAGGATGGTCTGGTATGAGAGGAGGTTTACATGGAAGACTGACCCCAGCAGTTGCCACATTAGTTAACAACAATCTCAGCATGCCACAGGGTTTTGTAAAAAGTAAAGTCATCAGAGACCAACACCCCTTACGTTTGCAGCCTTCTGGTCCAAATCCAAAGTGGTTGACCTCACACCGTTCACAGTGTTGACCCGTGATGCCTGGCTGGCACTCACACTGGCCTGTGATAATGTCACACTGACCATTGGTGGAACCCAAGGCATGGCAGTCACACCTGGAAACAAGCACAAGACATTTGTCAGGAAAGACAAGCTGACTCTAGGAACACTGTTCTTTCCCTCTACCAGAAAAACACAGACACAACCTGTATCAGGCCACAGAATACACGAACGAATAAGACAAAATGCTTGTGGTCACTGAACTCCTGAGGTTATTTTCTTTGGTCTCTAGGCGTCTGCACTTCTAGTTATTTCCTATAAGTGGAATTATACAGTATTTGTCTTTTTGTGTCTGGTTTAGTGCACTTAGCATACTGTTTTCAAGGTTCATCAATGGTGTGCATATATTAAAATGTCACCCCTTCTTAAGGTTGAGTAACATTTCATTGTATGGACAGAGTACATTTTACTTATCTAGGTAACTGCTGATGAATATTTGGGTTGTTCCTTCTTTAGCTAATGTGAATAATGTTGGATGAACAATGGTGTACAAGTATTTGTGTTGAGACCCTGCCTTCAAAGAACTACAGACTTATCTGGTGAATCTTAAGATCTCTGGTGGTGCAGTGAGTGTTTGATCACAAACAGTCAGCTGTTCTAATCATGAGCTGCTCCGTGGGAGAGAGATGTTACAGTCTGCTTCTACCACGATTACAGCCTCGGAGACCCTAGGGGTTCATGCTACTCTTTCCTAAAAGGTCACTATGAGTTAGAATTGATTTAACAGAAGTGGTGGGTTTCATTGCTGTTTATTTTTTCTTTATGGTTTTTTGGTACATGCTGTGGAGAGAGACTGGCAAAGTGTAACCTGAGGCTTCTTCCATTTGTGCTGGCCACTATTGAAGGTTTACCTTGTCAGATGATTGAAGGAAAAGTTGATTTACAACTGCCCTGAGGCAAACCTTGCTGGACGATTGAGGGAAATAGAGGCTTCTTGAATTTGTGTGCTAAACTGGAACCAGGACTTTTACTAATTAAGAAATGGTGTTTTGCTGTTAATCTGGCTTGGGACTGCTGAACTAAACCTGGACTTGCACTGTGAGATATTCTTTACCTCTCCCACTCTCCAACCTATTTCCCTAATAAGGCTCACTCCTGGTACCACAACTGTGAGTAAAATCTGTGCGTCAACAACAAATATCAAACCTAGTAATTGGAGGAAATACATGCAGGAGCATGGGGGATTGCATGTCTGACCTAGCAGCAATCTTGTCTACTGCTATGGATATTTCTGAAGGAAAACGCTCCCTTTTGTGAAGTGGACAGAAGTCAAACTCGGTCATTCCCGTGCTGCATCTGTTCCTTTTGCAGCATGTTAAGTCTATGCTCAATTTTTTTTTTAGGAAACACGAATCTGTGATCCTGCCCAGGAACATTTGAAATAAAGAATTTCCAAGTTGTACCTCTGGAGAGTCTAACTACTTTGGTTAAGAGCTCAACATAGTATAGAGTAAACCACCAGAGCTCTCTGAGAGTCTAAGTATTTTGGAAAGGACATTGTGATTTGTGTTTTTCAAATGTTCTTCAGATGATTCTGATTATCTAGGGCTGCTTAGCTCCATTTCTCCCTCCCATCAACTTAACTAAAACTCTCTAGCACTGCCTCTAAAGGGTGCTTGGATACTTCCAGAATGAAGTTGTGCAACTGTAAAATGACCTGTAAAAATGTATTTCTTACAATAAAATGAAGGCAACAATTATTCCCATCAATGACATCAATATCTCACCTCTCGCAGCCTTGTCCGCTCTGCAGGTTATAGAATCCAGGGTCACAGGCACCACAGTCCCTGTCCGTCACATGAGGCAGACATTCACACTGTCCAGTCACGGGGTTACAGCTGCCCTGCTGCCTCACGGTACCATAGGGGTTGCAACTGCAGGCTAGGGTGGACAGGCAGAGACAGAATGAGACTCAACTACTCTCATTTTTAGAAATACTAACACATAGACATTGAAAGTAGATCTTTTAGAATGGTCTTAATATAGTCGCTGCTAACCACATAATGCCTCTGAAGCACTTGAGATGTGGCTCCTCTGCATTGAGATGCACTGCCCATGTGAAATATACACTGGATTTGAAAGACTTAGCATTTAAAAAAATTCACTAATAAATTCTGTATTGCTCACTTGTTGAAATGATATATTAAATACTTTTTATTAAGTAAAATGTTACCAAATTTCATTTCATCTGCTCCCCGGTCTTTTACTATGGCCATTAGACAACTTTAAGTTGCATAAACGGCTCACAATGTATTTCTATCAGACAGTGAACTGTCATTTTTAGAGACTGCACAATGAATGCTCAAGAAAAACATGCGATTGTTAGCCAGTCTGACCAGTGGCTGATTACCTTTGCATTTGTCTGCTGGATTGGGAGCCAGGGGATTTCCAAAAAACCCATCTTTGCAGCGGTCACAATAGAAGCCGGCAGTGTTATAGATGCATTTCAGGCATTCTCCCGTCAAGCGATTGCAATTCCCAACTGCATTAGGATCAATGTTGTCATTACATTGGCACAGGCGACAAAGCCTCACAGGGCCATTTCTACCCAAAGGGTCTCCAAAGTAGCCATCATCACAGAGTTCACACCTTTTCCCTGGGGGGTGGGCGAGATAATCTGATGTTAGGACAGAGTACAGTCATTTCCAATGCTGAATGATCACTGGTTACTAGCAGTCTAGTCCAGCTATTACATGAGGAGATCAGAAGACCTGGGCCAAAGGCTCAGGGCCAGGAGTAACCCTGGGCATGCCTCTGACTTCTCCCAGGCTCTGTTTACTTATCATTATCTGCTTAATAGGCAATCCTAGTTTGCCTAACCAAAAATATCCAATGTGTTGCCACATATCAACTTTAAGGTAGCAGACTGCCTCATCTCTGTCCTGTCCAGTGGTTAGGGGCTTCAAAGCACTAGACTTTCAATTAGCAATTGAGCACTTCATCTCTGCCAATCAATTGAAATAATGTCTCAAAATGGTTTTAGTTGTAAATGGATCAAGTAACAAGAGTGTTATGTTCTATAATCATGAGTGATGCCTACTTCTGTCATATAAAATTATTTTTGAAAAGTATGTTTGAAAATGATGAAGTGTTACGCTTGATGTAGGAAGGGGTGTTTAAGAAATAAAGGCATATGCTACTTTTTGCTGAACAGCTTAACGGATCATTAACTGCAACTTGTTTCTATTGGAGCCAAGGGAACTGAGAGGTTAAGAAACTTGCCTATAGCCAAATGGCTTCCCAGAACAGATAAAACTGGAATTTAGGGCTTGTTCTACTGTACTAAACCTATAGCTTTTCATGCTTCCTTTTCCTTTTTTTTGCTTTTGGTGGCCTATTGGGTAAAGGGTTGCACTGCCAACTCAAATGCAAGTGGTTCAAATCTACCTGCTGCTCTGACACAGAAGACAGGCAGTCTCCTCCTACGAAATTGAAGTCTCTGAAAACCTGCTTGGAGGATCAGCTACAAGTTGGTCACAACTCAAAGGCAAGTAACAACAGTCAATAAGGTGGGGCTTTTATGTCTTTGAAGTCAATAAGGTCTTTACTTACCTAAAAACTCTGAAGAAACAGTATTTGCTCATTTATTAATTTGACAAATATTTACTGAGCCTCTACTATAAATTAGCACTATTCTAGATCCAAGAAGAAAAGGAAGAAGTAATGAACTTAAAACTTGTTCTCTTGAAATGTACAATGTAGTAAGCTGAGGCAGACATTATAAAATTATTTCAGGCAAAGCAATGAGCAAAAAGATGAAACTGGCTAGAGTATTATGACAGTGACAGAGAGAGAATGAAATGACTACAGCCAAGTTATCCATAATTAGTTCTGATGGAAGAGTTAAACAAAACAAAAAACCTTGGCGACCTTCCATTGAGTTTTTAAGAATTAAAGAAAGGGAAAAGGGGGGGTGGAACCCAACCAAAAACCAACCCATGGCAACCTTCCACAGAATCTCCAAGCCTGTAAGTGTTATGGAAGGAGACTGTTCATTTTCTCCTACAGACCAACTGGTGGATTCGAACTGCTAACAATTCTGTTATCAGAACAATATGTAACATACTACGCCACTAGGGCTTCTGGCCTAGGAAAAACAGAAGAGCAAGAAGAGGAAACTCACCCAGAACTGTGTGAGTCAATGGAAGGAATTTAAGTATCAATTTAAATAAGAAGCAACTGGAAGAGGTTAAAAATGAGTGAATTTTGTTCAAATTTTAAAAGGATGAGTCTAGCTGCTGGGTGGCAAATGGCTTATGAAGGCTTGCAGTAAGGGAGATAGACCAGTAAGGAGGTTATTTCTAGGGGAGAGATGACAGTGGCTTGGACTACAGTAGTGGAAGTGATAAAAAGTCATCAGATATGAGACCAAATTGGTAAGACTTGATGATTCATTATAGGGTGGAAGATTATTTTAAAGATGTATGTGAAAGAATACTATGAAGATATGATTGACTATCAGTAGATATTTATATTTGGGTTATTTTTTATATGGTCTTCTATATGAGTAAAATGAAATATTGGTATTCCTTAAAAAATATGTTCACCAAGCACTGAAGTTAGGGATTTAAAGTGAATAAAATGGGCAAAGTGCCTACTCTCCAGGAGCTTAAAACTCAGGGTTAGAGGTTGGGAAGCTAAGGAGACAGACAATAATATATCATCAGTAACAATAATAAAAAGAGCGCAGTTTTTTAAAATGTCACATACGTATAGCTGAGAGCAAACATTACAGGTAGGAAAAGGTTCACTTTATGTTATGGCTGCAGAGTACAACACCCTAGTCATTGGGATATTCTGAGGAAAGTGCACTGAGGAAAACTTTCCTGGGGAAATGTTTTTTCAATGTGAAAAATAGAAGGTTAATGGTACATCAGGGAGCCTGGGTCTCCTCACTTAGTCAGCCAAGGTAGGGCTCTGAGCTGCTAGAGAAGATATAGGTGTTATGTTCTTTTGTTTAAAAAAAAAAACAAACCAAAACAAAACAGAAAGGGAACACTACTCAAAGCTTTCAAGCGTGCATGTATGAGCTCTGGAACCCTGAAAGGATTATTTAGGGAAAGAAACAATTAATTTATAAATGACAACTTTTGTTATCAAGAATCCCAGACACAAACTAAAAATGAAGTTTGGTTCTCATTTCATGAGAGACCCTCTGGAGCCACACAGCCTAGGCTGGAATCCCAGCTCAACTGGTAACTAGCCATGTATAGCCTTCGATGTGTTACTTAATGTCCTTGTGCTTCCGTTTTCTTGACTATAACATAGGATTAAAGGCAGTACCTAACTCACAAGGCTGGGGAGATTAATGAGGCAGAACATATCAAGTGCTTAGAATGGTACCTGACCTTTAATAAACATTCAGTAAATGTTAGCTATTACTAGTCAACTAGTCACCTGCGATGTGTTATATGAATCCATAGCAAGCCTGTTTTCTACAAAAATTTCTCATACCAGAGGAACTGTAATCACTGAACCAAACACAAAAGAAATAAATAAAAGACCCAGAAAACCCTCTTGTCAAGGACTTCTTAGTGGATGGAACTCTGAAAGATGCTGAAGAGGCAGACTTACCAGTGGTGCCAGTGGGACAATTTGTGCACACCACTTCCTTTGTCCTGGGGACAACAGCACAACTGGAGCCTCCAGGGCAGGGGCAGGGTTGGCAATCTGAGGAGGTACCCGTGGTTGAATCTCCATAGTACCCATCACTGCATTTTTCACAGTGTGGCCCAGCTGTGTTGTCTCTGCAGTTGCAGACACCTATTTGGAGAGCATATGGGAGAAAACAGGCAAGTCTATGGGTCAAGAAGACACTTTCCATTTCCTTCCCCCTGCTAAAGAAAACAGACCAAGGGAGTGCCAAAGGTTATCTTCTCACCTGTCTCAGGGTCACAGGTCTCGCTGTGCCCGTTGCACGAACAAAGCACACAGGGGCTATATGGTCCAAGACTTGGTGTTTCTCGCCTGTAGCCTTCAATGCACATCTCACAAAACTGCCCTGTGTACCCCGCAGGGCAGGTGCAGGTCTCCACCCATGGTGCGGGGACCCCAGGCCCAGGACGAGCACTTGACAAGGTGACATCATCCAGATACCCTGCACCTGTGTATGGCACAAAGAACAGAAACACTGAACTGGCTACTGTTTTCTAAACATTCGTGGAAAGTCCGTAATGTTAAAGGGGAGTCAGATCCAAAATTCCAGGAAAAACCAGCCAGTAGGTTAACTCACCCACTGAAAATGAAAACCAGAATACAGCATTAGAACAATCATGGCAGTACCTGATGCCAAATATCTGGAGAGATGGTTTATCAACCTGTGATTATTAAACATGTGCATGCACATAGCTGTACTTGTTAGCCTCCCCAGCTCTTCCAATCAGCCGTGTGAAAGTGGAAAGCACTGGACACTCATATGGGGCAAGAAGCATGAGAAACCTCAACTCAAAAGGAGTTTCAGCACCTATTGCTATTAAACGTTTTTTTTGTTCTTTTGCCATAAAAGCAAGCACTATCTCTAAAGTTCAAGGTAAAAATCACTGTCAACAAGGAAGAGGTTATATGTTTTAGGGAACTTTCCAAATCATTGAGGAATAATGGTGTCAGTTTGAAGACTAAGGTGCATCTGATTCAGGCCATGTTCTTTCCAATCACTTGCTTATACAGCTGAGAGCTGGATAAAAGAAGAGTGGATGCCTTTGAGCAGTGGTGTTGGAGAAGAGCAATGAACATCCCATGGACGGCCAAAAGTACAGGCCCTGAAGAGGGTGCAGCCAGAGTGCTCTTTGGAGGCAAAAATAGTGAGGCTTTACCTTACATACTTCAAGCAAATGTTCAGGGGTGGAAGGGGAGGAGCTATTCCTTGGATAGGCACATGATGCTCAGAAAGGCAGAGGATTGGCAAAGGAGAATACGACCCACAACCAAGTGGATTGACACAGCAACTGCCGCAATGAGCTCCTAGTATTTCAAGAAGTGTGGGGATGGTACAGATAGGAGAGTTCAGATCTGTGGTTCATAGGGTCGCTAGGGATCATACTCAACTTGACAGTACCTAACAATAACAACAAATAACAAAAACCACAATCAGTAAACCAGTAGTCATAGATAGAGGATCAGTATGAACTGGGCTCCACAGAGTTTTTCAAAGGCTGATTTTTTCATAAACAAATCACCAGGCCTTTCTTTTTTCCCTTAAGGGAACTCTGAGTAGACACAAACCCTCCAACCTTTCTGCTTAGTGCTTAGTAGCCAAGCAAATTAACAGTATGAATCATCCAGGAACTTCAAAATAAGTAAACAAGTTCTAATATCCAAGGCTACTTCTGACAACTGCGCAATTATTTCAAAACCATTAGCCAACTATTTTTATACGTTCTCATTTCTGTAAGACCATAAGGACACAAGGAACATTATATTGCTCATACCAAAGGGTGCTTGATAGAATCAGCAGGAATATTTTGTAGGAGTGAAGTCTTTTATTACTTCATCAGGATCCTTTCAAGTGAACCATTTCACTCTAGTCTACTGCAGTTCTAGAGTTCAAATATATTTCCCCACGTTCTGCAATATCACTTGTTGCTTATGTAATTCATTTGGAAATTGACCAGCAAAGGTTGAAGGACATATCTTCAATTAATGCCTTGAACTTACTTAACTTGACATGTTTATGTCTTATTTGCCCAATAACATCATGTGGTACGTCTCCACTGCTTCATGTGTTTCCAACTCTGTTAAACATTCTTAATTCTCTCCATTCTAAAAATACATCCACTTCAATCTTGTTCCTGTGTCCAAATTTTAGCCCATCTCTTTCTTCCCTTACAAGCAAAGAAGAACGCTTTTTATCCTCGTCACCTTTAAATTACTTCTAAAATCACTGCAATCAAACTTCAGCCTCAATATGTTTGTGTGTTTTTTTTTAAAAAAAAATCAGTAATGACTCCTTAATTATTCAAAATCCAATAGTATTATCTTTGTAAATTTGTTGTTTCCTGTACTTTAAAATTCTTTTCTCCCTTGGTTTTCAGGGAATGGCCCTTTTAATAACTGTGTTTCTAAGATTCAATCTTCTTTTTCCTTATTTTTGTCTTCTGTCCAAGTTTAAAAATTATTGCCCTTATGTTGACAACCTTCCAGTTCTAGGTCATCAGTCCTAACTTTTTCCTAAGTACAAGATCCATATTTTTAACTACTTAGAAAACCTTTTCATCCAGATATTCACACAGGCATCCAAAAAATCAACACACCCAAGCTACTGATGCCACTCCCAATACCACACCACCATCTGACTCCACCTCCCCCAAACAGCTGTACCTTTCTAGAGAAAAAGGTCTTTGTTTAAAATTATTATGGGGATAGGCTAAAGAACCTGGAAAGTTTTTAAATAGCCTTATTCAAATAAAATTATAACATATGTTCAATCAATAACTTTATAATTTGTCATAATTTAGCCAACAGTCAAAATAGCTTGATTATACATTATAGTGAGGAAAGTGAAATAAAGGCTAGGAACCCAGTATTCTGAGGCTTAATATAAGACTATTTATGTGCAATGTAATCTCAATAGACTTATTAAGTATAAAAATATCATTTACTGAATTTAGCAAATTTCCTCTAAGTCCTAGAAAGTCATTTTAAAACACTGCATTCTTCAGCACACAGGAGCAATGATTTTGAAAATTCCTACATACTTAGGAAGGCCAAGAGTGCATTACACTAAGTGAACTATCTCAGTTCCATAGGGACAAATACTGTGTAAGGCAATTATTGTAGAAATAGGTAACTAGTAAAACAAGTATGAGGATCCAGGAGGGGGAGGCTGAAGTCAGAGAGGTGAGGAAGGACAGGCAGAGTGGTAATTGTAGGATCGCACAAGGGAGGGTTGGGTAAAGGAAATAGGAAAGATTTGATGTGAAAAACAATTTGAACTTTGTAAGCAAATCAGTACAAAATAAAAATTTATATATATATAAAAATTACATATTCAAATATATATATAATTATATATTCTTTAAAAAGTATAATTTAAAACAAATATGTTTAAAGCATAAAAAAAATATAAAACACTGTGTTCTTTTTGGGGAGCTCTAGAGGCACAATCCATGTGGGGTTGGGCCGCTAACCCGATGGCTGAACCCCTCTGATGGTTCCAATCCACCAGCAGCTCCAAGGGAGAAAGATGGGCAGTCTTCCCTAGTGGAGTGTCAGGTAGGAGCCAGTTCTGACTTGACAGCAATGAGTCCTGAAAGCATTCTTTTTACACATAATTCATATACAATGAGGCCATTTATAGCACTTCTTAAAGTTCAGTGTTACAGCACTAGGTCTTTAGAGAAACATTTCTGTGTTATTAAGGATCCTCCTACCTACTTTCTTATGCAATTCTCCTAAATGATATCCTAACTTACTTTTTTCACTATATGTCCCACGGATCTTGATAGAGGTCAAATTGTTGAGAAGTTTCTGAAAGTCAAAAGGGGCGAGAGTCGGTCTCCAAGGGTAATCTGTTGCTTCATGGAGCCTGCAAAGAAGAAAAGGTCACATTAAGGTCTGTAAGGATAATTCTGGGTGTTGAGCAAACACTTCTTGCTCATTGAGGTCACCACCAATGCAGCCATATGAGAAAGGAGACTGGCGGTCTGAAAGTGCAGTTGGAAAAGGTAAAGATTAATAAAGAGAAGTTCCTCTTTTACAAGATCACCTTGATAATCTACAAGTTTTTCTTTAATATACAGCTCCAAGCCAGGTATGCTCAGATAAAGAAACCATAGTCACAAATCTGAAACCACTTATCAGACTGCACAAAGGAGGAATCTTACCTGAAGACGTACTTCACAGTTGTCTCACTGGGATAGGAGTTGCCCTGTGCAATCAAGGGCACAGATACTCTCAGGCCGGCCCCCTCGAGTACCACGTCCTCTGCAGAGAGGCGAGTGTCCCGCCTGTCCACTCGGAAGGAGAAGGAGAGGTTCTGGCCATAACTCAACATCTGCTGGCCCAAGAACTTTTCTGGAAGGCAGGCATAACAGTGTGCAAGAATGTGAGGAGAAAATTCTTACCCCCCCGCCTTTCCATTAGTTTATTTACAAAATTCTAATACAAATTCGAAAAAATTCTTTCAATATCCCTTATCCCGCCACCCATCAAATTATACAACCCAATGATTAATCCCCACTTCCCCCTATACATCCACATCCCTCTGCTTCCAGCCTCTCCCACCCCTCCTGGATCCTTATACTTATTCTATAATAACAGTCTTATGCAATATTTATCCTTGTGGAACTGAGTTAGTTCACTCAGCATAATGCTCTCCAGTCTGTGAGGAGAATTTTTAAAAGTATACATCCAGCCAGACTGCTTCCTAGCTTTACGTACCAGGAGCAATGAAGTACCGAGGAAAGTAACTATCTGAGATGACAGCAATGTCTTGTCTGTCAGAGGACCACTCAAGAGAGGCTTCAGAGCCATCCCTCTGTTCCGCATGCCACCCATCCTCATCTGGAAGCAGAGAATGAAGCCATAAGTCCTGTGATACTCTAAAGGGCATGTTGCTAGGAGAGGCTATTCCTTGGGGAGGAACATCATGCTTGGAAAGGTGGAAGGTTGGGGAAGAAGAGAAAGACCTTTAATGAAACAGACTGGCATAGTGACTGCAGTGATGAGCTTGAGTATGTCAGAGAGGAAGACGATGGTATAGGATAGGACAGGGTTCAGATCTGTTGTTCTTAGGGTCACTACAAGTCATCCTCAATTTAATGACACATAGCAATACCAACCAAAAAAGTTCCTTGGAGAGCACTATGTAAATTGATGCTGTTATGTGGTGTCAAGTGGAAACTGACTCACAGCTGACCCTCCACTGGGTTTTCAGGGGGTGTAAATGGCACGGGAGAAGATTAGACATTTTTATACCATGGAGCAGCTGATGGATTCAAACTGCCTGCCTTTGGGTTGACAGTGCAACTCCTTATCCCTGGATCATTAGAGTTCCCTTTGTATATAGAAGGCTACAAATAAATCTTTGTAGAAGTGGATCCTATAATAGTATTGTATATACTATATCTCTCAAGCAGTATTTTGCTTAATTTTATATAATATTTGTACTCACTGGGATAAATTTTAAAACTATAAATACACACACATGTATTTCCTTTAAGAGAAAAAAGTTAAATAAGAACATCATGTACTCTGAGTAATATTAAATGTCACCACCATCAAAACACCCTTGAAGAGTTACTAATTTTTGTTCTTTATCATTTCTAATATAACCTCACAGTTCAAAGTGGACAAGGTCTCACTCACCAATCTCAAATGCAGAGGTTATGGAGTAAACACTGTAGCCAGCGGCGTTTGTGCAGACAGAAGAATGCCCAAAGCAGAAGCAGGGTGTGCAACCCCTGGGGTTAGATGAGTCCAGATTGAAAAATCCAGGCTTGCATCTGAAAGAGATGGAAACACAGTCAGCTTTTTTGTGGTTTTGTGGTGTGTTTTGTGTTTTTGTTTGTTTTTTTTTTACTTGAAATACGATAGCAAAGAAAATACAATACAGCTAGAAAAAGAATAGCTACCTCTCACAGTTGAAGCCTTCCACATTGTCTTTGCAGACACATCTTCCTGTTTCGACATTACATTCATCAATGCTGCCAGAAGGATTACAAGAGCATGGCCTGTAGGATTAAAAAAATTAAATAAAACTGAGAGAAGAGGGGAGGGGAGGAACAGACACTCTGAAAGTCAACCTTCTGCTTTACATACTGATAGATTATTTTTTTTTAAAGGAATCCATAATGGAGCAAAATTAATCCTAAAGTTGTTTTTCTATTTGCATTTGATTTCAATCATGTATACTCATTAAAGTTAAATATAAAGAACTGTGATTACTCTCTGCATAAATCAAATCCCTTCTCCTTGAATCTTGTTGGCAATTATCAAGGAGGGGGAATTCACACTGCTGCTACAGACAAGCAACAAGTTTTATAATTATGTGCTGACTACACATGGAGATACTGTACCCTTCTACGACTACTAGAACTACTGTTGTTACTACTCAGTGCCATCAGGTCAGAACCGACTCCTAGCTGATCCTCCAGCTGGTTTTCAGAGGCTGCAGATCACAGGAGGAGATAGCCTATGTTTCTCCTGTGGAGCAGCTGGTAGACTTAACTGCCTGCCTTTGAGTTGGCAGCAAGCACAACTCCTTAGAATGAGGTCCCCCGAGCTCCCTCCCTGTGGCTTTAAAACAATCTTACCTGCATCCTGCCTCAGTGAGAGAATGGAACCCAGGCTGGCAACGGTCACACTTGTCGCCCATCACTCCTGGTTTACAGCTGCATCTTCCATAGCTATCACACTGCGTGCTGAGAGAACCTAAACGTAAAGAACTCACTGTTACAAGGAGCCCACAAATCAAACCAGATATGGAAGCAAAATGAATGTGCAAAAGGAGGGGGGGGGCAGTAAAACCAACTACAAAAACTTGATAATTAAAAAGATGTGACTAAACTCACACGTAATCTCCAAAGTGGTGGTGATGGTGTTAGTTGCTGCTGCATAGACTCCAACTCACAGTGACCCCATGAATAACGGATCTGAACTTGAGCCCTGCCCTACCCTATGCCATCCTCATCATCTGAGGCACACTCAAGCACACACAAGTGCTTTAAATTTTAAATTGCTATTGTTGTTGATGCTAACTGCCGTTAAGTCAAGCACGACTCATAATGACCCTCCTTTCTATAACTATCCTCCTTTCTCAAAGTTCATAGAGTTTCCAGAGGCATGTTGTTTAGGAAGTGGATGCCAGTACTGTTAAAAATCAAACTCTGTACCATGACATCGTACCTTCCTGATACACACACACCTTAAGATGAGTTAGTTGACTCACTGGCACTGAAAAACAGTTCTAAATCACTCTACAGCTAATGGGGACTATTAAGTCGGTTTTGACATCTAGTAACCCGAGGTAATAGAGTACAACTGCCCAATAAGGTTTTCTTTGTTGTATTCTTTACAGAAGCAGTTCACCAGGTCTTTCCCCCATGAAGCCTCTGGTGGGTTCAAACCAGTAACCTTCTGGTTAGCTGTTGCATGCTTAACTATCTCGTGCCACTGGGTCTTGTTACAATCACCCTGTCCCACTGATGCAGACAGGATCAGCAGGCTGTCTGCTGGATAAGTACAAGTTCCTTAAGGGTCATGTCTAGAATTTAAGATGAAGGCCAAACTAGTGTAAAGGGGGTGTAATGTACTAAAAGTAGAGAAGAGGACTAAAAGTGCTCTGAGTCTCTGAACACACACCAATGTACCAAAACCAAGCCAGCCCTCCAAGGAGATTAGACTAAACAACATCATTAATGATGAAGAACTCTCAAAGCAGCTAACCTTTTACAGCCAAAGTTCACATGGTCTCCATGATCCTGTAGCTAATTATTTACAAAACCATAATGTAGTCCAGCCCCACACTAGTATATACACCAGAAAAATAATCTAAAAAGTTCAACTTGGTTAAGTGAGTAAGTGAGGTTGTATTTATACATGAAAACATTTACACATTATATATTGAAACAATGCACGCACTCTTTACACATTAAAACAACACACACGCTTCCATACCTACCGGTGCAAATGCTTAAGGAACAAAATTCTATTTTGATGTGTCACAGGGAAGCTTTGTCTTTAAACCCATCAGGCTGAAGCAGACCCTGGCCATCACTTACCAACAGGACTACAATGGCACGGAGCGCAGGCTTCATTGCTGCCAAGGCGGAAGAAATTCTCACGGCACCTCTCACAGTTGGGACCATCTGTGTTATCCTGGCAGTTGGTACAGTGGCCGCCGTGGCCAGTGGAACGGTACAGTTCAGGGTCAAAGTAGCATTCCTGTGACCGACCATTGCAGTTGCAGGCTGTCAGCCAAAATAAAAAGAATTCTGTCAGATAGAATTCCTGGGGCTTTCAATACTTGCATCTTAAAGGATTCAAAGAAAAGCCAACCTTTAACTCCCCACAGCTCTGTGACAAGTAGATGAAAGATGATGGTAGAAAAGCGAAGACCACTAGATACATCCCCTTCATGCCAAAAGCTGTGTGCCAGTAACAGGTCAGCATTACCAGACCATCAAGTGAGGACGAAATGGCCAGACTTATTAACACGTTGCTGCACACTTTTAAATTGACGACCGTGCTTACAAACACATTTTTCCCCCAATGTATTATCGTCTTTTGTGGCAATGTGTTAAAGGACAAGCAAGCAAATACCAGAAACCCTGTAACAAAGAATTCCAGCTGTTCCTAAGGAGTCCTCCCAGTAGCTGTTCATATGCCAGTAAAAGCCAAGTCAAATTCCAATTTTCCTGCATCCTTTCCTCTATTCTAGTATCAATCCCAAGGAGAAGATGCTAACTTCCCTATTTTTGTTGTTGTATACTATCGAGAATGAACTGACTCATAGCTAACCCTACAGTGGGTTTTCAGGGGTGATTAATCACACGAGAGGAAACCACCCATCTTTCTCCCATCAAGCAGCCAGCTGGTGGACTTGAACCATGTACCTGTGAATTGGAAGAATTATTCTTTACTATTAAGTTACCCAAGCTCTATTATTTACATGACTGCAATTAACTTTTTAGGACCAAGGGATTCAAACAAAGCAGTTACCTGCAAAACTAGAATACAGTAGCTATAAACATGTCAATTAAAATTAATGCCTCTGCAAATGGAAACAACATTAAAGAGAAACCTTGATCCACCAGATACACCCATTGATTGGGAAGCCATAGTTCCAACTAACTCATCTGTGAGGCAATTTTATCCCATACAGATCACAACTAGGTATGAAGAACAATCATCTGTGGTCACAGAAATTCTTTATCATATTTATATTAAGATGATTTTTTTCAGAGTCATTGATGCTTATACAAAGTACAGACAATATCTTCAGTACTAACGGAATATAGTTCTATAGTTTTAAAAGTTTAATTTCAAAAGAGCAGGAAATTTTGCCTTGCTTTCAAATTTCATATAAATATATTTTCCCCCCATTTGTTGTTCCTCTCTTCCTTTATAAGATAGACTCAAAAACCTTCTTTAGGAACTTGAATCACCCCAAAACTAAACGAAAGCCTTGCTGTCAAGCATATTTCAACTCAAAGCCACCCTACAGAGCAGAGAATTAACCCACAAGGTTTCCAAGGCTGTGGACCTTTTACCAGAACAGGCTGTCACATTTTTATTCTATGAGCTGCTGGTAGGTTCGATTTGCTGACCTGTCAGTCAATAGTCCGTGTTTAACCCACTGTGCCAGCAGGGCTCCTTAGATACTTGAATCACTACTGGAAAAGAACGTCGTTTGGTGCTTTCCAGCAGACTAAGACTCACAGGGACGGCAGCTCCAAACCTCGCCCTACCCTGTGCCACCCTCACAACCTCCACCGTGATCAAGGCTATGGTACAGTCACTGTCATTGATGGTGTGTCAGTCCATCTTCCTATCTTTTCATAATTGTGTTCGCTTCCTTTCCCTTATTCATTAGTTACTTCTCTTCCATCTCCCTTTTCCACCTCAGTAAACTCTGCTCATCCCACCAAAAAGATAAGGCATTCTAAGACTGTGACGCAGAATAGTAACCCAGAATGAAAGAAGATGCAACCTCATCACCAGCTAATAAAAGAGGAAAGCTAAAAGACCCCGTAAACCTCCACCTCTATCCAGTCGAATACGATGCACAGCAACCTGATACCATGTTTCCTGCTCTGCAAATCTTGATGGGAGGAGACTGCCCATCTTTCAGTTAGCAGCATGACACTCCCTGGGGCTCAGGATAACAGAGAAGCCCTTAGTCAGTCATGACGACATAGTTCCCTGACTTCCTTCTGAGATGCCTTTCTCGACCTGGTTGGAATAAACTGAGCCTTTAAGGCCAATAAAACCCCACTGCCACTGAGTCACTTCTGACTCATAACAACCTTACGGGACACAATAGAATTGCCCTGTAGGTTTCCAAGGCTGCAATCATTAGGAAAGCATAACCATTTCTTTTTCCCATAGAGAGACTGGTGGGTTCAAACTATTCACTCTAAAAAAATTTAAAAAAACAAAACAAAACCCCAAAACACAACTATTCACTCTTTGATTGTAGCAAAGTGTTTAATTACTGTTCCACTAGGGCTTACCAAATCAAGTCATTAGTAAGGGACAAACAATGTGTTAGCGCTTTCATTTTACCCTCTCCGAGCACTAGGATCTACTCTTACTCCTTTGGCCACCCATTCCCGCATGGGTGGAGTGGGCAAATGCTCCCACTGCATTCCTTAATAAGACAAAGGAAAATATAACTTTGAGAAATACTGTTCTAAGAGCTAGTCATCATGCCTGACAACATGCTAATCAATAACTTTGGCTGCCTGAGCCAGTAAGTACTGGGATGAGGATATTATAAAGGAAAACATAGAAACATATCCTTGAAAGTAAGCCAGGCTGGCCCAGAACATGAAGCTAAGCAGGGCTCCGAACCTAGAAGACACTGCAACCAGTCTGGTATGTGTATTTGTGAAGGAACACAAATACCAGCAGTGTGTATGTATGGCCAGTTGCCTCTTGTGATGATTTTCCTGGCGTGCGTGGGGTTTACTGGTCTATTCTCTCACGTTATAGAGGAAGTAGAGTTTTCCTCTGAAGGAAGGCTAAAAGGAAGTGACCCTGTTTTTTCCACCTCTGGAAGTTCACAAGACAAGGTGAGAGACTGTCACCAAGGGACACTCACGCAGGCACTCGCTGGCGCTCTCTGCAGTTGCTCTCCTCCACGGCCGGTCGTTGAAGAAGGGAAGACACTTTTCACAGTCTACTCCATACGTATTATGCTTGCAATTGCACACCAGCTTGCCATATTCATTCTTCCCACATTCACTAGCATGACCGTTGCATTTACACCTGGGATGAGAAGAGATCATTCAAAAGAAGAAAAGTGCTACAACATTCCAAAGACAGACCAAAAACTAAAGGGTCACAGAACTAAAATTAAGCTAAGAATGTCTCTCAGTATTATCTTTAAAAAGCATAAACTCAGCAATTGAGAGAAATTAATGGCCATTTGAGCTTGAGGTATGAAATAAGAAACAAGCAAACACCACAACCTTCCAAGAGAGCTTTGCTTAACAGGGTACCTGGTATTAGCTAGATATGAAAATAAAATCAAACTCATTGCTGTCAAGTCAAAATCAACTCCCAGCTGATCCTGCAGTAGTTTTCAGTGCTGGTAAGCTGCCAAGGAAGAGACAATCCATCTTTCTTCCTCGGGACAGCTGGTGGATTTGAACCACTTGCCTTTGGGTTAGGTAGCTCTGGTGGCAGTGCAACCCCTTACTCATTATGCCACACCATTTCCTAATAATTTTAGAGGGTGACTATAGGCTCACTTTTGAAGTTCCATATGCGCTTTGTCAACAGGCAGCAGCATGCAGTGGTTAAAAACAAGCTGGACTCTTAAGTTAGGCTGTCTGGTTTTAAGATCCTGCCCTGTCACTTAGCCATAGAACACAACTGTCCTGGGCCTCATCTATACCATGGGGATGACAGTAATGCCAATTTTACAGGTGACTGAAAGGGTCAAAGTGTTATCTCATTTATAGACTCAGAAAAGTATGGGCACATAATGAGGCAATAAAAGTCAACTCTTATCTGCATAATGATTTTCAAATATTCTGATGTATAGGTGGCAAGACAGATTAGATACTTCACCATCATAAAAATGTGATACCGAGACTGCTATTCAAAGTAGATTGTGGCTCAGTGACATTTCACTCACATGCTTCCTTAAAGACAGTAACCAGAGATTCAACAGTCTTTCAGTAATAAACCTCAACATTCCTAAAAACTTAGTCAGTGGGGTTAAGAGAGCTCCAAACATCAATCTCCAGTTCTAAACTTTGTTCCATGCTCCTATCTCTGTCTGCTGCATAAACTTAGCTGTGTCCTCATCACCTAAAATTTTAAACATCTAAAATGAAACTCACTATCTCTCCCAAAACTAGCTCATCTTCTTATTTCTGCTAATAAGCCACTTTGCACCATTCTCCTGATCACTAAACCTCAAAATCTTCTTTGTACTCGAGTCCTGATGATTCCTTCTGAATGATAAAGTGCATCTATATGTTCCTATCCATTCTCTTGTTACTACCCTAATATATACTTGTCTAAGGCCTCGATTACACAGCATGATAAAAGGAATATAAACTTTCCTCAACGTGCATACTACTTTAATTCTGCCCAATATTCATCTTCCTAACACAGCAGTTTTGATAGTTTACTCAACTTTTAATGAACATCAATGAAACACTGCAAGCAAAAATAATTTTTCTGCTCTTTAGGCTTTGTTATCTAGCAAAGGAAAGATAAAGTAAAAATTCTTACTCTGCTGTGTAAGAGACTTCCCATAAGTCAAGTAGATTTATACTCTTCCATCTCTAAATTTTTTGTTCAGAGAGATGCCCATCCTACCTCCAGCAGAGATGTCTTCCCTTCTACCCAAGTTTGGCCCATTCTTCAAGACCCAGCCCAATTCCACCTGCTTCTCTTTCTCTGACGGTTCTGTATCACTTTTTGATACACAGTATCTTTTTAACTGCTGCTTGATCCTTTAACTTAACCCTAATACACTGTACTAGTCTTTATTTGTTCACATAGTCATATTATCACCTGTACTACGAATTTGTAAAATTTTCAAATTTTAAGAAACCCTGAGTGGTATGAATGCTAATATATTCAGCTGCAATACAAAGGCTGAATGCTGGGATCTACCCAAAGCTGTATGAAGAAAGAAGGCCTGCTCATCTACTTCTGAAAAAGTAGCTATTGAAAACCTATAGAGTACAGTTCTACTCTGATAGACATGTGGTTGACACCTGCTGGCATTCATGTACTTAGTTAGAATGCCACCAAAGTGCCTCCCTCCCCTGTAAGTCAGTCTTAAACTTCCTAAATAATGTCACAGTGCTGATCATGCCACTGCACTTAACCTAAATAAGAATTGCCAGGTATGTTAATTTTTTTTTTTAAGAGGGAAGGTATGTTAATTTGACACAGATGTGAATCGAACTACTCAAGTGCAAGATGATGAGCAGTCTGACAAGAAAAAGTTCAAGTTGTCACCTCTTGCAAATATGTAGTATCACATATTAAGAATTGCCATTCCTGCACCAGACATCTAACAACGTTAATATGGTTATAAATAAGTTGTCACTTATAAAGCAATTCTAATCAATTGTTTTCAATGCTTATTTAATTGTTCACTCACCTGCCACCCACAGCAAAATCAGAGATTGCATAGTAATAGGACTTGAGAACTTTTGGATCATTGAACACTTCATCTCCGAAAGTGTTGAGGCGATTGAGCGTGACTCTGATGTCAGTCGCAGTTACCCATTCCTGGCAGAGAAACAGCAAATCACAAACATAAACCAGAGGAAGACAGAAAAGGAAGCCAGGACTTAAGCGTGGCAAAACCTTCTCAATAGTTAAATGTATCACTGAACTGATGTCCACTGTGAGGATTAACCCTATTATAGCAACTCCATGACTTTCATAATTTCCTAGTATGTCCCTCCTTTGAGACTCTCTTTTTTGATCTAGGCTATGCTACTTTACCACAGAGAGCCTTGAGAAGCAGAATAGAGGAGAGCTTGAAGTGATATCCAAAAACCCTTTCTTCTCTGTTCACCTGTATCTACATCCCAAATCCAGTCAGAGACAGCAGTCTGGAGCTCAGGCAGCACCATACTTGCATTAGATTTGCTGGTCATCACCTCCCTTTCTTGTTTACAGCGTCACTCAGTCTTTTCCACTGCTGAAAGATCTGGGGGTGATATACAAGTGCAAAGCAATGAATCCTGCTGGCCTGAACCATGCAGTCAGTAAGGGTCCGTGCTGGTCTTGACCTTCCTCCCACAAAGTTCTCAATGAGGCCTTTCCTGGGCAGCTCCTCCTCTACATTCTACTTTCTGCTCATCATTCATTCATGTAGGGGTTTGTGAGTAGCACAAATGGTTGAGTGTTTTGAGTGTTTGTCTACTAACCAAAGGGTTAGCAGCTCAAACTCATCCACAACCTTGAAAATCCCATGGAGCAGCTCAACTTGACAAATCCGGGTCAGAATCTACTCAATGGCAAATGGTCATCAGTCCAGTTACACATGTTTATATCCCCCCCCCATTTATTCTGTTTTAATCATCTGCCTCCATATTTCTACCACCAGAATATAATATTCACAAGGGCAGACATCTGCGTGTTTTATTCACTGCAGTATCTCTAATGGATAGAGTGTCTGGCTGCCAATCCCAAGGCAGGCAGTTTGACTCCACCAGCAGCTCCACACGGGAAAGACGGACAATCTCCTATGTTACACTTTACAGCTGCTGAGAACCCACTGGATGGTTACCTATGAGTCAGTTCCAACTTAATGGTAGGGAGTGAGTGAGCACCACTACTGTTTCACACAGCATTTGCTTAAACAGTGTTTGCTGAGGCAATGACTTTGAAGAAAAACACAGCTGTTTATGTACACAGCAGACCCTGAATAATGACCCCCCAGTGAGTCATGCCTGCCAAGTGGCCCACCTGTGTTGTCCCTTTGCTGGCGGACGTGAGGCTTGGTCATGTGACTTATGCCAAGGAGATGTTGTGGCACATGGGACAAGCAGTCTGGTACCCATCTGTGCATTGGGACTTACTCACTGGGAACACTCCCCACCACCAAAAGCCTGGCCTCTCTTCCTGGAAGGTGAACAAAGGCCAGCTGTCCCAGCTGACCTGACAGTGAAATGTCTCCCAGCTCATATAGAATACTGAATAATAACAAACATACCTGCTTTAAGCCATTACATTTGTGGGTACTGTGTTACATGGCAATAGACAGAACTATCCAGAGATCTCACTTCCACTTAAACCTTCTTCTATAACCAACGCATCACACTCACCTATAGAGACCTAATAAGCAAGGGCGGAGGCACTGGCTTCTTTGTTTTCAAAAGGTCCCATGGGAGACTGGGAAGCACAGCCCTGATTAAGAAGCACTGCCTAAAACCATGCCAAACACCTGGGCTATAGAACAACACAGCTTCTCCTTTCCAACATGTAGAGCACTCATAAAAGCTAATCTCCATAAAGCCTTCAAGTATAATTAGAAAGGAGAAGCGATGATGATTTCACCGTATCCAGACTTGGAACTCCAATAACAACTCCCACTCACAGCCACAATGTTAGGAATCTTTCCTCGTCTGTAATGTAAATAGCTAAACCGTATCTCTGTGTTTAATGCTCATTATATCTTCTTCTTTCGTCTTTATCACAGCTTCCCCTGAATAAAAGCTTCTCAGGGCTGAATCAAAGCCAGGGTTTTTTTTTTGACACTTTAAAAGGGGCAAAATGGCTAAACATTTGACTGATAACCAAAAGGTGAGTTATTTGAACCCACCACCTCTTCCATGGGAGACAGATTTCCAGTCATGAAACACTGTGGGATAGCTCAAGGGTCGCTATGAGTCAGAAGAGATTTGTTGGTGGGAAGTAAAAAAAAGGAGTACTCTTTGGAGCTAGACATTCTAAGGTTTCAAATTCCAGTCTACAACTTAAAACTGTGAGTCAGGAAAAGATTATTTTATTCTCTCAGGGCCTTTATTTTTTCATCTGCAAAATGGGATAAGAGAAGTATCTACTTTACAGAGGTATTGTGAAGAACAGCACTTGTCACATTATAACCACTGCCACCAATTCCAACTCTTACTTTAATGTAGAGTGAATTGTCCCACTGGGTTTCCAACACTGTACTGTTTAAACAAGCTGACTGACACATCTTTTTCTGTATGTTAACCATTTAGTTAGCAACTGAGTACCACCAAGGTTCCTCAATTAGCACATTACAGTAAATGCTGTAATAAATGATAATAATTATTTTAGATCATTGCAGGCTAAGTTAACACTCACGTATGGTGAAAACCAAGAGAGGCTTTCTCTAGTTATCTCTGAAAGACTGTGACTTCTGGAGGGAGGATGAGGGAACAAAGTTGCCTGAGACATACGTCTCAGAGTCAGAACTTTGAGATAAAAAGACATGCAATGAGTGACTTAGCGTAAGGATACCAATCCCAAATCTGGCAGATACCCACAAGCATTTCTACCACACTTGAGCCTTGAGAGTTTCTGGTAATAATGCCAGATATAAGAATTCCTCCAGCACTTTTCAAGGCAAGCTGACAAAACACATAGCAACTGCGCTAGAAAGCCAATTGCAATTATATATCCTCTCTCTTTCCCAGTGTGACTACATGGTTGTCTCTCCAGGAAAACCAAACATAGCCATTTACAATGGGAAGAAACAAGAATGCAGAATGTCTGCTTGTTGATCAATGTAAAGGATACCATGCATCACCTCTCCCCTACTGTTCAGTTTTCTTCTACCAAAATCAGCTATTCTTTCTATCATTTGTTTTGAACACACTCTGATTACAAGAAACATTCTGAAAGGTCTTTTCAAAGATACACACCGTCATCTGATTTTAAACTTACAGTTTCACCTCTACCTCCCAGCAAATAAATGGAAGGGGACTGGTCGCACTAATAAATACATCCTCATCTTTTGCCACTCACCAAAACATACCACCAAATTAGAAAAAGAATCCTTGAAAAATAATAAATTACATCAAGAAGGCACACACACAAAATGCAGAAAGTCCTATTTAGAAATCACAACATATTTTCCAGCATTGGCAAAACCATCTCTAATCTTTTTTCTTGACTCAGTCAATACTGGCTCTCCCACCTAGACACTAACTTAGCCAACAGTAGTGCCTTCATTTTTACTCAAATATGCTGAATGATACGTTAACATAAGAGGCTCATTAGTCTCATCATAATGAAGTAGCCAAACATAAGAAAAAGTCACAGGAATCTAATCAGTACAGAAAGATTCTATGCCATGGTGCATACAAAAGGAATATGCATTCCCAAGAGCTCAAACATAATGACCTTCTTGAAGATGATGCATAATGAGGCAACACTGGGTTGTATATACACAAGATTCCCATGAATCAGAACTGAGTGGATAAAACAAAAATGATGCCCGCTGATATGCCATATGACCTTGGGCTACCATTTAGACCCACTAAGCCTCAGTTCCTTCATCTTTAATATTACAACAACAACAACAGTATCTACTCTGTGAATGGAAGAAAATTTAAAGTACGGGTAGAGTAGAGGGACAGTGCAGGAGGGGAAGGCCCTCTATGAGGTGGAATGATTCTGTGACTGGGGTAATCGGGATGGGTGTGTCAGAGGCAATGAGATTGGCACAGGATAGAGCACGGTTTAGGGCTGTTGTATATAGGGTCGCTATGAATTGCAAACAACTAGATGGCTCATAACAACAATAACAATGTAAGTCAAGCAGCTGGTATAGTACCTGGAAAGTAATAAATGATGAGTTATTTCAGCTACTATGACAACAATTATATAATAATAAAAGGTTAAATTTTTATTTTTAAATAAACCAAAAGGAATATGCATTCAGAAACCATGAGAACAAAGACTATTTCTACTGCTAAACAAGGAAAAGATATATTTAAGCACAGAGAACTATAGGTATCTAAAGTTAGAGTCTATCTATACACTTGTCTTTTTATATGATTTAGCAATTTTCATACTGATTAGCAACAGTGCCAGATAAACCAAATTAAAATTTTCTCTCACAAAGAAAATTACATTCTTTTAAAAACCTTGCTTCAATTGTTTTCTCTTGCTAATACTTAAAAAAAACAAAAAACCAGCCAAAACTCCCTCAAAACTTATGTTGTCAAATAAGAAGATGCAGGGAAATCGGGTAGTGGTTGTTATCAGGTGCCGTCAAGTAGGACTCAAGACATGAACCCTATCTTGAGCCCTCCCCATCATCCCAGACTTAAGCCTACTGCTGCAGTCACTGTATCAATCCATCTTGTTAGGGATCTTCCTCTCTTTCACTAACCCTCCACCTTTCTAAGCGCGATGTCTCTTTCTAAGAAACAGTCTCTCGTAGCAATACGCCCAAAGTATGAGAAACAAAGTTTTGTTATCTTTGCTTCCAAGGAGCACTCTAGTAGTTCTGGCAGTCTGTGCGCTATTCAGTTTTCTTCTCCAACACCACAACTTGAAGGTATCAATCTGTCTTCTGTCATCCTTATTTATTACTGTCTAGCTCTCAGATACATAGCAAGTGATTGAAAATACTATGGCCTGAATGGGGCTCACTTTAGAGTTTTCAGACTAGTATCACTGCTTTTCTGCATTTTGGAGAAATCTCTGACAGCAGACTTGCCCAATGCAATACATCTCCTGATCTCCTAACTGCTGGTACCAAGGGTGCTGACTGTGGAGCCAAGCAAGACAAAATCATTGACAACTTCAATCCTTGCCATTCATCATGACATTGCCTATAGTGGCAAGGACCTCTGTTTTATTGATGTTGAGATATAATTCATATTAAAGGCTATAGTCCTTAATTTTCTGTAGCAAGCATTTCAGGTCCTCCTCATTTTTAGCAAGCAAGGTTGTATCATATGCGTAACACTGGTTGTTGATGAGCCTTCCTCTGATCCTGATGCCACATTCCTCTTGACAGAGTACAGATTAGTTCATATGGTCTCTTCAAAGGGTCAGAAGAAAAAATGTTTCTACCTCAAGTAGAGAGAGACTACATTTAAAATTGCTCAATCTTTAAAAAAAATTGTTTAGTTTAAATACTTGTATCTTAAAGTACCCAAGTACATAAGAACAAACAGCAATTGGACAGTAGGAACAAAACTACTTTCCTTCACTCATTATCAGTATACAGGCCAGTAGAACAAAATCCAGCTGTCTTCCCCCAAAAGTCCCTGGGTTGTATAAACCATTAGCACACGCAGATGCTGACTGATATGTTACAGGCTCAAGTACACAAAGAGGCATCTCAGAAGAAAGATGTGGCCTTGAAGAATTTTCTTCATCTCATTGCTATAAAGGGAGGTCTCGTGGCCTAGTGCGTAAGGAGTTGTGCTGCCAACCTAAAGGCAGGCAGTTTTAATCCTCCAGAGGCTCCTCAGGAAAAAGATGGGCAATATCCTCCCATATGATCTACTGCCTCTGAAAACCCATTGGAGGGTAAGTTGTCAATTGGTACATAACACCACCACCACAGCATAAAAATGACTCAGAGCTGATGCACTGATGGGTTTCTAAGGCAGTAAACCACAACCAGGGTGTTCTTTGGAGGCAAGGATGGTGGAACTTTGCCTCACATATTTGGGGCATATTGTTAGAAAGGGTCAGCCCTGGGAAAGGACCATTAAGCTTGGAAAGGTGGAAGATCAGTGAAAGATAGGAAGACCCTCAATGAGATGGATTGACACAGAGACTGTAACAATGGTCTCAATTATATCATGAAGATGGCACAGGATAAGGCAAGGTTAGGATCCAATATTCATAGAGTTGCTATAAGTCTTGTTGACTCAATGGTAACTAAAAACAACAACAAATCCTTTGAGAGGAGATATACCTTTCTCCAGTGGAGATGCGAGTGGATTCAAGCCAGTAGAGAGACATGGCCTTTGGGTTAGTAGGGCAACTCCTTACATATGCCATGAGCTTCCTTCTGAAAAACTAGCCACTGAAAATCTTATGGTATACATGTAGGGTCACTGAGTATTGAAATAAAATGAACAACTGACTTGGTTTGGGGTTCTTTTGCTCTTTGTTGAAACAGGAGTTTCTACTTCTGCCTCTTACTTCATCAGCAGGACCACAAGCCCAACCAAAAAGAATCTTACTATGTCCAGTGTGTGGCAGGATTACCCGGCTCCAAAGCCAACCTCAAAAGACCTACCTGCAAGGGAGCTCTGGTGGCCTAGTGGCAAGAAGCTGTACTGCAATCCCAGAGGAACACGGTTTGAATCCACCAGACACTCTGCCGGAGAAGGAGGCGCAATATCCTCCTGTACCAGTCAGATCTGATTTGACGGTACATGCACACAAAATTTAAAAAAAAAAAAAAAAAAGACCTACCTGCAACACAGGGCTATTGTCAAAGTTGTATGCGCTGGGCCTTCCCTCCAGGGTGGAAAAGGCCACGTTGCCACCAGACAGAGGAGAAATATCACTGAACTCATCCGTGCACAAGGCCTGCTGCTCATCTCCTCCTGTCCTGATGAAGCCTCGTTTTGCCTTTGCGTAGGTGTTCTGGCAGGAGCCACTGTAGTACTGGTAAGGGATCCAGGGCCCATCTTCCCGTGTGCGCTTGTAAATGGCAAAGCTCTCCGGGCGGCTGGTGTAGAACTTGAGGCGCACGTAGGTGATATCAAAAGCTTTCCCTGTGGGACAAGCATATCACAGTTCATCAGTCATATGTAGGAAGCAAAAGAAGGTCCCTCTAACCTCCATCTGGTTTGTAACCAGACACAGGATGCAAATCACTCTATACATGAGACCACAGAGGGTCCAGCACACAGCCCGTGACTGACAGCGACAATTTTCCTATGAGAAAGGCAAAGATAGTGAGATTCACAAACTGAATCATAAAAGTCCAGTTATGAAATAAGCTGTTCAAGTTTTGTTTATAGTGAAATACAACAGCACAGCATTGTACTGCTTAAGGAAAAACAACATTTAATAGAAAAATTTCTTTTTTAATGATGGTGCTGCAACAAGACCTTAATTGAAAGATTTAAAAGAAAAGATTTGCAGACTTCCCACAAGAGTCTCCTGGGTACTCTCAAGACCTGTAAGAACTCACTTTTTATGTGCTGTAATTTTAACTCCTTGATGAGTCTCTGAACTATTCTTCTACTTATCAATCAGCGAAAGAAAGACATTTGAGAGACAATGACAGTAACTGGGAGACAGACAAAGGAGTAAAGCAGGAAAAGAGACTGAAAAAAACTAAAACCTCAACCTACTTTAATAGCTGAAGAAAAAATAGGGGGTAAAAAAGGAAAAGAAAAAAATGAGGCTTAAGGAGGAATTGTCTGAATGTATACAAAAAGGGGTGAGTATCTGAGAAGTGGGCACTGAGCAAGGCAGTGTGAGGAAAGGAAGGAGCCAATGGGCTGGGATATCCCTGGATAAATGAAGGCAGGGTGGGGGTGGGGAGAGGAAATCATCACGTCATAGGGTCATGCAGTTCCCTGCAAGATATGATGCTGGGTTTGGGATATCCTGGTCAGGGTATCTTCAGGTGGGTAAACAAGATCACGTACAACTCATTTTCATCTCCATTCACAGACTAGGTCTATCTTGGAAGGGATCTATTCCTGGCTACATCTACACTGCCATGGGATCAATTTGATCTACAAGCCACTTGAGGGTGTAAATCTATACTCAGTCCTATATTATATATACTGGGGAGCATGGATGTGTTAGATATAGGGGTCCTTGCATTCCAGGAGCGTATAGACTTTTCCAAAAAAGATTAACTCCAAAGGAACTCCAAAACACACATCCCCTATGAAACTCACTAATCAGGAACCCACCACACCGCATGTCCTAATTTCTTTGCCTGGGAGCTGCCTGTGACTCTATGCCCTCTCCTGCACCTCTCAATGCAGCACAGGGATCTGCCTCTGTGCATGGCAGGTGTGCTGCTGTCTAGCTCATGGAATTAGGTAAATATGTGAGATCAACTGAGGGGAAAGGAAAGTTCATCTAAACTGTGTGTCCAGGCTACATTCTCCCCATCAGCTGTATCTGCAATAAAGCTGGTAGTAGGCGTCATATGGTGGCATAGACCATAAGAAGCTGCACTGCTGATCCAAAGGCTGTCCTTTCCTGGAAGTTCAAAGCCACCAGTGACTCTGCAGGAGAAAGATGGGCAATCTCTTTTCATTTGATTTACAGTCTTGGAAACCCAATGGAGGATCAGCTATGAGTCTGTTCATTTCAATGGCAATGAATGAGGAATGATACGTGATTCCCTTATTTCTCAATTGTTTCAGATTTTAGAAGAGAAGCAGGTTGAGGGGCCTGTGCTCTATACACATAACAGAGTCCCTGAGTGGTACAAACATTTAACGTGCCTGGTTGCCCTATGGAAGGTTAGAGGTTTCATCAATTCAAAGGCATCTTGGAGGAAAGTCTTGCTGATCTTTTGCGGGGGATCTAAGCCCACTCTGAAGTACAGTTCTTCTCTAATGCATACGGCATCACCACGAGTCAGAATTGACTCAACGGCACCTGGTTTGGGTTTTTGCTTAGGAGTTCCTATGTAGTATGCTTATTTGTTTAAATTGACAACACACATTTCTACATATATGATCTTAAACATAATGCCATGTGATATAATGGAAAGACGAAAGGGCTATGCATTGTGAGACCTGAGTTCAGGTCCTGGACGCTTCACTTACTCCTTGTTATTGCTATGTGCTACCAAGTTGGCATTAACTCACAGCTGATTCTCTGGTGGGTTTTTAGAGACTGTAAATCACAAGGGAGGAGACAGTCCATCTTTCTCTCATGGAGCAGCAGTGGATTTGAGCCACATACCTTTGAGGTGGCAGGGCAATTCCTTACCCACTAGGCCACCAGAGTTCTACTCTGGCATCTCCTCTGTAAAAACCAAACCAAATGCACTGCCATCAAATTGCTTCTTATGCACAATGGTCCTCCATCTGGTTTCTAAGGCTGTAAATCTTAACTGGAAAAGACTGCTCATCTTTCTCTCTCAGAATGTTTCATCTGAAATGCCTGAGATGCTCGGTCTTTAGGTGAGCAGTACAATACTCTACACCACTATTAGATCTCTTCATCCTCGCCTCACTAACTCAAGGAGTTCGTCAGAGATTAGGTACAAAGTTGATACCTGATACACTGTAAACTATACAAATATGGCACCATCACAACAGCATTTATAAAGAAAATACTTGAGCTAAGATTCTGCAAATTTCAACTCAGAAGCTTATTGCTATGGAGTTGGAATCAACTCATAGCTGACCTTTCATTGGGTTTCAAGGACAGAAAGGAGCATGAAAGGCAACTGCCCACCCTTCTCCCACAGAGCCACTGGTGGTTTTAAACCACCCAAGTAGTGTGGGCTTTGGGTTAGCTGGGTAACTGTCTATGGGTTACTCCACCAGAGTGTCCTCAAACCCTACAGATGTTAACTGATAATCTCTGATGATACCACCAACTACCTGGCACAGTCTCTAAAGTATAGTATATACATCTGCATCCTCTGTCTACTATGCCAATGATACTTTGTTTGGACCCAGATCATAGAAATATGGTTTATACACACCTTCTGGGTTTTATGGTTCTTCTTTTCATTTGTTTGTTTATTTTCTTAAATGTATGTTTAATCTGTATTTCTTTGCTATGTCAAGAATTTCAAGACATTGCCTTCAAAGAAGGGCAAGGTTATACATTACAGTATCTACAGCATTCCAAAGACTCATTATCTAAAACATTATAAAATAGCAAAACAATTAAGTATTATTCAGGAGTAGGTTTACTCACTAATCTGTGGATTACAGATTACCCTTAATTTTCCCCTCTCTCTTTTTCTATTATGACATCACCTTGTTCTGTAGCAAACCAACTTGGGCATATGAAAGAAGGTAAAACGGAATTCAGGTATTCTGTATTCCAGACCAAGTCTGCACCACCAAACCACACTCTAAAAGAAGCAAGCATAACTGGCTGCACTTTCTGCCAAAGATGCAGAGACAGATGGTAGAAAGCATTAAGCTCAAAGTCACCTAGCTTGCTAATTCTGGCTTCAGCCCCTCACTGGCTCTGGGCCTCATTTTCAGAGCCATTCTTGTCTTTCTTTCTTTTTTTCAGAGCCGATATTTTCAATTCAACTTCTAGTCACAAATAGAAAGAGAAAAAGGAGGACTTTGGCAATTTCCAAAGGAGGCTCACACACTTCCTGAACGAAAAGGTGGCCGTGTGGACTGCCCTCAGAGATGAAGTTAATACAGTAGTGGACACAGACAAGTGCAACTCACACAATAAGATCTATGACAGAGGAAGTACCCAGGTCATTTAATCCAGATTTATGACTTCAAGGAAAGATACCTAGAGGAAGTGATATCTAAATCTAAGACATGAAGAATTAGCTAAGCAAACAGGGATGGGTGGTTCAACACTTAGAACAGCATATATGCTGAATAAAGAAAGTGAAGAAGATACAAGACGAATCCAAGTTGTACAGTGTAGCTAGACCTGGAGGAGTGGCTGGCTAGAGATGAGGTAAAGATTAGATCCTGCCAAGCCCATGTTATAAGGAAACTTAAAGGCAATGGCAAGCACCGAAAAATTTACACAGGAAATATGATTTATGCCTGAGTTTATGCAGGAAATATGATCAGATTTTTAGAAAGATCACTGTGGCCACAGTGTAGAGATTCGGCTGAAAGGATAGGAAACAGATCAGAAGATATGTCAGTATTTTAGGAGTGAGGGCAGTGGCCTACTCAAGCTGAAATGCAGGGAAATGAGTGGACTGAATGAGATTTAGGAGACAGACATTAATACAACTTGGCACTAATGTGGGGTGGGTGAGGGTAGTAGCCATTTGCAAAGGTCTGTTGGTATTCTGTCTCATTGTCAATGCGTCTTTTTCTTCTTCCATCAGGTGGACAATTAATAATATTACTCTGATGTCTAGTTAAAGCATGTGAATGGAGAGAAATACCATTTAGTGAACCAGAGGCTGCGTATGGGGAGGGATGAGAAGACGAGCTCAATGTGTGTGTCACACAAGTGATAGTCTAGTAGTGAGTTGGACAGGAGTATCTGAAGGTCTGAGATGTCTAAGGAAAAACTATAGATTAGGGATTCGTCAGAACAAAACAGTACATGAACATTGTTGTTGTGTACCACTGAGTCGGAACCAACCCATAGCTGATCCTCTGGCAGGTTTTCAGAGGTAGTTAATCACATGGGAGGAGACTGCTCATCCCTCTCCCACAGAGCAGCTGGTAAGATTAGAACCACGTGCCTTTGGGAATGCAGCGGTAAGCAGTATACTGAAAATCAGGGTACGGTTGAGACCAACTACGCAACTGGGTTGAGTAAGAAGAAAAAGAGTGGCTTCTGAGACCACAGTGAGGCACATGTACATTCAAAGTATAGACAGAAGATGAGACAACAAAGATGACTTAGAAGAAGAAGCCAGGCAAAAAGAGCATATGAAGGGTGCAAATATCATGGAAATTAAGAAAAGAGGGCTTTAAGGAGGAAATTATCAATGATTAAAAATTTGTCCGCAGATTAAATTAAGATCACAATGGTGGAGTTTACTTTTGGCTGGAAACTTCAAGTCTCTGTAAACTTTCATTAAAACTGATTTAAAAAAAACCAACAGAATCTCACAAAAAAAAAAAAAAACAAAAGAAGAAGAAGAAGGGCATTGTGACGTATGGTCAGTTAAGAGCAGTTCCAGAGGCAGCACAGAGGCAGGCTGAAGTTGAATGGCAGACTAGAATTGAGAAAGTAGACAAGTGAACATCGACAACTCACTGTAACTGTCTAAAGAGAGGAGAAAAAGAGGATAATATTTGCAGGGACATAAAGACAAGGGAGCGTTTTCATCTTTTTAAAAAAAGTGACTGGGGAGATGAGTGTGTACTAAATGCTCCTGTGCTAGAGTGATAAACCAAAATTATAGGGCAGCAAACATGGAATTCAATGCTGGTGGAAGGGTTGGATTCTTACAGGAGAAAGTACTCCTCTTACATGTGGAGGGAAGAACAGATGCACTGGCAAGCAGCTTTTGGAAAGCTGTGAATAGAAAGCTTTTTTAAGATGTCTTTGTGGAGGTGTGGTTTTATACAGGGGCTCTTAGCACCCCCTTTACAGGGTCAGCACAAGAGAGGAAGACTCTCAACGAGATGAACTGACAAAGTGACTATAATAATGGGCTCAGGTATCGAAGAGATGAAGAGGATGGCACAGGACAGGGCGAGGTACATACAGACCTGTTGTGCAGAGGATCGCTAAGAGTCCTAGTCAACAAGATCTAGCATATGCGTGTTCTCTTGTATTTCTCTACTCTCTATCTGTCCATCCTATTTACTTCACAGATGACAAAATAAGAAGGTGCAATCAATAGATGAGCAGAAACTGGACCCAGGTCTCTTGGTTTCCATTCTAATGACAGCTACTGCACTATCATCATGTTCTTGCTGTGTGCTGTTGACTCGTAACTAATGCAGAGCAGATCCTCCAGTGCATTTTCAGAGGTGGTAACTCACATGGAAGGAGACTGCCCATCCTTCTCCCACAGAGCAAGCAGCTGGTGGATTTGAACCACCTGCTTTTGAGACTGCAGCACAGCTTCTTATCAGAAAGCAACCAGAGCTCCTTATCATCACGTTGTAGGAGGAACAATATTAGAAAGTATGACTGAAAGGTCAAGCAGCAGTCCCTGTAGGTGCAAATGGCTAACATGCTCAGTTTTTATATAAAAGGTTGATTGGTTCAACTTTGCCCAGGGGCACCCTGGAAAAGAAGCTTGGCATTCTACTTCCAAATGCATCCACTAATGAAACTCTGTGGAGCACAATTCCACTCTGACACACATGGGGTCGCCATGAGTAAGAATCCAGCCAACAACTGGCTTTAAGAAAGAATAAAGGTAAAGCAGCCAAGCCAAACAACTACGGAAATCAGAAAGCACAACCCTAGAATAGATTTTAGCAACTATAGGCACTGAAGGGAGCACTGGTGGCGTAGCCTTTTTAGGAACTCACTGCTAACCCAGAGACCCTGCCCCTCTTGGTGGTTCGGATCTACCAGTTGCTTCCTGGGAAAAGCCGTCTTCTCCTGTGCCTTTTACAGACTTGGAAACCCACTGCAGGGTCAATTATAAGTAGTTCCAACTCAATGGTGTCAGAGTTACAAGTAGAACCTCTTCTAACCTCACAGTCATGCACATAAAAACTAACCGTGAATATACGTAGCTCTGGAAAATATTTAGCTTCTGAATATTCCACAGCCCTACCACCACCACATTCCTTCCATAAACAAAAAAAGGGGAAGGGGGGAAAGAGGGGAGGGAGAAAGAAAAAGCTTCAAGTGCAGATGTTTAGAATGAAGCACACAAAATTAACTAATACTTCCTGCTCCAAATCCTACGGTCCAAACTGGCTGAGGGAATGAGAGAGGGGAGGGGGCCAACACAACAATGAGAATTCTGCCTTTGTTCATGCAGGGCCAAGCCAAGGAATTCTGCTTAAGCCTCCTACATGGTGAAGTATTTCTAATCTCTAAGAGTAGGGGAGAAACCCTTCCTGTCTTAGAACTGGAGTCAAGTACTAACTGCTGGAGAACATAAATGCTTCTCTGTTGTGTGCAGCTCAGAAGAATTCCATGAGGCTCTTGTGAAACAACCTCCTTTATAGTGGAGTCCTGAATGACAATGGCTATGCACATTTTTACAAAATTTCAAAGTGCCCTTCCATGACCTGGGTTGGAAGAAGAAAACTAGTTTGTTCTAGTTCTAAAGTGTCAAACGAGGAATCTCTGATTCACTATTGTTCTTATTTGTTAACTCCTTAGGAATCATAAAAGAGAGAAGCAATCCTTGTAGTGAGGCTTGATGTTAAGGATATAAACTTTTAATAAAGTCATAGCACATAAAGTCAATTAGAGAGGGCCGATGTTTAGACTACTAAATGGGATTCTCCAAACAGTTAACACAAAGGGGAATCACGGAAAGCAACTATTTGAAAACGTTTCCAACGTTAGCATAACTGCTGGCTGAAACAAGAGTTCCCAGGACAACGTGTACAGCTGCATACCAGCTGTTATTGTTCCACCTCGGCAGACAGATTGCACAAATACAGCCTCACTGATCAAGATGACCCAGGGCCAAATTAATGCTGAATATGGGATCCTGGAACAGACACAGATGCGTGATGATCAAGTATGAAGAGGAACCAATGAACACATCCAAATGCCATTCCAACTGCAGAAGGGGGGAAAGGGGGACCAGTCTTAATTGACCCAAAACCCCAAGATTTTTAGATGGTGCAGTGGGCACAGGTGTTAACTACAAAAGGAACCTTAGTGGACTAGTGTGTTCCATGGTGGACTACTAACTAGACTGTCAGAGGTTCAAATCCACCAGCAGCTCTTTGGGAGAAAGATGGGCAGTTTCCTCCCATAATAATGTATAGTCTCAGAAACCTGATAGAAATTCACCGTGACTCAGAACTAACTTGACAGCAGTGGGTTTTGCTGTCAGGTTAAACCAAAGGCAGGAGTCATCTGAGTCTACCCAGAGGCGCCTCCACAGAAAGCTTTGGTAATACAGCTTACAAAGAGCCAGGACTGTAAACCCCCCAGGGAGCACAGTCCTACTCTAGCAAGTAAGACTTGGAATTGATCTGATGGCAAGTGTTTTACTTGCCTAAAGATCAGGACCAGGTAACAATTTGTTCTATTAAACATAAATTCATCATGAATTAAAAGCAACTCTACAGCAACTCGCAACTGCCTGCTGAGGGCTGGTTTCTGTTGGCTAAAATGTGTTTTCAAAGTAGACTGCTTTTAAAACCTTGCTATCCCATACCATTCCCTTATCCCTTAAATGTCAGTAATCTGATTTCATGGTCACTTTCTTGTCAATCCATCAAACGCCAAGGAGTACGAGGAGCTGTCTCCTAGTGAAAACCCCAATTATAAATGAATGCACGTAACTCCTATGGGTTTAAATAAACCCATAATTTTAAGATAGATTTTATTTTTTCAAGGTAGATTTTTTATAACCAATATAATTTCCTTTACAATTTGAGAACTCTTCCCTACCAAATGAACAAAAGGTTTCCACGTTCATCCAGTAATCACTTCCTTTCTCACTTGTGTCCATGGCAATTACAGAAAGGCACACAAGGATGGGCAGAGCTCAGCTGGGCAGTTTCCATCCTAAACGGATGCAAATTAAATACAAAGAGGCAGAGAGGTAAAAGACAAAGATAATCATCTCGGGATTTATGCTATGCCAAAAGCTATTAATAAAAATAATAGTGATATGTCTGTAAGACTAAGAGAATTAAAAACTTTAGAAAAGAGTAGAGTGATGTGTTGTTGCTTTGTACCAGTGAGTCAGAATCGACCTACTGCTGACCTGTCAGCAGGTTTTTAGAGACAATAATCTCAGGAGAACAGACAGCCCATCCTTCATCCATGGAGTAGCTGGCAAACAGTGTGCCTTTGGGATTGTACCACAGATTCTTACCACTAAGTCACCAGAGCTCCCAGTGTGATCCAGCTTGCCTGAAGTGATCTACGCAGAGACAGATTCATGATATCCTAGGGAAAACTAGATTATTTCCATAAAGTATCAAGCTGAAAATCCAAGCCAAAGAAGACAGATCTGTTCTACCCTCTTCACCTTCCAACCATTTCTTTGCGCAATGGCTGTGGGAGTTGATGGCTATGCTCTTTCTGAGCAAGCCTCAATAAACAGGATCTCTGTGTTTGGGTTGTTTACTTTCAGTATCCAAAAACAGCTTTTACTCCTCAGTAAGCTGAATGCTCCAAAATCATTTCACTTGAAAGTAATTAAACATGAGTTCATAATATAGTCATTAAAAAAAACAGAAAGGGAATCTTTAAATAATTAGTAGATTATCAAGCATGTTTGGAGGTTCATTTCAAACAGGCACTACACATATTTTCCACTTAAAGATAAATTCTAAAACTCACTGCTATCAAATCAGAAGCAACTCAAAAGGGGCAGATTTTGCCTTAAGACTATACATCACATAAGAAGAGATTGTCTATCCCCTTCCAGCAGTCACTGGGGCCTTTGGTTAGCAATGCTACTTGCTACAGACGAAGGCAACTAGGGCTTTCCCATTACTAACAAGGAATCTTTACATCTTTGACATCTCATTCACACTCACATACACAAGATATTCCCAAGTGAAACTCTAAGCCAATAACAAGGACATATACCTTAGTAATTCAACCCTCACTCTTCTATGTCTTCAGTACCAGTCTCCTAATTCAGGCTAGTAGGTCACAAGCATGCCTGACATCCTTGAGCTGAACTCAAAAGAATGAGGCCAGCTTTTACTCCCACTCATCCAAGTGGAGGCAGGAAAGACAAAAGAAATCTACTTTCTGTGGAAGAACCAAGAACTCTATCTTCAGGGAATTGACTGAATTGTAGGATATAAAGGGAATTCATGTGTACCCAGCCATTCTGCTGAATCCTGTTAGGTCCAGTAGATTTCTTGTGGAGTATCTGGGACTGTTCTATGTATAGGGTTATATCCTTTGAATAAGGACGGTGTTTCCTTCTGTCTTGCCTATGTGGATGTCCTTTATTTCCCTTTCTTGCCTTGTTGTTCTAGCAAGGACTTCTCATACAATACTGAAATAACATGGCCCCCTCTCTATCACCCTTCTGAGTCAATACTGGATTGGAAGTACTATCTCACTCGAGCAATAATGGTACTGACCAATAAACAAAATGATGGCAAGAATGTGATATTAACACATGGTCTTCACCATTACTTGCTATAAACCAGAGAGCTGGATAATGACTAAGGATGATAGAAGAATTGATGCCATTGAGTTTTAGTGCTGGAGTATTGAATATACCATGAACTGCCAGGAGAAAAAACAGGTTCATCCTAGAGAGGGTGAAACCAGGTTGCCCCTTGGAGGCAAGGATTTTGAAGCTTTGTCTGACACACTTTGAGCACATTGCAAGGAGGGACCAGTCCCTGTAGAGAGACATCATGTTTGGAAGGGTGGAGGGACAACACAGGAGAAGACAACCCTGGATGAGATAGATCGATTCAGTGACTGAGATAATGAAAGTAGATGTGTCAGAGACAATGAGCTTGGCTTAGGATACAGAAGGGTTCAGAGCTGTTGTACACAGGGTCACTATGAGTCACAAGCAACTCAGTGGCACATAACAAAAATGGAGAGAATGCCTTTGAGCTATAGGGTAGGAGAAGAGTACTGTGCATTCCATGGACTTCCAAGAGAACAAATCTGGAGAAAGCACAGCCAAGTAGAGTGCTCCTTGGGGGGGGCAAAATGATAAAGCTTCACATCACATACTTCAGGCATGTTGCTAGGAGGTACTATTCCTCGGAGAGGGACATGATGGTTGGAAAGGGAGGGTCAGCACAGGAGAGGAAGACCCTCAATCTGGTGGACTGACATGGCAACTGCTACAATGGGCTCTAGTGTATCAGGAAGTGTGAGAATGGCATAGGACAGGGATCAGATCTGTGGTTCAAAGGGTCACTATCGGTCACACTCAACTTGATGGCACCTCACAACAACAACCATGGAGAGAAAATAATTACTACACAATACTGATGGGACTGCAAAAAGGTACTATGGAAAATGCTATTGTACTTCCTTAAAAGCTTGAAATACAAACAGTACACGGTGCACCAATTCCATTCCTAAGGAGGCACAATAGGGAAGTAAGCCCTGTAACATGAATGCACATCAATGTGCACTATTATTCACAATAGCAAAAAGATGGAAACCATCCATGCAAGGGCCCTTGAATTGACAGACAACAAACACGAGATACACACACAATGAAATATTATGCAACATTAAAGAATCATGATTAATCTATAAAATAGCTCATAATAGGTGTGAATCTGGAGGACATAATGCTGAGCGAAATAAGTACTCACAAAAGAATAACTACTGCATGAGATCACTTATATAAAAACTTAATAGGTTTATACACAGATAGAAATATTCTTTGAAGGTTACTACTGGTCTTTTCCTGTCTGGAGCAAAGGAGAATGAAGCAAACAGCAGATTCAAAAGAGCATCTGTGCAAGGACCAACAGTCCACAGAACGCAATCGAGAGCTAGATGGTGTCCACCTATCACAACTGTCCACACTGGCCAGGGCCACAGCAGAAGGTCCCAGTGAGAATGGGCAAAAATTGTAGAATGAAATTAAAATACTGAAAATAAAATTCTTAAAAAAATAGGCCAAGTAGATGGGTCTAAATGTCAATGGAAAACGAAAACTCAAACTCATGGCTATCCAGTTGCAATCAGCTTGTATCTGACCCTCCAGCAGGTTTCCACGGCTGCTCACCTTTCCCCCTTAGAGCTGCTGATGGACTCAAATCACCAAAGAAACTTATCCTTTGGGCGAGCACCTCAACTTCCTATGGACTATGGCACTAAAGCTCCCTAAGAAGAGACTAGAAGAAATCTCAAATTATTGTCTTAAGGCAACCTTCCAACTTGAAACTGACGGTATTCCTAGAGGGTAATTCTCAACCAAACAACAGACAGGCCTAAAGAGTAGATATTAAAAAAAAAAGGAAAAATCACTAGGAAGAACATGCTCCTTGAAACCAAAAGGGCAACACTAGTCTAATAAAAAATGAGATGGCAGGAAAAACTGATGAATGGAAATAGGGGACTCAGGGAAGAAATGAGGAGAGTGCTCATTGCAGAAATTGCAACCAATATTCTGGAACACACTGTGCATGAATTACTGATTGGTAAACTAGTTTTCCATGTATGCTTGCATCTAAAGCAGAAAAAAATGTTCAAAAATAAAGAACGAAAGAAAGACAGGGTATCACTTGTGGAGTTTATAATTACTTGGGTAGTGTGAGTGAGTAGGGAAAAGATAAAAAGTGAAAATGGTGTATGCCAGATGATACATGGCATGATAAAATAGGAAGTAAGTATGAGGATGGAAAGCACAGAAGAGAGGGTGATATTTTAAAACAGACTTGAAGAAGTCAAACAGTGAGAAATCTGGGGGAAGAGCATTCTAGGAATGGTAAATGCAAATACCCTGGAGCAGGAGCTTGCTGGCAAGTTCCAGGGAGTAAGAGGGAGGCCAATCGGCTGAAACAGGAGTGAGTAAGAAGGAAAGTGTTAGTGGATGAGGTCAGAGAAGCTGGGGGAGCAAAGGGCTGTCCCTCTCCTGGGCCATTGTAGGAAGTGTGGTTTTCACTCAGAATGGGATGAAATTCAGTGGAGGGTTTATGCTTGCTTGTTTGTTTTGTTTTGTTTTACAAGAGAGTAACATGACTAGTATTTTTAAGAGATCACTTTGGCTGCTGTACTGACAAAAGACTAAAGAGAAGCAAAACTACCTGGGCAACATCTGCAATCATCCAGGCACCACGTGGTGGTGTGGTCAAGGATGGAGGTGATGGACAGCGATCAAACTTGAATATATTCAGAGGCCGGAGCAGATCAGTCTTTCTAATGGTCAGAATGTGGAGTATAAACTTTGGCTTAAACAACTGGAAAGTTGAAGGTGACATTCACTGAGATAGCAATTATAGAAGAAACAATTTGAGAGAAGGAAATGAGGCAGCTGGGGCTTGGTTTCAGATGTGTAAAGTTTGAGCTGTTTATGAGACTTCTGAGTGGAGACGTCAAATCATCTAACAGATAGAAGTACGTCTGGAGTTTAGGGGAGAGGCAGGACGGTGACATATGGAAGGCATCAGCATAGAGTGATTACTTAAAGTCATGGAGTTAGGTAACACCCTGAGAGTGGTACATGCAGACGAAAGGTCTATGGATTAGGTCCTGGGACAGATACACTAGTATTTAAAAAATGAAGAAGCCAGTAACAGGAAAAGCCACTGAAATAGAATAGAATTCTGAAAGTAGAAGTTTTTAAAAAACTTTTCAAGGACAGAATATGCAATTGAGTCAAAGATCCAAATTGAGAAAGGTGAAGACTGAGAAGTAGGCATTGCATTTAACCACCTTGAAATCACTGATGATCTCCACAACAATTACACAATAGACAGTAGTATAGAATGTCTGACAGAACAAGGAAAACTGCAAAGAGCTAATAGAGACATCATTCCAAGTAATTTTGCTGTATTAGAGAGTGCAAGGAAGAATTTCTTTTTACGATTATTATGAGGGAGCTCCGGTGGCCTAGTGGCAAAAAAGCTGCACTGCAATCCCAGAGGTGCTTGGTTCAAATCCATCAGATGCTCTG
>NW_006399811.1:14668645-14693645 GCF_000299155.1 Elephantulus edwardii | reverse complement strand
AGAGTTGGTACCAGAAACAATCTTTTATGTCTATTTTCCCCCTAGCAAAAAAGATTAGCAGTTAAAACACTCAGGACAATGGCTTTAATTCCTTTCAAAAAGCTAATCTGTACTGATAATCCTTAATGCTATATGGAAGCATGAAACAGCTAAGTAGAACAAGAAAAAACAGGAAAGCTGCTGGGAAAATGCACACCAGTTTTCTGATGGTACCCCCTCGCAGCTTCCACACCCCAGCTGGAGGCTTAAAGGTGGCAATACCAATAAAATGGAGGCAAGGGGATTAATCAAGTTGAGTAGGAACAGTCACTGGGATGGCAGGAAAATGACACGCTGAAAATGGTAAATAAAATGGAAAAAGCGAGTAGATCACATTTAGATCTCTATGAGAAGTCCCCTCCCTTGTTCTCTGGGCTAGGAATTCAGTCCATCATACAAGGCCTCCTTGTACTCCTGCTCTTCTGAGCGGATGGACAATTTACATCACGAAAGGACCCTGCCAGCTGGCACTCTCTTTACAAGAGACTGATTGTGAGCAGATGCCTTCATAAGATAAGTATAAAGGAATACACCCCCTCTTCATTTTTCATTCATCCACCCTCTTTGCAGGGGAATGGAAATGCCCTCTCTTCACACTCTCCTTTCGAAACCAAAGTCTCTGTTCTTCATTTTTTTTCTCCCATCAGCTGTGCCTGAACTTGTTATTCTATTCCTGATTAAATTACGGGCCTCACCAAAGACCTAAACTCCAAGGAACTCTCTCTCAGACTATTAACAAATAGGGTATTTGCTTATTTTTCCTAATGACTTGGATTAAAGATGAGTATTTCCTATGATAGCCTCACATGATAACTAACCACAATAAAGAATCTAAACTTTCAATCAAAAATCAGTTGAAACTTTTGAAACATTTATTGATTAAATAATCAAGTTTCAATAAATTTTTCCTAATTAAATTAACCTTCCCTCTAATGTATGTTATAACTCAGAAATTTCTGTTTTAAATGTCTCTTCCATTGGAAAGAATTTGACAGGTAAATATATAAATGCCCCTTTCCAACAGGGAGGCATTTTTTGCGATCATTCCAAAAATTACTGTATATAGTATGTATGAGCCAGACTCAGTGAAGAGGTGTTTAAGGGTAAAGAGATCAACTATTTATATAACATATTTCAGATAGGTTGGTCAGATTCCTCGTACTTCAAAAACATGAATGCTTCTTATCTGCTTTTCCCTCTACATTGAATGCAAACATTTAGCAGGGATATCAGAAGAAATGTTCTTCAAATCCATCCTTAGCCATATTTCAAACAGAGCTACAGCTCTCATCCATGGGAGTATTTCACATGCTCCCACAATGGGACTTATTCTACCTTTCTATTTACATTCTGGAGAACGGCCAAAATCCTTCGGAGCTCTCTTTGATCCAATGCCAAAGACTTGGTATCCAACACCCAACTAGAAGAAATTCTCAGAGGAGCTCCATGACTAAAAAGGAGCTAAGATAGAGATGAAAAAAGACTAGACTAGATGCTCACCCTAGCTCACATCATTTCCCAGCTTGAGAATCTGGCTTGGCTACCTGGCCTAATGCAAACTCCTCAGGCATATTATTGCAAGGCCTTCAAAGTCTCAGCAACTGTGCTTCATTTATGGAGAATGCGTCTCCAAACTATTCTACAAGTCCTCGCTGTAAACTGAAACCTCTACTCCAGTCCTACTACCTTTACTTACTTCTTAGTATCAAGTCATTCCTGAGCCTTCACTCTTTCCAAACCTTACATGCCTTTTCCCAAGCTTGGCTCAAGTACCCCTGTCTCCATAACACTTTCAACTCACTCTTCTAAACATATATTACTTAAAATCCAAACCTCTTAATTCAATAGTGGAGAATCCAGGACTTTGTGTAAGTTTTCTTTCCCTCAAGAATTTAACTTACTCAAAAGAAAGAACTCTATCAACTTTTTGTTGTTGTCACTAGTTCTCATTCAATTGGCTCCAGCTCATGACGACATCATACATTACAGAACAAAACATGCCTGGCTCTCAACTACCTTCAGGACAGTGGATGTTAGGATGCCCTAGTTGTTAGGATGTCCAACTTCATTTTTTGCCACTGTTATGTGTTTTGAGAGCATGCTACCCTACCGAAGGTATCTTCCAGGCCCATATAATAATGTTCTGTTGTGATTCAGTGGCTGATTTTCAGATGTAAGTCATCAGGCCTTTTTTTCTAGTCTTAGTCTAAAAGCCCTTGTTGAAATCTGTCCACTCTGGGTAACTACTATTAGCAGGTTTCAGTGAGATAGATTCCAGTATCACAGGCATATGCAAGCAATTGTCAGATGGTGATGGATCTCGTCTAGAGCATATATAACAGGGAGACACCTGACATTGTAACCATGAACATATATATGTACATACACAGAAAAAAAACACTCTGAAATTAAAGTTTGCTAAAATACTACTACTTATGGTAACCAATTTTCAATTCATTTGTTAGAAAATGATGGTCACACAACTCACTAAACTCATTTTATCATATTAGGAAGTTGTGACTACAATTTGAAAAGTAATGTTCTATTCTCCTTAGGGCATTGTCCCAGCACTAAATGTTTACTGCAGATGGACTTATCCACCATATACAACAGATCAGAATGCCACAAAGAAACAAAATTTTCTGGGTATTGGTGTAACACTTATGATGATGTCTTTCAAAAATCTGGGACAATTTTAGTTTGGGATAAATTTTACTTCCTCACTGGGACAGAGTACTCAAGTACATGATTCCACCTTTTGATGAGAATAAGCTAACTCTTGGTGCCCATACAGTAGACGAAGCTGTCCTATCTCCAGGCACTAAATACATAAGCAAATGCCTCCACCCACATCAAGCCACAAGTGACAAATGACACATAATGTTTCAGAGTTAAGTCCATCAGTGGCAACAAAGAATGGATTTTCTGCTCTTGCTTCTAGCACTTGACAAAATGAATATCTGGATCCTTTTGAAAATTAGCCCAATCTACAAAACAGTGGAGCTAAACTGAACTCCCACCATTCTGTCAGCTCAGGCATTCTTCCATAGAGTTTAGAACAAAGACCCCATTGAGTTAGGCATGTAGGCGGATTAGAACTGCACTGCAGCCATGTAGCACATCACTGCAGAGGGAGTCCACGCTGCTAACACATCACAGGATACTTCTCTGGAGTTACCCTCTTTCCTTCTTCCTACAGAGATACAATTTCAAGTGACACTTGAAAACAGTACAGAAAACAGGTGTGTCATTTAGCATAAAACAATCCAGTTTATGTATTTTTAAATGGATACAGGCATCTCAGATTTTGTTGTGGAATATTTAATGCTGTTTAACTCCTCTTAGTTCTGTCCTAAAATACCCAGGCTAAGTGGCACAAATATGTGCTGAGTGTCAAACACTCAAAGTTCTTAAACGTTCAGTAAGAACCTAAAAAGAAAATCTCCCTTGTTGCTGTCAAGTCAGAACAGACTCACAGCTAATCCTCTAGAAAGTTTTGAGAGACTAAATCTCAGTAGAGGAGATTGCCTATCTTTCTCCCATGGTTCTGCTGACAGATTTGAAACACCTTAGAAGTGTGGCCTTTCACAGTGCAATTCCCTACAGAAGAGGCCAATGAGCTCTACCATGGAAAATATGAGATGTCTGAGAAAGGTGGAACTCAAGAACATTTTTTAGTATGGGAACAGTCAAACCAATTATCACCCATTTTCTGTTTATAAATTTGAAAGCATATTTACATTTCTTAGTGGCAGTTATTTTGCAATTTAAAGAACTCTGGATTGCATGCCCAGAGTAACTAAGCATATAACGGTGATTGTGTTAGTCTGTTTACAAAAAACTGCACAATCTAAAGGTTGCTGTTGCTGTTAGGTGCTATCAAAACAAGTATGACTATTCATGACCCTATGAACAAATACGTGAACCCTGTCCTATTCTGTGCCATCCTCATCACCTGATACACTTGAGCCCATTGCTACAGTCATGTGTCAATCCATCTCATGATGGGTCCTCCTCTCTTTCACTCTCTACCTTCCCAAGCATGATGTCACTTTCCAAGGAACAGCCTCTTCTAGCAACATGCCCAAATTAGACAAGATGAAGTTTCACCATCCTTGCCTCTAATGAGCACTTGGGCTGAACTTTTCCCAAGATGTATCTGTCTGGTACTTTGGCAGTCCATAGGCTATTCTCCAACATCATAACTCAAAGGCATCAATTCTTCTGTTCTCCATAGTCATTGTCCAGCTATCAGATGCATAGCAAATAATCAGGAAAGCCCACTGTCAGAGATCTTTCCAAGTTACTGAGGAGCAATGATGTCAGTCTGGAGACTAAAGTGTGCCTGATTAAGGCCATGGTCTTTTCAGTCATTTGCTATGCATCTGAGAGCTGAGCAATCTAAAGGAGCCACAAAGAAAGGGCATCTTAGACACAAACGAGACAGACTGATCTCAGGTAAGTAAGCAAATAGAAGTTTAAAAAGAAGATCTGCACAAATACAGGTTGTTTCTTCCAAGTAACTGACAAAACAGCAACGGGGGGTTTAGCACAGCAAACCCAAAGTATATATACCCTCCCCTGCACTTTCTTGCAAAGCTTCGGGTGATCATAGTGTATTATTCATACTAGAAAAAATGCTTGGCATTGCTCTTCTAATGCTAGATTAAAATACACACACACACACACACGATACTGTTAAGGAATTCATAGAGCACTTATAGAAATGCATATATATTAAGGACTAGAATTATAAATAGCTTATGCACCAGAATATAAAGAAAGTCTTTTCCCCTTAAATTCTTACAAAGTTTCCCAATTACTTCACTTTAGACAATAAGTTACTGTGGGGAATCAAACTAGCTTGCAGTTATCTCAAGAACTGAAAATTGTGTATGCTTATCGTACAAAGGAAGCTTAAGAGAGTGGTGTTGTTGTTATTGCTTTTAAAGAGACAAAACTAGCATAGATTTAGCTACTTCTTCAGGAAAGGTATCGTTTCAAAATCAAAATGGTCATATGTGGGGAGAAATGAACATTTTTTAAAAATATAGCCTCTTAAAAGATAGGAAGACATGTTATACTGGGAAGACAAACATATAAACTGGAAAAGAAATAATCCCAATGTTATATAAATAAGTGTATGTGGCGTAAGACAAAATTTTACATGGCAGTAAATTTAAAAACCATTCTATTTGGGCAGCCCAAAATCAAAATTCAGCAGGCAGGAAGAGGAAGGAAAGATGGGTGAAAGGAAGCTGGAAACCAAGGGAGGAGGAGGAAGGGTGCTGCTACATTGAAGGCATTAAAACTAACGGTATGAAGCAAAATGTTTACAAACTGCTGAAAAGAAAATGAATTCTGTAAACTTTCGCCCAGTCTACAATAAATTGTTTAAAAAAATGTTCTGTATCATAAACTATGAATTTGGATATGAAGGCAGTATGTTCAGAAAACTGTACCCATGACTGACTGCCGATGCCAGAAACATATAGAAGAATTGGTGGCAGTAGGGGGTGGGGGTGGGAATTCTAAATGTAAATTAAGAATGTAGAAAAAAGTAGCATTTTCCTTTATGTAATCTTAAATAGGTAAATTAATAATTTAAAAGCATATCTGATTATTTCCTCTACATCTCTAAAATTTTTCTTATCTAAGCTGATAAATGCTTTTTAAAAAATATTTTTGAAAAGGGGAAATGGGAAATAGTCTAAGGTCTGGAAGTTTCTTTTATATATATTCCAAGGTAAGCTCGTGTTCTAGGGAACCCTAGTGGCCGAGTGTGTAAACACCAAAGGCAGGCGGGTTGAATCTAAAAGATGTTTCTCAGGAGAAAGATAGACATTCTCCTCCCATGAAATCGACTGCCTCTGAAAATGTGCTGGAAAGTCAGCTCTGAGTTGGTTCTGACTCAGCAACACATAATAACATCAGGGAAGAGACCATCTTACTGACCTGATGACAATTATCACCCACCCAAAACAAACAAGGTGGTATTCCAAAAAGGCTTTCAAACATTGTTGTGTGCCATCAAGTCAGAATTCCCCACAGCTGACCCTCAGCTAATACGCAGATGAAAAAACATGAGTGTTCCCAACTCAGAAGATACTACTCGAAGTCCAAATAGCCTGTGGGGGTGACAGGCAGGCTATCATTCCACTTACAACTGTAGCTTTTCTCAGACAGCAGCCACACACTAGTGGAACGACTATCTAGCTTGAGAATTTTCCAAGCCTGACTCCCATTTAATCCTACTTTACACAAACGACAGCTTTTGGGTTAGTAGCCCAATTCCCTATGGACTAAGCCACAAGTTCTCCTCTTTTTGTTTTACACCGTAGAGTTGGAATTGACCCACAGCTGACCCACACGAAAGGGGATTGCCCATCCTTCTCCCACGGAGCCACTGGTAGACTTGGAACACATGCGTTCAGGACTGAGACACAGCTTCTAACCACTAGGCCACCAGAGCTCCTTTAGAATCCCTAAAGAAAGAAAAAAGGAGCTCTCGTGGTTAGTTAAACCTGCTAACAAAAAGGTCAGCAGTTCTAATCTACTGGCCACTCTATGGGACAAAGATCATACAGACAGTCGGTTTCCATAAAGATTTATCTTGGAAAGGCAATGCAGAGTTGCTAGAAGTCACAATCTACTTCAACAGTTTAAGAGAAAGAAACAGACTAGTAGAGAATGCGCCCTCAATGCCGATTTATGTATGCCTCATGTCAATTCAAAGTTATGCTTTGCTTCCTCCACATCTTCCCCACCTGAACAAATCATTGTGAAGACCAAAAGTGCTGAAGAGTCAGGGGCATAGTAAGCAGGACAATAACAATCTAACTAACTTAGAACAAGCTGTATCTAAAGTCAGAGAGCTTCTGCTCCACGGACTACAATAGCACAGTGATGCACTGAAGGCTGAAGCTGACGGAATCCTGACCCTGAGAAGGGAGGTCTGAGCTCACAGCTCATCTCACCAGAACATGGTGGCCACATGGTTGACAACTGGAGTGAATTAGGTCACTTTATGAGCTCATCACATGCCTAAAATGCTACAATAACTATTATCATCAGTATGAATGAAATCAAAACACATCAGTGCTATAAACACATTAACAGTATGGCTGTACTTTCAATACTGATTCCAAAACATAAAATAAATAGTTTTAGTTATATTATGTGAAAACCAGCAAATGCTGTGAAGTCTTTGGGGTTCAGGGCCAGAGATTTCTGCACAAGTCAGACTGGAATCTATACAACTGCAACAGCCTCAGTGAAGGCAGAGACCAGCAGACACAGAAATGATTCAGGGTTACTGCCTCACCGAGCCAGAGCCAGAGGTCTCTGTCCACACTTGTTGAAGGACTGGGGAAGATACCCTAAGTGGCAGGACTAAGAGAACACAGCAATACTTACCTAAGCCACGAGGTGAAGGCTGAAGAGCTTGTGAGGTGCTTGAGAAGCTGCCCTGTATCCGCAGCTGGCTGAGGAACTGTATCCTGCTGCCAACCTCAATTATAACCTGTTAACTTCCCAAATAAATCCTGCAACAGTGATAATTCTATGAACACTGTGTAGTCATTGCAATAGATTTCAGACCCTGTAGTAATTAGTATTAGTAGATGCACATATGTGGAGATCATGTCTGGAGGTGCGATTATGAGGAAATCATGTCTTTTGGCAACTGGTTTTGTACTGTGGGTGTTGAAAATGTTCCCCTATATGATATTAATTAAGGTCAGGCTTGGTGATCCCTATACTGTCCCCACTCTTTTTACACAAAGGCAAACACCTCTACCTGTCATATTACAATAGTAAATTGTTTTTACCCTGAACCTTCAAATAGCACAACTGCTTGCCAAATGATATCCCTACAAAGAAGTCATTAAAAAGGCATTTAGCACACCAATCTCTTAAATATGAAAAAGCATTACTAAATTCCATTTAAAAGATTTGTTTTAGAAGCTAAATAAACTTTGTAGTAGCCTTTCAAAAGTAATTTTCACTGAACAGTATTAAAATCTGAGAACATTTGTACTGCCACAAAGTTGTCCACAGCTAAGGAAGGATTATGCTGGAGCAGATGGGGGGGGGGGAAGCAATAAAATAAAATCATGCTTGGGAGGGTGGAGGGACAGCACAGGAGGGGAAGACCCTCTATGAGGTGGATTGATTCTGTGACTGGGGTAATCGGGATGGGTGTGTCAGAGGCAGTGCGAATGGCACAGGATAGAGCAGGGTTTAGAGCTGTTGTACATAGGGTCGCTATGAGTCACAAACGACTCAACAGCACATAACAACAACAACGACACAGTATTACATCACAGTTTTATTAGTCAGCACTGGGCAGATAAATCCTACATTTCTGCATCTAAAAAGCTGGAAGTCAGGTGATTTTGCTTGAAACAGTGAGCTAGTATCACCAATCAATCTTATAGTAGTTTCTGAGAGTTCTGCTGAATAGAAATGCGTATTTTTATAACCATGGTCATCTTGCCCAAAGTATATTAGATGAAGCTTCAGAATCCTTGCCTCCAAGGAGGAGCCTGGTCTCACCTTCTCCAGGGTGAACCTGTTTGCTCTCTTAGCAGTCCATAGCACCACAGCTCAAAGGCATTAATCATCCTTCTATCATCCCTGGTTATTGTCCAGCTTTCTGAGGCATAGCAGGCAACTGCAAAAACCATGGCCTAAAACAGATGTGCCTTAGTCTCCAGACTGACATCACTGCTCTTCAGTATTCTGGAGAGGTCCCTGACAGCAGACTCTCCCAATACAATTCATCTCTTGATTTCCTGGCTGCTGGTACCAAGAGTGTTGCTTGTAGAGCCAAGCAAATTGAAGCTGTTAACCATCTCAATATCTTTACCATCTATCATGATGCTGCCAATCAGCCCAGAGGTGAGAATCTTTGTTTTCTTGATGTTGTGCTTCAATTCAAATTTAAGGCTGCAGGCCTTGATTTTCTGAAGCAAGTGCTTCAGGTTCTCCTCACTTTTAGCAAGCAGGGTTATACCTTCTCTCACAGGGTGAAATACAAATTAAAATTCTTATTCTTCATTCCTTCTTTTGCAGTACTTCTTATATTGAAAACGTTCTGCTATAATGATTTCTTACATTAATGATATGTCATGATCTTCTGAATCTCACAAATGTTACTTTTAAACCACCACATAAGAATATAGTAAAATTACTCCATTTATTAAAGAGTTAGTTGTCTCACCTTGAATATAAATTTTGGGATTTGGGGGTTCTATCTCATTAACTAGGCTTTTAGCCTTAAGCTCATTTTTAAAAGTAATTAACATTCCAACGTGATACATATCTTTCCAGTTAACATCTTATTTCCAGGTGCAGAATTCAAAGGAGCCATATAACCAGTCAAGAATATAAAATATGATAATTTTGTTATAAATATTTTTCCTGAACCAATTTTTTTAATCATTTTAATATGTAGCTAAGATCAACCCAAGGCCAAGTCAATGCTGTGGAGTTGGAATCAACTCATAACTGATCCGCCAATATTTTTTTTCAGAGGCTATAAAGGACACAGGAATAGATTATTCTTATTCTCTTAAAGCAGATTGTGGATCCAAACATCCTGCCTTTGGGCAAGCAGAGCAACTACTTACTCAATTTGTTGTTATCATTGTTAAGTACAGTCCCGTCAAAGACAACTCACAGTGATCCTATAAACAGCAGACCTAAACACTGCCCTATCCTGTGCCATCCTCATCATCTGATATACTTGCATCTACTGCTGCAGCCACTGTATGTATGTATGTACGTATCTATCTATCTATCTCATTAGGGGTCTTCTTCTTTTTTACAGACTCCTACACCTTTCCGAGAATGATGCCTCTTTCCTAGGAACAGTGTCTCCAAACAGCAGGCCCAAGGTATGAGAGATGAAGCTTTGTCATCCTTGCCTCCTTGGAGCACTCTGGTTGCACTTTCTCCAAGGCATAACTGTTCTTTTGGCAGACCACGGAATATTCAATACTCTTCTTCAGCACAAGAGTTCAAAGGCATCAATTCTCCTTCTGTCATTATTATTCCCTGTCCAGCTCTCAGATGCACAGCAAGTGATCAAAAAGGCTGTGGCCTGAAACAGGCACACTGTAGTCTTCAGACTGACATCACTGCTCTTAGGTATTTTGGAGAAATCTCTGACAGCAGACTTGCCCAGTGCAATATATCCCTTGATCTCCTGACTGCTGGTACCAAGTATACTGATTGTTGATCCAAGCAAGATGAAATAATTGACAATTTCAATCCTTTCTCCATCTATCATGTTGCCTATTGGACCACTGACAAGGACCTTTGTTTTCTTGATGTTGAGATGTAATCCATATTGAAGGTTGTAATCCTTGATCTTCTGCAGCAAGTGTAGCAAGTTCTCAGCACTTTCCAGAAAGCAAGGTTGTGTCATTTTGTGTAACTTGCAGGTTGCTGCTGACTCTGATTCTGTTACCACATTCCTCTTCACAGGGTCCAGCATCAAATTATTTTCTCAGCATATAGAATGAATAGGTCAGAAGAAAGGATACATCCCTGATGCATACCTTTCTTGATTTTAAATCATTCAATGTTCTGTTTATCTGGTGAGACAATATCTTCTTGGTCTAGGTATAAATTTTGTGTGAGCATGAGTGTTCTGGGATTTCCATTCTTCTCAATTTTAGCCACAGTTTGTTGTGATCAATATAGTCAAATGCCTTTGCATACCCTTCTGGTATTCTCTGCTTTCAGTCAGGATCCATCTAACATCAGGAATGATATCCCTTCTGAACCCCACTTTAACTTCTGGTAGGTTCCCTGTCAAAGCACTGGTCTAGCTGATTCTGGATGATGATATTGTTGTTGATGTTGTTGTTGCTATGTATTGCCAAGTCAGAACCGACACACAGCTGACCCTCCAACTATGTGTTTCAAATGTAGTTAATGGTACAGGAGGAGAATGCCAGTCCTTCGCCCATGATCTCATAATGTCCACATTCTGTTGGATCACCTTTTTTTGGTGATGAGAACAAATATGGAAGGCAACAAATACTTTTTTTTTCAAATTATTATTTATTCATTTTTTTTTATTAAGAAAGCAAGGAAAAACCATACTCAAACACATACAAGTGAGCAAATAAAAAGTAAAACAGAACTTTCAAAGGCTAAGGCAAAGATATTGGCAGAGGTGAATTTCCTCTAAGATAGTATTGTCCCAAAAATGCAGGAAACTGGTAAGTACACATTAAGAGAAACAGAGAATACTATCTTAATTATCCTAACAGAAATATCATAAGTAGATGGCTTTAAAGAACAGAAAATATTCTTCTCGTGGCTTAGAAGACTCATTCATTTTTGTCAAGTCAAAACCAATTCACACGTAACCCTCCAGCAGATTTTTTGAGGCTGTATATTGCACAGCAGGGGACTGCCCAACTTTGTCCCGCAGAGTCTCTGGTGGATTCAAACTACCAGAGAAGCATCACATTTAGGTTGCCAGTGAAACTTCCTATGGGCTCTACCACTAGTGCATCAGTTCAAGGAGAAAGCTTTTTCTTTCCATTGGCTCTTAAGGAATATCCCAGTTTCCTCACGTCTTGGTTCGTTGGAAATTTCCATATGCCTTGCCATCTGACCTCATCTCTCTTGTGATGGCTTGTTCAATTTTTTCATGTCTCAAGAAAGACTATCTGATTAACATAGCATAGACAACCTATTCCACAGGGATTATAACCATGGGCAAAAGGTCAGGATTTACAACACATACATTTGTAGCCATGGGAGAAGTGAAGCCATAAGTTTCCATAGAGGCAAAAATGGTGCTCCTTTGTCTCACAAACTTTGTTTTCACCAAAGGACATACCCAGAAGAAGGGCATCATGCTTCATCATCAGTTCTTTTTCTATCATCTCTAGTCATTGCCAAGCTTTCTGATGCATAGCAAGTAATTGAGAAGACAATGGCCTGGATCAGGCACACCTTAGTCTCCAGACCGACATCGTTGCTCTTCAGTACTCTAAAGAGGTCCCTGACAGCAGACTTTCCCAATGCAATTCATCTTTTGATTTCCTGGCTGTGGTACTAAGAGTGCTGATTGGGAAGCCAAATAAACTGAAACTATTAGCAATCTCTCCACTGTCTATCATGATTCTGCCAATTGGCCCAGTGGTGAGAAAAAGAACTGATGCCCTTGAGCTGTGGTGTTAGAGTACTGAATATCCCATGAACTGCTAGGAGAACAAACAAATTTATTCTAAAGAGGGTGAATCCAGGCTGCTCCTTGGAGGCAAGGATTCTGAAGCTCTGACATATTTTGGGCATGCTGCAAGGAGGAACCAGTCCTTGGAGAGGGACATCATGCTCAGAAGGGTGGAGGGACAGTGCAAGAGAGGAAGACCCTTGATGAGATAGATTGACTCAGTAACTGGGGTAATGAGGGTAGGTATGTCAGAGACAGTAAGGTTGGTTTAGAGCAGAGTTCAGAGCTTTTGTACATAAGGTCGCTATTAGTTGAAAGCAACTCAACGGCATGTTACAACCACTGAGTTAAAGGCTGCAGTTTTATTTGCTGAATATTAGAAGAAAAGCTGACTGAGAACTGCACTGAGACACTGTTTGCTGGAATGACTGAGAAAACCAGAGGCTTCTTGCCTTTGTGCTGCTGAACTGAACCTGAACTTTCACTAACCGGGAAACGATGCCTCATTAATCTGGCTTGAAAGTGTTGGACTAACCCTGGACTTGGATTGAGTGATATTTTTGCCTCCCCAACCTGCTGATTTATTTCCCTAATAATCCCCACAATGGTGAGTAAAGTCTGTGTGTCAACAAAGAATATCGGATGAATAACAATGAATGGCAGAAATAGATAGAGGAGAATGGGGGGTTGGTGAGCGAGCAGCTGTTTGCTGCTATGGACATTACTGATGGGGACTGGTCCCCTTTATGAAGCAGTAAAGTCAGACCCTCACATTGCATCTGCTTCTTTTGCATAGACTTCTATGGGAAGGGACATAATTTAATTCACAACAAGTATTGAAATTAAGCCTGGTAAAACAAAGAAGATGATCCTAAAAATGACATCTTTACAGGCAGCTGGCACTGCCAGCTACTATTTGTCTCCACTGTTCAAAACTGTAAAACAGCATTTTCTCTGCAATCACAAAGAAAATGCCATTAGACCTATTCTGCCAGGTACTTCAAAGGAATCCCCACTTCCTCAAGATTTGTAGCAAGGGGGTGCAATTTCAAAACAAAAGAAAAAGAGAGATAAATGGGTCATTTACATTTGAGAATGTTTTTCTTTTCTCTATAAATTAGAGACCAAAGCAATCCACACTGCCCTCCAACATACCTCGTAATGACACCAGTTACCAAAATGAATACCTGAAGCACAATCTTGGCCTTTTAGAGATTCCAGGGGAAAGGAGTGAAAGTGTTAGTCACTAGGTAAATAGAAATCCAGAGATCCTTCTTTAAATAGCTGAGCATGAAGCTCAAATATTTTTCTGTTTAAACTGGAGGTTTGGTGACAAAATCCTCTCATTCTATGCAGGAAGTCTGGATTTGACTCCTAGTCAAAGCTCCTTATTTGCAGCTATCAGCCATCTGTCGTTAGAATACATACTAAGTAGCAATAGCTTCACACAGGAGGAGATCATCTTTCTAGACCATCTTTCCACTTATTGGTGTGTTCAAATCACCAGAGAATTGCCAACTTTGGATTAGGCGTGCAACTTCCTACCAACCAGAGTTCCCCTCCAGCTCTCATAGACTTGTTTGAATTTTCAGCTTCAATCTGATCATGCTCTTTTATCATCAACTGATGATCGTTCCACAGTCATCCACTGGCCCTGTTCTGACTGGTGATCTTTAACTTCTCCCTCATCTCCTTCCACAGATTTAGTCAACTTGATTCCTGTATATTGCATCTGGCAAGGCCCATGTATATAGTCACCAATTATGTTGAAAAATACATGTGCAATGAATTGGTCACTGGTATTGCAAAAGTCTACTACACATTCTTCATTGTTTTTATCACCAAGGCCACCCATATTTTCCTATTACTAATCCTTCCTGCTTCCAACTTTCACAATCTAAGTATCAGTGATAAGCATTCTGTACCTTCAGTTAATATTTATAAACTTCAGACTACAGAAGTTGGTTAAAATCCTCCATTTATTCATCTTTGGCACTAGTGGTCGGTGCATAAATTTGAATACCAGTCACACTAGCTGATATTTTTTTATAAACAAATTGTTGTGGTGTTATGTACCAATGGTTGACCAAGCAGCGGGTTTTCAGAGGCAATAAAACACTCAAGAGGAGAGTGGCCATCTTTCTCCTGCAGAGCAGCTAGTGGATGCAACCCATATGCCTTTGGATCATCAGCACACTCCTTACCACTAAGCAACCAGCACTCACTTTATAGGCAAATGAATACTAGCCTGACAGCATCATATTTCAGAAGTTTTTATGTCTTTTTTTCTCCTCTCCTCCTCCCTCTGCCTCTCTTCTCCCATCCTCTTCTCTCCTTCTCCCTCTGCCTCTCTTCTCCTCTCCTTTCCTTTCTTTTAGTGTACCATCGAATCAGATTCAACTAGTACAGGAGGAGATTGCCCCTCCTTCTCCAGAGGAACATCTGGTGGATTTGAACTGCATGCCTTCAGGACTGCAGTACAGCTTCTTGCCATTAGGTTACCAGAGCACCCCAGAATAGATTTTTAAATGAATGCTCATTTTGGCATGAATGTGACATTATTCCTCTTCATCATTCCTGAAACAGAGAACTATATGTTTGTTCCATTAAAAATTACCAATACCGATCCACTTCAGCTTGCTAATGCCCAGGATACCAATTTATGTTCCATTTCAATTTCCAATGACTTCTAGATTCAAACTTTAGAGTCCCATTCTGATTATTAATTGATAGATGACTGTTCCTTTTCAAGAAGTTCCACATTAGGGGGAGCTCTGGTGGCCTAGTGGCAAGAAGCTGCACTGCAATCCCAGAGGAACACGGTTTGAGTCCACCAGATGCTCTGCCGGAGAAGGAGGCGCAATATCCTCCTGTACCAGTCAGATCTGATTTGACGGTACATGCACACAAAATAATAAAAAAATTAAAAAAAAGACGTTGCACATTAGAAGTTAAGGTTCTGAGCAGTTCTCTCAATGCACACACAGCACATGGCCATCTCTACTATGAGGCAGCTCTTCCACAGCTGTATTCTGAGAATCTTACAAGCTATATTTTTTAGCACTCTATGAGACAATGTTCCACTTGCACTCATATAAGGTTTTCCCTGGCCAAATCTTTCAGAATTAGATCTATAGAGCCTCTTAGTTTGTCTTTGTCTGTAAGCTGCTCTGAAACCTGGCTAATTCAAGTGACCCTGATTGAATATGAAATACCAACCACATAACTTCCATCATTAAGCAACATACAAATCTGGAATAGTATTAGAAACAGGCAGATGAATAATGGAAAGACAGACAGACACACTCATGCACACATACCACCCCGTATATACACCAGCCCACTAAGAGAAACTCTGGAAGGTGGACAGCCTCTCAAAGGGAAGACAGCCTTTTCATTTTCATCTTCGTTTACATTTCAATGTTATAGATCCACTGTTAAAAAGGAATTGCTTATGAAAAAAAAAGTTTAAAAGTTCTCTCTTCAGTCAGAGCTATAAGATCTGGCAAAACGACAAAATGAAGTCTTGTGGGATACTGCTTATGACAGCTGCAGAAACATTTACAGAAACTGGCCAGACAACACAATGCTGAAATCTTCTGATTTCATATGTCTCAAAGTGCCAAGAGATTGAGAAACTGTTCCCATTCCTTGGGCTTCCTCTCTCTACACAGGAGGCATCTGAAAGCCATAAACCAAAACAAGAACACTGTATATATCTGTGCATATATACATTTGTACACACAAATGTATATGTATTGAATGTAGTCTATTTATAAGTAAATCAATTTATATATGTGTGTGTGTATATATATATACACACACACACACTAACAAATGTGTTCAGAAATTGCTTATTTTAGTATGCTTGATTATAAAAGTTTAGCAACTAGAGGATCAGATGACCACTGAACTTAACAGACCCAAATATCATACATGTATATATATGCGTGGTAAGTGTCATCAAGTCAGAACCAACTCATAGCTGACCCGCCAGCATATTTTCAGAGGCTGAAAATGGCACAGGAGGAGACTAAACATTGTTTTCTCCAAGAAAGTTAGTGGATTCAAACTGCTTGCCTTTGGTTTAGCAGTGTAGCAGTAGCCTACCAGAGCTCCCCCAAATTTCAGATTGTTGTTGTTGTTTGTGTTAAGTGTTGTCAAGTCAACCACAACTCACAGCAACCCAATGACCAGCAGAACTGGGCCTTGCCCTATCCTGCACCGTCTTCACCCATCCCTGCAATACTCAAAGCTCATCGCTCTAGCCACTGAGGCAATACGTCTCGTTGACAGTGTTCCTGTCTTTTGCTGAACTTCCACCTTTCCAAGCATGATATCCTTTTCCAAGGACTGGCTGCCTCTAGCCACATGTCCAAAATATGTTAGACAGTGTTGCATCATCTTTCCCTCTAAGGAGCACCCTAGCTGCATCTTCTCCGAGACATATTTATTCTTAATGTTCATTCATTCTTGCTCAAATGAACTTATTTTGGAAAATATTTTCCATTGGATTAGGAAAAAATACAAAGATTACATAAACCCTGTTTCAGTTTAATCCTTATAGAATCAAGAGGGAAAAGTTGTGTTTGAATTTGGAGGGGAATTCATGAAAAGACATATGCTTTCCTTTTAACACTAAATGAAATAGTTTACTTCGTCCACACAAGGTAGAGGAATTGAAGTGGCTTGCGTTTTTTATGATGTTCAGTTGAAGGTTCATTTTTCATTCTTGTATCGCTGAATAGATAATCATCTTTTTGTCCCTTGCAGATTCCAACTAGATTGTGTGGATTAAAAACATAAAGTTAACAGACTAGAATGAACAAACTCATTTTTCATTCTTTCTTTACTTGATGACAACGAGGTTCTTGTTTAGCAAATAACATTATTGTTGGTTTTGTTTTATTGTGATTTAAGTGAAAGCTTACAGTTTCTTCATTCATACACATTTTGTTTTATTATATTTATTACAATACCCACAATATAATCACATTTTTCTCCCCATAATTTTCAATTCCATTAATGCTTCTCCTCTTTCCCTTCCTACCTCCTGGGCTTTATCCTTAGACAAATGCTGTTCTTTGGACTTCTGTTGCTGCTGTTTGGTACCATTTGGACTCCATGCACGACAGATCTGAACCCTGCTCTATCCTACCCATCTCTCATATGCTCCAGTCCATTGCTCCAGTCACAGCGTCAATCTATATTGTTGAAAGTCTTCCTCTTTTTCACTGACCCTCCACCTTTCCTGGTTTATTGTCTTTTTCCAAGGACTGACTTCTCCTGACAACAGGCCCAAGGATGTGAGATAAAGTTTCACAATCCTTGCCTTTAAGGAACACCCTTGGCTACTTCTTCCAAGACATTATAGGATCTTATTTGGCAGGTTATTCTAAAGAGTGAGGGCCTTCCTCCTGTTACAGCTCATCTTCTAGGCATTCAGTTTAGGCTAAAAAGTTTGAGAAAGTTACCAGATTTCCTATCTTTGGAAGACTCTGAACTTTGACTGTTTCTTCATACTATTAAGTTACATAATCTTTGTTTTAGAGTTGTTGGACATAGTTCCGGGCTTCCTCTGTGGGTATTGTCTTAGCTGAGGTAACTGTCTTCTCACCCAGACTGTATTAAACACCATACTCTATCATCATCAGAGACAGAAATAGGCTCTAGTAATGGTGGCCATTACTAAAAAAGCCATGATGTTTCAGTAACTTCCTATGTACCCAAAAGTTGAACAATGAATCAGGATGACAGATGAGGAACAGATGTTTCTGAATTGTGGTGTTGGAGAAGAGTACCGTAAACCCCATGATCTGCCAAAAGCACAAACAAGTCTCTCTCGGGGGAAGTGCACCTGATTGCTTCTGATTGGCAAGGATGGTGACTTTTGTGTCACATTCTTTGCACATGTTGTCATGCAGGGACCAGTCCCAGGGAAAAGACATCCTGCTGGAAAAGGTGGAGGCTCGGAGAAAAAGAGGAAGACCCTCAGAAGATGGACGGACACAGTGACTGAAACACTGGGCTAGCGTATATCACAGCCGGTGAGGCAGGCACAGGATAGGGCAGGGTTCAGGTCTGTTGTTCATAGTGTCAATATGAGATGTGGTCGATTCAATGGCACCTAACAGCAACTACTAGTTGACTAGTGAATAAGGACTTATGCTGCCAGTCCAAAGAAGATGGACTATCTCCTCTGTGAAATTTATAGCCTCTGAAAATTAGCTGGAGGATCAGCAGTGAGTATGTGTACCAGGAATATTAAAATTACCAATTTTTATATATCTCTCAAACATGAAAACAATTATGTCCAAGCTGAGCTTATTCTAGGAATGTCACTTTGGTTCAGCAAATTTAAACACGCTTATGAAATTAAGACAAATAAAAAGAATTTCATTAGATTCAATATTCTGTCATGATAAAAACCTTTACTAAAACTAAAGAAAAATTCTTGAACTTGTTAAATGACATTTATCAAAAAGAAATAACGACAAAGCAACAACAAAGCCATACTCAGTTGCAAGGTAAAAATTCCCTTGTGAACATAAGGAATGTGAAACAAGGACGCCACTCTCTGATGTTGGACATTGACTCTAGCCAGCACAATAATTTAAGACAAGGAAGAAAAAAAAAGAAAAAAAAAAGCAAATTCTAAAAACCATTTCTAGAAAGAAAACAACATAAAAGATAATTGGACTTTTAAGTGTTGTGAGATGTCACTGTTTCAACTCCAATTCATTAAAGTCTTCTACGAAACAACAGAACACAGTTCTGTCATCTCCTGTACCATCCTGACAATCTCTGCTGTATTTAAGCCACTGGTACAGTCACTATGTCACTACATCTCACACAGGGTCTTCTGCTTCTTCCCGAACCCTCACTTTTTAAAGCTAGATGTCTTTTTTTCCGAAAACTGACCCCTCCTGACAATACAACCAATGTATATGAGATGAAATCTCACCATCTTAAACCACAGTTAAGATACTATTTTACAACCAATTAACTACGGGGGAAAAAATCACCAATATAAAATTACTAAAGAACTAGGAATGAGCTTACTTCTAGTATCTACTGTGTTTTACAAATATAGTGTGTTTTATATATAAATATAGTATCACTTCAACACTATTATTAGTTACTATAGTTTATGTATATCATAAATTAAACCGATTTTTTTAATCTGACTACTATTTAGTAATTTTTATTTTAAAAAAATCTATAGAACAAATTGCTATTAAAATTTGGAGCTCATACAAAAAAATTGAGGACTGATCTCCTAAATATCTGGTTCATATAAAATAGAATATTATCTCTCCTATGTTACTTCCTTATATAGTCAAAGAACATTTTTCCTATTAAGCCATATAAAAAGGATCTCTGGTTATACACTGACAGGCTAACACTACTTTTTTAAAAATAGTAAGCTCATATATATCTGATTCTTTATATTTGGACAGAAGGAGTACACAGAATCATTGTACCGAAAAGAAGTGGCTGACCCAGAAGAATTTCATGAAACAACATACGATCAAGAGGAATGTTGGGAGTGGGGAAAGAGGCAGTAGTGATAAGGAAGTTTAAACTGCTATGACGTAATTAGCAAGAATAAGGCCCCAGGAATTGATGGCATACCAAATGACATATTTCAACAAACAGATGCTGCCCTGGATGTGATCACCAAGTTGTATGAAGAGATCTGGAGGGCAACTACATGGTCAACGGACTGGAAGAGATCCCTATTTATTTCAATTTAAAAAAAAAAAAAAAAAGGGTAACCTAACAGAATGTGGAAATTATCAGGAAGACCTGAAGTGTTTTCTGCAGAAGGTCAAGGACTGCAGCCCTCAATATGGACTGCAGCTCAATATCAAGACGACAAAGATTCTTACCACTGGATCAACTGGCAGCACCATGATAGATGGAAATGAGATTAAGGTTGTTAATAACTTCCGTTTGCTCAACTACAAAGCAATGTTTTTGGCATCCAGCAGTCAAGACATCAAGACGAACTGCATTCCGGAAATTTGCCAACAGAGCCCTCTCCAAAATGCTAAACAGCAACGATGTCAGTCTACAGACCATGATGCACGCTGATCCAGGCCATGCCCTTCACAATTATTTATTATGCTTCAGAGAGCTGGACAATGCCTAAGGATGACAGAAGATTTGATGCCTTTGAGTTGTGGTGCTGGATAAGAGTGTTGAACATACCATAGAGCTCTAAGAAAACAAACAGCTCTAAGTTGGACAGGGTGAAACCTGTTCCTTGGAGGCAAATGTCTTAAAGCTCCCTCTCACATACTTTGGGAATATGGCCAGGAGGACAGGCCTTGAAGAAGAACATCATACTCAGAAGGGTGGAGGGATAGTGCAGGACAGAAAGAGCCTGGATGAGATGGACTGACACAATATCTGGGGTACAGGAGGTAGCTGAGTCAGAGTCAGTGAGACTGGCTCAGGACAGGGTTCAGAACTACTATGAATAGCAGCTTCGAAGGCACAACAACAACTGTAGTCAATTAACAAAGCCTTAGAGGAAGGGCAATGATAGGTACAGGTGAATTCTGAAAAGCAAATTCTTTTTTTTTTTTTTTAATTTCTTTTTTAATTCTACTAAAACTCCTAGGAATAATGTTAAAATGACATGTAAGATGATTTTGCTCTATAATGCTAACCTGCACTACCCAAAAATTATTAATTCCCCCTATTCAGTTTATTATTTCTGTTTTAATAGCAGTATCTGGAAATTCTCATAACATTCCCAGCTTCTAAGAAAGGATCACAATCACAAAGAAGAGTTGCTGTTGTTAGCTGCTTCCCAGTTGGCCCTGACCTCAGGCAATCTAACACACACAACAGAACCAAACAATGGCTAGTCCTATACAGTCTTCACCACCAGTTGTGGATCCAGCTGTACAAGTGCTGAATTTCATCACCTATAGTAAGAGACATGAGGTGTATTGGCCAGAAATTGAAACTGAGTCTCCTATACGGAAGTCAGAACTCTGCCAATGAACCATCAAAGCTCTACAGAGAATGAATACACTATTTGAAAACCAGTAGGACCAAGAAACTCCTAGCTGTTAACTTAAGCCCTAAAATGACAGAGAAATACACATATCAGTCAACTGAGAGATATAGCGTCCAATTGCTGTCTACCAAACTTACAAGGGCCATTTTCATTTCCTTTGGTGCTAGAGACCTCTGGTGGCTTAGTAGTTCGGAATTATGCTACGAACACAAAGGTATACAGTTCAAATCCACCAGCTGCTCCTCTTCTGAAAATCCACTGGAGGATCAGTTCTGACTCAATAGGACACAACAACAGGTGCTCCTTAGAGGCAAGGTTGGTGAGACTTATCTCACATACTTTCAGCATATTTTCAGGAGGAATCAGTCCTTAGAAAAAGACGTCATACTTGGAACTTAGAGGATGACTGACCCTCAATGAGATGGACTGACACCGTTACTCCAGCAAACAAGAAGCTTACTTCCCATCAGAAAGGCTCAGAATGGGGTACAGCTTAACTCTGTTGTAAGCAGGGTTACTGAGAGTTGGGGTCAACTTGATGGCACCTAATAAGTCACAGACTTAGTAACGCATTAGGACAAAATTTCATATAAACTCAAAACTCACTATACTTGCATCATCACAAATGTCCCCAAATATTGCTGTTATGTCCCACTGAGTCTAGAACTCACAGTGACCCAATGAATAGAAGATCTGAACTCTGTCCTATCCTGTGTCATCCTCATCATCTCTGACATACTTAAGCCCATTGCTTCAGTCACTGTGCCAATCCACCTGTCAAGGGTCTTCCTCTCCTTCGCCAGCATTTTACCCTTCCACGCATCATGTCCCTCTCCAAGGAATAGCCCCTCCTAGCAGTATGCCCAAAGTATGGGAGGTGAAGACTCATTATCCTTGCCTCCAAAAAGCAGTCCTACTGCAACCCTCTCCAAGATTTTTTTTTGCAGTCCAAAAACTGCCCTTCTACAATCAATAAGAGTGCATCTAAATTCCAAAATCAATCTCCATAATAGTCTATGTGTTTCCTACTGCCAAAGGGGCCCTTTAGAGTAGTGAGAGAAGATCTTCACCCTGAAACCCACAGCGTCCCTTTTCAGCTGGAAGTAGCTAAGAGAATACGCCATCCCCTTTTCCTTATGACTCAGGGTGAAGTCTCTCTCAGGGAGGAGTGATAGGGAATGGCAAAGGACACACTGACAAAGAAGATTAATCAGAACTGGCTTTGACAAGCACTGTGGCATTTGGACAAGAACAAACTGGGAGGAGGGTAGAGAGAATAGTGCAACAATGAATGAATGGAAACCCAAAATCTCTGTAAATGTTTATGAAAATTAATAAAATATAATTATAGAAAAAAAAAAAAACCTGCCCTTCTACACCACTACAGCTCAAAGGCATCAGTTTGGTTTTTTTTCTGTCATTCTTATTCATTATGCATAGCAAGTGATCGAGAAGACCATGGCTTGAATCTGAAGTACCTTAGACCTCAAACTGACATCATTTACTCCTCAATAATTTGGAGAGGTTTTCCCAGTGCAATACATCTCCCTATTTCCTGACTATTAGTACCAAAAGTGTAATTGTGGGCCCAAGTAACATCCATCGTGATGTTATCTACTGATCAAGTAGTAAGAATCTTTGCTTTCCTAACATTGAGATGCAATCCACACTGAAGGCTACATTCCTCAACCTTCCACAAGTGCTTCAAGTCCTCCTCATTTTATGCAAGTAAGATTGTATCATCTGCATTACACAAGTTATTGGAGAGTTTCCCTCCAATCCTGACACCACATTAAGTATTTTCTTAATATCATTTGAAAAGCATAAAAATTCCCTATATTCTTCAAGACATCTAAACAATGACTAGAACAAATAAGCAAGCACCTACCCTAAATACAGAGTCATACATGTACTTCAAATGGCAAATGTCAAGATTATAGTAGGAATCTCCCAAGTATGCTCCTAAAAGGAAATTATAGCTGTATTTGGATACAGTTTCAATTTTCAAGTCAGAAACCCCATAGGGGTAATAGCTACAGAACACAGTGTATTTTCTTCCACCCACTTGTAGTCAAATCATCTGTACACACACTACCTCCTTTCCTGCATCAATCACCAATTTCCTAAATTCACAACATATATATATACACACACACATATGGACGCATGCACACACACGTACTTTCTTTCAAATTTAGAAACTTAAGAGACATTTCCTGCATTTGACTATCCAGGACCCCCCCTTCCCCAAAAAAATCCACTTCCTGACATAGAAAACATGATTTCCTTAACTACAATCTTTTAAAGTACTGTTACTTTGTATAGCGACACAGCAGGTGGCAGGCTATGACGAAACAGGAAATGAGGACAAATCTCTCCCACACAAATTTGCAAACCCCATTAGCACACAATGCCACATTTCTATCATCCAGTCAGTCATCTGGGCAGGGTCTGTCACCCTACCTACCCCCTGCTCAGTAACCCTGTCCACCTGTCCAGCAATTCTTTACATATTAACAGAAGAACTTTGCCATGAGTAGCACTGCTGTGAGATAACTGAGAATTCAATATCTTTGTCGTGGGAGGAACCAAGTGCCATCAAAACTATTTCAATTTATGGCGACTCTAATTTTAAGTGTAGCATTTAACACGGGATTTTCAATTACTGTAAAAAAACCTACAGAACCTTTCTTCTGAGGACCCCTGGGTGGATTCAAACCACCAATCTTTTTGTTAGTAATCAAGCACTTGACTATTCATACCACCAACTGTCATTCTGACAAATATCCCAACGAATTCAAGTAAAGGGGGCGGGGAGTCTACATTAAAAGTTTATCTCCTTCATAGGAGCACTGGTGGCCTAGCAGGTTACATACTGAGCTGCTAACTAAAAGGTCACCAGTTCAATTCCCACCAGCTGCTACTCAGGAGCAAGATGATGCAGTCTATTCTGTTACGACTGACTGCCTCTGAAACCTAATGGAGGGTCACCAAGAGTTAAGACTGACTCAATGGCAGTGGGTTTGATTTTGGCTTATCTTCTTAAGCTCCAACAAAATAACAGCAACATCACTTTTCCTCTAACCATTTCAAGAGAGTACACTTTTTCTAATTAACAGTATATACAGCATTTATTAGTAGTAAACATCTAATAGGAACTTGTACCTCACCATCCCAGAGATTAAAGGAACCAAGTAAATACAAATGGTGGAATACCCCATGAGTTCATGACCCTGCCCTTAAAGAAGAAAGCATAGACATCACAACCTCCCAGAACAGCAGGAGCTTCTGGATCTGGGAATGCACCTGTGGGCTGTCAACAGAGCAGCCCTGTACCTCACATCTATGTATGGTCGGAGTGATGCTTAAAGAGCTGGGACAGCAGAACCTCACAGAAAGAGTTTAACTCTGAACCCCTCCAGATGCTTTAGTCTCTGCTTCTTTCTAAGCTGAAGGTGTTTTCAGATAGAAAGAGAAGTACAAGAAGTACAAATCTCACTAAACTCACCCATTCAATCCACTGCCATGAAGTAATTCTGATTCACAGCAAATCTGTAGGACAGAAGAGAACTGTCCCGAGGGGGTTCTTTTATTTTTTTTTTTTTCTTGACACACAGTTTCTTTTTCTCTTTTTAAAATTGTGAATTGAGTGAATGTTTACAAAGCAAATGGATTTTTTTTTAATTGGGAAAAAACATATTGGGGGTACAAGGAGGTGAAGGTTGGGG
>NW_006399811.1:14636542-14668005 GCF_000299155.1 Elephantulus edwardii | reverse complement strand
GGAGTAAAACTCAGAGTTAAGGTTACCTATAGGATAGGGAGCAAACCTAGAGAGAACAAACTTGTGAGTTACAAATAGAAGGGCTTTGAGGGTGTTGCTTTCAGGTTTACTGGGGGGGAGGGTGGCAGAAGGTAGCCTAGGTAACATTGGATACCCTAGGCATTCTTTTTTTTTTTTTCCCGAGCCGGGGGCCAAGGGCAGCCCGCCCCGGGCAGAGGGCCATGACGGCTTGCCCCGAGCCAGGGGCCGAGGGCAAGCAAATGGATTTTTAAATTAAACCATTCATACATAGTTTGCCCTCTAAAATTAATTTTAATACCTACTGTGTAAATGGCACTTTTCCCACTTCTTCCCAATAATTCTGATTCTCATTAATCCTGTCTTTGTCTTCCATATCTTCAGTGATACTGTTTTGATCACCCCACTATTGGGTATTTCCCATTCCCTACCTTGAGATGTGTCTATTATCTACTAGCTAATTCTCACTCCTCTCCCCCACAGGGTTTCCATGGAACCCTCAGCTTTCTCCCAGAGTTGCTGGTGGATTTGAACTGCCACTCTTTTGGTTAGCAGTTGAATCCCTTAACTAACACGTCACCAAGGATCCTACTATCTCATTTACAAGTGAGGAAATGAGTTCAAAGATTACACAATTGGTTAAATCACTAACAAAAGACTGAACTTCAAGACAAGGTATTTGCCTCACTAAAGAGTATGGGAAGGATGATTCATTGGACTCAAGTTTTAGAAAATACAAATCTTGTCATTTCACTCTTTTATTCAGAATTTTGAAATCATTTCCCAAAGCACTTTAGGCAACAGAGGAAATTACTTAATATATGTTCATGTCAAAATACTTCCTATCTAATCCTATACACACCCTACAGTCCAGTACATTCATTCATCTATCTATTCATTCAATCATTCTTGAGTAATTATTTATGAAGAGTTTGTTGAGTACTGGGCACTGTGCCATCCCAAACCACTTAAAACTACTCAGCTGAGACCTACTCTTCTCGGGCTCAGTGCCTTTGTCCATGCTGTTCTGTCTCCCTGAAATGGCCCCTCTGTCACTTTCTACTTCTAGCTAGTTCAGTGATGATCCATTGGCAGTGGCTTCCTAGAAAATAAGGTTCATTTCCCTAGGAAGCAGCATGAAGATGGGCAGAGGAGACCGAGCCTAGGATGTCAATGACAGCACTCCATTCTCTGCTCTGATTCAGAGAAGTGATGTTACTTTCTCCTACTATTCTCTTCCTACACAACTATAACTGACCAGAGGGCTGCGCAGGGTGTCTACATGCAAGGTATCTCAATCAATATGGTTAAGTAAGTGTTATACCCATTCATCTGGAGAAGAAAGCCTTCACACCTGACCACCTCCTCATCACATTTCCACACAAACATATATACACAGTCTCTTGCTCAGTTCTTATAAAAAGAGCAAGGGGGGGTGGTATGGAAATGGCCATCCATATCTGACCTCTATTAACCCTACAGAGAACTGCCCTCATCAGCCATATCCAAAACCAATTCTCATGAGGTCAGACATGAATCCTATGCCCCCACACCTCTTACTACCAACTCCAACACTGATTATACTGGTCTACTGGTTTCAAAATCCACTACAATCACTCATAGAATACAAAGAACCATACTCAACAATTATTGGTTTATTAGGGACGTCAAAAGGCTGTGTATTTCAGGTTGGTAGGAGAACACAACTAGCTGCTGAAATGTGCTCCCAGATCCCGCAGCCTTCAGCCTCACAGCTCCTGACAATTATGGTTCTCCTCCCAAAGCCTCCAGCAAGTTTGGGCAAAGGCTCCTAGCTCTGGTTCCATGGGGTAGCAGACCCAAGGTCAGCTGTGTCTCACGTCAGGTCTCTGGTTCTACCCTGTGGCTGCTACTGCTGCTCCCGTAGGATCCTGTCTGAGTGGCACAGGAATCCTCAGCCCTAAAGGATATGTACTCTGTATGCTCTGCTTCTTTGCTGGTGGTGAGATCCCCCAAATCTGCCACTGAATCTGCTCAATTTAGTGATGAGAATATTCAATCACCTTGTGGTAGACTAACATGCCCTATGTACACATTTCTGCCTATCCACATGGCAAAGTCAATGTTAATGACTAAATATTTTGAACAATAAATCCTTAACATCACAGTTCTACTACTCCTTTCATACTCTTACATAGCTCTGAACATAATGCTATAACATTTTGTGCACTATATTATGTAATTTCATTTTATATTACTATACTTTTTCCAATGAGCTATGGTGGCACACAATCCATAGGCTGTTTATCCAAGGACTGTGACTCTTACGGTTCCAATGCACCAGGAGCAACTCTGGAGAAAGATAGACAATCTCCTCCTGTGTGATTTACAGCTTCAGAAAAGCCACTGGATGGTCAGCTATGGATTGATCCCAACTCAACAACAATGAGGCTTTTTTTTTTAGCAATGAGGCTTTTAAGGATACCTCTTCCAGATCTTCTAGTTAACACACATTCAATCCCACAGAAGCAAATAAAGAGCTTCACACCTCCAACTAGATTGCCGACTCCTTGAGGACCCTGACTTGACCTTTTCACCTTTTCTGACTTTCCACTGTACAAACATAACAGGGCTGTAAACTAGTTTGAACAAGCTCTATCACTGGTGGTAATAAAAATCATATTTATTGTTGTCTTAAATATACAAGATTGTTTTGAATATTGGGCAAGAAAGTCAAGCTTAAAATGCTAGTGTATAAAAAGATTTAAAGTTCTGGCCCATAATTATAGTCACTTTGTTAATCTTTCTTGGTGCGGGTGTAACTTTCTCTTATCCTCTACCTTTCTGATTACATCCCTCTAAAATAAAAACACAAAAAAGTTTCCTTTTTGCTCAAGGTAAAACTACTGTTCATAAAGCTTAATCAATGTATGATACAGTCTCTAATAATTTACCCACTACCTTGAATCATTTAAAATGTCTTAGGGACACAAGATTAACACTCAAAATAAAGAAAGTTATCCCTTGAAAGATTTTACATTGGCAGTTTTGTTTTGTTTAATAATCAGAATCATGATAAATTGAGAAAAGGCTGAAAATACTTGGAAACACAATCATCATCCACAGACGCAGCAATGAAGAAATCAAGCTACAGACGTTGGTAGTTTATAACCAAGATGGATTGTTATTGAGTTTCCCACTCAAACGTGTTTTGTCACAATAAATGGCTTTTTAATATTATGTTCTTCAATGGGATATCTCATTTTAGATAACCTTATCGGTGAGCTACCAACTCAAAGGAATGGAATTCTCCAGCTCCTTGGGAGAAAGATGGGCAATCTTCTCCAGTGCAATTTACAGCCTTGGAAAATCTGCTGGGGGGTCAACTATGAATCAGTTACTACTCAATGGTAATGGTATTTTTATTTTTTCATAATCCTAAAAAACCAAGTTAGTGGAACAAGTTTAAAAAAAAAAGTAAAAAAAACAAACCTAAGTATACTTTTGAATGGCCTCTAGAACCTTTAAGTAGGAAGAAAGCTTTTTAAAACTAATTATCAAAAAAAGGCAAAAAAAACCCCTACTGATTATCAACAAACATCATCCTCAACAATGAAACACTGATTCCCTTGTTTAAAATCAAGACAAAGAATATCTACTTCATTGCTCCAATTCAAGACCATAGCCTTCCTTTCCAAGCCTCAGAAAATCTCTAGTCATCCCCCTCTAAGTGCACATAGTAACTCTTTTAATGTACATTTTTATGTAAATAGGGAAAAATTAGATTACAGAATAGCTTCAGCTACAAATTCCAAATACTCTCCCAATTCTGTGTTGGGGAAAGGCACAAATATCCCTTAAACTCGTTGAGTCTCCCTCTCAAGAAGGGAACAGGGATAAATGATTGAAGTAACACGGTATTTAATGAGTTCCTACTAGCCAGTAGAGAAGATAAATAATGACATTAAAAATGACACATCTAAATGGTAAAGTCAACAGGCAACAAATTTATATAAACCTCTTAATCATAATAAAACACTCCTCCAAGGGAAATACTTACTAGTGTTAGGATCATTCCCTTAGGGGGCAACAAAGTCAATAAAAGCATGTTCTACGTCCTGTTTTAATGAGTCTTAAAAGTTTTTGAGCAGCCACCTAAGGTACAACTATTGGTCTCTCCTTGTCTGGAAGAAACAATGAAGATAATCAAAGATACATAGCAACAACAGTGCAAAGGACAAAGGAATCATGAGATGTTCAATCTCCTGGCTGGTTCCTAAGGGGTTCACAGTAGACAATCCTAAACAGAGGAGGAGAAAAATGTGAACAAATCACTAAAATCACAAAATTACCAAGTCTGCTGGTCGAACAGAGACTGGTGAATTTAACACATCTGGCAGCCTTAAGTAAACTCAACCCTGGGCCTTAACTTCCAGCCAGACAACAGACATGCTTACAAGGTAAACAAGAGAAGTACTCCTTAAAACAGTCATTCCTACAAGAGCAAAAGGCCAATACTGAGAGACAGAGCTCTGAAAGCATGAAGGGATAAATGGAAATGAGACTCACAGGGAGGAAGCAGAATGCATGTTGTTGCATTGAGAAGATTGCCATCAATGTCACGAGACAAAATGTGTAAACTCTGTTGAATGGAAAACTAATTTGCGCTGTAAACATTTACCTAACTGCAATAGAAAGTTTTTTTTTTAAAAAAACTGTAGGTTGTTGTAAAACAGGACTGATATCAGGGTTGGGGGGAGACTGAGAAAGATGGGATAAACAATGTATACTGCACTGAAACAGATGAGGGAGAAAACTGTTTAAAAGTGATATATGATTAGGTATTATTGTCATGACTAGAGTCCAGAACGAAGGCAGCATAGTGGAGTAGCCCTGGGGGAGGGACTGTAAAAATATGAAAGAATTTTTCTTTTACTTTTCAAAGAGAAGGGGGGGGAGAAAAGTGCAACAATGAATGAATGGAAATCCAAAGTTTCTGTAAATGTTCATTAAAATTAATAATAATAATAGTAAAAATCTTGTAGGTAGTGAGACCAGATAAATATGGCTCTTTCTTACTTTTATATTTTTGTTGTTATTATGTGCCATCGAGTTGCCTGCAACTCATAGCAATCCTATGTACAACAGCTCTGAACCCTGCTCTCTCTTAACGCCAACCTTATTGTCTCTAACACAGCTATTGCCATTACCCTGGTCACTTAATCAATCCATCCCACCGAGGGTCTCCCTCAGTCAACAAGTACTGGTCACTCCTTAAAACATGTCCAAAGTATGAAAGACAAGACTTTAGAATCCTTTCCTCCAAGGAGCAGTTAGTGTAAAAAAAAAAAAATCTGAAAGTCTTTTCAATTCTTTAAAAGCTTTATGTACAGCAAGTGAAGGCGATGGTGAAGAATTTGTTATGAGCAGAGTGTGGTTCAATCATTTCAAATGTGGGCAAGTCAACAAAAAAATGGACAGAAAAACTAGTACATTCACATGATAGAATATTATGCACCACTGAAAAACACTACACAACATGGATGAGTCTGGAAGACATTATGTTGAGTGAAAGATTTCCATCCCAAAAGGACAAATACTGCATAATATTGCTGTTATAAAACAGGAATGACGGGGTGGGGTGGGGGGTGGAAGTAGAATAGGAAAAGAATGGATAATTAACGCTGCACTGGAATAGTTGAAGCAAACCATCGGAAAGGAATGTATGATTAGGCATTATATGTATGACAACCAACAATCTAGAATAAGAGGAGCATTGTTGTTATGTGCTGTTGAGTTGCTTGAGAGGTGCATTACAAAGTGATTTAGAAGAGGGGAATGAAAGTGGGAAGGAGGAAAATGTGTATCAGTTAATGAATGAAAACACAACCTGTACATAAACTTTGTAAGCAAACCAATTTTTAAAAAAAGAAAACCCAACCTATCTGTAAACTTTTGTTAAAATCACAACTTAATTAAAAAAAAAAGTGAGAGCAAATTCCCATATTAACAGGAAGGAGAAGTTGTCCATAAATAACTGTCCATTAGTAACTGAGGGCTGCCTTGACTTACTTCTTTCTGCTGCTCCCATTGCTGTTCTCAATATTGAGGAAGGGAAAATACAACTTGGACATAGCATTTCACCTTTTACTCTATAACCCAAAACATAAATAGGCAAATACACACCTAAGTATTTTTAAGCTAGTGACCATCATCTGTCTCCTGCTCTTTAGTCCTCATGGTGAAACTACCAATGATTAACACATTTCCTATTTGTAGATATCACCCGACTGAGAACATTTTGGTCATTATTAAGGAGAACCTCACCAATTTCATCCTAACGCTGGAAGCATACTTACAGGAAGCCAAGCTGCACCTTTGAATACAGGATCTTTCCTCCCACAGGCACTCTTACACAATGATTGTTTGCATGACAAAAATAACACAACCCTAGAAAAACCACTTTACAGAATTACCAGCCATGCAGACAAACAAATTGCTCATCTAAAATGAGAACAAATTAACTTAATTCTTAGTGTAAGTTGTTTGCATTGTATGTAAAGACTTGGCCTAACTGGAAGTTATAAAAAATATATATTAAGTCGACTCACGCCAGAAATCAAACACAAACTGAGTGACAAAAAAAGACTGAAAAAATAGCACATAACGTATACTTACACATAATAGTAGATGTCTCCTCCCTACTTATTTACAAATTTGCAAATAAAACCTTCAAAATTATACCAACAACTGCTTTCTGACCTGCTCTCCAAAAGAAAAAGACCTACTTGTTTTAACTAAAAATCAAAACAGAACTGGCTGCCTCCATAAACAGGTGTGTCCTTTGCTAAGATTCCAGAAGAACTGGATATCACCCTGATGTCACTACTAAACGTTCAGATGAAAGAGCCTATACGAATTTTGATCAGGGGGAAACAAAGAGGGGATAAATAATGTATACTGCATTAAAAGAGATGAGGGAGAAAACTGTTTAGGAGGAATATATGATTAGGTATTATGGTTATGACAGGAGTCCAGAATGAAAGCTGCATAGTAGAGCGGACTGAGGGGTGGGGTGGGGTGGGGGGGAGCGGATTGTATAACAATGAAAGAATTTTTTTTTTAACTTTTCAAAGAGAAAAGGGAACTGGGGGGAGGGGTGGGCAGGGAGGAAAGTGTGCAACAATAAATGAATGGAGATCCAAAATCTCTATAAACTTTCATTAAAATTTAAAAAATAAATAAGACATATTTGATCTTTAAAAAAAAGAATTCTGATCAAAAGGGGGGGAAATTAAAATTTTCTTGGACTCCTAACTACCAGTAGCTGCAGAGAAGAAAGAAGGAAATCTCCTCCTGTGTGATTTACAAACTCAGAAAACCCACTAGAGGGTCAGTCATGAGTTGATTCTAACTAGACAGCAATGAGTAAGTGAGTGCTTTGCCTGGGGGGAAAAATGGAGAATTGATGTCTTTGAATCATGGTGACTGTGAAGAATAGATAACCTATATACTGAGAATGAACAAATACATCTCTGAAGAACTATGGTTGGATTGCTTCTTAGCAATGAGGTTGGTGAGCCTTCATCATTTGGACTATGGTTGGATTGCTTCTTAGCAATGAGGTTGGTGAGCCTTCATCATTTGGACATATGGTCAGGAGAGCCTAACTGCTGGAGGACATCATGTTTGGTGACGAGAAGGGCCAGCAACAATGAGGAGGACTCTCAGCAAGGTCTGTTGGTGCAGTGGTTCCCACAACAGGCTCAAACAATCACAACAACTGCAAGGATGATGCTGGACCAGTCAGCGTGTCATCTCAATGAGCATGGAGTTATTCCAAGTCAGAAGGAACTCACAGACACCTAACAACAACAACAGCCACTAAAAAGAGAAAAAAAAAATATGCAAGATGCTGCTTTCTAATAAACACTGTCAAGGATAGTCGTACTAAAATGTCAGGAAGCCATCTTATAATAAGTAGACTATAGGAACATCTTGTAAATGCCACGGAGGACTGACAAATTATTTCCCTAGTTTCCTTCTGGGCCCACAGCCCAGGAAAGATGAGCCTGAACAACGACGACAAAATAATCATTATTTGATGTCCGCAGTTATTACAGAAAGAACTTCTGTTCCCCTTTAAAAAGTCATAGCAGAAAGTTTGATTCCAGTGGAGTCTGTATATTCTAATTTCAAAATAATGCAAAATGGAAAGGACTTTTCCTTTGATAAACAAGCTAGGCAAACCAAAAGATGAAAAACCTAAAAATGAACTAGTCTGCCAGAGTTGTACAGTTTGTTGTTTTAAGTGGTTCTTACTGACACTAGCCTAGCATCAACTATCATTATCTCACATCTGGATTGCTACAACAATTTACAAACCAGGATCCAAATTTTTCCTCATTCCAAATCGTCTAGTCACTAAGTTTCTTGTAATTCTACCATGTAACTATGTCACTCCACTAATAAACTAAAATGGCTCTCTTCTACAAAACATCTCAATTCTTCTCACAAACGGTTCCATGACTCAGTCTTACCTCCCCAACTCTGGCAGCGCTGGGGTTAAGGAGTTGTGCTGCCAACTCAAAAGCAAGCAGTTTCTAATCTACCAGCTGTTCTGAGGGAGAATGATGGGCAATCTTCTCCCACCAGAGGGTCAGTTATGAGTCAATTCTATCTTGATGACAAGAAGTTGCTCTTTGTTGACTTTCCTATAAAAATCTTTCTTTCCAGTTCAGCTTTTTCATCAAAATAATGCTAATTTTCCGTTTTTCTTTTGCTCATCCTGTTATAAGATGGCATCTGTATTTTTTCGCTCAGGTTCTCCATTTTTCACTAACTGATCTATCCATTCAATCGAGCATTATAAAAGCATCTACTATGTGTTTGCAATTTAGTGCTAAGAGATAACAGATGACTAAGTCCTCATGGAACTAAATGTTAATTCTGTGAGTCAGATACATAAACAGAACAGTTTATTACCCCACTGCTGAAAATCTGCTCCTAGCAACAATTTAGTACGTGTTGTAACACTGTGTACAGAGTGCCATGGAAACACAAGTAGTGATTCACCACAGAAGGCAAGAGATGAGGAGATCATGATCAAGGAGATTTCAATTGGAATTGAAACTGAGTCTTGGATGAAAACATTCGAGAGGAAAGGGTTAAGGAGCAATGGCCATAATATGAAAGGGGATAATATGCTGAAGACAGCAAGAAACTCAGCAAGACTGGTGTACGAAGCACAGCTACAAAGGCACACTCAGGTGCATGTGAACTTGATGCACAATCAGTAGTCACAGGTGATTTTTAAGCAGATAAGACTAAGGTCTTAAGGACACATTCTGGAAAGACTCTCAATATCGACTGTGTTAAAATTTCCCCCCAAGGCTGTTTGTTCACAGGGTCACTGTGAGTCACGCTGACTTGAAGGCAATCAACAACAACAAAAACCCTTTAACTACTAGAACAGTTAGCAAATCCCATTAAAGGGTATGTACGCAGCACTGCACAAGACATTACTGCATGTCATCTCATTGAATGCTTACAAAGTCTTTAAAGGAACATCAGTTAAGAGAAATTAGGTATTTTAATCAAAGAATATAGTTTAAAAATGGAAGGTGACATTCAGATCTAACTCTAGAACTTGTGATCTATTCCAACCGCTATGACATCAATTCTAACAAGTAACAACCCCATAAGACATAGCACAACTGCCCCATGTGGTTTCCACGTGGCTGTCATTTTTATGGAAGAGAACAGTCTTTATCCCATAGAGGAGCTAGTGGGTTCAAATGGCTAAACTCCTGGTTTGCTGTCAAGTACTTAAACACTCTACCACCAGGACCCTCCCTTTCCTTCCATTATGTCACACACAGTCCTACCGGAATTATACTTATCCTCTCCCTCAACGATATGCGTGTCTTCTAACCTTTCTTGGAGTTGTTTACCTGAGCTTTCACAAATTAGCTGATTTTAAACATGACATTTGTTTCTGTTGTTACTTGCCGTTGAGTCACGAATTAGTCATGGGGCGGGGGAGCTAAGCAGGGAGAAAAGTGCAACATTGAATGAATGGAAATCCAAAGTCTCTGTAAATGTTCATTAAAATTATTAAAATAAAATCTAAAAAAAAAAAAATGTCATACAGATCCTATGAACAACAGACCTGAATAGTACCCTTACGTCATCCTCGACATTTCTGACACACTTGAGACCAGTGCTGCAGGCACGTTGTCAATTCATCTCATTGGAGGGGTCTTCCTCTTCTTCACAGATCCTCCATCTTTCTAAGCATAATATTCCTTTCCAAGAAATAGCCTCCACTAGCTACATGTCCAGAGTATGAAAGATGAAGCTTCACAATCTTTGCCTCCAAGGAGCACTCCAGCTGTACTTTCTCCAAGATCTATCCATTTGTGCTTTTGGTGGTCTATGGGATATTCAGTACTCTTCTCCAACACCATAACTCAAAAGTTATCCTTCCTTTTGTCATCTTTTTTTTCCACTGTTCAACTCTCTGATGTGTAGCATGTAACTGAGAAGACCTTAACCTGAATCAGGTGGACCTCACTCTTCAAGCTGACATCATTGTTCTTAAGTATTTTGGTGAGGTTCCTGACAGTAGACATGCCCAATGCAATACATTCCCTGATTTCCTGACTACTGGCACCAGGGGTGTTGACTGATTATCCAAGCAAAATGAAATCATTTACATCTTTAACCCTTTCTCCTTCTATTACGATGTTGCCTACTGACCCAATGGTGAAGACCTTTGTTTTTTTGATGTTGAAAAGTAATCCATACCAAACGCTGTGTAGTTTTTTTATCTTCTACAGCAAGTGCTTTATATCCTCCTCACTTTCAGTAAGGAAGATTGTTTCATCTACTTAACGCAGGTTGTTGATGAGTTTTCTGATACAGATGCCACATTCCTCTTTATAGGGTCTAGCCTCACAAATTATTTGTTCAGCATACAGACTGAATAGATTTGGAGAAAGGATACATCCCTGACACAAACCCTTCTTGATTTTAAACCATGCAGTGTTCCCTTGCTCCATTCGGACAACAGCTTCTCAATTAATTAAGTAAGTAAAATACTGATTTATTTACAAAGTCTGAATTTTGTTTTTCACAAGAGATCCTTCCCATTTCCCTCAACCCATCGAATTGTGCAACCCTATAATTAACACCCCACCCCTCACCCATCCTCACTCCTCTGCTTCCACCCTCCCATCCCCTTTGATCCTCATACTCATTCTACAACAATGGTTTTACACAGTATTTGTCCTTGTGGGACTGAGTTCACTCAGCATAATGCTCTCTAACCCCTCCCAAGTTAGGTACAAATAATTTACAAAAATCACTGCTCCTGTGTACTGCGTAGTATTCCATTGTATGAATGAATGTACCACAACTTCTCAATCCATTCATTTGTGGTTGGACATGTGAGCTGTTTCCATGTTCTTGCAATGGTGAATAATGCTGCTATGAACAATGGTGTACAAGTCTCTGTTTGAGGCTCAGTTCTCATTTTCTTAGGGTATATTCCAAGGAATGGAATAGGTGAGTCATATGAAATTTTTAAGTTTAACAACAACTTGTTGATCAAGGTACAGATTTCATTATGAGCACAATTAAGTGTTCTGGGATTTCCGTTTTTCACAATGTTAATTAACCATAATGCTTTTGCACAATCAATAAAATACAAATATTCTGGTATTCTCTGCTTTCAGTTAATATCCATCTGACACCAACAATGATATTCCTCTTCGAAACCCAGTTTAAACTTCAGGCAATTTCCTGTCAATGTACTGTCCTAGCCATTTTTTTTTATGATTTTTAGCAATATTTTGCTTGTATATGATATTAATGAAGTTGTCCTATAATTTTCACTCTGCTGGATCACCTTTCTAGAGAACAGAAAAAATATGAATCTTTTCCATTCAGTTAGTCAGGCAACTATCCTCCAATTTTCCTGGCATAGACTGGTAAGAACATCCAGGGCTGCATCTGTGAGTTAAAATGTGTCAGCTGGTATCCCATTGAATCCTGGGGTCTCATTTTTTGCCAGTGCATTCAGAGCAGCTTGACTTCATCCTTCATTACCAGTGACTCTTGTTCATATGGTACTTACGGAAATTTTTCAGTGTCAACCAATTCTTTTTGGTACAGTGACTCTGAGTATTCATTCCATCTTTTTTAAAAAATATTCACAATAGAAAACACACCTATTTATTAGATCCTAAATGTACATGCTGTTGTTGTCTACCATAAAGTTGGAACCAACTCACAGCTGACCCTCCGACAGGCTTTTGCTGTTTTGTTTTTTGAGGTATGACTTATTTATTTTTTTGTTTGTTTTCTCAGTCATGAACCATGTAGAACCCCGGGGACATCACAAAGCCCATGAGGCTGTTAAGGTTTAGGGGCTGGTACTGGCCAGGAAGTGAGTCCCGCAGGAGCCACAGGCCTGGTTCAGGGTCAGTCCCTGCCCACCACTAGGTATCACAGTGCATCCTCTTCGCTCCAGCCCCCGCCAATCATGAAATGGAATTCCTGGAAGTCTGAGATACCATGGAAGAGAACAAAAAGCTCCAGAAACCACAGAGATGTGAAACAGCTGAAGAGAGTGAAGTCAGATGTCACACTTGCCAGGAAAGAATTGCTCAGGGACCTGGGCAGCATAAAAGGCAGCTCCCATGATATAAAGGATGGCCATCAGCATCAACCAGCCTATTTGCCCTATGGTGGCAGCTTTCAGGAATCCCTCTGAGATGACACAATGCAAGGTAGGAATGATTCTACTCAGGCTTAGGCCCCAAAACACGCCTGCTCTTACTCCCCAATACTCATGAGTGGCAAACATGTCCCACTGGGAGACTATAATGGTTGCAATGCTCAGCACACAGATGACAATCAGATGAAGCAAGGCTGTGAGTTCCAGTAGGAAGAATAGTCAAGCCAAGGAACAAAACTTCCCATAATCAGAAGAACAATACCAGATTAGTCCACTTTAGAGAAGAGTCAGGGAAACCCCTTTCCGAGTGAAAGTAGACTGTGTGGAAGAGCCATGAAAAAGAAAGGCAGAGAATGGCTCCCACAAAGATGAATTCAAAGACAACTTTCTCTTGTAGAGGGGCCACAAAGGAGATGTTTGAGTGAAACGTATAAAAGCTTCCCAGGCACAAGAAGAATACACAACCTAAGAGATATGTCCAAATCTTGCCTGTCTCCGTGTGTATTCTGAAAATGCTCTTAAAACAGGCTCAGAAAGAAGGCATGGGGGTGAGGAGGTGGCGTCCATGTAAAAGGAAGTCAGTATCCTTGAGCCAATCTGGTAAAACATGAGGGATTACTCACCATTGACCTTCCCACACCTTACAAACAAACTCTTCTATTCTTTCCAATGCATGGTGAGCTTGTAAGAGAGGGGACATGCCCATCAGTCTCGCATCCTCCTGACAATCTCCATCATTGCACTCATACTCCTCAGTTTTTAGTTTTGGTGATATTTTGGGGGTTTTTGTTGTTGTTGTTTGTTTGTTTGTAATAAGAATGAACAGTTGCTTCTAAAATGGGCTCCAAATTTCATTCTTGGTAGATGTCATTGTCATTTCTCCTTGTATCACCTAGTTTGGTGCCCTTTTCTGAGCCTTATATCTGGCTCTGGAGTCCTGCTGCACGGTAACTGATTTTCTTCTGTCTATTCACGGGATACCCATGCCTTTCTTACAAAATGTCTTTCTTTCTGTCTCTTCTTGGGAGGGTGGACTTTCAGAAACAGTTAACCCTCCTCTCCGACACAGGCTCTCCTTCTCAGCCCAGGAAACGATGCTCACACTCCAGAGATCCTCCCTCAGAACTTGTCACCACCTTGCCACACATCTCAGACTCCCAGAACCACAGCTAGGGGAGGGGAGGGGGGCCAACCCGGTATAGCTGCCATCACTGCCGCCGCTACAATGCCACCCTTCCAACAGGTTTTTAAAGGCAATTTAATCACATTGGAGAAAACTGTCCATCTTTCTCCCATGTAGCAATTGGTGGCCTTGGGCCAACTGCCTTTGGAACTGCAGTGTGGTTCTGTCCCATTTGGCCAAGGTGTGCCTCCTTCCATCTTCTTTTGATGCTTCTTGGATCATTCAAGTTATTGCTCACAGCATTTCTCAGTGTTCCAACTTGAGGCTTGAATGCGTTTTTCTTTCAGCCTGAGAAATGACCAGCAAGTTCTAACTTTTTATTCTCTGACTCCACCGATTCGCACATGTTGTTGTAAAATTTCCTTAGCTGAAATGAAGAACTGGACTAAGGAATCTCTCAGATCACATCCACTCACATCCAATTCTCTTGTCCCACACTTTGGATCAACACGAACCACAAATCCTGACATGTAAGAAGCAGAATAAGTGAGCTGATGTGATTTTTGGGATGTCCCAGCCCACCATGTTTATTAACAGTCATCCAACAATACTGATTCAGAACAGTTCTCAAACCAGGAAGCTGCGTACAAGTTAATAAAATCATCAGCAAGACTTATCTCGTTGAGCTCTTGATCTCTGAATGGCTCTTACTCTGTAAACACAGCCTCATCTAAGCATGCTTACATGCTCTGCTTGTGAAGACTTGACCTGGAGGACACTCCAGTACCAGGGGGTTCTAAGAAAGTGCGTAAGATAATGCAAGAAACATAATGGAAACAATTACTTATATTAAACTTCCAGCAAACTGAGACATTAACAAAAGCAGATTCTGACAAAGTATGATTATCTTGCAAGACAATCTTTTGTGAGTCTTTCTTACATGGGAAGAACATTTTTCCTATCTTAAAACAACATATAGTTATTTACCTTGGTTTAAGAATCTACTGGCCGATGGGATTTTTTACCTTTTTAAAAACATAAACATGTAGGTATTTTTTCTGTTGCTGGCTTTTTGTGAAGTTTACTACCCTTCATTAATCACCTTCTCTGAGCCTCCAGGGAAACCAACTTAGGTGGGCAAAAATTCCTGGAGGTTTTTCTGGGAGGTACTTAGAACACCCACACCTCAGACATAAGAAATACTTGATGGATATATAAACAGTCTTAAGAGGATAATTTGGTTAACAAGAAATATTTATATGAGTAAAGATCAAATATTTACCCATTGGGCCATTAAAGAGATATTTAAAAAAATGATAAGGGCATATGACCATATAAATCTAAATTCCTTAACTTTTTAATGGATAACTCATCCAATTCTCAAATTACCAAATCCATCTTTTTATACTTTAATCAGCATGGAGCAGAAGATAATATGGCATCTATTATAAAATCATTACAAAGGAAAAGACTAGACTTAACTGTCCATCTTCCAAGGATATTATAATAACCACAAAGTAGTCTTCAACACAATGAGTAGCTATGTTGTTATATGCCGTCAAGTCACCTGTGACTCATAGCAACCCTATGTACAACAGCTCTGAAGTCTGCCCTGTCCTGAGCCAATCTTACTGACTCCAACACATATATCCCCATTTCCCTACTCACGGTATCAATCCATCTCACCCAGGGTCTTCCTTTCCTGTGCTGTCCCTCCACCCTTCCAAGCATGATGTCCTTCTCCAAGGATCAGTCCCTCCTGGCCACATGCCCTAAGTATGTAAGACGGAGCTTCAAAATCCTAACCTCCAAGGAGAAACTTAGTTTCACCCTCTCCAAGACAGACCTATTTGTTTTCTTCATAGTCCACAGGATGTTCAAACTCTTCTCCAGCACCACAACTCAAAAGGCAGCAATTCTATCTTCCTTGGTCATTATCCAGCTCTATGATGCACGGCAAGTAAATGTGAAGACCACGGCCTAGATCAGGAGTACCTTAGTCTGTAGACTTATATCCTTGCTTCTAAGTACCCTGAAAAGATCCCTGACAGCAGATTTACCTAATGCAATTCATCTTTTTATTTCCTGACTGATGGTGCCAAGAGCATTGATTATGGAGCCGAGCAAGCTGTAACTGTTAACAACCTCAATCTCCTCTCCTTTCATCATGATGCTACCAACTGGCCCAATGGCGAGAATCTTTGTCTTCTTGATGCTGAGCTTTAATCCATATTGAAGACTATATATAGTCCTTGACTTCAGGTTCTCCTCAGTTTCAGCAAGCAAGGTTGTGTCATCTGCATAACACAAGTTGTTAATGAATCTCCCTCCAATCCTCATAAAGCTCAGCCTCCTGATATCTGTTCTGCACTTAGATTGAAAGAGTAGCTATATCCATTTTAAAAACCAGGCAGGATGTATAAAAATCATTGTAAGATTCAGTCAACTCTAATATCCCTACACTATAGGGATGGTCTTTGCTATCACTTGTTATGTATCAGAGAGTTGGACAATGATGACGGACGATAGAAGAGAATTGATGTCTTTGAGCTGTGGTGTTGGAAAAGAGTATTGAGGGTCCCATGGACTGCTAGGAAAACAGATTCCTACTGGAGAGGGTTAAACTGGGCGGTTCCTTGGAGGCAAGGATTCTGAGGCTCCGCCTAACATACATGTTGTAAGGAGGGACCGATCCTTGGAGAGGGACATCATGCTTGGGAGGATGGAGGGACAGCGCGGGAGGGGAAGGCCCTCTATGAGGTGGATTGATTCAGTGACTAGGGTAATTTGGATGGAAGTATCAGAGGCCGTGCGACTGGCATAGGACAGAGCAGAGTTTAGGGCTGTTGTACATAGGGTCACTATGAGTTGCAAACGACTTGATGGCACATAACAACAACAAACAACATAGGGATAAAATACAACAGTTAAGCAAAACCTCTTATCTACTCAGCTACATAATCAGCCACTTGAGAGAAATATTCTTACATTGCCTCTTTAAGAATATTTCCAAGAACTGACTAAATTTAGAACACAAATGAAGCAGCCAATAGTGATAAACTTTTGGAAAACTACATCATACAAAAGAAAATAAATGTTCTCCCATGTTAAAAAGAGAGTGAGAACACAAGCAAGAAAGAGACCCTTTTTAGAAAGGTCAAATATACTCAGTGACCCAAACTGACTGTATTTTTAGAAAGAGATGAAATTTGTTATTATTTGTCAAACAAGAACATTTCTTAAGCTGTTCAATTATTATTTCACTCCTATGTGTTGAAATATTAAAAATACATATGGTTTATTTAGTTGTTGTTGTTGTTAGATGCCATCGAGTCGTAGGTGACTCATAGCGATCCTATGAACAAAAGATGTGAACACTTGTATAACTTTCACCGTTTCTCCAGGTTCACAGTTTCTGAAGGCAAGCTATTTCAAAAGTGGATGTCAATCCTGCTTCCAAGCTTGTTTTAACTGGGGAGCTCCACCAAACAATGTCCACCATGGGTTAGAGCACATAATATGTAAGAAAAATAAAAAGAAAAGTTGCTGTAAAGAATAATTTCACCTTTCCCAACCCATTGACTAAGACTTCAGCTTGAGATTAGTTTAGATGCTTATAAATACATATAGGGTTGAGGTTGTTCCAGAAATTTCGAGAGAGACACCCTGGAGGATGGCCGGTAGCATAAAATGTGTTTGACCATCATAGATGGCAAAGGGAGTGGTGGGGAAGGAGAGATTGGACCACAGTCAACAGCAACATCGACCAGAAAGCATTACCACAGCTTTGTAATATAAGCAAGCAGGTGAGTCCCAACTAGATAGCGTTTCTTAGAAATGTGTTGGGTAGAGAACTAGATGAGCACCAACCTATGTCTCCCTGAAACTGTCTCCTCTCTGCCCTTATGGGAAACCAACAATTGAGACAGTTTCTGAATCCTCAGCCCCACGGATAATATGCCTTCTTTTCATTGCCAAAGGAGCTCTGTAAGATTAGTGGTGAGAAGCTGTGCTGCAATTCTGAAGGCATGCAGTTTGTGGCCACCGGCTGCTCCTCTGGAGAAGGAGGGGCAATCTGTTCTCGTGTGATTAATTCCCTTTGAAAATCGGCTGGAGAGTCAGCAATGGGTCGGTGCCAACTCGAAGGTACACAACAACATTGTCAATGTCCTAGTAGGCGGAGAACTGCCTTCTTACGAAGTTCACAATCCCCAAAGCTTTGCAACAGTGCATGCTTAGGAACCATATAATTAATAATTTTCACGTTGTAACTTTAAATAAAATAGAATCACTAAAATATCACTCCTACCATCTGAAACAAAATACACAGTCTGTGAGCTGGATGCAAACCCAGAAGACGATCTCTGGCTCTGTGAGGTAACTTCCTATTTCTGGGTTTGTTTGTCTGCACATTCATATAACGGGATGGCACACAGGGCCCTAGAGAAAGCCTCAGTCTCGAAGCCAGTAGTCCTGGACCTAGCCTTCACTATTTGACCTTAATTTCTTCATCTGTAAAATGATGGCAATGAATTAAATGACAGCTGACGCCCCTTCTGCCATCCCACAGTGTGGTTAAGTGCCAGCTGAGTGATATTGGAGAAATTCTGGAAGGGGCGGAACAAGATCAATGAATGAGGTGGGTGGGCCTGGGGCTGAAAATTCCCTCCAGCATAAGGACCTCACAAGTCAGGGCTTGAAAGACTGGTGGGACTTGCTCGGTGGGCCATAAACACATCAGATTTGCTAAGGCCAGGTGTTAATGCAGGTAAGAGGAGGGAGAAGAGGAGACAGAGGGGGAGCAAGTGATGAGCCCCAAGTGAGTGCCTGGTGAATGGAAAGGGAAGCATGGGAAGTCCTGTACTCACTGGTCTGAATCCACTAACTTTTTTAGTCCTTCCAATCACATAAAGTAATGTGGTTCCTTTTATACCCAAGGAAATGAAGGATATCTGTCACTGGTCCCACCGCAGCAATAGCAGAGGCAAAACCAGAGTAGGGTCCATCTGCCTCCATCACCTGCGTTCTATCTGCTATATCAACTATCTTCACATTCATGCCAAATAGGTGGTGCTATTATTTCATTTTCATATACAAGACTACATCACCCTCAAGTATCAAGAGCACAGCTCAATTAATCACTGTCATTGTTGTTGCTGTTTGGTGCCGCTGAGTCATAGACAACTCATAGCGACCCTATGAACGAAAGGCCTGAGCACTGTTCATAGGGTTTCCAGAAGCAAGCCATTTCAGAAGTGGATGCCACTCCTGCTTCCAGGCTTGTTTTTGTTGGGAAGCTCCAGCAAACACTATCCACTATGGGTGACCATTACCACGTTTGGCAAAAAAAATCACTAGTAAATAGTTAATAATATCTACCACCAATTTTCACAGATTGGCAGAGGAAGAGAGGACAGCAGAATCATGCTAATGACAGGAATGCAATGGCAGAAGAGAAAGCCAACATAATTGCACATAAAGAACTCAAGTGTAAAACCAAGGGGTGCCATGCATCATCCTAGCCTCAGTTTAAAAAAAAAATGCACTGACATTGATTTCTGACTCAAGAGTTACCCTAACGAATGAGGTTCCCTAGTCTGTTATCTTACAGGAACAAATCACATGTTTTTTTACCACAATACCACAAGGGCTGATTACATCAGGAAAATGAAGGAGTTAAAAAGTCTCTAAGGTGCCTATGGTCCTAGAATAAATGCCAACATCTTACCCTTTAATCAAATAGTCTTTGTACTCCAGTTACACAGTGGGTTACATGTCGCACCACTAAGATTCAGTAGTTCAAATCCACTAGCTGCTCCTCAGAAGAAAGAAGGGCAATCTCCTGCAAAGACTTTTCAGCCCCATTAATACAAGGTGATAAATCTCAAACTCACTGCATGAAAATATTAAAAAGGCCTTACTTCCCAAACTGGATCATTCTCAGTGTGATATTAAAATATCAATATCCTACAAGCCATGGTGCAGTCCCTAGATGGTACCAACAGTTAAAGAACTCAGCTGCTAGCCTAAAAGCGAAAGGCTCAGGACCACTCATAAGCCTTGGAGGTGAAAGGTTCACCTATCAGCCCTGAAAGATCTGCCACTGAAAGCCCACTGGCACACTGCTGTGTTCTGGCACACTGGCGTTCATCAAGAGGTGGCATCTACTCAAGGCTTACTAGTTACTAAGGGCAACCGTACAGCCATCACTGGCATTAGAATGAAAGAACAGCTCCCAAATCTTCAGGAGGAGTAAGAAGTGACATCATTCCCCAAAAGTTGTACACAGTCTCATCTCATCTCTGTTCTTGTTTTGGGTGCTGTCAAGCTGGCTCCAACTCGGAACAACCCTACATGAAAGAGAATGCAATCTTCCCCAGTCCTGTGCCCCATCCTCATCATCTCTGCTGTCCTCGAGATGACTGGTCCTGTCACTGGGTCAATCCATCGAATTGAGGCCCTTCCTCTCCTTTGCTGATCCTCTCATTTTCAAATAGGATGCCTTTTGCCAGAGTCTTTTCTTCTGATAAAATGAATGTGGGAGAAAGTCTTCTTATCCTTGTTTCTAAGGATCCTTCTGGCACCACTTGCCCCAAGACAGATTTGTTCTTTTGGCAGCCCATGATATACTCTACATTCTTCTATCACATCTAGGAAGCATTTTATCCTAAGAGGCAGAATCACAAGCCAATTCAGAGCATGGACTCCAGAGAGAGACTGCATTCCAGTTCAGCACGCTCCTCTGTAACATGGGCAGCTTATAATCTTCAATGGGTTGCTCAGAGTATTAAATTAATACAGGAAAAGTATATGTCACTATACCTTGGTGAATAATGAAACTAATGATAAAAAAAAAATCACCAACTCTGAAATGAAAATTGAAGGTGATGAAACTAAGGCGAGCTCTTCCCCTCCCCACCTCACAAACTGCTGTTAATTTGTGAGTATATTCTATAACATTAGCAATAAAACTAAAATATAAAGCACCATTTGAGCAAGAAAATGCTACCAGAGACTGTATCTCACCGACTTTACATTTATTTTTAGTAAGAAATTTTATCTTTTCTTACATAAACTTTGAATTACATAAGATCTTCATGAAATGTTATTTTTCTGATCAGATTCATCCATCAATTATGACTTTATATCAATATTAACATATCAGTGCTCTTAGTGGAACAGATAGCTGGTTAGCTCCAGAATGAGACTCTTACTATCTACTATCCATTATTTTTAAAACAATCCGTTAGTTATAAAGAGAAACTAGTAGATCAAGTGCAGAATTATTTTTATTGTGTGCCACTGAGTAAGAAGTAACTCATAGCTGACCCTCCAGCAGGTTTTCAGAGGCAGTAAATCACATGGGATGAAATCGCTCATCCTCCCGCAGAGCATCAGCTGAATTTGAACCTCATGCCCGTGGGACTGCGGCTTAGCTTCTTATTATTAGGCCATCAGAGCTCTCAGAATTATGAAGAAGGAAAAGAAGATGAAATATCAAGAGTGTAGCATACAGAGTGATGGTAAAATTTATCAGAAATTTGATATATATATATATGTATGTACTAACCAGACAGGAATAAAAAGCATTTTTTTTTACTTTATTATTTTTGTGTGAGTGTACCATCAAATCAGATCTGACTGGCACAGGAGGAGATTGTCCCTCCTTCCCCAGCAGAGCATCTGGTGGATTCGAACCGTGCGCCTCTGGGACTGTAGTTGCAGCTCCTTGCCACTAGGCCACCAGAGCTCCTCTAAAAGCATACTTCTTATAAGAGGTTATGGCTTTTCTTTAAAGTATCTGAGAAACACTGCTCTAGTTTTAAAGTATGGCCAAGAAAATCAAGTTTGTAAGCAACTTTTCAAGCGTTGGCACTTAATGCATTGTAAAATCCTAACAAAAGATCTGAATATGTGGTATTCTTGGACCAAAAATTCATACAAAGAAATACAGAAATGACTGATCTTCCCCTTCCTTCGACAGGAAGCAGAATTACAGAGGACCCCAGCCAACCTCAGGAGGAACAGAGAAATCATTGTGTGAGTATCCTGCCTCATTTACCTGTGTAAGCATAAGAAAACCCACACATTCTTGAAAGAATAATTCCTTAAGTCTCTGACCACTACCTCCACTATCCTTGGAAAATTTTCATATGGCTTTTCTGAATATGACAAAAGAAAACACATATTTTTAAAAAGTTTCCATCTAATTTAAATAACTTCGTGAAAACCTGGATGGTGTAGTTAACACATTGCTGCACATATTTAAAATGACAACCGTGCTTAGAAATACATTTTTCCCCCCAATGTATTATCGTCATTTGCACCAACTTGTTAACATGCATGGCTGTTAATTAAAAGGTTGGAGATTCAAGTCCACTGACACATGCTTGAAAGAGAAGCACCAGTCACTGGAATTCTACGGAGCATAATTCTACTCCTGTCACAGAGATCACCACTGACCCAAACATATTCACAGCAACTAGGGTGGTTTGTAGATTTGTCCTCTACCTGCTTATAAAGTAACGAGTAGAACAAATCAAACAAACAAAAAAAAAACACACAGACACACACACACACACACACACACAAAACAAATCCACACCCAAGCAAGTTGTGCTTAAAATGAGCCACAGGGACCAGAACAGGAGAGATGAAAAAAAAATCAAAATTTTTAAGGAAAAATATAGCCACTGAAATCAGCCAGTTTAAGGCAGAGTGGTGTGCCTTTGAAGAATAACAAAGTAAAGGTATGAAAGCTAATCAAACATACATTAGTAGCTAGTCAAACCCATGTAGGAAAAAGGCAGAATTAAGGCTACAGTTATACTACTGGTTGTACAGTGTATATAGACACCCTGAATAACAACCAGAGGCTGTATGTTTTCTTTGGCAGCCAATAAAAGTGAAGGGTTTTGATGTGAAACCTGTGTAGACCAAGAACAGAACTTGATTTCTGATGTTTACTCACCTTTATGGCTCTCCTTGAGATCATCTTAAAGATGGGTCCCTGCACCTGCCTTCCATTCAGCAGACACAAAAAAAGAACTAACCAGCACAGTCTGCTCCCTCAGATAGATTCCAGAGATAGTCAATTAGTTTGAAATTTCTGCCAAGCTTCAGTTCTCACAAAAATGCATAGCCTCGGGATACTGCTGGCTCCTCTAGTTGAGCCTAAGAGAAGCCCAACTTCTGTTGGGTGTCCACAAGTTCTCTGTAAGCAACCATCCCAGGAAGGAATCAAGGCTGAATCCCTTGGGGAAAGAAAACAGTTGAAGCTCTCCAACTCAATAACCTTAGAGTCTCACAAGCTGTTCTAGTTATCTGGCTTCATAATAAACTACTCCAAAACTCAGTGGCTTAAAGCAACAATCACTTTTATATCCCACAATTTGGAGAGCTGAGAACTTGAGAAGGACTCAGCTGGTGATGCCTGTGCTCCACACGCGGTGATGAATGAAATCACGTGGTGATGGTATTCAGCCGGGAGCTGAGCTGGACATTCCTGATGTCTTGGTGGAGAAGGACAGAAGGTGGGACTTAACTGAGAAGATCCATGTCCTCTATAGCACGGCAGCTCAAGCTCCAGGAGATCAAGGTGGAAGTCATGGATACTTTTAAAAGGATATGCCTAGAACTAGCATAATATCTGAAGTCCACAGTGGTCATAGCAACTTCAGGTCAGCCCACATTAAGCGAGTGGAGTGTGAAAGCCTTTATGGTCATCTTTACTGCCTCATAAAAACCAAAATCTGCTCAAAAAGTAGAGGGTCAACAAAAGATAAAACCCTCAACAAAATGGACTGATAGGGTGACTGTTAACAATGGGCTGGAGCATGGTGGAAACTCTGAGGGTGTTACAGGAAAGGATAGAATTTCGATATATTATTCAAAGGGTAATATTTCAGGGTGTCATCCAGTTTAGTTACTGAATATTGGAAATCATAAAATTTAGATGAAGAAAAAGTGACTCAGACCTTGGAGTCTGCTACTTTATGATGAAAATACCCTTTTCAAAAAATACCAAACAAACATATACTACCACCAAGTCAATTCTGATTCTCACTGACCCTATATGGCAAAGTGGAATTTCTTATTGGGTTTCTAAGGCTGTAAGTTTTCCAGAAACAGACTGACTCATTTTCCTTCCTCGGAGAGGCTAGTGGATTCAAATCACCTACCTTTCGGACAGCAGCTGAATTCTTTAAACCACACCACCACAAGTGTGCCTTTAAAATACATTCCAAATAGGACAATTTTTTATTCAATATATATAGTAACAAGGAGAACATTCTCCAATTTCAGTTTCTACCAGAATGTTGAGGTAGGGTCTAGAAATATTAGCAATTATGTCAGTGTTAGATACAAGAACATTTAAGATAGAGACACATACACGGATCCAGAGAGTTCTGGTGGCCTATGGTAAGAAGTTGCACTGCAATCTCAAAGGCAGGTGGTTCAAAGCCACCAGACACTCTTCGGGAGAAGGCTGGGCAATCTTCTTTTGTGCAATTTACTGCCTCTGAAACCCACTGGAGTATCAGCTGTGAATTAGTTCTGAATCCACGGCATGTAGCAACAATCATGAGGTGCCAAAGGGCAATGATTCTCAACCATAACAGACCCACAACCTCTTTTATAATAGCTCTACCTTTACCATCCTAAATGAAATTCATAAGTTATATCATATATAATTTCCAAAGGAGTGTATTATGCATGTCTGTGTGTGGGTGTTTAGTAACCAGTTGCTGTTGTTTATTTTCAGATTTTATTTATTCATTCGCTAAGCATTAATGAGGGAGCTCTGGTGGCCTAGTGGGTAAGGAGTTGCACTGCAAACGCAAAGACAGGTCGTACAAATCCACCAGCTGCAACACTTCTACGTTCACTCGGGAGCTGTGGGAGCCTAGTCCACAGGGACTTGCACTGCCAACTCAAAGGTCACATCTCTTTGGTGGTTACAGTCCTACATGGATTCCTCAGGAGATAGATGAGCAGTCTCCTCCTGTGAAATTTACAGCCACTGAAACCCTGCTAGAGCGGCAGCTGAGTCAATTTCAACTCCACAGAAGAGAGAGTGGCTGTGGGCTCTATTTTGATCCAGAGTGGCAAATGAGGGGTTTCCTGACTGTGATCTTTTGAAGCAGATTGACATGGCTTTCTTCTTCTCCTGAGTGGGTTTGAATCCTCTTTCATGTATTTACAAAAATTATGTATGACTACAGCAAAAATTAGAAGGAAATAATATGTGTCAGTAGCTTGTAATGGCATGATGATTACTACACTACAAGTTCTAACATCAGACAGTTTGTATTGTACCTAAATATAACAAATAAGTTAGCTATTTTAAAAATAAGCTTGGATGTCATTCTGTGTAAAATATGCAGGAAAATGAAAGGCTAGAAGTACAGACAGGCAAGCAGTAAAAACTGGTGCTAGAAGAAATAATAACAGACCAGATTTCCTTGTATGTTTTAAGGTAAAAGAGGAACTTCACTTTAAGTAAGTAAATGTAACATGTCAGGACAAATGATAGACTGTCAGGGAGGAGAAAATGAGTTAGAATGATATATCCCTGCCAGCTTTATCAGCATGTTTCCCTGTAAATTGTTCACTTAATCTTAATGATTTCATTGCTTCATGAGAAAAAACATACTGGCAGAGCAGACACACTGGTTGCAATTCATGGGTGGAAAAAGCTATAAAAGCAAATTTCAAAATTTCAACTATGAGCACTTTTTAAACACGTATTAAAAAGAAGCTAAAGAATGAAACACAAAATGCAAGTACATACTGCTTAACATCTACACCAAAGCCAAAGCCCAAGCCCACGGCTATCAAGTCAATTCTGCATGACGGAGAACCTCCTCTGGGTTTCTGAAGCTGTAAAACTTAACAAGAGCAGACGGCCTCCTCTTCCTCTTGCTGACTGCCCATCCTCCCATGGAGCAGATGGTAGATTCGAACCAAAGCCTTTGAGGTTGCGATGCTGCTTCCTACCACTAGGCCACAAGACCTATATAAACACATCTGTCTTGGAAAAAGTGGCATGCTCCTAATTAGAAACAGGCTAGTTAGGCTTTATCTTCCATACTCTGGGCATGCTGGAAAGGAGGGGTCGGTCTCTGGAAAAAGACATGCTGGAAAACAGAGAGTCAATGAAAATAAGGAAGCGTCTCAATGACACAGCTGACACAGTAACAGCCACTGTCACCGGGCTTCAGCATCAGAGACTGTGGTGGTGGTGGTGGTGGTGGTGGTGGTGGTGGTGATGATGATGATGAAGCAGCAGCAGCAGCAGCAGCAGCAGATCAGACAGGAATTTGTTCTACTGTATACAGGTCACTGTAAGCTGGAGCTTACTCAATGGCACCTATAAGCTCAAAAAGTATTTCTTTACATGGTGGTTATATTCTCGGGGAATTATGTGGAATAAAGTAATTTTTTTACATTTTAGGTTCATATTTTTTAATAACCCTTGTGGCAAATCCAGAAGCTGGATGAGATTTGGGGCAATTCTTGACTATGTGGAGCTGCTGCTTCTTCCCACACTTCCCACTCTTCCCACTCTCACTGAATGTTCCTAAAGGTACTCACATATCCCTTTGAGAACTACTTGCTTAGAGTCTATAGACAAAGGACACTCAGAAGTCTAGTAATCTAAGAATGTATGTTGTTGCTGTTGTTGTTATGTGCTGTCGAGTTGCCTGTGACTCATAACGACCCTATGTACAACAGCCCTAAACTCTGTCCTATCCTGTGCCAATCTCACCATCTCTGGCACACCTGCCTCCGTTATTACCCCAGTCACGGAATCAATCCATCTCATCAAGGGTCTTCCTCTCTTGCGCTGTCCCTCCACCCTCCCAAGCATGCTGTCCCTCTCTAAGGACTTAGGTTTAGTACATTTAACATTATACAAGATACTGTTTCTACAAACTCACAGAGATGTATAATTCTAAAACCTTTAAAGCCAATCTACCTCAGGGATTATAAAATCTAAAACTAGTTTAAAGAGGTCAAAAAAAGCTGGATGGAAATTAGCCACAATAACAATGTGAAAGCTATAAAGGCTAGACTAAAACATTTTAGGAGACTTGGAAATTTATCAAAATCAGAAGGGGTTTTTTGGGTTTTTTTTTAAATTTTTATTATTTTGTGTGTGTGTATGTGTACTATCAGATCAGATCTGACTGGTACAGGAGGAGATTGTTCCTCCTCCAGCAGAGCATCTAGTGGATTTGAACCATGCACCTCTGGGACTGCAATGCAGTTTCTTGCCAGTAGGCCACCAAAGCTCGCCAGAAGTGAAGTTTTTGTTTTCATGTGCTGATGGTGGTGTTATTATATGGTATGGAGTCAGAACTGACTCAAAGCTGATCCTTCAGAGAGTTTTCAGAGGTTCTAAACTGCATAAAAGGAGACTGCCCATCTTTCTCCAGTGGAGCAACTGGTGGATACAAACCATGAGCCTTTGGCTTAGCAACTTAACTTCTTATCCACTAGGCCACCAAAGCTTACTTGGAATTAAAGAGTGATTTAGTTATGGAAACCAGAGCAAAATCCAAGTTCTTTTATTAGGTGGGCTGTTGTAGATACAACTTGCTTTATTTGTTAAAGAATTAAATGTATTAACTAAATCTCTAGTGACTTTCAGAAACAGTGTATTTTAGTTTTACAAATTACCACTTACTGTTCAACATTAAGAAAACAAAGATTCTCACCACTAGGACCAACTGAGAATATCATGACAGATGATGAAAAGACTGAGACTGTTGAAAGCTTCAGTTTGCTTGGCTCCATAATCCACACTCTTGGTACCAGCAGCCAGAAAAGCAAGACTAACTGCACTGGGAAAATCTGCTCTTGGGGACCTCTCCAGAGTACTGAAGAGCAATGATGTCAGTATGGAGACCAAAGTATGCCTGATCCAGACCATGCTTTCCCCAATTACTTGCTATGCATCAGAGATCTGGACAATGAGTAAGGATGACAGAAGAAGAATTGATGTCTTTGTGTTGTGGTACTGGAGAATAGTGTTGAATATACCATGGGCTGCTAAGAGAACAAACAGGTTCATCCTGAAGAGAGTGAAAGCAGGCTGCTCCTTGGAGGCAAAGATTCTGCCATTGTGGGCATAATACAAGGAGGGACCACTACTTGGGGAGGGACATCATGCTTGGAAGGGCAGAGGGAAAGCACAAGAGAGAAAGACCCTGGACAAGAAGGACTGACTCAGTGACTGGGGTTATAGAGGAGGGTGTGTCATAGACAGTAAGGTTGGTTTAGGAGAGACAGAACAGGTTTCAGAGATGTTGTACTGTATATAGGGTCACTATGAGTAACAAGTGATTCGATGGCACATAGCAACAGCAGCTAAGAGTATAAACAGAAGGATGAGCAATCTCCTCCCATGTGATTAACTGCCTCTGAAAGCCCACTGGAGGGTCAGCTATGGGTGGGTTCCAATTCTACAATACACAACAACAGCAACTTAGCAACTCCTTTTCCCAAAGAAGTGAACAATAGCTACAGAACTTTAGAATTGTTTTCATTCCATGAAACTGGTATAGAAAACATTTCCTAAGATAGCAAAAAAATGTTGGAAACTAAGCTGAAAAAAATTGTATTAATACCAAACCTCTTTAGGAAAGAAGGAAATGAGGTTGTTTACAAAAATAAATATCATGCAAGAGAATAAAAAAAAATAACCTCAATACTGATAAAAGAAATCCTACTTAAAAGCAAAAGCATTTCTCATTTATCAAATTACCAATACTTGGTAAAATGATAATACTTAATGAAATCCAGGGAGAATGTTGAATACCTTTTATGCATAAAAAATTAAGAGTTCAGGACTGATAAGGAGAAATAAAGCTATCATTATTTATAGATGATAATTGTATACATATGCAGCTCTGGTGTCATGGTCCATGGCATGCTGCATTTCTAACCAAAAGACTGAACTAAAGGTTCAAACCCACTAATCGGCTCCAAGGAAGAAAGATGGGTAATCTCTTCCCATTAAGATTTACAGCCTCAGAAACCTCAATGCAGGATCAAAGGTTGCTATGAGTCAGCAATAAGAATATATACTTATAAAGTTCAAAAAAATCTAAAAGCAAATTATTAGAATTAATAAGAAAACAAAGAAAAGTGGCTATAAAATGAATAAACAAAAATCAATCCTATTCCTTGGAAACAGCCCAAATATCAAACCACATTCTAAAGGATTGAGAAATTATGGTACATTCATATGATGGAATACTATGCAGCACATAGGAGCAATGATTTTGTAAATTGCTATCTAACTTGGGAGGGACTGGAGAGCATTACGCTAAGTGAACTAACCCAGTCATATCAGGACAAATATTTCATAAGACCATTACTGTAAAATGAGGATCCAAGAGGGGAGGGGAGAGCAGAAGTGTGAGGATGGGTGGTGGGCTAGGGTGGTTAATCAAAGGGTCACACAATTTGACAGGGAGGGTAAGCAAATAGGAAAGATCCTGTGTTAAAAACAATGAATATGAACTTTGTAAATAAACCAGTATAATTTTTTTAAAAAAGTAAACAACCCAGCAAAAATAAGTCAAGGATATAAATAGACATTTTACAAAAAGAAGATATATAACTACTAAAAGTATGTAAAAAAATGGCGGAAAAATCAATTACATTCTTGTACACAAGCAAGAGTTGGAAAATGCAATTAAGAAAAAAATTAGGGCAGCAACAAAAATAAAGTGTACACTGAAATAAATCTAAGAGAAAATGGTATAAAGTTCCTAAACATAAATTTATAAAACATTGTTAGAAATCATCAAAGAAGATCTAAATTATACTTCACTCATGGATAGGGCGATTGTCAGGATATCAATTCAACTGAAATTCATTCATAAAGTCAATGCTACTTCAATTTAGACCCAAATACAGATTGAGAAACTTCATAGTTTAATTTTACTATACATGGAAGAACAAAGACCGCAGAACAGTTAACCTGTTATATACAACAGGTTAATTTTCCAAAATACAACAATGTACTTGCTAATGCTTAAAAGTCAATACACATATTCAATTACAGATAAATTAAAAATCCAAACATCTTTCAGAAAATCTTTAAAAGAATGGAAAAGTTTCTTAAACACAGCACAAAATAACTATTTTACAAAACAGCCAATTTGTCAAATAAAAATTTTAATACTGTCCAAAAGCTATTATCAACTGAACTCCATTCCTTGCTGACCCTCCTCCATTAGATGCCTAAGGCTGTAAATCTCATGGGAGGAGACTGTTCAGCTTTCTCTTTCTGAACTACCACAATGGCTCAGTCTTTGAGTTAGCAGCCCAACTCCTTACAGACTATGCCACCAGACTGCAAAGACATCATAAAGAAAATAAAAAAGTAAATCACTCCACAGTAAGAGGATATGGACAATCAGTAATGGACTGTTGTGTATTGTCAAGTCGGAACTGACTCACAGCCATCCTCCAGTGGATTTTCAGAGTATAGTTCCTTACCACTAGATCTCCCAAGCTGCCAGATAACATATTTTTGTTGTACATAACATTGTTGCTGTTGTTAGGTGCCATAAAGTCGAGTATGACTCATAGTGACCCTATGAACACCCAACCTGAACTCTGCTCTATGCTGTGTCATCCTCATTTTCTCTGACATAATAGAGCCCATTGCTGAATTCACCATGTCAATCCATCTCATTGGCTGTCTTCCTCTCCTTCACCAACCCTCCATATTTCCAAGCATAATGTCCCTTTCCAAGGAATAGCCTCACCTAGCTATATGTCTAGAGTATGAAAGATGACGCTTCACCATCTTTGCCTCCAAGGAGAGCTCTGGGTGCCCCTTCTCCAAGGCCTATCCATTTGTTCTTCTTGAAGTCCATGGGATACTCTTCAAGTGGTAAGAAAAAATAGGTGAAAAAACACTTTCAAAAACACAGGAGAGGAAATGTGAAAAGATGCTCATCTTTTACTAAATGGGAAAATTTAAGAATTTTCACAATGCCAAATGTTGAAGATGCTGATCAACAAACTTATTAACAATTATAATCATCATTTAACCACGTTGGAAAACAATACAGCAATTACCTTACAAAAGTGAAGACATGCACATAAGGACAGAGCAATCCAGTTAAAAGGACTTTTGTGTACAACCATCAGGAAGCATGTGTGAGAATGTCCACAGAATCATTATTCATAGCAGGAAAAAAAGGTAGTGTTCTCAGATGCATAATCAAGCAATTATTGTAACAAACTAACTCAAACCTACAGTCCATCAAGTTGATTTCTGATTTCTGAGGCTACATATCTTAATAGGAAAAAAAATGCCTCATCTTTCTTAAAGAGTGGCTGATGAATTCAAACGTTTGACCTTTTATTTAGTAGCCTAACACTAAAATGCCAAGTCCCTTCAGAAAATATCTACCATTGTCCAACCCATGATCTGACAGCTTGTACCTTAAGCTTTCTTGGCTTCTGTGATTCCAAACACATCAACTGCTGACATTTTTTTTCTTCTGACCAGTGTCTCTTAAGTTTAATTGTACTGTTTCCAAAGGAAGGTGACGTGTCCTGAAAGATGCC
>NW_006399811.1:14615010-14634892 GCF_000299155.1 Elephantulus edwardii | reverse complement strand
GCTATGAGTCACAAACAACTGGACGGCACATAACAACAAACAACAACACTTAAATGTACTACATCACTAAATAAAACACAGCAGTGGAAATTAATTATAGCTACACAGACACCAAAAAATATATTAATAAACACCCTCACTGCTGCATAATCAGAACCCACTTAGAGCTAACCTTCCTGTGGGTTTTCTGGAGGCTGTAAATTGCATGGCAGGAGACTGCCCATCTTTGCCTCACGGAGCTGTGAGGATGGATTTGGATTGCCAATGAGAGATAGCCTTTGGGTTAGACGTGCAACTCCCTTGCGACTACATCACAACACATGTGAATGAACTCAGAAGTACAGTCTTGTATGAAGAACATCTAGCCACAAATAATGCAATGTTTTTATAAAGCTCAAAAATAAGCAATGCATTGTTTAAGGATATATTTATAGCTGATAAAAACCAACTTCTCCTAAAATCAACAAAATGAAACACGCAATGCCAGGCAGTGGACCCCTTAGGGGGTGAGGAGCAGAAAGGAAGCAAAGTTACTCATCTACTTTATTGAGAACCTTCCACCTCTATTTTGCTTTATTGAACATATAATATTTGTTTCACAAACATAATTCCACATTGTACTTCATTCACCTGCAAATGCAAAACAGCAATTCATACTAATCCTCTGCTGATAGGATACATTTTAAAAAACAAAACAAAAACTAGATAATTCAATCTGTTTAGTAGTAGAGAACCATTAGCCTAGGTGACAATAAGACTTCCTCCCTGAGGGGCAATCCTTATCTTAATCATTATTAACAATTTACACAGGAAGTACAGGTAGTTCCCAACTCACAGTTCTGTTCCAACAAGCATTGTAAATCAGTTGTAAATCAGTTCTGCCAGTACCTCACTTTTTCCCTAGTTTTATTATCAGTCACTTTATAAATCTGACAGCATTTTGAACAGTAAATCATAAAACTTAACATCTGTGAATAAGAATCTAAGACTGACAACATGAGCAAATTATGTACTACAACATCTTACTACCAAAATAAACCAAAAAAGGAAAGGTAGTAAGCATGGTTCATCGTAACTGGAACACATCAAAGTCAGAAACTATTTGTATTACATCGCACACAAAACCAAATGTAATGTCATCAAGTTGGAACCAGTTCAAAGTTTACCCTCCACTGGGCTTCCAAGGCCCTAAGTCACATGAAGGGGATTGTCCATCTTTCTCCTTTACAGCCACTGGTCAATTAAAATTGTCAAAGATACTAGGCCTTCGGGCTAGCAGTGCAACCCCCTATGAGCTACACCATCAGAACTCCATGTTGCACAAAAATAGCCAAAATACAATGCATCTTCCATCAGGAAGGCCTTGTGATCCTTATTCCTTTTTATGACTATACTTTAAGCATTTAAACATTAACTTCATACGACTTTTTAGCTAGTAAAAGGGAAACCTGAGTCCAAGAAACAGTGCAATTCTAAAAAAAGAAAAATATTTATCTTGGCATTGTGGGTCCCGGAAAGGAAGAGAAGGCTTTTTAAAAAGAAACAATTCTATGGTTGGTGTCACCTATTTTTCCATGTTCTTAAAAGAAAATTAATCAGAACAAATGGGAAATGCTTCTAAAATTACTCAGTACAGCAAGAAGGATGTCTTCAATTTTGAGAAAACAGTTCTTGTGGTCTTTCTCTAAAGATCAGTGAACATGAAAGTGCTTTCACTCACTCTTCAGAGCTGTGATCTGGACATACTTAATTGTTCACTTTCGCCTTCTCCTAAAGTTTAGCATCTTCTGATTCATCAACACAATCAAAGAGTATTCAAATGCCTACAATTTCAAAAGTCAGGTAGCCAGCTTTAGGTTCTGACATAATGTTCAATGGCTTAAACCTGACTCCTGTCCTCTGAGCTCATATCAAAGAAACAATATAAAAAAAATTTTTTAAAGACCCCAGAGCAAGATTCCAATACTCAAGTGACCAGTGAGTGGGGCAATAAGCACACTGGTTGCTTCTGTAACTTAAGGAAGAATTTAATGAGACGGTGATTTTCTTCCAAAAGATACAGAGAAAACAAAGCCCAAGGAATGGTGTACTTTGAGCAAAGAGTGATTGCACAGTTCGGACTCTGTGCAAATAAAGATGGTGAGTTTGAACAAAGAGAGAGGAAGAAAGATGTTGAGTCAAACAGATCACACAATCTTCTAGACAGCAATAACTACACAGATAATTCTACACTTTATAACAAACTGTAGTATCTCTCAATGAAGTCATCCTCCAGATACTGATTTACTACTGTCGTAAAACAATTAGAAGGAAAGGGGAAAAAATATCTGTGATAAACCAAATCCTATTTGGTATGACAGGAGATTTGATGGCATAGGGAGGAGCAGCTGCGCAACCATCCCAAAGGCACACAATCTGAGTCCACCAGCTGCTCCTCAGGAGCTGGGTGGGCAATCTCCCCTCGTGCAATTTACTTCCTCTGAAAACATGCTGGAGGGTCAGCTGTGACTTGGCTCTGACTCAACAAAGAGAACTGATGGCTTTGAGCTGTGGTGCAGGAGAAGACTGCTGAATATACCATGGACTGCCAGGAGAACAAACAGGTTCGACCTGGAGAGGGTGAAACCAGGCTGCTCCTTGGAGGCAAGGATTCTGAGGCTTTGTCTGACATACTTTGGACAAGCTGCAAGGAGAGACCAGTCCTTGGAGAGGGACGTCATGCTTGGAAGGGTAGAGGGACAGCACAAGAGAGGAAGACTATCAGTGAGATGAATTGATTCAGAGACTGGGGTAATGGGGGTAGGTTGTCAAAGCCAGTAAAGTTGGCCAAGAATAGTTTTCAGGGCTATTGTACACAGGGTCACTATGAGTCACAATCAACTCAACAGCACATAACAAAAACAACATCATTCTATTTAGTATGAAGGTATTTCACTTCAGAAATATTTAAGTGCTTGATTAGAATAGGTTCTAGGGTTGTTGGGGAGCAGTAAGTTGAAGTTGTTCTGGTAACTCAAAGGCTGCTCTTCTCTGGTGGCTCAAATCCTTAAGAGGCACCTTGGGAGAAAGATGGGCAGTCTCCTCCCGTTTAGATGTCTAGCCTTAGAAACCAGTGAGCTGAGCTGCCAGGGCGGCTATGCATCAGAATCAGCACTACAGCAATGGGTTGGCTTTTGCACAGGACAGCACAGAATTCAAATTTATTGTTCACAGGTTCACAGGGTCGCTGTGAGTCGTATTTGATTCAGTGGCATCTAACTACAAAAACATATACCTGTTTTACTAAACTTACTATGATTTTATAAGTAAAACAGGAACAACAAGAAGAGGGGAAACCCAACACTGCTTTAATTTGGTGGCCTAAATAATGGTTAGAACCTGACTGGGCCCTCAATGAATTCATAATGAAGAAAATTAAAAGCACACGATTAAAACGATCCTAGAACACTGATTCAAATCATCAGTGAGTGGGACACGCAGTAAACAATGCTGTATCACTTCTGGAACTCTCATTTTTAAAGCACATCTGGATTTTTAAAAAGGTTTTCCTATCTGTGGTAGCTAAGGGTGCACGCGATCAGCATTGTCAAATAAATCAAGATAACGATCCTCTGTGTGATGGGCTCCTCCAAGACTGATCTGATATGAGCCCATCAGGATAAGTACTCAACACCAATATGGTAAGAACTCAGAGTCAAGAGGGGAAGGCGCAAAGGGACAGAAACTGCTAAAGTCACCGAATAAAATGGTCTGCAAAGGCGAAGAGCGGAGACTGCACACTGACAGCCGACGCATGTGTGTCTTCTTCCCCCCCCCCCACCCCCCCTCTACTGTACAGAGAGGGGTGGGAAGGTCCACAAGTGTGCTTGCTGTTCTTCCTAGATCCACTTCGTATAACTGCTGGTGACACCTGACATCCTCTAAGAAAGCTCTCCAGAAAGACCAAAACTTGTGAGAACTAGGATCCTGTAGCACAAGAGTACACCACCAGAAGCGGTAGTGATGCCACAGCAGAACCATCCACCAAAATCTGCTCACCCTGCTACTGTGATAGGGAATGCTGGTGACCCAGTGGGAAGGGGTTGCTGTGCCAACCCAAAGGCACATGAGTCAAATGCACTTTTCCTGCCTCACAGGAAAAAGAGGAGCAATCTCCTTCCATGTGATTTGGAGCCTCGGAAAACCTGCTTGAAGGTCAGCCATGAGTGCGTTCCAACTTGACAGGACACAACACAGCTACTACGGCAGAGCTTCGGCCAGGTACAGGTTGCCCAACTAGACTACATTTCCCAGAGTCCCATTGAGTGTATGAAGTGGTCATGTAATGACATTCTCTCCAATTGTAAATGAGGGAGATGCCACTTCTGGAATCTTGGGAATCAGATATACAGCAGCTTCCCACTGGAGCACAGAGGTGCCTATCACCCACTTCAACCATGCACCACGGACACAAGGACAATACCCTAAAGGATGGCATTCTGTGGCAAGAACACAAGTCCTAGAATATCTAAATGGAAGAGAAACAAGAGGCAGTATTTTTTTTGTGTCAGTGAGACTTTTTGCCACAAACAGTTACTCTTTATTTAACAAAGCTGGTGAGCAACCCACTGAACCCATCCAGTTTCAGTAATTCTAAATAAAATTTCCATTCTTTACCCTCACCTGTATTCTGGCTTTAGCCTCAAAGCAGCAGGAATTTATTCATTCAGCAAACCTGTCTGAATACCTAATGTATAAAAATAGTATGCTTATATACTAGCAAGGCTGACAGTAAGAAGGACAGCCACCCAGGGAAAGTCCTCTGTGCTGTATACTTTTCAAATAGGACATAAACTCTCAGTCTTCTTTGCCTTGCCACAAGCACGTCACAGAACATTTTATATATACATAAATATCCTAGGACTTGCGTCCCAGAATAGATAAACATTATAAATGAATATATAAACATTCAGGGGCTTGCATCCTTTCATTGTAACTGTCTGCCACCGCTCTGGGTGCTGTTCTTATAAGCATGGCACTCAGTAAATATTTATTATATGAAAGAATTAGGAAATCAATGACTTCATCTTTTCTTCAGTAAACTCAGTAATGGGGGAAATGGACAATAATACAATATCGCACCTCTCACATCACAGGCATGCAGTATGGTTATATCATTTAAAAATGAATGAAGCCTCCTCACACCACATAGAAGCAACTATTAAGGAAGGATGGGAGGGAGCTAGAAATCAGGAAAGTCTTCCTGGAGGAAGCTGAAATTTGCAAGGAGTTCTGAAGGATGTTTAGGAAGTAGCCTTTTAAAAAAAAAAGGCATCACAAAAAGCAAGGAGTCAGAAAAAAACAGTACATACACCGTGTGAACTGGCCACATGGTAGTTTAATGTGACCGGAATTAAGGCCACAGGAACATTAACTACTGCTATTCTGATTTGAATGCTAATGCATCCCTTAATTAAGTCCAAGAATGTGTTCTTTCTTTTCTTCAGTATTTGCATCATCCTGGTGGTACAGTGATTGATCACTTAGCTGCTAACTGAAAGTCTGGCAGTTCAAGTCCCCCCTCCACTCTGCAAGAAAGAAGTGCAGCAGTAGCTTCTGGAGATTACAGCTGTGGAGAACCCCTGGCACAGCTCTACTCTGCCCTGCAGGGCTATCAGCAACCAGAAGGAACTCAGCAAGTCTGGTTTGCTGGTCTGCTTTTCTTACTTTATATGAGCCCTTGCCATCACAGAGCTCCCTGTCCACTCCCTTCCCCACCTTAAAAAACAGAATGAACCATTTTAAATTAAAAACAGGACTATCTGACAAGTTGTGACAAGTGTTCTACCATATAATCAAAGAATCCCCAGGTCAGCAGATTATCTTAAAGATCACGAGAAACTTGCTCTGGGAAGTCATTTATCTTGATTAGCTATAATCAGATCTGCTTTGCAGTCCCATGGAACCGTCCTCTTTCTCTTCTGGTACTTTATGTTTTGTCTCAGAGTGTATTTGTTGATAAACAGATCCCTGCTCTATGTGTATATTCTTATTTCTCTCATAGTCCTTTCAGAAGTCTGGCTGTAGAAGGTGCTAAATAATCAAAGGTTCCACATAAAACTACCACATAGTTTCTGTACAGTTTCCATTTAGGTGAACAGTCTCTGTCCAGGTTCATCTAGTTGCTCATTCAGGATACAGCTGCACTGCTCCTTCCAGTAGAGCATCCCTTCTTCCTTACAACTACAGCCTCTGTCTTGTTTTTAACATCACTGATGCCTTCATTACTATTTTATTAATTAAGGCTTAATGAGGCAGTATAGACTGAGCTGAAAACCAGTCCCTAAGACACTTAAAAAGTGAAGCAAGCTCCAGATTAACCTTCCCGCTCATAAGCACAGAAATGTCTGCATCTCACAAGTTGTCAGATGTTTCCCTGCAGATGTCTGATGCTTAGAATTATCAATGGCCTTTCCAGTTCCATCTTTTGTTCCTGTGACAAAATTATGGCGCTTCCTTGAGACTTCCTGTTTGAACAACCACACACTTGGGTGTTCAAATTCCCAAGCATCCATTATTCACCATAAAAGGGACTTGAGGAAGTAACCAGGCAGTTGTACACAAACTGATATATGAATAAAAACAGCTGTGTGTTAGCAAGGCGGACAAAAAGACAGCAGGGATCTAGGCAATGCTGTGATTTTCAAAAGCAAGGTCTATTTATTCAGGCTCTGTGGAAACCTGCTGATTCAGAGCATTAGTGGCCCATTTAATAAATGAAAATCACTAGGGATGGAGGGACTCTGTTTGCAGTTACTTTCACAAAATCTTTCAGTCTCCACACCACCCTTTAACCATCTTCCTCAGCCAACAAAGTCTCCTCTTCTTTCTCTCAGAGAAGTATCAAGGCTAAACAAAACATTTTGTACCAAAAATCTCATATCTATTTTCTTTCCTAATATAAAAAAATACATATATTTTATTTTCCGATTTTATTTTCAAGAAAGTAAAATATCTTCATCAATAAATATGCCCTGAAAACAAACAGAAAATATGAAAAGTAAAACTGGGGTAATGGAAATTAAAAAAAAAAAAAAGCAGAATAGCACAAATATAGACAAATGACACAAAAACAAACAAACAAAAAAGCCTACATTCTCCAAAAATCTGGAAAGTGTTAATTTCCAAATCAGTCTCATCTTGTGATATATCAGATTCACAAACAATATCTTGTGCCAGGATATAATAAAGCGTTTTAAAGTGGATATAAGCTTAAAATCTAAACCTGGCTAGACTGGCCACAAAACTGAATAATCTCCTGGTCTAGCAGAAGCTGAGACTAACAGCTCTTGGCTTGTGGCAAAAATGCTGAAAACAGCACTAGCAAACCAGCTGGATCCTCTAAAGCAAGCCTAATAAAGTAAACAAGGCTCATTACAGCTGCATTACAGATGTTCCCATAAGCTGAAGTGAGTTCTAAGAATTTCATTTCCAACAAACTTTGTATCCCATGAACTTATTTTACATGCTCACCATATTCAAATCTATATGCAAAGCTACACTAAAATTAATCCTTGACGCTCAACCCACAGAATTATTTTCTCAAGAGGCAATCACATCCAAAGAAAAGCTTTATCCAAAGAAATGAAAGTACACGACTTCTTTTGGTTTCTAAACTTTTTCTTTCGTTGTTTTTGTTATTATGTGTCACTGAGTTGACTGCAATTCATAGCAACTCTATGTACAACAACTCTGAACCCTGCCCTATTCTCAGCCTGTCTTACTGACTGACATTACCTACCCCCACTCCCCCAGTTTCTATGTCAGTCCATCACATTCAGGGTCTTTTTCTCCTGCACTCTCTCTCTATTATTATTATTATCATCATCATCATCAATTTTAATGAACATCTACAGAGACTTTGGATTTCCATTCATTCATTGTTGCGTTTTCCTCCCTGCCCACCCTTTCCCCCCAATTCACTCTTCTCTCTGAAAAGTAAAATTCTTTCATTGGTATACAATCCCTCCCCCCAAGTCCACTCCACTATGAAGCCTTCATTCTGGACTCCTGTCATGATAATAATTCCTAATCATATATTCCTTTTAAACATTTCTCTCCCTCATCTGTTTCAATGCAGTACACATAATTTATCCCATCTTTCTCAGTTTCCCCTCAGCCCTGATGTCAGTCCCGTTTTACAACAGTGGCACTATGGAGTATTTGCCCTTTTGTGACTGAGATATTACACTCAGCATAATGTCCTCCAGGGTCATCCATTTTATATAATATTTCATTAGTTCCTCATTTTTCAATGCAGCATAGTATTTCATTGTGTGAATAGACCAGAGCTTCTCTATCCATTCATTTGTTGATGGGCACTTGGGTTGTTCTCCATCCTTCTAAGCACAATATCTTTCTCCAAGGACTGGTCTCTCCTGGCCACATGCCCAAATTATGTGAGATGGAGTTCCAAAATCCTACCCTGCAAGGAGAAACTTTGTTTCACTCTCTCCAAGAAAGACCTGTCTGTTCTCTTGGAAGTCTCATGGTATGTTCAATACTCCAGGAGCACAGCTCAAGTGCACAGCTTTTTCTTCCACCATCCTTAGTCACTGTCCAGCTCTCTGATGCATAGCAAATCGCTGTGAAAGCCATGGCCTGGATCAGGTACACACCTTAGTCCTTAGATTGGCATTGTTATTCTTTAGCACTTTGGAGAGGTCTCTGACAGCAGATTTCCCCAATGCAATTCATCTTTTGATTTCCTGACAGCTTGTGCCATGAGTGTTGACTGTGGAGTCAAGTGTGCAGAAATTGTCAACAACCTCAATCTCTTCTCCATCTCTCATAGTGCTGCCAATCAGCCCAGTGGTGAGAATCTTTGTTTTATGTTGAGCTTCAATCCATACTGACAACTACAGACCTTCAGCAGCAAGAGCGTCTGGTGCTCCTGAGTTTTAGCAAGGTTGTGTCATCTGAATACTGCAGGTTGTTGATCAGTCTTCCTCCAATTCTGATGCCACACTCTTCCTCATAAAGCCCACCTCCCAAATTATCTGTTCTGCATATGGACTGAAAAGATAGAGGCAGGAGGCATCCCTGAAGTACTCTTTTCCTAACTTTGAACCATGTAGTATTTTCTTGCTCTGTTCTGAGGACAGTATATGTCCTTTAATGAGCACAATCAGGTGTTCTGGGATCTCCATTCTTCTCAAGGTTAGCTACAATTGGTTGAAATCCACACAGCCAATGAAACACAGATAGACATTCCTCTGGTACCTTCTGCATTCAGCTAAGATACATCTAACACTGGCAATGATATCCTTAGTGCCACAACCTCTTCTAAACCAGCCTGTATTTCCAATAGTTCTCTGTTGATGTACTTTTCCAGTTGGTTTTGGTTAATCTTCAGCAGGATCTTCACAGTGTATGTGATATTAGTGATATTGTTCAATAATTTCCATACTCAATTGGATCACCTTTATTTTTTTTTTTGGTATGGGACTAAATATGAATCTCTTCCAGTCAGCTGGCCAGGTGGTTGTTTTCCAGATTTCTTGGCACAGTCTATTGAGCATATCCAGGGCTGTTATCTGTTTGTTGAAAAACGTCAACTGGTATTCCATCAATTCCTGGGGGCTTGTTTTTTGACAATTCATTTAGAGCAGTTTGGACTTCCTCCTTCATCACCATTGCCTGTTGAACATCAGTTATTTCATGAACTACTTCTGTGCTGAACAGTTATTTTCAATACAGTGTTTTTATGCGCTCCTTCCACTTTCTTTTGATGCTTCCTAGATCATTCACTATTCTACCCATAGCATCCTTAAGTATTGCAACTTGAGGCTTGAATTTGTTCTTTGGTTCCTTCAGCTTAAGAAATGCAAAGCAAGTTACACACACACACACACACACACGTACATAAAATATATAAAATGTTAAAACCAAGGCTACTACTACCCTTAACTTCTTTGGTAAAAAGGTTAAAAATACTAAACCAAAGTTGATGGTTTGGTATTCTAAAATGTCAAGTTGCTATAATCATGGATGCTTTAGGCAGAATATTAAATGATCCAGGAAGTATTAAAAGAAGATGGAAAAAATATACTGAGTCACTCTATCGAAAGGAATTGGCAGACACAGAAGAATTTAATGAAACAACATCTGAGCAAGAGCCTATGGTGATGAAGGAAGTTCAAGCTGCTTTGAATAGTGAAAAAATAAGCCCCCAGAAATAGATGGTATACCAATTGACATATTTAAGCTAACAGATGTTGCCCTGGATGTGCTTACTAAGTTATGTCAAGAAATCTGGAGAACAACCACTTGGCCAATTGACTGGAAGAGATCTACATTTGTTACCATTCCAAAGAAAGGTGACCCAACAGAGTGTGGAAACTATAGAACAATATCATTGATTTCACATGCAATCAAGATTCTGCTGAAGATTATCCCAAAACGACTGGAACAGCACATCAGCAGAGAACTGCCAGAAGACCAGGCTGGGTATAAAAGGAGTCGTGGTACTAGGGATATTGTAGCTGATGTTAGATGGATCTTGGCTGAAAGCAGACAGTACTGGAGGAATGTCTATCTGTGCTTCACTGATTATGCAAAGGCGTTTGACTGTGTGGATCATAACAAACTGTGGCTGACTCTGAGAAGAATGGGATTACCAGAATACTTGATCATGCTAACGCAAAACCTATACTTGGAACAAGAGGCAGTCAGTCGTCAGAACAGAGCAAGGAAACACTGCATGGTTCAAAATTGGGAAGGGCGTACGCCAGGGATGTGTCCTGTCTCCATACGTTTTCAACCTGTATACAGAACAGATCATCCAGGAGGCTGGGCTCCATGAGGAGAAATGCGCCATCAGGATTGGTGGAAGATCTATTAACAATCTCTGTTATGCAGATGACACAACCCTGCTTGCTCAACTGAGGAGGACCTGACGCGCTTGCTACAGAGGGTCAAGGACTGCAGCCTCAAATATGGACTGAGGCTCAATGTCAAAAAGACAAAGATGCCTTTAAGTTAATTTCTGACTCCTAGTGACCCTTTAAGGGAGCTCTGGAGGCCTAATCGTAAGAAGCTGTACTGCATTGCAGAAGACACATGCTTCAAATCTGCCAGGTGCACTGAGAGAGAAGGATGCACAGTCTCCTACCATGTCACTTACTGCCTCTGAAATCTCTGGAGGATCAGTTGTGAGTCAGTTCCACGTTGACAGAACCCACCATCAACACTGCCTGGTGGGTAATGAGTTGTGTTGCCAATCCAAAGGCAGGTAATTTAAATCCATCAGCTGCTCTGCAGGGGGAAAAAATGAGCAATCTCCTCCCATAAAAAAATTACAGCCTTGGAAATCTAATGAAGTGTCTCTGTAAGTCCAAATGCACCCAAGAAGTGGGTCTCGGTTTTGTTCCATTTTGTGTTAAGTGACGATGCTGCAAAAATAAATGCTGTCAGTGCTAAGCAGGTCTATGATGAAAGCCAAGGGCAGAATTCAGCAGTTTTGATAATCTAATTAGTCATGTCATACCTATAATATTCTAGAAAAAGTTATTAACCTCCCCACACCCCCAAAAGGTAGAGGAGTAAGACCAAACTTGGAATGCCCAGTTCTACTCTAGGTAAGGTGGTGAGGAGGTGTAGGATAAAAACACATTATTATTATCTATGGAACTATGACACCTTCTGGAAAGATAAGGGGAGGGGTATGAAGTGTAAAAATTTACAAATTCAGATAAACAGAAACCAAGTTACATGGCAACAAATCTGAGTCTGAAAGATGGAAGAAAACTCTTGGGACCATAGCAGTGATCTATAAATTAATCAGTAAAAAGCTCTCAGAGTCACTCCGAAAACTTGAAGATAACAAGTTAATATTTACTTGATTGAGTAAGAGGAATGTCTATCTGTGCTTCATTAACTATGCAAAGGCTTTTGACTGTGTGGATCACAACAAGCTATGGCTGACTCTGAGAAGAATGGGAATCCCAGAACATCTGATTGGGCTTATGTGAAACTTATACTTGAATCAAGAGGCAGTCGTCAAAATAGAACAAGGAGACACCACATGGTCCAAAATCAAGAAGAGGGTCCATCAGGCATGTATTTTGTCTCCATACCTCTTCAATCTGTATGCAGAACAGATCATCCAAGATGCTGGGCTGTACGAGGAGGAATGCGGCATCAGGACTGGTAGAAGAATCATCAACAACCTGCGTTATGCAGATGACACAACCCTGCTTGCTGAAACTGAGGAGGACCTGAAGCGCTTGCTGCAGAAGGTCAAGGACTGCAGCCTCCTATATGGATTGAAGCTCAACATCAAGAAAACAAAGTTTCTCACCACTGGGCCAATTGGCAGCATCAGTATGGATGGGGAAGAGATTGCGATAGTTAACAGTCAACACTCCACAGTCAACACTCTTGGTAACAGCAGCCAGGAAATCAAGAAACAAACTGCACTGGGAAAGTCAGCTGTGAGGGACCTCTCAAGAGTACTGAAGAGCAATGGTGTCAGGCTGGAGACTAAGGTACACCTGATCCAGGCTATAGTATTCGCAATTACGTGCTATGCATCAGAGAGTTGGACAGTGAATAGGGATGACAGAAGGAGAATTGATGCCTTTGAGCTGTGGTGCTGGAGAAGAGTGTTGAATATACCATGGACTGCTAAGAGAACAAACAGGTTTGTTCTAGAGAGGGTGAAGCCAGAATGCTCCTTGGAGTCAAGGATTCTGAAGTTCTGTCTGACATACTTTGGGCATGTTGCAAGGAGGGACTGGTCCTTGGAGAGGGGCATCATGTTTGGGAGACTGGAGGGATGGCTCAGGAGAGGAAGACCCTTGATGAGATGGATCAATTCTGTGAGTGGGGTGGTGGGGTGATGGGAATGAGTGTGTCAGAGACGGTGAGGTTGGCACAGGATAGAGCAGTGTTTAGGGCTCTTTACATAGGGTGGCTATGAGTCGCAAGTGACTCAACAGCACATAACAACAACAAGACGTCATTAGCTGCCCTCATGTGGAGCTTGCCTCCCCACCCATGTGGTGCCATGGACAGTGGAGTCCTGGACGACTCCCAGATCAGATCAGGCCATGTGAGCTAGACAACTTTCTCTGCCTGGCATGCAGAGATAGGTCACCTTTCTCCTTGTCCGTGTGAGTCTAGAAGCTTCAAAAACCAGTTCAGTATCATAGCAATAATCAAGCCCTCCACTGACAAATGCGTTGTGACTGTGTATGAGGTACGCAATGTGTCACACTTTTCACACTTCTGTTGTTGTTACGTGTCATCAAACCGACTAATAACAGATCTAAACAAGGCCCTACCCTGTGCAATGCTCATCTTTGATAGGCTTGATCCCACAGTCACTCTGTCAATCCATCTTATTGAGCATCTTCCTCTCTCTTTGACCCTCCACCTTTTCTAGCATGACGTCTCATATAAGATAGCGTCCCACATAGAAGGCAAGAATTCCATCACTGAAGCACCATTTAGAGGAACAGGGAAACAAGACAGATCTTGCAGACCTACCAGGCAGCCTTATCACTAAGGTTGTCAGATAAAGTAAGCAACTGAAACTACACTCAGCAATTTTCAACTACTAGAAGGGAATCGTGGGTAAGGTAGGAAGGAGATAAGATGCCATCCCCTGTATAAAATGAAAACACTGACCACCCTTCAGGAAATGGGGTATGGTACATTTTTTCCTATCAGCAAACATTGATAAAATCCAGGACCACATTCTGAAATACAATAAATTCCACAGAAATTCCTAGAAGCATTCACCCCATAGTAATATACAACTAGTAAGTGCCCAGGACTTAAAATGCTTTCCTTGCCAGCAATCCTCTATTCTTCACACACGAAGTCAAAAGCCCTTTATAGCAAAAGTGATCCAAAGTCCCTTACACAGCTGGCAGGGAAACTGGGGCATTGTCTTTTGTTTTGATAGACTTTCATTTCACTCAATAAATAAGGGTCTTTTTATCACTTCTGAGGTTCAATCTGAAATGACAGAGCTCCAAATGCACAGTTTAGTACACCAAGAATTCAGGATTCCAACCTTAACTCAGATGGGGCCATCACTTGTCATATTATCACACAAAAATGGCAGTAATTTTTGCTTACTACTCTAGAGTGGTAGTAAGGAGACAGTAAGCAAATGATAATTTCTTTTTTCACCTGGTATTTATGATCCAGAATTTAATCAACATGTCCTATTACTACATGAAACAATGCATCATCATTTTCTGGTAACTTTTAGATTTTTATTCAAAGAATTGTCCTTCTTGGAAAATCCTTGACTCTTCTTCATTACTTTACTTCCAGACCCAAGAAGTTTTGCTTGAATTACTTCAACTTACATTGCTAACGGACACATCAGCATTGTAAAATGTTTCAACTGAATTCTTTTTACTTACTGTGTTTATATCATTGCTTTTCTGTGCATGGATGTTAAGTTACTTCTCCCAAAGGATTAAAAAAAGTGTCTTCACAGAAAGGCCTTAGACATAACCAAACACCTCATAATGGCTGAGCTATTTGGTCTGAAAGTTAAGGACTGTAATATCAGGACATCCAGGTCAATGGGCATAGCATAGCTCATAAAGACAATGGAAGTGATGCCTCTGAGTTACGGTGCTGGAGAAGAGGACTGAATATCTCATAGACTACCAAAAGAACAAACAGGTATGTCTCAGAGGAAGTATAATCACAATGCTCCTTAGAAGGCTAGTAGTGAAGCTTCATCTCACAAACTCTGAGCATGCCATTCATTAGGAGAGTCTAGTCCTTGAAAACGGACTTCATGCTTGACAAGATGAAGGGTCAGGGAAAGACAGACCCTCAAGAAGATGACTCGATATAGTGACTGCAGCAGTGGGGCTCAAGTGTGCTGGACAAGATAAAGATGGTGCAGGACAGGACAGGGTTCAGGTCTGTTTGTTCATAGGGTTGTTATCCATCAAATAAGATCTGATGGCACTTAACCACAACACCTGGGGTCTTAGATGATTTTGAGCAATAATCTTAAGATAGTGGTCTCTTCTCACCTAGAGAAAAAGAGAATGAAGAAAACTTAACACTCAAGGAAGCAATTAGTCAAAGTGCTAATTGTCCAATAAGGTTGGCTCAGAATAGAGCGGGGTTCAGTGTTGTACAAAGGGTCACTATGCATAGCAGGTGACGTGACGGTACATAACAATAACAACAACAACTGTCCATGTGAACCACAGCCTCCTCTATCCTGAGACTAGAAGAAGTAGATGGTGCCCAACTACCGCTACAGAACACTGAGACTTGGAACACAATCAGATGTCTTTATTAGAAAGGCTGAAAACTGCAGAGAAAAATTCAAGTTAATTTTAAAAACTACCACAATTACTGGTCTGACAGAGACTGGGGAAACCATTAAAACACTACTTTTAAACTAACTCCTAACTTGAAATTTAAGTTACTCCCACAATCACCTTTTAGCCAAATAAAGGCCTACAAAGCAACTCTACAACCAAAGAGCAACGTGCTCTTTAGAACAATCAAATATGTTGCTGTTGTTGCTGCTGCTGTGCACCATCGAGTCATAACTGACCCATAACTGACCCTCTAGCGGGTCTTCAGAAGCAGGAAATCAAATGGGAGGAGACTGCTCATCCTTCTCCCGCAGAGCAGCTTGTGGTTTTGAACCCTGTGCCCTTAAGATTGTAATGCAACTTCTTACCACTAGGCCATGCCATTTTGTAGCACACACAAAAAGAACTAAGATAGGATGTTCACATTCCATGTTATAAATGATTTGTAGAATTTTTCATCACAGGAATTAAATAGTATGTTGCTCATGACCAGCACACGAGCAGGAACACTTTCACAAACTTCTCTAAACTTGCAGCACAAAACCACAAACTCACCACTTTACCACTTCAAACCATGATTCATCAACCAGACCTTTACCTGCCCAAAATAAGTGAGAACAAAGGTAACTGCACAGTTTCAGAGGCTTTTCAGGAAGCACAGACTTCTCTGAACACAGTCTACAATCTCCTCAATGAAAATCAGCTGCTCTCTCAACTAAAACCAGCTGGTTCACCCACCAAGTACTTGCTAATACCTATGATGTAAAGGAGTAGTCCTGGTGGCACAATAGTTAAGAGGATCTGGCTGCAAAAAGTTCACTGGTTCAAACCCAATAGTTGCTCCAACGCAGACAATTTAGCAGTGCCTTTTGTAAAGCTTGACAGCCTTGGAAAGCCCCACCGAGCAGTTCTTCTCTGTTCTACAGAATCAACTTGATGGCAGTGGAGGTGGTAGCAGTGGGTTTGGTTTAAGACTATGTAATGCCAGCTACTGCTGGTAGAGAGCAGAAAGAACGTAAGATAAATATTTTTAAAATTATTAACTGATTATCATACCAGAAACCAGAATAACCTATTTGGTTTTCCTTAATTGTAAGTGGCCAAAAAGCTCCGTAAGTTGTTTTGTTTGTTATTTTCCCACTGAGGCATAATTCACATACAAAGTACTGTGAATATGAAATGTACAGTTCTGCATTTTTACGTTATGTAGATACCTAAAGGCTCTGGCCCATCAAGATAAAAGCAAATCCTAGTGCCACCAAGTCCAATCGCACTCATGATTGTAAGACTGTGTTATAATCTCAAAGGCTGTAAGATTTTGCAGATGGAGACTGCCTGACCTCTCTCCTGAGGAGCAGCTGGTGGGTTCAACCAATCCACTTCTTTTATTATCAAGAATACGGATCACAAATCAGAATGATAAAAGAAGGGAGGGACAGCTTGGTTATTGTGTGCCTCCATAGGAACCCTGGTGGAACAGTGACCTACATGCTTGGCTGTTAACAAAAAGGTTAGTAGTTCTAATCCACCTGCTGCCCTAGTGTAAGATAAGTCTACTCCTGCAATGATTTACTGTCTCTGAGTGTCACAAAGCCAATAGCTAAGAGTTAGTTTCAAGGAGAATCTGATAGTCACTGAGGGGGTTGATTATTCTGTTTAATCTGCAGCCACCATGTACACTGTATCATAATGAAATAAATACTCTATTCAAAAATATGTACCGAATTCAAGAATTTAAAACAAACATCGGATTAAAACATCTGCCAACTTTTTAAAACAAAAAAGAGATAAAATAACAAAAATCCAAATAAGATCTTCAAAATCTAAAGCTGCCTCCAGCTGGAAACAGTAAAAGAAAGGAGAAGAGAGAGTTTAATTCTAAAAGTTTTAAAAGAATGAATGTGAATTTCCTAATTCATTGCCCAGCCTCACCACAAAGTTCCCCACCCACAAGGGATCTAAGAGTACCATTGTCTAAGAATGAGATGTTTTAGTTCATGAATATGGAGTTGCATCAGGCACCAGGGTGGCTAAGCCTCAGTTATTTTTGGTTGGCCCCCTGGAAAAGTGCACGGAAAGAAAAGCAGATGAACTTAGCTAGTGTCACCACTGTCTGGCACATTTCTATAAATAATGAGTTTTCTGCAAGTCCCAATGAGCTGCTGTCCATTTTAGGCCCAAATGGGCAAACATCTGACTTTATCATTCTACAAAAAATGATGATGCTTGTAAGTCACAGCAAGCCACAAGGTAATCAAAGCAGCATGCAATCTTCTTGACATTTTACCCTTTGAAAGGTACAATATAAGAAACAGATTAATCTCTTGTTAAAAAAAAATCTCAGGCATTTTGGGCAGTAAAAACAAACAGTTCTGTTCAAACTTTTGACCCTTCTGTGAAACCAAAACCAAGCTGCAGCAGAGTTGTCAATTAGGTACCGCTGAAAACAGGACCAAGCAGGTTCCTAGCATCTGCTAGGAACACATGGACACATGTGTACTTCTGTCCCTCCTCTAACTGCTCTCATGTGGGATATGGGGCACGAAACTGTCCTCTTCAGGTGCAACTCCTCACTGTACTGGGGAGAGAGCACCCAGGATGCCTGCCTCCTATTTCCAAATAAAGAATTAAAGTAAAAATGACATCACATGCAATAAGTAAATAAGATGCTTTATTATAATCTTTGTTCCACCACTGCCTAAAAGCCCTATTTAGGAGCCTAATAACAGAGCATGTGAATATGTATCTTTAAATAAAATGTGCTTATGTCTATTTCTAAAAAGGGAGCTCTGGTGGCCTAGGTGATAGAGAGCTGTGCTATCAACTCAAAGGTCAGTGGTTCAAATCTACATGCTGCTCCACGGATAAAAGATGGATAATCTCCTACTGTGAGATGTATAGCCTCTGAAAACCAGCTGGAGGGTTGGCTATGGGTCAGTTCCAATTCAATGGTAATTTTATATACATACACATATAGTTCTAAAAAGCCCATAATATTAACATTAGCCCAAAACTCACTGCCTTTGAGACCACGATTCCAACTCACTGGGACCTTGTTCTGGTGGTATAGTGCACAGTGAGTGGTGCTGCCACCCCAAAGGCCTCACCTTTCCAATGGTTCAAAGTCAACAGCAGCTCTTTAGGAGTAAGAGGGGTAATCTCCTCCCATGTGATTTACAGTCTCAGAAACCAGTTCTGAGTTGAAACCACCTCCACAGCAGTGAGTAGAATCGGCATACAGGGTTTCTGAGGCTGTAAGTGCTTATAGAAGAGTGCCTCATCCTTCTCACTCACAGGGTTGATAGTTCAAAATGGCCTTTCAGTTAGCAGCCCAACACTTAAGCCACTGCACCACCAAGGCTCTTTCATATTAACACTAACATTTCAGAAATACATATTTACAAGTGAGATTCAAATCTAACTGTCCCCTAAGAACATATCTATTAACAACACCAAAAAAAAAAATAAACCCAACCCCAAAACACCTAAAAACCGTATCTGGACTGACTGTAAATCATACAAAAATTCAACTCTTACCAAGGAAAGGACTATCATAAACTTTTCAATTCTTTACTTCATTTTTTAAAGCGACAAATAAAATCACCACAGGTAACATTCAATATTAGTTACTATGGTGGCCTTCCCTCATAAAATGCAAATAAGGCACTGAAGAAATCACAAGACGAAAAGAGATACTGCTCAGTATTTAAATGTGCTACATTTGGGTTGTTCGTGTTTTGGATTTTTTTTTTCCAAATTGAACATGTATTCATCCACACAGATATATTAATAAGACACACTAACAAAGTGACTGCAACAACAGGCTTGAGCATGAGGAAGACCATGAGGACGGCACAAGATACAGCAAAGCTTCCATCAGGCACAAAGGGTTACTATGAGTCGTCACCAACAGGACATTTATCTAACAAAAGAGTTAGACCAGACTAGATGTCCTCATTGATTGACACAGTGCCTCCCATAATGAGCTGGAGCTTACAAGAGATCATGATGAAGGCAGAAGACAGGAAAAGGTTCTGATGTATTCAGAGGGTTGCTAGAAATGGCAGTTTATTATGCAGCACTTAATAGCATTTGCCCTCAAATTCAATGTGACTCATGTCAACGTGTATCACAGTAGGTGTGCTACACAGGGTTTTCAACGGTAGAAGTAGTCACCAAGCCTGTCTTCTGAGGTACCTCCATGGATGGGCTAACCATCAATCTTTTGGTTAACAGCCAGCCCTTTACACAACCCAGGAACTCCCACAGGCTGTCCTGATCACCTCGAGGATGGTAAGCATCCTGCTAGACACCAGGACTACAAAACCTACTTATCCAAGCGGAAAGTTAAGTGAATCATCACTATGCCTGTACCTCTTAGTTAGAACTTGTTCCACAACACTGAACGTGTTGGTCGAGGGCAGAAGTCATCAAACTTTCTGCAGTGTGCCAGAGAGTAAATATTCTAGGCTTTTAAACTCCGTGGGTCATTCAAACCAGTGAAAATTACTCAAGTCTGCTTTTTTCTTTTTTTT
>NW_006399811.1:14605640-14614785 GCF_000299155.1 Elephantulus edwardii | reverse complement strand
TACTCCTACGATAAAAATAATGCCCTAAAATATAATACTTTTAGACTATTCTCTCCCCCATAGACTTCAATGCCGTAAATATATTTCATCCAGTTTTTCTCAGTCTTACCGCACCCCAATGCCAGCCTCAACAATGGCATTAACAAGTGGGTGTCCCTAAGTCTTAAGAAAGTCTTATTTATAAACACAGAACTTTGAATTTCATATAATTTTCACATTTTCTTTTTCCCTGGCCACTTAAAAACATAAAAATCATTCTTAGCTCATTATGCAAAAACAGCAAATGGACAGCACTGGATTTGGCCTTTGGGCTATAATTCACTAACTCTCAAGTTTTGAGGCCTTGGTCTCCATATCCAAATCAAAACTCTATGTGGTGAGAGGTCATAGTTCATGCATCCTGTACATACCCAGGAATTCAAATGGTGCCTTACATGGGACAAGCAATCAACAAATGTTTAAAAACCCTAAGGGGCACAGTTCTACTCTAACACAAAAGAGGTTGAGGTGAGTCAGAATAGAGCCAGGGCAACAGGTAAGGTATAGTAAAATGAATTTAAAGACAACTAAGTCCTTAATCTGTCTTCAAAGACTTTACCGTCTACCCTGGAGTGGAGAATAAGTGTGGAACAAAACTCAAAATCATAAAAATGGCCAGGCGTGCTGATATAACAGAGACTGATGGAAGCCCAGAGATGAAGGGTCATTATTGTCTTTTGAACTTGAAATAAAACTCACCTCTGTGACAAAAGTTTCAATCAAACACTAGGCCTGTAAGGAACAGTAACACCAGGGAAGTACAATCAACTACAAGATCAAAAGGACAGCATTTGCACAAGGATAAAGCTCAGAAGGCAGAGAAAAAGAAGATGGAACGGAAACTAGAACCACAAAGTAGTAGTGGGAAGACTGCTGTTAAAATTGTTGTTGTGTACCATTCTGTCAGAACCAACTCATAGCTGACCCTCTGGTGGGTTTTCAGAGGCAGCTGATCACATGGGAGGAGATTGTTCATCCTTTTTCCATAGAGCAGCAGGTGCCCTTGAATCGTGTGCTTTCAGGATTGCAGTGCAGCTTCTTCCCACTACACTATGGGTTTTATAACCAATGTCATAAAACAAAAATGTATATGAAAGATTGAATGGAATATCAACGTATTCCTTAGACTTTTACTCAAGTTAAAAAAAAAAAAACAAACACAAAAACAGCCTCATAATTCAACAATGCAGACAAAGAAACAGACAATAAACACCATGTGTTAAGTATTCAAATAGGCCACTTCTGTTTGGGGAAACTGTGAGCAGGTTAGACAGAAAAACTGGGGAAGATTTCTAAAGAGGGTGGCACCTGGGAAAAGTACTCCAAACCAAAGCCACAGCCCCGTGAGGGGTTAACTGGTAAAAGAGAAGCCTTATTGCTAAAAAATTCCCAACCATCAAGTGTCCCGTATGGCACACATCAGGGAATTTAAATTTCATCCTCAAGACTTGAGACCACTGCAGGATTTTAACCGGGGAAAAAACATGATTATATTTACATTTTAGAACCATCACTCAACCTGCAATGTCATACCTTGAATCTTAGGAATGAGTGAATTCAGAAAGATCACCAGTTAGGAGGCGGCTTCCCCTGTAGATGGCACTGGGTGTCTATTTCCACATGACATACAACTGTCCCACAGAGACAGGCTGTAATCTTTACAGGAGCAGATCTTTCTCCTGCAGAGCCAATAGGTGGGTGTAATCATTAATCTTTTGCTTAGCAACCAATTGTTTGTTGCAGTAATTAATGGTGATCTATGTAGAGACAAAGAGGACATTGTTTTCCCTTATCAAAAAAGAAAAAGCTAAGGATATGAGAAACACATCAAGTATAAAGAGGAGCTAGGAATGGAATCCTAGTTAGATTATAGAGAGAATGGGTGGGCGAGAGAATGGGTGGGCGAGAAAAGGGTGGAGTGAAGGCTGGCCTGCCCAGGAATCCTTCCTGTGGGTCATGCACTGGTCTTTCAGTAATGAAAGACTAGCAGCAGTGTTATCTCAAAGAGGAGACTTGGGAGAAATAGTTGAGGAGTCACCAGGCTTAGCCACAGAACCACTGAGATAAGGCTGCTGTCAAGTCAACTCTGACTCATAGTGATCCCACATTCTCAAAGTAGAACTGTCCCCTAGGATTACTGGTAACTGACTTTTTTCAATTAATCACCAGGTCTTTTTTCCCAACACATCTCTAGATGGACTTAACTCTACTTTTTTTGTTAGTAGCCAACTGTCAACCATATGCAACACATAGGGACACTGAATATGGAAGACTGAAGAAGAATCAATGCCTCTGAGTTGTGTTGGAGCAAAAGAGTTTGAATATCTTAAGGACCACCAAAAGAACAAACAAATCTGTCTTGGAGTAAGTACAGCCTGGATGTTCCTTAAAGACAAGGATGGTAAAACTTCATCTCATATACCTTGGGCACATTATCAGAAGGGGTCAGTTAGTGGAGGGTTAGAGAGAGAAAATAAAATTCTCAACAAGAGGGATTGACACCGTGACTATAACAACTGACTGGAGCACATTAGAATTGGTGAGGCTGGCACAGAACAGGGGAAGGTTCAGATTTGCTGCTTATAAGGTTGTGATGAGTCAGTCAATTTGATGGCATCTAACACCCTGCCCCTGAAATAGGGAATTCAAAACATCAATGGGTTGGGTGTGAAAATGAGGAATGAATTTCATCTCAGACATGATCCCTGGACATCCCAAATAGAACATGTCTAGTAAGTCTTTGAGCTCTTGTGGCCTAATGGAAAGAAGCTGCACTATAGTCTCAAAAGCATATGATTTGAATCCACTAGCTATTTATTCAGTGGGAGAAAGATGGGCAATCTCCTGGGTGACTGAGTGCCTCTGAAAGCTTGCTGAAAGGGGTCAGCTATGAGTCAGTTCTGACTTGATGGCACAGGATAACAAGTCTTTGAACACGTCTCTGGATACGTCAAACTGAACATGTATGTCTAACAAATCACCTGCTACGTATCTTAGAACAAACAATGAAAAAGGATGATAGGAGAAGAATCAATCCATTTGAATTGTGATGTCTGAGAAAAGTGCTGATTATCCCACAGAATGCCAAAAGAACAAACAGATATGTCTTGGAGAAAGTATAACCAGAATGTTCCTTGGATGTAAAAATGATAAAGTTTTGTCTCGTACATTTTGGAGATGTTGTTGAGAGAGGCTATCCCTTGGAAATGGACATCATGCTTGGAAAGGTGTAGGGTCAGCGAAGGAGAAAAACCCTTCATGAGATGGACTGATACAGTGACAGTGGCAACTGATCCAAATGATAAAATGATGCAGGATAGGGCAGAGTTCAGATCTATTGTTCACAGGGTCACTATGTGAGTCATACTGGACTCAATGGCACTTCATTTAACAACAAACAACAATAAGTCTTTAGGCTTGAAGAGATACAAATTTATAGGCAGAAACAAAGCCCTGAGATCAAAGGCTTTGTCTGGAAAGCATGGATATCATGAAAAGAGAAAAATCCAGGAACAGAAGTGACAAGCAGCAGACAAAGGACTAAAGGAGCTTGCTATCTCAGGATCAGTGTGTGCATCAATTTTTATCTTAAATGCTGCCTTTGCATCAACTCTTCATTCTTTTGAGAGATTTGCTAGAGAAGCTAAGAGCAGTAGTGGCTAGCAAAAGCAGACTAGGGATCAAAGATTATTCCCTACAATTTTTAGCAAATCACAGCTTTAGGATCCTCATCTCTAATGTTCTGGTGGCCTAAATGGGTCACTGCCTAAGAAGCACCACCAACCCAAAGACAAGCACATCGAACCCACCAACTGCTCCACAGCAGAAAGATGGACAGTCTCCTCTCCTGTGATTTACAGTCTCTGAAAAAAGGCTGAATGGTGAGCTATGAGTTGAATCCAATGAGAGGAAAATACTTCTAAAGTATCTTTGCTTTCACCAAGCTATTTAAAAAAAAAAAACAAACCACTGCATGATAAACTATTGTTGTTTTTGTTGTTGTTGATTGCCTTCAAGCTGAGCACAACTCACAGTGACCCTATGAACAAAAGGCCTGAAGCCCTCTACAATTATGGACATTGAACAAAGTTCATAGAGTTTCTAGTGGCATGTTGTTTAGGAAGTGGATACCACTCCTGCTTCCAAACCTGTCATGTTATGTGCCATTAAGTCACCTGTGATGTATAGCAACCCTATGCATAGCAGCTCTGAACCCTTCCCTGACTCTTCCCTGCCAGTCTCACTAACTCTGACACACCAACCCTCATCACCCCAGTCACTGCATCAATCCATCCATCTATCTCATCCAGGGTCTCCCTCTCCTGCGCTGCCCGGCTGAGCATAATGTCCTTCTCCAAGGACCAATCTCTCCGGGCTACGTGCCCAAAGTAAGCGAGGAGGAGCTTCAAAATCCTAGCCTCCAAGGTGAGACTTAGCAATGATTCATTTACTCTGTAGTGGCATTATAACTGGATATGCAAATTCCACCTAATAAAGTGTAAGCTTCTGAACACAAGATTTTCAATCATGTACAACTTTCTACAGTATCATGTATTTAGTAGGTATTTTAAAATGTTTGTAGACTATTTAACAGTAACGTAAGCACACATGCATGGGGGAAGGGATTAAAAATAGCAAAAGACTTCCTAAAAGGATTTATACTTGAAATTGTCAAAACTTCTACCCCCACAGAGGCTGTCAGTCAAATAACAATTCAATGTGAGAGGTCAAAATTGCATTTTAGACTTTATAACCCCAATTTCTCCTGTAATGTGTACTTCCCTCCCCCCCACCCCAAGCCTTTTTTAAAAAAGGGAGATGAATTCTAGAAAAATAGAGCAGCCAAAAACAACTTTAGAAAACTCTGTTACCAACTGCTGGGCTTTAAAGAAGAGCTCCTTTTCAAGTCTAAACCTGCAAAATAACCTGTAAACCAAGCCTTTGTGAAACGAACTAAAATAGTGTCCCCTCAGGCTGCACAAATACTTCAATGAAGTCACCAGAGTGAGCTACTCCCTCATACAGCCAGAGCCTACCTTGCAAAGGCAGGAAAGAGGGAAAACTCCATATTAAATGTATATCCACTACAGGATCTCCCAGAATACAAGCTGCAATATTCTTAAGTATCAATTACTCTGATTTAGACCCCAAAGGATGCTATCCAGACATCGTTTAAATGCACTACCTCAGCATTATTTGTTGCTAAAATTTAAGAGGGGCTTGGAAATACACCTGATCTCAGTGTTAATTTTAGTCCATACATTTTTATCTAAATCCTTTTAAAGCAGCACTCTTTTCCTTAATCTGTTTTGAAGGGCAAGCTACCTTCCTCCAATAACAAGACCTTCACTGCCAAATCTCCATCCACTGTGATTATCAATGTAGTCAAGTATCATTTAATAAAGGGCAAATCTAACTATCAACTACAATCTTACTACCAACTATCCCACTGATACTGATAAAACTTACTATGACAAAAAACAAAAGCCCAAACTTTACATAATACATACATAAAATGAGAGAGAAAATTCAGAAGCTGAACAAGCAAAATAAAAGACTTTTTCAAAAGAGAGTGTCTGCTGGTATTTTTCTCTAGAACAGGAAGAAAGTATTGCTTTGGTTCCCACAGCAACTGTAACTCATTCTATGTGACAAAACACTGCACCTTGGACTACTGTGTATGGTGCTCAAGATAGGTCCGCTTTCAAAATCAAAGCTGACATTCCTGGCTTGTGCACAGCAAGTGATGAAAAGAGTACAATGATCTAATTTGTACTCACATCAGTTAAAAATACATGTATCCCACTCCTAGAAAGGAGGTCAGTTAAAATGAACATGTTATTTTAAATATGTGCATGCATGAAATACTTCTGGAAAGTTGCGCAAGAAATTATGAATGGTGGTCCCAGGGAAAAGAGTCTGACCAAGTGGAAATGAAAAGAGTCATTTTCCCTTATGCTTCACTGTTTAATTTTGATGATAAATGTTTTATTCTTATATCTGAATAAGTCATTCTGGATCAGTGGCAAAACATGTATGTTTCTGGGAAGGCCAAAGTGTGTTTCCATTCTGCTTATCTTAAAATTTACTGTTTGAACTTCAACATCAAAAGGCAAACTGGAAAGTGGTAGCCAGATCTAGCTCTTTTCATACTGCTCATTTCAAGTTTCACATGCTCTGTAAGGGCAGAGCACAATATGCATCACTTGTTTAAGGGTATGTGAAATTTGAACTGGATGGGAGATTTAATAGATGCACAAACAGTCATGGTGCTTGAATTCGTGGGAAATAATTAGTTAGCTAGAGTCCATGGAGTAACTTAAGTTAGAGAGTATGTTGGACATACACACACACAGTGATACATAAAACCTTGCTTATTAAGTTACTAATGATACCATATATGCATACACATATTCTTGTCATTAAGAGAGCCAGCAACAAGAAAAAAAATGAAGCCCCCACTATACTTGGATCCCCTGCTCTATCTCCCCTCTACCTACACACACAATTTCCTCCAGGACATTGTATCTGATCCAAGAAAAAGTTAAGTTCTAGTTGAATTTTTAAAAATTGTCCAACATAAAATGGTTGGGGTTTTTTGTTTGTTTTGTTTTCATTTTCATTCAACCAACATAAAATGGTTTTGTGGTTAAGCACAATGTATATATAAATATTTTTAAATAACTTTAAGATGTTGGAAGTTTATTTAGCAAAAATACTTCCAAAAGCAAAGGACTTTTTCAGCAAATTCAAATCCAAGAAACCTAACATTTTTAGAATAGAAAGTCATGCTGGAGTTCTAAGTGAACTCTAAGATCTCTGTTGACCTCATAATCACCACAACTGAAAGTTAATATAGCTGCCTCCCAGCAGTAACAAACTAACTTGGCTGATACTGTCATATTCTACTATTTTATCTTTATAACACAGGAGTAATCACTGAGTAATCTATCCACTCCTGCACTCACCTCAAATAACCTTTTGCTACACAGTATCTAAAGCAGTAACCACAGAAGGCCTGATCTCTAATAAATGGTTTAGAAATCTGCCACTAGAATCTCAGACACACTGAGATATGAAGATAATGCCTTGTCTTTGAAAATTTTAGCATGTGAAAATGAATAAAATCTGACTCAAAGGACAGTCAAAGTTCAAGGGAAATGCTAACAAAAATTTAAACAAAAATGGTCAGATATAAATTTTAAAAATTGTTTTTGAATCAATTTCAACATATAACATTTAGGATAAAACAGGTAAAAAGTATTACCACAGGCTTTTTATTTAGTCCCTCTTTTGCAATGTACCTGTTTTGCAATGTACCTGTTTTGAAAGGTACCTGTTTCAAAATACTGCTAGTCTATAGATTTCTAATACCTCTGGAAAATGTAATTCAGTAGCTTATTTCTCCACTGGGGGGGGCACAGAGGGGATGAATGGAGGCTTCAGAGTTCCACTTTATCAGCTTCTTTTCAGAAAGTTCTACCCACCTAATGGCTGGGCTACAAGTGAAACGGTATTTATGGCAAAGGTGTTGACAAAGGCACTAAGGGAAAAAATTTTCCCATGCACACTAATTTAACACCATTTTACAAAAGACTTTTAAAGTTAAATTCTTTCTTTGAAATCTTGATGCTTATAAAAATTCAGTGGACCAAAGAAGAGTGGTAAGAAAAATACCCGTGATCAAAAGAATCATTTGTCTACAAAAACGTTCATTTTAAAACTCTCCAAATAATGTTATTAGCCTTATAGAATTATCCATCTTTGACAGGAGAATGGCTTGGGGCAGGCTGTTCTCTTTATAGTTCATTAGTACTAACCACTGGTAAAATCAACTCCCTCAGTGCAATCGGGATTTCAACTCTACAAATCAAATACCAGTTTCTCACACTTCTCTGTGAACCATAATAATGAATTTTTCCGCTGGTCTTCATACTTCAATGATTAAAACTAAAACAACACAACACAACAGGATAGATGAAACACAAGCCCATCCTCATCCACTGTCTTACAATTACATTTTTTATGCACCCCTTTCCTGATTTATAAAAGGTCACTTATGCATGTTTCTACATTTATTCTGAATCAAAGAAAAAGACAGTATGGAGCCCTTTTGCCCTGAGACAAAACTAGTGCTTAGCAATTACAGTGAGAACAGACACTTCCTTTTGTTTTTTCTGTACCAAAATTAGCAGGGAAATAGCTTTGTAGCCCTTAATTAAGGCTGAACAGCTCTGATGAAGGGTAACTTTAAAAGTGAATTTGCTTCAATTACATATAAGGAATATGGGCAGAAAAGGCATTTTCTCCCCTTAAGTTCCCCTAATTTAGACTTGTAGCCTCCCTTATTTTTTTTTTCCAGAGCAAACAGCAATCACACTCAACTTAAAGATGTCAGAGAGTAAAGTATTTCTGATCCAAGAATGCGTTATGATGGTTCTGAAGAAGACTGTCACCATAGGCGTTTCTGACTAACGCTTAAAAAAAGTGGGGACCCAACGCCTACGGCTTAAATAGCGAATTAAAAAGCGAGAGCAAATCCCGTTAAGTTAGAGAGAGTGGGAAAGCAAAGAGAGATGGCTCTCGCAGGCTGTGAAAAGCTGAAGTTTTAGAAGGTGGAGAAGGGAATTCGCGGGTGGCCCGAGCTGCAAAGCCCAGGGCCCGCACGCGACTGTGCGAACCCCGCAGGCTGGGCCACAGGAGCTGAGCTGCCGCTGGGCGGGAGGAGGGGACCAGGCTGTCACCGCTTACCCAGGTGCAACGTGAGGTTGATGGAGTTGGGGTACTGCACCCCGGCCAGCATGGTCTGACTTTGCCACCAGGTGGTGTCGGCCTGGTTGTTGTAGTCGGTCAGGAACTCGGCGCCGTGCTGCAGGTGGGGCTGGCCGGCGTCGCACAGGTGACAGGACTTGGTGACCCCGGTCACCCCGGTCTGCACACAGTACTCCTCGGGCGGAGTCCCGCACGTGTTGGTGGCCACCACGGTCACGTTGAAGGCGGCGTTGACGAACTCGGGCATGCAGCGCTGCGGCCGCCCGCCCTCGTCCGTGCACTCGTCCATGGCTGCCCGGGCGCAACCAGCAGCGGCGGCCGCCAGCACGGCCAG
>NW_006399811.1:14602770-14605029 GCF_000299155.1 Elephantulus edwardii | reverse complement strand
CTGCGGGCTCCGCTCCCCGGAAGGCTGGGGGAGGGGGTCGGGCGGGGGACTTAAAGGGGCGGCGCCGGGTGTTAGCTCAGGGCGGTCTTCGTGTGTAGCGACGGCCTGAGCCTCTGTCGCGTGGACCCCCCCCCCCCCCCCGCCAGGTGTTCCCCTTTCCGCGTGGCCGGCCTGTGGGGGCTGCCCGCGAGCCCCGAGCCCGGCTTGGGAGGCCCTGGCGAGGTTCAGAGCACCGGGCCAGCCCTCTCCATGGATTGATCCCGGGTGTGGAGGGGACTGACAGTCTCTGGAAAAAAAGGCCCTCCTCGAGTCATCAAAATGAGTTTTCTGGAGCGGTTTCCTGCAGATAAATCAATGTGTAACCAACCCATCGTTTTACTAGGGGCAAGGAAGGAAGTGAAAAGGCTGGGAATGGAATGACATTTTTCCCTTGGGTACATCAGGCCTACTGTGAAATTATTCCACTGTGTTATTTGTGTTTCCCCGGCTTGCCTTTAAAAGACTCGAAATTATCTGGATTCTGACATCCTCCTCTTTGGGCCTGCTGAGTCACGGAATATTCTCCTTGCCAGAATGACTCAGTTCACAGAACCTGAGCCAGAAGATCATGAGTTTTTCAGTTCCAAATCAGAACCTGGGCACTTAACCAGTGCTGATAGGGCTAGGGAAAAAGTGGGGACGAAAGGGGCTGTGCGGATGGGCTGGCCTGAAGATGACTGTACTTAAATCTTTGGCATGCCCAAGCTAAGTGCATGCTCATGAGACAGTTTTTTGGATTTAGAATTTTAGTCTTCTGTGGTTCTAATCTACCAGCTGCTCTGCAAGAGAAAGATGGACAATCTCTTCTCATGCAATTAACTACCTTTGAAAACCCACCATAGAGTCGTCTGCATATTGGTTCTGACTCAAAGGCACCACAACAACAATGGTAAAGTAGGGAGCTCTGGCCATGTAGCTGCTAACCCAGCACCAACCCCTCAGTAAGACAAAGATACACAGTCCCTTTTGCAGCCTCTAAAACCCAAAGGAAAATCTCCAGGAGTGAAATAGGCTAGACAAGAGTTGTCAGTGTCGTGTGCCACAGAGTTCAACTCCTAACAACCCTATAAACAGGGGATCTGAAACCTACCATTTCCTGTGCCACCCTCGCCACCCTTGACACACTTGCATAGAATAATGGAAAAGTCAGAATAGTAAATGCATGGCCAAACACACACGATGTGTACCTAGTGGTGGTGGTTATGTGCCATTGAGTGGACTACAACTCATAGCAATCCCATGAACAGTAATTCTGAACCTGAGCCAAATTCACCATCTCTAACACATCCAGCCCCATTGACACAATCACTGTGTCAATCCAGCCCATTCAGGGTCTTCCTCTCTTGTGATGACCTTCCACCCTTCCAAACATGATGTTCTTCTCCAAGGACTCAGATTCCTCATGAAAGTGGTCCAAGCAACTCTCTGTACAAAGTGAGGAAAACACTGCTCAGTCCTGGGCCAGCCTCTCAACCATTGTGCTTGAGCCCATTGTCAGTGCCACTGTTATCCTGTCTCTTTGAGGGTATTCTCTCTCTTTTGAGAATGTTCTACTTAAGGGAGAGAGCTCTGGTGAAGCCTAGTGGGTACAGAGCTGTGTTGCTAACCCAAAGACACAAGGTTCAAATCCATCAGCAGCTCCACAGTACAATAGGCAGTCTCCTCCCAGGCAATTTACTGCTTCTAAAAACCTGCTGGAGGGTTAGCTATGAGTTGATTCCAAATCAAGGGTACAAAACAATAACGACACTGCTTTAGAGAGCTCTCTGGTGGCCTAGCCCATAGGAAGTGAAGTGTGCTGGTAACCCAAAGGTGTCATCTCTCATGGTTCAAATGCACCAGTTAGCCCCTGGGGAGAAAAATGGGTAATGCCCTCCTGTGCAATTGAAAGCCTCAGAAACCCTCTAGAGGGTCAACTGGGAGTTAGGTTTGACTCAACGACAAGCAGTTTAGTCTACTTTATCAAGCCTGATGTCCTCCTCTACAGACTACCTGCTCCTAATAAAGTGACCAAAGTATGTGAGATAGTCTCACAAGCCTCATTTCTAAGGAGCATTCTGGCTGAACTTCCTCCAAGACAAGTTTGTTCTTTCTTTTGTTAGTTTACAGTATATTCAGTATTCTTTACTAATACTATAATTAGGAAGCTCTGGTGGCCTAGTGGTTAAGAGGTTGCACTGCCAACCCCAAGGCAAATGGTTCAAATTCACCAGTCACTCT
>NW_006399811.1:14589961-14591498 GCF_000299155.1 Elephantulus edwardii | reverse complement strand
AAAGTTCCTTGAAGTGAATGAAAATACAACCTATCAAAAATTCTAGGATACAGATAACCACACCTAAGGGATCATTCATAATAAAAGCATATTGTTATTGCTGTTAAATAAAATCATGGGGTATGGACTCAAGATTAAATTTTGAATCCTGTGGATATGATTTACCCTTCTTTACCTTTAATTTGAACTTGCATATGAGCAGTTGGTCTGTTCCACAATCAGCACCTGGCCTAGTTTTCACTGCTGATTTTGTACTTCTCCAAAGATTCCTTCCACAGATGTAATCAATCTGAATTCTGTGCATGTATCCCATCAGTGAAATCCATGTGTACAGCCTTTGTTTATAGTTCTTATAAAAGGTATATGCTATGAAGAAATCATTCATTGTGTAGAATTCTATCATTCTATCCCCAGCCTCATTTCTGTCACCAAGTCCATATTTTCCAACTACTGATCCTTCTTCCTGGTTCCAAACTTTTGCATTCCAGTCACCCATTATTATTAATTCATCTTAGTTACATGTTAGATCTATTTCTGACTGCAACAGCTGATAGAAATAATCTATTTCCTCCTCTTTGGCTCTGGTTGTTGGTGAAAAAATTTGAATGATTGTTGTCTGATTTACAGCAATTCCATACACAAACTCATTATCATCAAGACAGAACCAACCTCGTGGGTTTTCTGAGGTTTTAATTCTCCTGAGAGGAGGTAGCCCTCTTTCTCCCACAGAGCCACTGGTGGATTCAGATTGCTAGAACACAGGTGCCTTTAGTTTAACAGGTGTGCCTCATTGAAGCCATGATCTTTTCAATCACTTGCCATACATTTAAGAGCTAGACAAGAAGATGGATGCCTTAAAGTTCTGGTGTTAGAGAAGAGTACTGAGTATCCCATGTACTGCCAAAAGAACAAATAAATATATCTTGGAGAAAGTACAGCCAGAGTACTGTTTAGAGGCAAGGATGTTCAATCACATCAATGAAAAAGAGGAGGACCTTCAACTAGATGGATTGACACAGTGACTGTAACAATGGGATCAGGTATGTCAAAGATGATGACAGTACAGTACAAGGTTCAGATCTGTTGTTCGTAGGATTGATATGAGTAGTACTCAACAGCATCTAGTAACAACTTTGCTATAAAACAAAACAAAAAGCTCAAATCTGCTGAGTTGGTTCCCACTCATAGCGACTCACTGTTTACCAAGGCTGTAAATCTCAACCAGAAGAGACTTTCTATCTATCTATCCCTTGGAGAAGATGATGGATTGAATCACTCAAGACATGCAGACTTTTGGTTATAAGATCAATACACTAGGGGAGCTCTGGTGGCCTAGTGGTAAGGAGCTGCAACTACAACCCCAGAGGCACACAGTTCGAATCCACCAGATGCTCTGCCGGGGAAGGAGGGACAATCTCCTCCTGTACCAGTCAGATGTGATTTGACGGTACACTCACACAAAAATAATTTTTAAAAATTAAAAAAAAGATCAATACACTAGAACTATACCATCAGAGATCATTAAAATGTTGTTATT
>NW_006399811.1:14563354-14589698 GCF_000299155.1 Elephantulus edwardii | reverse complement strand
ACTTTTTGACACATGTGTCCTATTATCCTAGTTACTGTGTCAATTTATCTCATCCAAGGTCTTCCTCTCCTGTACTTTCCCTCCACCATTCCAAGCATGATGTCCTCCCAGGATTGGTCCCACCTAGTCACATGTGCAAATTATGTGAGACAGAGCTTCAAAAGCCTAGCCTCCAAGTAGAAACTTGGTTTTACCCTCTCCAAAACAGACTTATTTTCTTGGTGGTCCATGGTATGCTCAAGACTTCTCCAGCACCATAACTCAAAGGCATTGCTACTGCTTTCATCTGTCATCACTGTCCCGCTTTCTAATGCATAGCAAGTAATTTCGAAGACCACGGCCTGGATCTTAGTCCGTAGTTCAACTTACAGATAGGTGTAGGAATGGAACTCACTCATAATCAAGGAATTGTCTGTATTCAATATTCTTTGCCAACATCATCATTTTAGTGTGTCAATTCTTCAGTCTTAATTTCTTGTACAGCTTTCACATGCATAGAGATTTTTTGCTCTTGATACTTTAAAGAGGTCATATGCAGCAGATTAGGCCATTTAATTTTATGACTCTTCCTTCTATGGACTCTTCCTTCTATTGATAGTGGATCAAAGTTAAACTGAATTTTTTACAACTTGAATCTTTTCTCCATTAATTACGATATATTTCTTGGTCCAGTTAAGAAGATTTACTTTGTGTTGAGGTATATCCATAGTGAAGGCCTAGTCTTTTACTTTCTTCAGTAAGTACTTCAAATCACCTTCACTTTTGGCAATAAATATTCTGTTGTTGTTAGGTGCCACCAAATTGAGTACAAATCACAGCAACCCTATAAACAACAAACCTGAATCTTGTCCTATTCTATGCCATCCTCACAATTTCTGATATACTTGAGCGCATTGCTACAGTCACTGTGTCAATCCATCTCATTGGGGATCTTCCTCTCTTTCACTCACCCTCCATCTTTCCAAGAAAGATATCCCTTTCCAAGGAATAACATCTCCTAGCAACTTGTTCAAAGTGTGAGAGACTATCGCCAGCCTTGTCTCCACCAAGCACTCTGGTTGCACCTTTTCCAAGACATATCTCTTCATTCTTTTGGCAGTCTACAAGATACTCAGTACTCCAACAGCACAGAATAAAAATTGATGCCTCAAAATCATCAATTCTTCTTCAGTCATCCTGATTCATTGTCCAACTCTTAGATGCACAGTAAGTGACTGAAAAGATCATGGCCTGAATCAGGCTCACTTTAGTCTTCAAACTGACAACATTGCTCTCCAATATTTTGGAAAAAGTCCCGACAGTGGACTCCCCCAAAGCAGTATGTCCTCTGATCTCCTGACTACTAGGTACCTAGGGTGTTGATTGCGGATCCAACTAAAATGAAATCATTGACAATTTCAATCCTTTCTCCATCTACCATGATGTTGTCCATTGGCTTTGTTTTCTTAATGTTGAGATGTAGTTCATATGGAAGATGGTAGTCTTTGATCTTCTGCAGCAAGTGTTCACTCACTTTCAGCAAGCAAGATTGTGTCATCTGCATAATGTAGGTTATTAGAAAGTCTTCCTCTGATCTAGATGCCACATTCTTCTTCACAGAGTCCAGTTTTGTGGGCTATTTGCTCAGCATACACATTGACACACATTCTTCCTGATTTTAAATCATGCAGCATTCCTTTGATTCGTTCAGACAGCAGCTTCTTGTTGGGTATAGACTGTAAGAACACAGTTAAGTGTCATTCTTCTCAATGCTAGCCATAGTTCCTTGTGATCCTGAAAAAAGATAAATATTACAAGTATTTGGAAATTCCACTGTTAGCTAAATAGGCAAGGTATGAAAAATGTGAAGGTGTGAGATTTTCTTTACTGCCAGTACAGCTTTTTTAAAAATTCCACTCTTCTTATTAAAAAAAAAAATCCATCCTTTTAACACATGTTCTTAACTGCGTGGAAACACCATTGTCTAATAAATAGATGTGGTACTTAGAAGAAAAATAAGAAGGTGTGAGAGTAATTTAATTCCAATCCCTCAAAAAACATAGCACCAAATCATTGCTTCTATGAAGCAAACAAAACAAGATGATGAGTTGTTATGTATTACACAAACAAGGGCACTCTAAATTAACAGCAACAACAACAAAATCACACTGAAAACTCCAGAGAGAGGTCACTACTCCCTAGCAGGACCTATAGAAATTATCTCAAGGAAAGATTCTGATCTGCCTGCCTTGGGTCACCTGCAAATCTCTGGACAGACAAACCCCTAGCCAAATGAATCGAATATCGTGATTGACAACTCTTATGGATTAAATTGTATCCCTTATATTTGTCAACTGGATGAGGCTATGATTCTCAGTATTACATACTTATCCTTATTTTTTTAACTTATTTAATTATTCTAAATGTTATCAGCCTCTATGTTAACCTCTATGACATTAATGAGGCAGGATATAATCTAGAGGATAATATTGTATGTTAATGTATGCATGTATAATAATAATTATAGTATTGTATAATAATGTTGTAATATATGATAATGTATTTTGAGTCCATTTCTTTTGTGACGTAAAAGGGGGTAAGAAAGATTAACAGAGGGCAGAGGAGCCTTCGTAGCATCGAATGAAGAGCTGGGAGCAGAATTTATCCTTTGGATGCAAGGTCCTTGCTATGAACCTCCTGGACAGGAAGGTGATGGCAAGCCCGCAAATGTTGAAAGGAAACAAGTCAAGGATCTTCCCCTAGGGTTGATAAGAACAGAAAACCTTCCCCTAGCACTGGCATCCTGAATTTGAACTTCTAGCCTACTAAACTGAGAAAGAATATATTAGTTTGTTAAAGCCATTCCTTTGTGATATTTCTGTTGTAACAGCACTTGATAATAAATAACTAAGACAGTGATCCATCAGAAAACCATAAAGTTTGGGAAATGCAGTTCTCCCAAAAAACTTCAAGAAAGAAGTGCTGAGAGTAGCATATATCCTTTGAACTTGGGGTCACTGTTGGCAGAAAAAAAAACCACAAAATCAAACCCAAAAACCTACAAAAATAATAGCAGGTTCTAAGACAGGAAAATCCATAGAAGACTTCTGACTCTATCAACTTTACTTGTTGTTATGTGCCATTGAGTCAGACAGAATCAACCCCTATCTGACTTCCAGTGGCTTTCAGAGACAGTAAATCACACAGGAGATTGCCCTTCTGTCTCCCTTGGAACATCTTGTGGATTCGAAACATGTACCTTTAGGGGGGCAGGGCAACTCCTTAGCACTAGGCCACCAAAGCTACCTTTATCAAGTTTTGTTGTTGTGTGCCGACAAGTTGGAATCAACTCAAAACTGATGTTCCCCTCCCCCCTAGTGGGTTTTCACAGGCAATAAATTGCATGAAAGGAGATGGCCCATCTTTCTCCTATGAAGCAGCTAATAGATTCAAACTTTGGGCCCTTATGATTGCAGCACAGCTCCTTACCCCTAATCCACCAGAGCTAGGAGTCTGCTAAAATTAAAAAACAAACAAACAAACAAACAAACACAAAAACCACCAAAAATAAAATGAGGTATTTGTATTGATCTTTGAAGATTGCAAGTTTGCCCTTTCTATGTTATTGCAATCATCAATGTATTTTTCCTGTTCCTTAGACTTTCAGTTCTCATTTCCCTGTGTTCTTCTCAAGCCTAAGCATCACTGTGCTGTACTTGTCTTTCATATTTAAAAATATATATTCTAAAAATAACAGTATGTGGAATAGCATAAGGACGTTGACCTATATTTACATGTCATTCTACACTTTTTGAATGTACTAACTCTGAAGCAGGGGCTGTTGTTAGCACCTTTGTTCCAATGAGGAAACTAAACTCAAAGGCATTAATTAATTTACCTGAAATGTGTAGACTTGTAGGAAGCAAAGTTATGAGGAAATCTGTTCCTCCTGGCTTCTAGTTTAGTGTTATTTCCCTGTCTTTCATGTCAAGGTCATGGCACGGAAGAGAGTAAAGGAAAAGTCATCTCTGATTCCAAGGTCTTCAGGTTATCACATGGAAATTAAAAATTAGGTGAAAATTGATGTGATACTAGAAAATAATTACAATATCCCTCTTCAAAGTTACACTAACTACACACGATGCTTTGTGTTAGGTTTATAAGACCTACCTGGCTTGTTACAATTCCAAGCATAACAAGATAAGGTATCTTTTGCAGCAGGAAACAGGTAAAGACAAGATTCCTCTTGTATGAGGTAAAGTCCTTCCATCCACCTAGCCCCACACACCCAACTTGAGACATCTTTATTGTGACACTAGTAAAAAATGGAGAGAAAACAACATATGCCATAACTCACAAGTTTTAAACCAAACTTTATTACAATTTGCAGACCATTAAAAAAATGGAATATTTCAGAAATAAGTAGCTAAGCTGTGGCCCCCCTCCCTCAAAAATAAAAGTAATCAAGAGAAAGTAAATTCTCCTCCAAAAAATTGTATTATTTTACTAATCAGACATGGATTTCATCCCATTATAGGCACTTTCTGGTAGCTTAGTGGTAAGGAGTTGTGCTGCTAACCCAAAGGCAGGCACAGTGCAAATCCGCCATGTGCTCCTTATAAGAAAGATGAGCAATTTCCCATGTGATTTACAGCCTCTGCAAACCCACTGGAGGGTCAGTGTTGAGTCAGTTCTGACCTGAAAACAATGAGTTGTGTGTGATAGACAATAAAAGGGGTCCCTGGTGATGTAGTACAATCATGTAGTGATAATATAATCGGAAGGCTATGTGGAAGGTCAGTAGTTCTAATCCATCAGACATACTGAGAGAGCAAAATGAGTACTCTTCTCCTGTAAACATTTAATAGACTCGGACACCTGAGGGAGGGGCACTGTGAACTGGAATCACATTGTATTATTGTAAACATTCTTATTAATCCATTCCTTCACTCTAATTAAATTAGTCTCCTCATTTACATAATTTTATAAAAAATACAGTACTCAACAAAGACATTCTTTACCTTTTTAGGTAAATTATTTTGTTAAATTATGAGACCTAAGGGGATAGTTCTGCTTCAAGGTTTAAAGACTATCTCAGGAGAGTAGTCATGGAGGATTCCTCTGGTCTCAAGGAGTGTAACAAGTCTAGATTGTCTAAGAATCTGAGGGTTGGTTCCACATTTTTCTCCATGTCTGTCAGGTTCCATCTATCGTGTGCCTAGTGAGAATGAGCTAGTTCTGATCTCAGGGTGAAAGATAAGATCTCAAAGTTCATGGAGAAAATTAGTCTTTAGTCTCTCTCCTTCTCTGGTTCTCAGTTTCTCTTTTGCCCAACATGAATAGGGACCAAGAATTTTATCATAGATGGCAACTAGAGGTTTAAGCGAAAGGTGAACACTTCAGAGAAGCTTTTTATTGATGCAAGGTAATCCATGAGTCAGAAGAGAAGATTTTTTTCTAGCAAAAGATGTCTGGTTTCATTACATTACTTCAGTGAAAATAGTTTTGGTATTTAGAGCCTTAGTATTCTAAAATGGCTAGTCTTTGTCAAATTCTTAGGTCTAGTATGGCTATTTTAAGTGAAAGAGAAGAAGACTCTCAACAAAATGGACCAAATAAACTCAAGTATATCAGGGATGGTGAGGCCGACACAGGATAGGAAAGGTTCAGATGTGTTGCTCACAGTGCAGTTATGAGTTAGTTGATTCAATGGCACCTAACAACAGCAGCAACAGTGTGGATGCTAGGGAAACTTTCTAAGTAGGGAAGTTGTTATGTCTTTGAGACATTCTCACAGAAAAGAATGAGAAGATTCAAGACTACCTCTATGTTGTATTTAGAAATATTGGTAGGTAGAAATTTCTGCAAATATATATACTCTGGGCTTTAAGTTCTAAAGTAGAACCTAGGCTGTCTCAAGATGGTCACTCTAAGTCTTCAAGAAAACTAGTCAGATGGTGATTGGTTTTATATCTAAGAAGTATCAGGATCAGTAGGTCCTATGTGTGCATGTGTATTTATTGTTGCAAAATTATATTGTGTGTGTACATACAACTTAATTAAATCAATTACATTAGTTAAGCTGTGCAAATGGTACCATAACCACAAACAGAAAGTGAATAAAGCTCCCCTAGAGAGAGATCAGTTTGCCTAGTGAACAGAAAGTGATGCTAATCCACAGCCCTCAGGCCTGTTTTTCCTTGTTTTTGTTCAAACATTCTTCTAGATTGTATAACCCTGGTGTGTACACTTGCTATACAGAGATAACTCGTGGTTGCTGTGAAGCTGAATACTGTGACACTGCTGTGTCAAATGCATTAATGGTTACCCATGGAAGACAGCGCTTGGTGGAGCTCTCCAATGAAAACAAGCTTGGAAGTAGGAGTGGCATCGACTTCCATAATAGTTTGCCTCTGGAAAATCTATGAACCTGGAGAAAGGATGAAGGTCACACAAGTGTTGAGGAACTTTCATTCATAGGGTCACTATGAGTCGCCTACAACTTGATGGCACTTAACAACAACATTTCCTACCCAACCCCTGAAAATATTATTAATGTTATTTCTGGAGATAAATCTTAGTGGTATTGGTGGAAGCATATTTTCTCTGCCCCGTAAGTGAAGAAAACAGGCCCTGGATTTTCAGTGCCGTGTGTTTGTTAGATTTCTAGCTATCACTAACTGATTGTGAAAGTACATGACTTTAACCTACCCGATGGTACATCAGGTGCTTGTCAAAGAGTGGTCTCAAGCGCTACACTATACAGTACCTAAAACTTTGTTTGAGAGAAATAGGTTTTAAAAGAGATTTACCTGGGGGAAAAAAACACCCCAATATCAAACAATAAAAAACCTCAACCATCCATCTATTCCTTATTTTTTTTTTCCATCTCTTCCTTATTACCTCATAATCTCTTCTTGGATTGCACCAATAATTTAACTACTGTGTCCCTGGACAGATATATTGATCTGAAGGAATTGTTTCTTCTCTGTTGGACCTTGGCATGTTCCCATCATCAGCCAATTAATGAGTGTGTGTGGGGGGGGGGAGTAGGAGCAGGGAAAAATGCCAATGAATCAAGTCCTATAATAAAATATAGTATCCCATTGATTACTAGGTATGATAGCAGATCATACCTGTCATCACTATGCGTTCCAGCAGGAGACATATCCTTAGTCCCCAGAATGGTTATAATTTTCTTGAGGATAGACCATATTTCTCTTGGTTAATTTACAGAGCATTATACAGTTCACAGGAGATATCATTGTAGTATGAAGAGTTCAGTGTTCAAAATGGTTTTCCTAGCTGTTGAATTTGACTTGGCCATGTGGATGGGTGGGAATATGCAAATAGTGCATGTTAGCCTATCCATGAGGGCATTGGCTAATCTCACCAATCTACAAAGGAATTGGCTAGTCTCACCAAATACACAAGGGGATTGGCTAGTCTCACCATTAAATTGAGCAGATCCAGCAATAGGATCGAGAGAAACTGTACCACCAGAAAAAAGCAAGCAAGAGAATGAAACTCATTGGCCAGACTACAGCCTATGGAGGTATAGCAGCCACAGCAGAAAACCAGAGACACAACATGAGACAGAACTGACCTTGGGACTGCTAACTCCCCATTCCAGCCCTAGAACCAGAGCTAAGAGCCTTTGCTCAAGTTTGTTATACAACTGGAGGATCAGGCTGAGGGTGAGGTGTGGGGTGAAGATTCATAACCGGCAGGACTGAGAACTTTGTAACATTAGGGAGCTCTTGTGGCCTACTGGCAAGAAGCTGTGCTACAATCTCAAGAACTCTGTAATACAGACCTAAAGCTGCAAGGCTCAAGTACCTGTGAGAACATTTCATAAACTATCCGGACTTAATGGCCATTTTCTGCTACTAACATGGTTTATATCCTCTTGACTTCCCCAATAGGGTTCTGTGTGGTGTATGAGCCATCACACTGGATTTTGGACCTAGTAAAGTAGCAAGATTGCTGTTGAGATGAATAGAAAGAGATATAGAAGCATGGGGGATATATCAGACCTCACGGGGATTAGTCTTGTGTTGCTGGTACTGTGAACAAGGACAGTTTCTCTTTGTGACGTTTGTAAAGGTCAGATATGACCATCCTCATATCTCATGGCCCTTGCTCTTTTTACACTCATGTTCACCCAAAAGCCACACATAGTTGTTGCTGTTGTTGTGTGCTACCAATTCAGAACCAACTCATCCAACCCTCCAGCAGGTTTTCCGAGGCAGCAAATCACATGGGAAGAGACTGTTCATCCTTCTCCCACAGAGCACCTGGTGGATCCAAACCATGCCTATCCCTATCTAGTGGTTCAAATGTCCCAGCTGCTCTAAAGGACAAAGATGGGCAATCACCTCCTGTGTTATTTACAGCCTCGGAAAACCAATGGAAAGTCAAACATGAGTTTATTTGATTCTACAGCAATGAGTTGGGAAGATCAATTATTAAATACTAATTTGTGTGTCCTATTTGTGGAGTGGGTTGAAGAAAGTATGCCTTGTGAAAAGAGTTAACTTTTACTCATCTCCATTTTTTTGTGGAAAATATATCATGAGACCATTTATTTAGTTACACAAATGGAAAGAAAGTAACCACACCATTAATCTCTTGGAGAAAAATATGAACTTGTCCTAAATCTGCATCTAGTTAATGGGAAATGCTCTGCTTGATGTTATAAAATGAGTTCTTTTTAGTTCATCCCAATATTGGGATAAGCTAACTTACATGTAGAATGAGGTATTAATCCTTTATTGTATGAAACTCTCCTGTAATGTAAAACTAAACCAATCTTACTAAAGAAAACCAAAACTAAAAAAGGAATACAACTTCAACTTAACAATATGAGTGTGAAGGATGGTGATACATTGCTGCTAAGGCATATACTTAACAAATTCTGGGTTGCTAAGGTAAAAACTGTATAGCATTTAGTTTCCATTGCTGCTATGTGTATTGTGATGATTCAGTTCTCCTGCTGTGTTTCTCAAACAGAAAAGCTGAGGGCATTAAGGAGAACTCTGAGGCTATTTCAGATAACAGATGTTGCCCTGGATGTGCTCACCAAGTTGTGCCAAGAAATCTGGAGAACAACCACTTGGCCAACTGACTGGAAGAGATCTATATTTGTTCCCATTCCAAAGAAAGGTGACCCAACTGAGTGTGGAAACTACAGAACAGTGTCATTGATTTCACATGCAAGCAAGATTCTACTGAAGATCATCCAAAAACGATTAGAACAGCACATCAGCAGAGAACTGCTGGAAGTCCAGGCTGGGTTTAGAAGGGGTCATGGTACTAGGGATATCGTTGCTGATGTTAGATGGATCTTGGCTGAAAGCAGGGAATACCAGAAGAATGTCTATCTGTGTTTCATTGATTATGCAAAGGCATTTGACTGTGTGGATCATAACAAACTGTGGCTGACTCTGAGAAGAATGGGAATCCCAGAACATTTAATTGTGCTAATACGAAACCTACACTTGGACCAAGAGGCAGTAGTCAGAACAGAACAGGGTAACACTGCATGGTTCAAAATAGGGAAGGGTGTACGCCAGGGATGCATCCTGTCTCCATACCTTTTCAACCTGTATGCAGAGCAGATTATTCGAGAGCCTGGGCTCTATGAGGAGAATTGTGGCATCAGGATTGGTGGAAGATCTATTAACAATCTGCGTTATGCAGATGACACAACCTTGCTTGCTGAAGCTGAGGAGGACCTCATGCACTTGCTGCAAAGGGTCAAGGACTGCAGCCTTCAGTATGGACTAAGGCTCAACGTCAAGAAGACAAAGATTCTCGCCACTGGACCAATTGGCAGCGTCAGGATGGATGACGAAAAGATTGAGAGTGTTCACAGCTTCACTTTGCTCGGCTCCATAGTCAACACTTTTGGTACCAGCAGTCAGGAAATCAAAAAGCATATCGCGATGGGAAAGTCTGCTGTTAGGGACCTCTCAAAGGTACTCAGGAGCAACAGTGTCTCTCTGGAGACTAAGGTGCACCTGATACAGGTCATGGTATTTTCAATTGCTTGTTATGCATCAGAGAATTGGACAATAACTAGGGAGGACAGAAGGAGAGTGGATGCTTTTGAGCTGTGGTGCTGGAGAAGGGTACTGAATGTACCATGGACTGCCAGGAAAACAAACAGATTCATCTTGGAGAGGATTAAACCAAGCTGCTCCTTGGAGGCAAGAATTCTGGGGCTTCATCTGACATACTTTGGACATGTTGCCAGGAGGGACGGGTCCTTGGAGAGGGACATCATGCTTGGGAGGGTGGAGGGACAGCGCAGGAGGGGAAGACCCTCTATGAGATGGATTGATTCGGTGACTGGGGTAATCGGGATGGGTGTGTCAGAGGCGGTGCGGTTGGCGCAGGACAGAGCAGGGTTTAGAGCTGTTGTGCATAGGGTCGCTGTGAGTCGGAAACGACTCGATGACACATAACAACAACAACCACTCACACTTCCAAATGGTGATGCTAACAGAAGAAAGTTCCATGGAATGCAAGAATACTTCCGTACTCTAGGGTTATACTTTATTTAGGGTTATAAATCACTTATAGAAAGAATTCCATAAGTTTTCCATGAAAATGAATGGCTTCACAACTGTGGGTTGAAATAATTGGTAATTTAGCCTGATGTTATCACAGTTGAGAATGATGACGTTTCCTCATGAAAGTATGTCTTATCTATATGTGGTGAAAAACCATTACCCCGTACAACACAAAGCATAAATCATGGGGGAGGCAGGAAGAAAGTCATAGAAATAAAATCACTTATTTCTAAAAAAAAATAAATAAGAAAATTTGGGAAATATTAATTGATGCAGTGTTAGGGGTATAAATCACTTGTAGAAAGAATTCCATAAGTTTTCCACGAAAATGAATGCAGTGAGGGCATTTCAACCCTTTAAATACAACTATTTTTTTGTTTTCTTTAAGCCAGGTACCATTAAGTCTGACTCATAATGCTCCCATATTTGTGTCAGAGAAGGACTGAATTCTCTAAGATTGAACAAGAGCAGCCCAAAATTAACTTAGGTCTTCAATCTGAGATGATGGCTATACTAAGGTATAAAAAACCCCTGTATTGCGGGAGAGGGCTAGGCAGGGAGAGGAGTGCAGCAATGAATGAATAGAAATCCAAAATCTCTGTAAATGTTCATTAAAATTATTCATAAAAAAAGCAAACAAAAAACCTGTATTTTGAATGAAAAGTTCTACACCAAGAAATCTAGCCTGCCATTTCTCTTGTCCACTGCACCCTGAGAAAATTGTTTGGTAAAAAATTTTTAGAGTAGAAGTTTATTTGCTTAAGGGTTTTTGCTTGCCTAAGTATACAACCTGTTCAGAAAACCAGGTTCAAAACAATTCTCAGGACAGACGCTTAGTGAAGATAAGCTTTAGAACTATACATGGTTTCTGTGTGGTCATGCAAGGAGGGTCTTGGGATTATTTCAAGATCAGATATACCTAGCTTTACAATTGTTACCTAAATATTAGCCAATCACAGTATTTTTTTTAGAAAAAATTCAAGTTCTCTGTATTCTCTTACCAATCAGATGTGCCGGTACTCAATTCTGTAACCATTACTGAAAAGTCAATCAATCACTGGATTTGCAGTTAAGTTCCTCACGTTCTCTTACAAAAACTCCCTGACCTGTCCCCTGGTCAGATCACTTAGTTAAGAATCCTCTGGACCTTGTCATTTCCAGTTTGCCATTTTCTTTACTATTGCTTCAATAAGATTCTTTGCTTAAATTTTAACTGTTTGTTGATAGGATTTTCAACGACTGATTTTTCTGGATATTTTCATGTGTTTTTTTCCCATATGCCTCTGAATAGACTTAACCTACTAAGCTTTAGGTTAGCAGCCAAGAGCATTAAACATTTGCAATACCCAGGCACTCTGTGTTCTTTGTAGCCCATGACAATTACAAAAAGACCTTCTGGGTACCAGTGTGAAGATAAATATAAAAACATACACAAGGGAAGGAGGTAGCAGCATTTGATTATAAAGATAGTCTTTCAGATCATCCAAAATATGTGTAATTTAATACTGTCACATTCTCATCAAGGCAAAAACATACAAATTCAGAAATTCTCATAAATATTAAAGATGCCTGTGAATATGCCCATGGGCTCCAAGTGGAGAAACATTGCTTTAGTCAAGGAAGAGAAATACTTGAAATATTATATCTTGTGTTCAGTCTTAGAGAGGGAGGTAGACTGGGATTTGGTCACTGTCCACACGCAGTTGTTTATATTTGAATACCTGGCACAATGGAAAAATGGATTGGGATTATTATGATTGACTTGCTTGAACCAGCATCCTCTAGTAGTGTTTTAGAGGTGAAAAAGAGAACTGTGGTTTGAGAAACTTGCTAAGAGATGCAGGGCACCAAATCTCTCTGACCCTGTACCTTGTAGATCTATAGCAGAGTGTCAGTGACTTTTTAACAGAAAAGAATTGTATCAGCACTGACCCTTTGGGAATAAATAACTCCTGGGTTCTTGGACTCACTGTGAAATGAGGACCCAGAGAAGGAAAGATGTTCTCATATTACTCCTAAAAATATGTGACCTTAAGCTAGTCCCCAAACTGGTGAAATATGATACATCATTTTTCATTTAATACTATATATATAATTCCATAGTTCACTTGGTATTACAGTGATATGAATATAATTTTATTTCCCTAGCAACAACAACATTTCTAAAAATAGAGGACCCTAGTGGCACAGTGTTTAAGTGGTGAACTGCTAATCAAAAGGTTGACATTTGGAACCCACCAACAGCTCCACTGGAGAAAGATGTGGCAGTCTGCTTCCATGAAGATTACAGCCCTGGAAGGGACAGTTCTGCTCTGTCCTATCAGATCACTATGAACCTGAATTAACTCAATGGCAATGGGTTGGGTTGATTTGAATATAAAATAATACCCATAATTAAAAATCTGATGTCAAATGAACCTTGACCCAAAGACCATACTAGGAGGATATTTACCTGTTTTACTGACTATGCAAAGGAATTTAACTGTGTGCCTCCTAACAAATGTAGTATTGCCAAGAATAGAAGCTCTAGAACACCTAATTGTGCTTATGAGGAACTTGTACACAAACCAAGAGGCTGTTGTCCACTTGATATAGTACTTGGTGCTCTCAAATTGTGTTGGTTTTAAATATTCAGTCACTCATTCATTGACCCTGAGTTGACAAGAACTCGTAGGTAACCCTCCATTGGGTTTCTCAAGCTGTAATTCACGCTGGAGAAAACTGTCCATCTTTCTCCCATGAAGCTGCTAGAGAATTGAAAGCGCCAGAGAGGTGCAGCCTTTGGGTTAGCCAGGCAGTTACCTACAGAGTGGGTAGCCAAAGCTCCCCTTTAAGAGTGAATGCTTCTAAATTTAATGTTTATGATTTTATCCAATCATATTCAAGTAAGTAATGAATGGGTTTTCCATAACCCTTCACCTGTGATCTCTGGTATTCACTACATTCATTTTGATAACTGCTCATGACATACTTTTCCATAATAAAGATTAATACTGACTCAAATTTATATTATAAAAAATATGCCAGGAAGTAATGAAAATCAGAAAATTCCCTGAATACAGAAATAACATTTTCTGTCAAAGAGCTGGATGGTCCTTTGAATCTCCAGTTTTTATGAGCTTTTATAGAACTCTTTGACATAAGGCACCCTTCTTTTGTAATTAATAGCATTTGAACATTTGTGCTAGTGGAAGCATTGACCACATACTCAGAAATGAACTGTGGAAAGGGTGGTCTGAATAAGGAAGACCTCTGTGACATCATTGCCATTTTAGGAAGAAAAAAAAAGAATTCCATTCATGAAGTAGTTACCACTTACAGCAAGTGAAAAGACACATTTCATCAGCCTCCTTAAGCAGAAAAAAGATAAAAAGATGAAAAGTGTCAAAACGGACACTCAATAAAAAGTCAACAGAAGTTATTCAAGTATGAGAAATAAAAACCAACAGAATGTTATTGCTGTGGTTGTTAATGTGCTGTTGAGTTGGAATCAACTCATAGCTGACCCTTCAGCTGTTTTTTCCAGCTGAGGACTGTAAATCCCATGGGAAGAAATTGTTCATCTTTGCTTGGCTACATAATCAACATTCTTGGTACCAGCAGCTAGGAAATGAAAAGATGTATTGTATTGGGAAAATCTGCTGTCAGAGACCTCTTCAAAGAACTGAAGAGCAATGATATCAGTCTGGAGACTAAGTAAGATATGCCTTATCCAGATCATACAGTCTTTGCAATGACTTGCTATGCATCAGAGAGCTGGACAATGATTAGGGATGACAGAAGGAGAGTTGATGCCTTTGAGCTGTGGTGCTGGAAAAAAGTATTGAACATACCATGGACTACTAGGAAAACAAACAAGTCTGTCCTAGAGAGGGTGAGACCAGGCTGCTCCTTGGAGGCAAGGATTCTGAAGCTTCATCTGACGTATTTTGGACATGTTGCAAGGCAGAACTAGTTCTTGGAGAGGGATGTCATGCTTGGGAGTGGGGAGGGACAGCGCAGGAGGGGAAGACCCTTGGTGAGATAGATTGATTCAGTGACTGGGTTAATTGGGGTGTGTGTGTCAGAGGCAATAAGATTGGCACAGGATAGAGCAGGGTTTAGGGCTCTTGTACATAGGGTCACTATGAGTTGCAAGCAACTCAACAGCACATAACAACAACAACAACAACTCCCTTGGAACAGTTAGTGGACTCAAACTACCTGTCTTTGGGCTGGCAACACAACTGTTTTCCCAGTAGGCCACCAGATTTCCCTGAACAGAATGTAAAAGCAAAACAAACAAAAAAGAATATCATTCCCTTTAAATGGAAACCAAGGAAATTCCCAATAGCCAGAAGTGCTCCAAGAAAAAAAGTAAAAATCTTCTTTTTAGATATGTGGTTAATTACCTCCATGAACAATTGCCCCTTTACCATGAGAATGGAAAAAATGGATGGTGCCTGGCTACCATTTATTAATATTTTTATTGAGATTCTGTGGAAGAATCTTGAATAAAGGGGGAGAAATATGGAATAGAATTTCAAATTCTCATAGAACCCAGACTTCTTAGAATCACAAAGGTTGGATGACCTCTTGAAATTATTACCCTGAGTTCATCTTTAAAATTCAAACCAAAAATATCCTATGATGTCTTTTTAAAACCAAGCAACATTTAGCTTAACTGATAAAAATGTCTTCCTAAAACTATATTTGTTTTAATAACTATATGGGATCAAAGTAGAAACAGCAACTTGAAATATTAAATAGGCAACTTAAAGAACATTAGTTTACATTAATGAAGGAGAAACAACTCAGAAAATGAGGGTGGAGGTAGTTGTACAAGTCAAAGGTCACCAAATGACACTTCTAGAAACTGGTGAACTGGAGTATGTTTCGCCATTTAAATTCTCAACAAAAACAAAATAAAATGTAAAAAGCAACAATACCTTCCTAGGTTTCAGTAGAAACAAAATTAACCTGCTGTATACTTAACAACAAAAGCAGTATCTGAGAGTTTCTCATGGGCAAACAAATGAACAAACGAGTCTGTCTGAGAGGAAGTACAACTAGGGTGCTTAGAGGCAAGAATCGTCAAATTTCATCTCACATACTTTGAGTATGTTGTCAGGAGAGGCCAGTCCTTGGAAAAAAGACATAATAGTAGGAAAAGTGATGGGTCAGAGGTACAATGATTGTAATAGTGGGATCGGAGAGTGCATGGCAGAGATCATGAGGATGGTGTAGCATGAGGACAAGGTTCAATCTGTTAATCAGATGGTCCCTACAAGTTGCATTCAATTCCATGGCACATAACCACCCCACACACACACACACACACCCCTGAGAAACCAGCTGCTTAAGATAGACCTTGTGTTGGGTTTTGTGGTTTTTTTTTAAATTGAGTTGTTTGTGGCTGTTGTTGTTGTTAGGTGCTGCCTTATGAACAATAGTTCTGAACCCTGTCCTGTCCTAAGCCAAGCTCACTGTCTCCAACACTTCTACCCCTAACACTCCAGGCACTGTCTCACTCCATCTTGCCCAGGATCTTCCTCTCCTGAGCTGTCCCTCCACCCTTCCAAGAATGATCTCCCTCTCCAAGGACTGGTCCCTCCTGGCAACATGGCCAAGGTATGTGAGACAGAGCTTTAAAATCCAGCAACATGGTTTCACCCTCTCCCAGACAGAGCTGTTTATTCTCTTGGTAGTCAGTCTATGGTATGTTCAGTACTTTCCACAACTCAAAGCTGTCAATTCTTCTTTTGTCATCCTTAGTCATCATCCAGCTCTCTGATGGATAGCAAGTAATTGCAAAGATCATGGCCTGGATCAGGCACACCTTAGTCTCTAGATTGACATCAGTATTCTTTCGCAATCTGGAGAGGTTTCTGTCAGCAGATTTTTCCTAATGCAATTTGTCTTTTGATTTCCTGGATGCTTTTGCCAAGAGTGTTGGCAAGCAAGCTAAAATTATTAAAAATCTCAATCTGAATCTATCATGGTGCTGCCAATTGGCCCAATGTAAAACTTAAAAATTACATCTTAACATGCCAATGTTCCCCAAACCTAATATTCATATCTTTCTAAAATACACAAAGATAACTTCTTGATAAATCAGAAATTGTGAGGAAGGTATAGGATAGGGCAGGTTCAGATCTGTTGTTCAGAGGTTGCTATGAATTGTAGTTGACTTGACAACACTTAACAATAATAATGAATAAAAAGCTCAAAAACATAGGCACAACTAGAAAATGACAAAATCCTCTATACCTACAACTCCAAGGTCTACTCCAGCTCTGAAAAATCTCTTATGATTTTATGTATTTAAAGCTTGATTCTAGTAAGTATAAGAATAGTATTTTCTTTCCCTGGCACACATTGCTAGGGATAATGTGATCATATTCATAGGAGTAAGATATAAAAGATAATAATAAAAGTTCTTGTCATTCATTTTATGTTGTTGTTGTTTTTATGTGCCATTGGGTCAACTATGACTCATAACAACCCTATGATCAATGGCTCTGAACCTTGTCCTATCTTGAGCCATTCTCACCATCTCTGACAAATCTGACCCCATAGCCACAGTCACTGTGTCAATCCATCTCACCCAAGGTCTTCTTCTCCTGGACTTACCTCTCTACCCTTCCAAGCATGTTGTTCTTCTCCAAGGGCTGCTCCCTCTTGGAAACATGTCCAAAGTATGTAAGACAGAGTTTCTTCTCCAAGGGCTGCTCCCTCTTGGAAACATGTCCAAAGTATGTAAGACAGAGTTTCAAAATCTTTGTCTTCAAGGAAAACCTAGTTTCACTCTCTCCAGTACTCTTTTTTTAAATAGGATAACTTAAAAAAGAGAGAATGCCTTACATTACTCTGAAATATTGCAATATTTCTTATCCTGTAGTTTTCTTCTTATTTATTATGAGAACATCCTATGAATATGTCTGTTGGAGTGAATGAAAGAAACATTGTCATCAGGCTGCCTTTTTTATTTATCTGAACACTTCATCTGAGATATATAATTACAAGCTGTACCAGCGCTACAGAGAATGCAGTGTTTTTCCCACTGTCATGATGAACGGAATGTGCTTCCCAAAGGTAGACTCAGAGCATTGGTCAAAGACAAACAAAAATAAACTTCAGGTTTGCCTGAGTTCATGCAGGTGTGTCTTTTATATACCACCATGGACCCATACACCAAAGGGGTTTTAAAGGTTTTGTCTTTGTTTTAAATATTCATGTAAATGAGCAATAGGAGGGAGGTTCTAAAAAAAACAGTGAAGAAATATATCTTAGAGAAAGGACATAGTTTGGGCATGTTATTAAGAAGAACTAGACCTTGGAGAAAGACATCATGCTCAAAAAAGTTGAAGGTCAGCAAAAGAGAAGACCCTCAATAAGAAGGATTGACACAGTGACTGCAACAATGGTGCTAGTGTGCAGAGGATGGCACAGGATAGGACAAGATTCAGGTATGAAGTTCATTAAGGTTGCTTTGAGTCGCACTAGACTCAATGGCACCTAACTACAACAACAACATGAAAATAATTGCGGGTGAGTAGATAACCTGGAATATGGTGAGCCATCTTCAATAAGTTGAAAATCACCTCAAAAAACTATGTTTTTGTCTTTATTTGTTGTTTTTAAGGTACTCCTTAGATAACAAAAACAAAACTAAGCTAAACCCACTGTTGGAGCAGGATTATAATCCATAGTCGCCCACCATTGGAAGAAAACTGCCTCATTTTTCTCTCCTGAAAAGTGGCTAGTGGGTTTGATATTGTTGGCCTTTTAGTTTGCAGCATTCATGGTTCATTTTTTATACATAATAAGAGTTCATTAAATGTGACTGAGTTGTTTCAGAAAAGAAGACTCTTGTGATAAAGTTCAGCAAAGCTAAAATCATGAATCCTTTGTGCCTCCAACCCAAATTATTTTTTTAAATTTTTATTAAATTTTATTAATTTTAATGAACATTTACAGAGATTCTGGATTTCCATTCATTCATTGTTGCACTTCCAACGCAAATTCTAAAGCCCAGTCCAGAGTTTATTTCTGTCCTTTGGCAAAGGTGGGAATCCATTCCAATTCTCTTCCTGTTGAGCTTTTTGTCCACTGAGATTCTGTATAACCTTTGCCAATCTTTTTATTTTTATTAAGTGATCTCATCAAGCCTACAGTGAAGACAGACACCAGGAGGACAGGAAATGTGGAGAAAACCACGAGTTTTAAAACCATCAGAGGGCAAAGTGTCAATTCTGAGTGAGTTTTATACTATGGACAGGATGATCCTTGTTGTTCTGTGCCATCCAGTCTCCTGCAACCCATAGCAATTTTATGTATAATAGCTCTATACCCTGTCCTATCCTGAGCCAATCTCACTAACTTCGACAAGCCTGCCCTGATTATCACAGTTACTGTGTTGTTAAGAACTGTGTCAACCCATCTCATTCAGGGTCTTCTCCTGCTCTGACTCTCCACACTTCCAAGAATGATGTCCTTCTCCAAGGCTGGTGCCTCCTGGAAATATGTCCAAAATACGTCAAATGGAGCTTCAAAATTCTTGCCTCAAAGGATTAACTTGGTTTCACCCTCTCTAGGACAGACTTTTTTATTCTCTTGGTAGTCCATGGTATGTCAACACTCTTCTCCAGTATCATACTTCAAGGCTTCAATTATTCTTCTATCATCCTTATTCATTGTCTAGCTCTCTGATGCATAGTTAGTCATTACTATGCAGACCACTGCCTGGATTAGGTGTCCCTTAGTCTATAGATGGTTGTTACTCTTCAGCACTCTGGGGAGATCCCTGACAGCAGTATTCCCTAGTGTAATTCATCTTTTGTTTTCCTGACTGTTAGTGCCAAGAGTGTTGATTGTACATCTGAACATGCTGAAATTGTTAACAATTTCAGTCTCCATCTATCATGGCACTGCCAATTGGCCCAGTGGTGAGAATCTTTGTTTTCTTGATGTTGAGCTTCAATTCACATTGAAGACTGCAGTCCTTGACCTTCTGCAGCAAAGGCTTCAGGTCTTCCTCAGTTTTAACAAGCAAGGTTGTGTCTTCTGCATAATTAAGGTTGTTGATGAGTCTTCCTCCAACCCTGGTGCCACATTTCTCCTCATAAAGTCCAACTTCCTAAATGATTTGTTCCACATATAAGTTCAAAAGGTATGGAGACAGGATGCATCCCTGATGTACTCTTTTCCTGATTTTTTTTTCTATAATTATATTTTATTAATTTTCATAAACATTTACAGAGATTTTGGGCTTCCACTCATTCATTGTTGCACTATTCTCTCTACCCTCCTCCCAGTTTGTTCTTGTCCAAATGCCACAGTGCTTGTCAAAGCCAGTTCTGATTAATCTTCTTTGTCAGTGTATCCTTTGCCATTCCCTATCACTCCTCCCTGAGAGAGACTTCACCCTGAGTCATAAGGAAAAGGGGATGGCGTATTCTCTTAGCTACTTCCTGCTGAAAAGGGACGCTGTGGGTTTCAGGGTGAAGATCTTCTCTCACTACTCTAAAGGGCCCCTTTGGCAGTAGGAAACACATAGGCTATTATGGAGATTGATTTTGGAATTCAGATGCACTCTTATTGATTGTGCTTGGCTGTACATGTACATATCCTTGAAGATGTATCATGGGGGTGTTGCAACCTAGAAGACACAAATTTGACTAACAAGTTATAAGTACATGAGTCCAAAAATTATGGAAAAGTAAAAGAAAAGATTCTTTCATTGTTTTACAAACCCTCGTGTTTTCTTGCTCTATTTTACAACTGCTTTCCTGGTCTAAGTTTCGCATAAGCACAATCAAATGTTCTGGGATTCCCATTCTTCTTAAAGTTAGCCAAAATTTGTTGTGATCCACACGGTCAAATGCCTTTGCATAGTCAATGAAACACAGATAGATATTCCTCTGATACCCTTTGCTTTCTGCCAAGATACATCTGACATTGGCAATGTTGTCCCTAGTGCCACAGCCTCTTCTAAACTCAGCTTGCATTTCTGGCAGTTCCCTGTCGATGTAGTATTCCAGCCATTTTTTAAATAATCTTTAGCAGGATTTTGTTTGCATGTGATATTAGTGATATTGTTTAATAATTTCCACACTCTTCCAAATCACCCTTTTTTGAAGTGGAAATAAATATGGATCTGTTCTAGTCAGTACACCAGGGAATTGTCCTCCAGATTTCTTGGCACAACCTGGTAAGCACATCCAGTGACGCATCTTTTTTGTTGAAATATGTCAATTAGTATGCCATCAGTTCCTGGTGCCGTCTCGTCTCTGCCCTCCCCCCCAATTCCTTCAGAGCAGCTTGGACGTCCTCCTTCCTCACCATTGTCTTTTGGGCATGTGTTATTTCATGAAAATCTTCTGTGTCTACCAATTCTTTTTAGAATTCTTTATAGTGACTGTACTCTTTTAATGCTTCCTGGATGATTCAATATTCTGTCCATGACATCCTTAAGTATTTCTACTCAAGGCTTGAATTTGTTCTTCCGTTCCTTTAGCTTAAGAAATGCTGAGTGAATTTGTCCATTTTTATTTTCTGACTTCAGTTCTTTGTTCATTTCATTATAATACTTTTTCTTGTCATCTCAAATTGCCCTTTGAAATCTTGTACTCAACTTTTTAACTTCCTGATTTCTTCCCTTTGCTTTGGCTTCTCAGCACTCTAGTGGAAGATGCAGAGTCTCTACCAACATCCATCTTAGTTTTTTCTTTCTTCTCTGTCTTTGTAATATAATAACCTTTTGCATGGATGATATTCTTGATATCCTCCCACAGCTCATGCATATGGTCTTCATTCATTAGTATTAAAGGCCTCAAACCTGTTCCTGTGATTGTAATTTCAATTCAGGTGGGGTTGACTCAAGGTCAGATTTGTTTCTTGTGGATTTAGTTTTCTCTCCCTTCAGTTTGAAAATGCATATGAGTATTTGATGGTCTGTTACACAATCAGCACGTGGTCTAGTGTTCACAGCTGATACAAACTTCTCTAATGAGTCTTTCCACAGATGTAATAAATTTCATTCCTGTGTAGACCAACAGGTGAGGATGTGTATAGTTTACATTTGTGCTTTTTATAAAAGGTATTTTCAGTGATCATATACAACTCTATCATTCTATGTTCAGCCTCATTTCTGTCACCAAGTCCATTTTTTTACTATTGATCCTTCTTCTTTCTTCCCAGCTTTTGTATTTCACTCACCCATTATTATTAATGCACTTGCTTGCATGTTCAATTTATTTCCAACTTTAAAAGTTGGTAGAAATAATCTATTTTCTCCTCTCTGGCTCTGGTGCTGATGTATATATTTGAATAATAGTAGCATTAATAGATCTTCCTTGTATGTGTCTGGATATTACGCTGTCATGCTCAACACTGTATTTCAAGATAGATCTACAACTGATGTTTTTAACTATGAATGCAAATCCATTTTTCCTCATCTTTTCATTTCCAGGTTAGTAGATCATATGATTGTCTGATTCAAAATGTCCCATGCCAATCCATCTCATTTTGCCAGTGTTTAGTATGTCAATATTTATGCATTTTATTTCTTCCTTAACAATGTCCAATTTTCCTACTTCTTCCATTCCACATTCCAATCAGTAGTGTCTTTTTGAAACTTATCCTCATCCAATTCTCAATAGAAGAATTCAGCTTCTGGTGCCATACCTGCTAGTCTAAGTGTACTCTATTGTACATAGGGCTTTTGAAGTCCCATTAATTCAGGAGTGGATGGCCAATCCTTCTCCCTAGTCTGTCTTAATGTGGATGCTCATCTTTAGTACAATATCTGACAGACAGAAAAACATTTTACTCCAAAGAGAAGATGAAAGACCTTCCCCTTTACACAGCTAACAGATTCATTATTGGTCCCGTGCCCCACCTCTCCCCCTTTGGTGCATGTGTCTGTTCCCACTCCCCACCTGCCCTGCCAGTAATCTTTTCTGTTCTCTCTCCTCACCCTGGCAGCATCTTTCTCCTGCCGCTCTCCAGCCAACTCTGGTATGATGGCTCAGGCCTCCACTATTTCTGTCCACTCATTTCTTCTCTGCTCCCCTGTGATCTTTGTGCTTTGGGCAAGACCCAGCATAGGCAAACCTGGGCAGTGCAGGCGATCCTGGGGTGGTCGGTGCAGACGATCCCAGGGTAGGCAGTGCAGGCAATACTTGGGTGGGTGGTAGTCAGGAGGATAGGATATATAAATGTATTCAATTATTCAAGCACTTTTATAAAATAATGAAAAAAGTGAATGTTGAGTGACTTACAAACAGAAGTGCATATGAATGAATATCCACAGAACTTCCTTCCCTTATAAATGTTGTTGTTAAGTGCTGTTGAGTTGAGTATGACTCCTAGCAACCCTATGAACAAAATATCTGAGCCCTGTTCTATAACTATCACCATTTCCCTAATGTTCATAGGGTTTCCAAAGGCCTGTTATTTAAGAAGTGTATGCCAATTCTGCTTCCAAATGAATAAGTAGCCCTGGGTAATTTAAATTACCATAAAGCCAGTTTAATCAACACTTAAAGTTGGTTGGTTTTTTTTTTTAATGTTGCAAGGGATTTAGGTTGCCTCATAGGAAGGATGACTACAAGTGAAAATATGAACAAGTAAAATATTTCATAATGTATTTAAAAATCATAATTCTTTGATGATGAATACTTAACTGCTCAAAAAATACTAAGCACCGAGTACTTTCTTTCCTTGAACATGTACTTAGTACTTGTTATCATGTCAGAAATTAGAAATACAGCCATTAACAGTCACCTCTGAGGACTTAAATATCAAAGCCCTGAAATATAATAAGGAAGAGAAAATTTAATTTTGAATATTAGGAAGAGAAAAATTTAAGTGGTCTATTACTATGATATAAGAAACACAGAGGCAACTGGAAGATACAGGAGGATTTAAAACTAGGACAATATAATCACATTTGCCATTTAAAAAGACTTACTGCAGATGAAAAATTGATCATGAGGCAGCAAAAAAAGATATTTAGAAAGCTGGTGTTATAATCTCAATAAGAGATAGTTGATAGATAAAGCGATGGAGATATATGGCAAATTTAAGGCATACATGCTGTCATTGTTAAGTGCCATCAAGCTGATTGTGACTCACAGCAACCCAATAAACAACAAACTGAAACCTTATCCTATCGCGTGCCATCCCCATGATCTCTCTCCATGCTCAACTCTATTGTCAGTCGCTATGTTAATCCATCTTATTGAGAGTCGTCCTCTCTTTTGCTGACCCAATGCATAATTGAGAGGTAGAAAAATTATCTTCTAGATATCCCTTAACTTAAAAAGATTTCAAAAAAGCAGGCAGGGAGGGAGGGAGGAAGAGGAGGAGAAGGAGGAGGAGGGAGGGAGGGAGGAAAGGAAACACTGGTGGCTTAGGGGTAGGGAGTTGCGCTGCCAACTCAAAGGTATGCAGTCCGAATCCACCAGCTGTTCAGTGGGAGAAAGGTAGGCAACCTTTCTCCTTATGAGGAATTGCTTCTGAAAACCTGCTGGAAGGTCAGCTAATGGTCGGTTCCAATGCAACAATATGCAGCAGCAGCAGCAATGAAACACTGAAAGGAGAATAGTTTAGGGAGTAAGTTTGAAGGTGCTGAGTTCAATTTTCAACGGGTTCAGTGTTGGTCATAACTTTTTTTTTTGTTAGAGCCAAGTAAGGCATAACATCTAAACCTGAGGATTCCATAAGCCAGGAAAGAAATACCACCTTACAATAAAATATAATAAAAGACAAATAGGAATCTGGAACTGTTGAATTAGTCAGGGAAGCCAAGGATATGGTGTGTTCCTGTTGTTAAATGCCATTGAGTAGAATGCAACTCCTAGTAACCCTATGAATAACAGACTTGAACTCTGTCCTATCCTGCACCAACCTTATTATCCTCGACACATTTGAGTCTATTGCTGCAGACACTGTATCAATACATCTTGTTGAGAGTCTTCCTCTCCTCCACTGACCCTCCACCTTTCCAAGCATGATGTCCCTTTCCAAGGAATAACCTCTCCTGACAACATATCCAAAATATGTGAGATGAAGCTTCACCATCTTTGCCTCCAAGAGGCAACCCAGGCTACACTTTCTCCAGGACATCTGTTTGTTCTTTTGACTGTCCATCAGATATGCAGTACTCTTTTCCAACACCACAATTCAAATGCATCAATTCTTCTTCTGCCATCTTTATTCATTGTCCAGCTCTCAGATGCACAGCAGGTGAGTGGAAAGACTGTAGCTTGTCTTTAAACTGATATTATTGCTCTTCAGGACTTTGGAGAGGTCCCTTAAAGCAGACTTTCCCAATGCCATACATCTCCCAATCTCCTGACTGTTGGAACCAAGAATGTTGACTGTGGATCCAAGCAAGATGAAATTATTGACCAATTCAGTCTTTTTCTCCATCTATCAAGATGTTGACTATTAGCCCAGTCGTGAGAATTTTTGTTTTCTTGACTTTGAGATGTAATCCATGTTGAAGGTTGCAGTCCTTGACCATCTGAAGCAAGCTCTTCAGGTCCTTCTCACTTTCAGCAAGTAAAGTAAACCAAAGCTCAATGGTGCTACCATTGCAAAGGTGGTTGTTGTTGTTAGGTGCCATCAAGATGGGTATGACTCATTGTGACCCTATAAACAAGAGATCTGAACACTGTCTTATGCCATCCCATCCTCATAATGTCCAACACAATCAAGTCCGTTGCCACAATCACTGCACCAACCTATCTGGCTGAGGATCTTCCCCTCTTTGGCTACCCCTCCACTTCCCCAAGTATGATGTCCCTCTCCAAGGAATAACCTCTTCTAGCAACATGTCCAAAGTATAGGAGATGAAGCTTCATCATTGTTGCCTCCAAGGAGCCCTCTGGCTGTACCTTCTCCGAGACTTGCTGCAGAAGATTAAACATTGCATCCTTCAATATGGATTGCATCTCAAAGTCAAGAAAACAAAGATCCTCACCACTGGATCAATAGGTAACTTTGTGATAGAGAAAGGACTGAGACTGTCAACGACTTCATCCTACTTGAATCCACAATCAATACTCTTGGTACTAGCAGTCAGGAAATCAGGAGAGGTATTGCACTGGAAAATTCTGTAGTCAGGAAAATCTCAAGATTATTGATGAGTAATGATTTCAGTTTAAGGACTAAGGTTTAAGGACATAGCCTTTTCAGTCACTTGCTATATGCTGCTGAGAGCTGGACAATAAATAAGAATGACATAAGAAGTATTGCTGCAGGGAGCTCTGGGGGCCTAATGGCAAGAAGCTGCACTGCAATCCCAGATGCACTTGGTTTGAATTCACCAGATGCTCTTGCTGGAGAAGGAGGGGAATCTCCTCCTGTGCCAGTCAGATCCGGGTTGACGGTGGTTGTTGTTGTTATGTGCCGTCGAGTCATTTGTGACTCGTAGCGACCCTACGTACAACAGCCCTAAAGCCTGCTCTATCCTGTGCCAATCGCATGGACTCTGACACACCCATCCCGATTTCCCCAGTCACTGAATCAATCCACCTCATAGAGGGTCTTCCCCTCCTGCGCTGTCCCTCTACCCTACCAAGCATGATGTCCCTCTCCAAGGACCTATCTCTCCTTACAACCATCCAAAGTATGTCAGACGAAGCCCCAGAATCCTTGCCTCCAAGGAGTAGCCTGGTTTAACCCTCTCTAGGATGAATCTGTTTTCTTGGCAGTCCATGGTACATTCAATACTCTTCTCTAACACCACAGCTCAAAGGCTTCAATTCTCCTTCTATCCTCTCTAGTCATTGTCCAAC
>NW_006399811.1:14555149-14561717 GCF_000299155.1 Elephantulus edwardii | reverse complement strand
TTTAATTTTCCTCAGCTTCAGCTTGAACTTGCATATGAGTAGTTGGTGGTCTATTCCACAATCAGCTCCTGGCCTAGTTTTCACAGCTAATACTGAGCTTCTCCAGCGTTTTTTTCTGCAGATGTAATCGATCTGATTCCTATGCATACCATCAGGTGAAATCCATGTGTATAACCTGCCGGTACACACACAAAATAACAATAAAATCTTAAAAATAATTTTAAAAATAATTAATGACTTTGAATTCTGGTGTTGGAGAACAGTGTTGACTATCCTGTGAACTGCTAAAGAAATGCAAAGGCACACAGTTTGAATTCATCAGTTGCCCCATAGGAGAGAGATGGACAATCTCCTCCCTATTAATTTACTGTCAGCTATGGGTTGGTTCTGACTCTATGGTCTAACAGTAACAACAGTACATATGTATTACTAACCTAATGATTTCACCTCACTGGTGGTTTCAAACTACTAGTGACTGTAGGAGGAAAATGGGCAGTCTCTTCCTGTGTAATTTACAAACAGTAATGAACCAGGATTTAGAACAGCTATGATTCGACAACAATACATTTTTCATTCAGAATTAGATAATATTCCAGGGCAACTCCTCCTCCTCTCTATATAGTGGGTTTATGTTATTTCCATTTTGTGTTTCTGCCATGCTAAATCAAGTCTTTCATAGTTAATACCAAAGAAGAGAAAGGGGGAAAAAAAGGCTAAATTCTGTTCTGTAAGGAGGCTTGGTGGTACAGTGGGTATGCAGTCTCCCCCTTAAAAGATTTACAGCCTCAGAAATCTGATGGGTGGGTGCCATGATTTGGTATAGACCAACAACTGTGGGTTTGGATTTTAGATTATTCTGAAGTATGACATCCCTGAGTGGTACAATTAGTTCATGAGCTCAGTAGCTGACTGAAAGGTTGTAAGTTTGAATCCATTCAGAAATCCCTTGAAAGAAAGATCTAACAATATACTTCTGAAAACTCAGACATTGAAAAACCAACAGAGCACATTCCTACATGTGATGTCACCATGAGTTAGGATTAAGAGCAATCTATAGGCAAAGGTAAAAGCATTAGTGGTTTGTAAGTGAATAAATAACCTTATCGGATTTTCAGATAAAAATAACTTGCAGGAGGAGAAACTGGAAACAAGAAAATTGATCTGAATGCTGGCATAGACTGCACCAAAGAGGTAGAGTTTCAACCTTTAGAATGCACAATAGAAATAGAGCTAGATTGAGCACAACTTGGAGAAACAACCATTAACATGTGAAGATGAGGGAGAAAGAGTTGTGGAGAATAAATCTGTGGTTTCTAGTTTGGTCAGTACAATGAATGGTGAAGCCATTAACAGAGGCAAGGAAAACAATCACTGGAACAGATGTAACAGTAAAAAGGACTATTCTGCACTCAGAAATTAAAATCTTCAAATTCTTTACCAAGAACTAACTTCCAGCTAGTTAGTAGTAGTATTTTTGCACAGAAAAATAAAATCCTTGTTTCTAGAAACACTCTAAATGTATGTGAAGAAACACCTTTTTTACATATCAGCCTGTTTTCTACTGCCTACTCAGTCCCACATGCTAGGAGCATGGAAGCATCTGGAGCAGCTACATTTCCTTACTTAAGCCCAAACAAGTTAACTCATCTGTGGCTTATCTCATATCCGCCCTGTAGATCTCATGGGAGGATATAGCCCTTATGACTAAAATAATGAGTAGAAAACAAAAATAGCCAGGAAAGAAGTTTCTGAGCATAATTTTTATAGATGTTTATCAAAATAACTTACTAAAGCTAATGTTTTGTACCTAAATATTTTTATAGTATTTTAAAAAGCATCTTAATTATGATTATGTTTTTATTTTAATGGGTTTTCATTTAACTTTGTTGAAATCTTATTTGTAACAAGAAAGGAAATTTTTAGAGGCTGTTTTTTTCCTCTTGACTTAATTTCTAACTTGTAGTAAGCCACTTGACCTTTTGGCAATTAAGTCCTTGGTTGTGAAACAAGGGTAATAATGTTTAACTCTCTTACAGCGACTTATTCAATGAATGGCTTTAAAATACTGTTGTGCCCTTAGGTGGAATGTATTAATAAATACTAAGTATGAATAATTGCTGCTCTTTTTTTTTTAATAATAATGAGAGCCCTGGTGCCCTAGTAAGTAGGGAGTTGCAATCGCAATCAAAGGCTCGAAGTTCAAGTCCACTAGCTTCTCTTCAGAGAAAGATGACCACTCTCTTCTTTTGGGATTCAGAGTCTGTGAAAAAACTCATGGTGGGTCAGCCATAAGTTGGTTCCAATTCAGTGCAATGAGTGAGTGAGTGATTTTTAAAAAATATTCTCATTTCTTTAGTCCTCCTGTTTAACAATAGCCTATTATAAATTAGTTGTTACACCCCTGTGGAACAGAGGTTAAAGTTCTCTGCTACTAACCCAAATATCAGTGGTTTGAACTCAAATTTTAAAGGGTGTAAGAATCTACTTGACAGCAACAGGTTTGATTTGGTAGTCTGACTATAAAAAAAGATAAATAATATGTAGTCTCTACTCTCAAGGAAGTTCCAATTTTAGTTGTTGCTGTTTGGTGTGATCTCGCTGGTTTCAAGCTAAAGTGACCCTATGCACAAAAGAACAAAAAACTGGTCTTCCATTGTTTGAGAGCATTGCTAAACCCACCATATCAACCTAGCTCGGTAAGAGTCTTCCTCTCTTTCATGGACTCTAACAAGTGAATTCTTCCTTTTTTTATTCTCCAATTCCAGCTCACTGCACATTCCATTATAATACTTTGCTTTGTCTTCTTGAGCTTCCCTTTGAAATCTTCTGCTCAGCTTTTTTAATTCAATATCTCTTCCCTTTGTTTGGCCTCTCAATGCTCTAGTGAAATAGTCAGGGTCTCTTCTGACATCCATTTTTGTTTTTTCTGTCTTTGTAGTGACTTCCCACTCTCTTCATGGATGATATTCTTGATGTCATTCCACAACACATCTAGTCTTCACTTAGTGCTGTTTAAAGCTCTAAATTCATTGCTAAAATGATTTTTAAATCCAGTTGGTATAGAGTCAGGATCATATTTTGCTCCTCATGGACTTGTTTTAATTTTTGTCAGCCTCAATTTGAACTTGCACATGAGTAACTGATGATCTCAGTTCAGTTCTTAAGCTAAAAGAACTGAAAAACAAATACAAGCATAAGAGTTTTCATACTTAGAGATGCTATTGGCAGAATTTTGAATGATCCAGAAAGCATCAGTAGAAGGCAGAGAGAATACACAGAATCACTGTACCAAAAAGAACTGGCTGACACTGAAATACTCCAGGAAGTACTATCTGATTAAGAGTCAACGGTAATGAAGGAAGAAGTTCAACCTGCACTGAAAGCATTGGCAAAAAAATAAGGCCCCAGGAATCTAGGAGATACCAATTGACATGTTACAAATGACAGATGCAGCCCTGGACGTGATCACCAATCTATATCAAGAAATTTGGAGGACAGCTGTCAGAACTACTGACTAGAGGAGATCCTTATTTGTTCCCATTTCTAAGAAAGGTGATCCAACAGAATGTGGAAATTATTGAACAATATCATTAATATCACATGCATGCAAAATACCGCAGAAGATCATTCAAAAATGGCTGGAAGAGTACATGGATAGAGAACTGCCAGAAGTTCAAGATAGATTTAGAAGCAGCCTTGCTTATGTCAGATGGGCCCTGACTGAAATAAAAAAATACTGGAAGAATGTCTATTTGTGTTTTCTTAACTATGCAAAGGTATTTGAATGTGTGGAATATAACAAATTATGACTAATGTTGAGAAGAATAGGAGTCTAAGAACACTTTATTGTGCTCATGTGAAATCTATACTTAGATCAAGAGGCTACTGTGGGAACAGAGTAAGGGAACACTACATGATTTTAAATTAATAACGGTGTCTATCAAAGTTAAATCTTTTCTCTATACCTTTTAAATGTTCATGCTGAGCATATTATTCAAGAATCTGGACTCTGTGAAGAATGGTATCAGGATTAGAGGGAGACTCATCAATAACCTGTGTTATGATGATAATTCAGCCTTGCTCACTGAAAGTGAAGAGGCCTTGATGTGCTTGCTGAAGATCAAAATCCTTCAACATGGATTGCATCTCAATATTAAGAAAGAAAAAATGCTCACAACTGGACCTATAGACAACATCATGATAGATGGAGAAAAGACTGAAACTGTCAACTGCTTTATCTTTCTTCAATCTACAAACAGTATACTTGGTACCAGCAATCAGAAGATCAGATTACTGGGAAAGTCTGCATTCAGGGACCTTTCCTGTCATCATTGAGGAAGAATGACATTAATTTGAGAAATAAAGAACACCTGACTCAGACTACGGTCTTTCCAGTCACTTAGAAAATGATATGCTGCTGATAGCTGGACAGTGAATAAGGTTGACAGAAGAATATAGGCCTTTGAACTGTGATGTTGGAGAAGAGTACTGAATATGCCATGGACTGGCAAAAGAACAAACAGATATGTCTTGGAGAAGGAGGCAAAGGTTTTAAAGTTTCGTCTCTACTTTGGGTCTGTTTCTAGGAGAGGCTATTCATTGGAGAGTGACAGCATGCTTGAGAACATGGTGGGACAGCAAAAGAAAAGAAGAGTTTCACCCAGGTGGATTTACACAGTAAATTTTTACAGTGACTGCAGCAATGGGTTGAAGTGTGTCAGAAATTGTGAACACAGCACAGGATAGGATGGGGTTCAGATCTGTTGTTCTTAGGGTCACTATGTGTCATACCCGACTTGATGGCACCGAACAACAGCTTTAACAAGCGTAGTGTCCTCCAGGGATAGGTTCCTCCCACCAGCATGCGTAAGTGAATGAAGAAAGTCTTGTCATCCTCTTGCTTAAGGAACATTGCAACTGCAACTCTTCCAAGACAGATGTTTTGTTCTTGGACATTTTAATAGGAAAGAGAAACAATAAGATTTTTAAAGTCAGGATAAGCAGTACAATTTCATGAATGGTCAAGTGAATCACTGGGGAGTGGAGGAGGAATGAAAGAAAAAACTCAACAGAAAAATTTATGAGTTAGCTATTCTATGAAGCTGTAAAAATTTTGATTGAAACCTTTTCTCAACTAATAAAAAAGATCATTTTTATACCTCTCCCTTGATGCTAAGCTATTTGGGGTAAGGCATATTTTTCCAAGGTATATAGTTTATTTATAATATATTCAAGTATAAGACTTGGCTCTAGATCCAGATTTGTAGTGTTGTTATGTGTCATTGAGTTGTCTGTGACTCATAGCAAACCTATGTACAGCAGCTCTGAACCCTGCCCTGTCCTGAGCCAGTCTCATTAATTCTGACACACTAACCCCATTGCCCTCGTTATTGTATCAATCCATCTCATCCACAGTCTTTTTCTTCTGTGCTGTCCCTCCACGCTTCCGTGCATGATGTCCTTCTCCAAGGACTGGTTTCTCCTGGCCACATGCCCAAAGTATGTAAGATGGAGCTTCGAAGTCCTAACCTCCAAGGAGAGACTTGGTTTCACCCGCTCCGAAACAGACTTACTGTTTTCTTGGCAGTTGATAGTTCAAGACTCTTCTCCAACACCACAATTTGAAGGCATCAATTCTTCTATCAGACACCTCTATTGAAATCATTACTGACTTTATGCATTTTAAAAATCCTAATCATTCCACTGACATGGAGCTGATTGCAGCTCATGGTAACCCTCTCTCAGGTTTCTGAGGCTGTTATATTTTACCAGAGGAGACTGCCCATATTTCTACTACAGAGCTGTTGTCAGATTTGAACCACTGACCTTTTTGTTAGCAACCCACTATTTAATCCACTACAACAACAGGGCTCTTACTAAACACTCAGTGCCTCAATTTATTCATCTGTAAACTGGAATAATAATAGCAATAACTTATAGAGTAGACTAAACAAGTGATATATGCAAAGAACTCAATCCTTGGTAGTGATAGTAGTTGCTGTTGTTTGTCATCAAGTCAGAACTGACTCCCCAGTGGGTTTTCAGAGGCAGTACATTGCATGGAAGGAGACTGCACATCCTTCTCCCAACGAACACTTGGTGTATTCAAACTACATGCCTTTGGGATTTCAGCACCATTCCTTAACACAAGTCAAACAGATCTCCCTATTAGTAATAGTCATAGTGGTAGTGGTTGCAAGGTGATAGCAAGTACAACTCATAGCAACTCTATGAATAACAGATCCAAACCCTGTCCTATCCTGTGCCTCACAATCTCCAGCACTCTGAAGTCCATGGAATCATGGATTCATCACTGACCACTCAACAAATTTTCAGAGACTGTAAATCACAAAGGAAGAGATTGTCCATCTTTTTCTCACAGAGCAATTGGTAAGTTTGACCTGCCTATCTTTGGGCTGGCAGCACAACTCTTTACTCGCTAAACTACCAGAGCACTTTTTTTTTATTAAATTTTAATGAACATTTACAGAGATTTGGGATTTTCATTCATTCATTGTTGCACTATTTTCTCTACCCTCCTCCCCAGTTCGTTCTTCTTTTTTTTCCC
>NW_006399811.1:14534916-14554949 GCF_000299155.1 Elephantulus edwardii | reverse complement strand
ATTATTATTAATATTATTTGCCACACCTACAAACATAACACTTTACACATCATTTTACCTAACAATTTGTTAAATCAATGTAATTTCTTTAGTGGTAACATAAAGAAAAAAATTTAAAGTGTTACATGCGAATCTTTAGGCACATCCCTTGAGTTGAAATTATCCCTGAATTCATCTTTAAACTAAGTAACAGTTTAACTCAAAGAGTAAAGATCCCCACTCTTGAGTATTTTATCAGATTATACTTTTTAAAAAAATCATCAATGTAAGAACAAAAAGAGCTCTAATTGGCTTGTTGTTGTTGTGAACCATAGAGTCAGAACTGACCCATAGCTGACCCTCTGACAGGTTTTCAGAGACAGTTAATCTCAGGGGAGGAGATTGTCCATCCTTCTGCAGAGCAGCTCAAGGCCTCCATGCCTTCAGATTGCAGCTCAGTTTCCTGCCACCAGAGCTCCCTTAGTGGTAATGAATTGCACTACTAACACAAAGGTACATGGTTCAAATCCACTAGCTGTTCTGAGAGAGAAAGATGAGCAACCTCCTCCACTTTGATTTACGGTCTCTTAAAAACTAATGGAAGGTCAGCTATGGGTCAGTTCCAACTCAACAATACACAGTATTGTGTCAGTACACAACAGTAACAGCAACATCCATTGCGTTAACCCCACTGGGGTCATGGTTTCTAGCTATCTTAATTGCAGATACAAGGTCTTGTAAATCATCAACAGCTGTGGGACCAATACTAGGGAGTGCTTTACATACTGTGAAAGATGGTGGTAGAAAAAGGGTGACGAGACTGTGGTACTGCTGTGAAGAGATTATGAGAGATTGTGAAGAAACTGTAACAAGGTGTAACCAGAATAACCTTGGAGATGGAGCCACAGTTAAAGGTTTTGAACGTTAGATGAAGTTTTCTGGACGATTAAGGAAATCAGAGGTGCATTTGTGCTGCTGAACTGAACCTGAACTTTCACGAAATTGAGAAATTGTGCCTTGTTACTCTGGTTTGAGACTGCTGGACTAAACCTGGATTTGTATTGTGTAATATTCTTTGCCTCTCCCATTCCCAACTTATTTCCCTAATAAACTTCACAACTGTGAGCCAATGAACATTAGATTCAGTGATTCATGGAAATAGGTGCAGGAGCATGTTTGACCATGTAGCTATTTGTTTAGTGCTATGGATGTTATTGATGGGGACAGTTCCCTTTTATGAATCAGGTAGAAACTGGAGTCGGCCACCTCCACATTGCATCTGCTCCTTATACAGCATATGAGATATCTATTCATGTATCAGAAGATTTAGTGGCATTATAATCAAGGCATTTGGCTGCTAACCAAAAGGGAGAAGGTATGAGCCATAGAAGAACAACGACGCAGTCTGCTCTCATAAAGATTCACAAACTGGGAAACACTATGAGGTAAGTCTACTCTGTCCTTTTGAGTTGTTATGAGTTGGAATTAACTTGATAACTGTGGTTGGGTTTTTTAGCTTGGGAACATTTACTTGTTTCTCCAACGATTACATGATCTTTCTAAGATTTGGTTTTCTTCCTGTTGGAAGGAAATACTTTTAAGCTTATGGTATGTGTTACTAAAAAGTAAAAGAATAATGCCATTTATCACACAGCTAGAATATCTAGTTCCAGGATCCAAAATATTGGGAGTGGCAACTCTCATTCTTAGCACTAATAACCCACATGCAACGTTTTTTTATTCCTACTCCTGAAATGCTGGCTTCTGCCAGTTTAGAGATCTTAATATCCAAAAGAAAAAATGCTTCTACCTGGGAACACAACATAATTCATTGAGCATAACCTGGCGATTCAAACTGGGCCATTTTGGTCTCTTCGTGACACTGAACTAGAGACAAAGGAGGAATTGCTCTGTTGGCTGAAATGATTTATTATAATTATCAGGCACCAGAGCGGGAAAGAAAATGTCCAGAGCTCAGTACCTCCTCCTGCTAGACCTTGTGCTAAAATTTAATGGAATACTAAGTAACTCAATAGGAAGCTCTGGTAGTTTAGTGATAAGGAGTTACATAGCTAACCCAAAGGCAGGCAGCTCTAATCTAACAGCTGCTCCAAGGGAGAAAGTTGAGTGATCTCCTCTGATGTGATTTACAGCCTCTAAAAATCCACTGGAGGGTCAGCTTGAGTAATTTCTAACTTTATAGCACATAACAACAAGTTAACAATACAGGCAAGACTGCCAAGGACTTAGACACATAAGAATGAAGATTTCGGTCACTAAATCTTCAGTGAAAGGAGCTCTGGTAGCCTAGTGGTAAGAAAATGCACTGCTAACCCAGAGGCACACAGTTTTAATTCACCAGCTCCTCCTTAGGGGAAAAATGGGCAATCTCCACCCATGTGATTTATTAGCTCTGAAAGAAAACCCACTGAAGGATCAGCTATGAATTGGTTATGATTCAGTAGTACTTAACAAAACAACAACAAACTGAAATATTAAAAAAACAATCTTTAAGTAAGTAGCAAATTGCGTTAACTGCACAACTCAGAGTCCAGATTTAAACTAGACTTATAGCCATAGTTGTTGTTGTTAGGTGCCATTGAGTTGAATATGACTTATAATGACCTTATGAACAAAAGATCTGAACCCTGTTCTGTCCTGTGCCATCCTCACACTTCCTGACACACAAGAGCCCATTGTGGCAGTCACCATGTCAATCCACCTGGTTGAGGGTCTTCCTCTCTCTTGCCGATCTTCCACCCTTCCCAGCATCACGACTTTCTCCAAGGAATAATCCCTTCTAACAACATGTCCAAAGTAAGTGAGGCAAAGCCTTATCATTCTTGCCTCCAAAGTGCACTCCAGTTGCATCCTAAGACATAGCTTTTTGTTCTCTCAGCTGTCCATGGAATGTTCAGTGCTCTTCTCCAACACCACAGCTCAAAAGTGTCAATACTTTCTGTCATTCTTATTCATTGTCCAGTTATCAGATGTATAGCAAGTAATCTAAGACTATGGCCTGAATCAGACACACCTTAGTCCTCCAACTGATATCACTACTCCTCCATAATTTAGAAAGGTCCCTAACTGCAGATTTTCCCAGTGCAATACATCTCCTTATTTCCTGAATGTTGGTACCAACAGTGTTAACTGTGGATCCAAGCAAGATGAAGCTGTTAACAGTTTTAATCTCTTCTCCATCAATCATGACATTGCCTATTGTTCCAGTGATAAGAATTTTTGTTTTCTTGGCATGGAGATGCAATCCATACTGAAGGCTGCAGTCCTTGATCTTCTGCAGCAAGTGCTTCAAGTCTTACTCACTTCAGCAAGCAAGGTTATGTCAGTTGCATAGTGGAGGTTATCATTAAGTCTCTCAGTAACAGTACATTCTCTAAACGAAAAGAAAAATCCACACAATACACCTGGGAACCAGAAAACAGGGGATGTATCACAGGACAATGACAAAGGAATGTCCTTATCTTTATGACCAGGCCTAGATGTCAATCCGTCTACATTGAAGGAAGAATAGAATGGACTTTAGAACAATGGTATCCAATAAAATAAAAATGAACCTCATAAATCATCTATTGTGTTTGAACATTTGGAAAAATTTATTGCTAGTCATTTGGTAAATCTTTTAGAGTATTTGAAAAAACTTAGAGCTAAGTACATAAGTACAAAAGTTAAACAATAAAAAATTAAGACAATTGCTACTAGCAAGAAAAAGAATGGTTTACAGAAAAGACATATCAGAATATACTGTTTGACTCAATGGTGAGTATTACTTATGTAATCAGAATAATAGCTACATTGGCTAGTACTTTAACAAAAATTTCTGAGAATACAAGACAGGAAGTAGAGAAGTAATAAAAGAAGAAAGCTAAATCCGTAGCTACCATTGTAGGTTATCTATAGATTTCGTCTGAAACTGATAAATCAGGAAAGGGCCATATAAACCTCAATTTAGAAAGATGGAGATGAGCAGTAGGAGACACCACTAAAAAAACTCGAAACTGCAAATAGTATCTGGAGGTAGAATGAAGAGAAACTTAATTTCTTGAGGTAAATTTTTAATGTTATTTGATAATTTAGCTAAAAAGCTGTATCAGTTTGTTGGAAATAAAAATAATTTTTAAAAATATAATTTTCTTGTTTAAAAATTTGCAAATATTTAATTTAAAAAGCTTACTATGTTGGATATTGTCCTAAGGTGCAAAAGCCTATGTAAAGAAACTAAAATATATTCAGGGGGGGAGAAAAGTGTAATTTCCTAGTGAATGAAGCGTTCCACTCAAGAAATAGAAAGAAAATATATCCAAAGAAGTAAAAAGAGGTAAATAATAAGAAATAAGAGCTATCACCAAAAAAAATGTAGTCTTAGGAGAGCAGAAGCTTAGAGCTAGGGATTTTGAACATTTCTTCATGTGCTTGCTGGCCATCTGAATATTTTCTTTGGTGAAGTGTCTGTTCATATACTGTGCCCATTTTTCAATTAGATTGTTTACCTTTATCTTGTTGTGAATCAAAACAACTGAGATATCATCTCATCCCAGTAAGAATAGCAAAATTTAACAGCAAGCAACAAATGCTGGCAAGGTTGTGGAGAAACTGAAACTTTGATTGACTGTTGGTGGAAGTGTAAAATGGTGCAACCACTGTGGAAAGTGGTATGGCGCTTTCTCAAAAAGTTGCAAATAGAGATACCATTTGACCCAGCAATTCCACTACTGGGAATTTACCCCAAGAGACCATAAATGCCACCCAAGCAGATATATGCACACCCATGTTTATTGCAGCTTTGTTCACAATAGCAAGGAGCTGGAAACAACCTAAGTGCCCATCAACCAATGAATGGCTAGAGAAGCTGTGGCATATTCACACAATGGAATACTATACTGCATTGAAAAACAAGGAACTCATGCAATATTATTCCAAATGGGTGACCCTGGAGGACATTATGCTGAGTGAAATATCTCAGTCACAAAAGGACCAATACTACATGGTGCCACTGTTGTAAAACAGGACTGACATTGGGCTTGGGGGGAGACACTGAGAAAGATGGAATAAATAATGTATACTGCATTGAAACAGATGAGGGAGAGAACGGTTTAAAATGGATATGAGATTAGGTATTATTGTCATAACAGGAGTCTAGAACGAAGGCTGCATAGTGGAGTGGACCTGGGGGGAGGGGCTGTAAAACAATGAAAGAATTTTTCTTTTACTTTTCAAAGAAAAGAGTGTACTGGGGGGGAGGGGAGGCAGGGGGAAAAGTGCAACAATGAATAAAATTTTAAAAAATTAACAAAAAAAGAAGACCAAAAGCTGCTTCACTGAGCAGGCAATGAATTTATATGTATAAATATATAAAATTCACCCTTATATGAATAACCCTGAGATCACCTCTTGGGTTTTAACCTTTATTTGCAGCCACTGTGCTGCCACATGTGAGTGTATATGATTTTGTACATTGCACATACTATGGATCCTTATAGTTTTGTCCCCTCCAAGCCATCACTAGTTATGACAAGTTAACAAGTTGGTGATCTGCACAAAGCGAGACACAGATGTTTAATCTCTTGCCAGACATCAGCCCTCTTGATGAGATGCTGTACAGGTCTCTGTAGAAAGTCTTTGCTGTCTCAGCAGCCAGTCAACTTATAGTTTATTTTCCATCGCCCTGGGTTTTTGTTTTGTTTCCTTTCTAATCAAGGTGTGCAAAAGTTCTAGGTTTGGTTGAAGTTCCTGATGAATAAACACAATTGAGATTTTTTTTTTTAGTGATAAAATCTGTAAATTTGTATTTCAAACAATGTAGCTAAAACTTGATGTAAATTCCTCTTTTTTCCTTAATGAATATCATTTATTCAGTATGAAATCTTTATACTACATGTTCCACATGTTAAGAAGAAATGCACATTAAATCAGAATAAAAACAATAAATACCCCAAACCTTGATTAAGTTTCACTTAAAGGGAAAAAATTATATAAAGCATTAAACCATTGGAAAAAAAGGAAAAAGTATAATTGCAAATAGAAAAGATTAGACAATCTTAATATTATTTACTATTACACAGAATAAAATTGAGCATCTACTCAATTTTGATGGTTTCCTAGAAAAGCGTAATTTAAATGTCTCTTTTGACTCAAGAAGAGGTAGAAATAATTATTATATTGAAAACATAAGAGAAATTGGAATTTGTCAAAGAACATTCCTTTTTTAAAATGTTACATTCGTTTGCCTAAAAATTTCACATACATCGTTTTTCACACTATCCCTCTAACACACTAACATTGTGTTTCATAAAATCATTCTCATTATGGTTTCTAAAATCAACCACCATTAAACCATGTCCTTCATTACCCTGTATTTCCAGATCCCTACAGGATCTTTGCACATTTCCTTTACCACACCACCTCCACTAACCAAATTGGGCAATCTGCTGCCTACCCTCACCCCTCTGTTCTGACCCCTTACCCTGTTGGATCCCTACACACATTTTACTAGTTTTCCTTCTGTTTTTTGCAATAATGGCCATATGCAGTATTGATCCTTATGAATTTTCTAAATCATTGCTCCTGAGTGCTGCATAGCATCCCAGCATGTGAATGTACCACAATTTCTCAATCCATTCAGTTGTGGTTGGACATTTGGAACTGTTCTTGCTATTGTGAATAACACTGCTATGAACACTGGTGTACAAATTTCCATGTGTGTCTCAGTTCTAATTTCTTTAGGGTAAATTTGTAGGAGTGGAATAGTTGGATCATATGGAATTTCTAGGTTCATTGTTTTCAGGAAATGACAAACTTCCTTCCAGAGTGAACAATTTTACTATCCCACGAAAAGTGCATGAGAGCTCCTATCTCTCTACGTCCTTTCCAACATTTATTGCTTGCTGTCCTATTAAGGAACATTTCTTTTAAAAATGAACCAGTTTTGTACAATTTCTTAGCTGGTAATATAAACATTCAAAGAACAGGTAAGTTCTATGTTGTTAAAAGTGTTCAGAAACATTTCTTTTTATAAAAAAAAATTGCAACATAGTCTATGAATCATAGTTTTGGTTCTAAGGCAATTACATAAAAAAGGAAACTATAGGCTCATGAAAAAACAAAAATGATGAAAACAAAATATACTAACAAATTAGATTCTATACTATTTTAAGAGATTAATTTCTTTTGCCTAATTAGGTTTATCACAGGTATATATACATTTACTTTATAGAATCTAAGTATGTAAATATAAGTGACAAACTTCAATTTCTGAAAGTGAAATGGACTTGAAGCACTTACTAAAAAATATCAAAGCCTGTAACTTTCAGTATAGATTATATCTTAATATAAAAAAACCCAAACTCTCATAACTGGACCAAAAAGTAGTAACATGATAAAAGGAAAAGTGGTTGAAGCTGTCAAAGCTATTGGTTTGCTTGAATCCAAAATTAATACCTATTGATTGATGGCAGTGGATTTTTGGATTTTAGAATCTATGACATAAATCAACTTATTAAATTAAATAGCTAAAATGCCTGTGATTTAGTATGAATGCTTCTTTTTAAATCAAGACAGTATGTATGTGACCAGGAGGAACTGATCTTTGGAGAAGGACATCATGCCCAGAAGGGCGGAGGGACAGTGCAGAAGAGGAAGAACCCTAACGAGATGGAATGACACAGTAACTGAGACAATGGAGGTAGTTGTGTTGGAATCAGTGAGACTGGCTCAGGACAGGGCAGGCTTCAAAGCAATTGTACATAGGGTCACAATGAGTCACAACGTGATAGTGTTGTTGTTATGTGTCATAGAGTCACTTGTGACTCAGTGACCCTATGTACAACAGCCCTGAACTATATTCTATCCTGTGCCAATCGTATTATATCCTTTATCAGACATGTCATTCTTGTTGTTAAGTGCCATTGAGTTGTAGGCGACTCATAGTGACCTTATAAACAAAAGTTCTCAACACTTGTGTGACTTTCATCCTTTCTCCAGGTTCATAGGGTTTCCAGAAGCAAACTATCATGGAAGTGTATGCCACTTCTGACTCCAACCTTGTTTTAATCGGGGAGCTCAACCGAACACTGTCTGCCATAGGTAACCATTAACACATTGGACACATCAGTGTCACAATGTTCAGCTTCAAGCAACCACAAGCTACCTCTGTCAGACTTGTCATTACCAAATATTTTTTCCCCAGTCTGTGGCTTTCCTTTTTACCCTATTGGAGAAGTCTTTGGAAGTTCATAGGGATTTGATTATTAGAAGGTCCCTTGCATCTATTTTATCCTCTCCTGGTTGTAGGATTTTCAGGATGCCTGGAAGACTGTTTATGTTGTGGATTAGGGCTTCTAGAGTTCTTCTAAGCTTTTTCTCTAATGATGTTTATAGTCCTTGGTTTTAGTCCTCCTAGGTCCTTGATCCACTTTGAGTCAGTTTTTGTGTACAAAGTGAGGTGTGAATCTTGCTTGAGTTTTCTGCAGAGAGTTTTCTAATTTTGCCACCACCATTTGTTAAAAAGGCTGTCATTTCCCCACTTAACTGATTTTACCTCCTAGTCAAAATTAGTTGACCATAGGTAGATGGGCCAATTTCCAGATTCTCCATTCTATTCCATTGATCTCTTTGTCTGTCATTGCACCAGTACCACACAGTCTTAACTACCATGGCAGTGTAGTAGGATTTGAAATCAGGGAGTGAGATGCCTCCTACCTTATTTCTCTTTTTAAGGAGTGCTTTGTTTATTCAGGGTCTTTTCCCATTCCAAATGAAATTGGAGATTGTCTTTTATTGGTATTTGTATTGGGATTGCATTGAATGTAAATTGCCTTTGGTAGTATTGCCATTTTCACAATATTGGGTCTTTCTATCCAAGAGCAAGTTTTATTCTTTCATTTCTCCAGGTCTCTTTTTGTTTCTTGTAGTTATGTTTTATAATTTTCTTTCAATAGAGCCTTTGTGTTTCTGGTTAGATTTACTCCCAAGTATTTAATATCATGATTAGCTATTGTGATGGGTATTGCTTTTCTTAGCTCCAGTTCTGTATTCTCTTTGTCACTGCAGTGAAATCCAGTTGATTCTTGTATGTTGATCATGTATCCTGCCACTTTGCTGAATTTGTCAACTATGTCCAGTAGTTTTCTTGCTGAGTCTGTAGGGTTTTCAAAGTATACTATCATATCATCTGCATATAGAGATAATTTTACCTCTTCTTTGTCAACTGGGATGTCTCTTATTTCCTTCTCTAGTCTTTTTGCTATTGCTAAGACTTCCAATACAATACTGAATAGGAGAGGTGATAATGGGCTTCCTTTCCTGGTTCCTATTCTCAAAGGGAATGACTTTTATCTCTCTCCATTGAGAATAATGTTGGCTCTTGGGTTTGCATACATACTTTTCACTATGTTGAGGAAATGTCCCTCTTTTTATATTTTTTTGAGTGTTTTAATCAGGAAAGGGTGTTGAATTTTGTCAAAGGCCTTTTCTACATCAATTGATAGAATCAAATTGTTCTTGTTCTTTGCTTTGTTAATGTGATGAATTACACTGATTGTTTTTCTTATTGTTGAACCATCCTTGCATACCTCTTATGGAATCCCAAATGGTCATGGTGAGTTGTTTATTATTATTATTATTATTATTATTTATTATGTATCATTGGATTCTATTGGACAAGATTTTATTCAGCATTTTTGCATCTATGTTCATGAGAGATATTGGCCTATAGTTTTCCATTCTGGTTGTGCCTTTATCTGGCTTTGGTATCAAGGATATGTTTGCTTCGTAGAATGAGTCTGGGAGAATTCCATTTTTTTCTATTTTCTAAAATATTTTATGTAGAATTGTTGACAGTTATTTAAATGTTTGAAAAATTCACTTTTAAAGCCATCTGGTCCAGGGCTTCTTTTGACTGAAGTTGTTTTATTACCTTTTCCATTTTTTCTTTTGTAATGGGTCTGTTTAGGTGTTCAATTTTAGTCAGTGACAGTTTAGGTAGGTTGTGAATTTCTAAGTATTTGTCCATTTCTTCTAGGTTTTCATATTTGTTTCAGTAAAGTTTTTCATAATACTCCATTGTTAGCCTTTTTTTTTAATTGGTTCTGTTGTGACATTGCTCATTTCATTTTTTTTAAATTTAATCTCTTATTTAGATTATTTTTGTCTTTTCTTTTGTTAGTTTTGCTAGTGCTTTGTTGATTTTATTGACTTCTTCGAAGAACCCATTCCTGGTTTTGATGATGGTTTCAATTGTTTTCCTATTTTCTATTTATTTATTGCTGCTCTAATTTTTATAATCTCAGTTTTTTAGGTGGTGTCAAGTTTTCTTGCTGTTCTCTTTTAATTTGTTGGAGATGTCAGGTTACAGAGTCAATAGTAATTTTTTCCTGCCTTTTGATATGTTTGCTTATTGCTATAAATTGGCCTCTGATTACTGCTTTGGCTGTTTCCCAGAGGTTTTGGTAAGTTGTGTTTTCATCATCATGTGTTTCAAGAACATTTTTTTATTTCATTTTTTATTTCTTCTAGTACTCACTCATGTTCAAGCAAGGTCTTGTTCAGCTTCCAAATGTATGGGGTTTTTTCTCCTTTATCCTCTTTTTATTAATTTCTAATGTTGTTGCATTGTGCTTTATATTATTTCTATGTTTTTTAATTTATTGATGCTTACCTTGTGACCTAAAATGTGATCTATTCTGGAGAACGTTCCATGCACACTGGAGAAGAAGGTATACTGTGCTTTTGGGAGATGCATTAGCCTATAAGTATGTGAGATCGAGTTGGTTTACTGTGTGGTTTAATTCTTCAGTGTCTTTGTTGAGTTTCTTTCTGGTAGTGCTATCTTTTCTTGAGAGTGGTGTATTGAAGTCTCCATCTACTAAAACAGTGTTGTCTATTTCCTTTTTTAGTTTTGTTAATGTTTGTTTCATATATTTTGCAACTCTATCCTTCGGTGTATAGATATTTATTATTGTTATACTTTCTTGTTCTCTTGACCCTTTAATCATTACATAGTGACCTTCCTTGTCCTTTGTGATAGTTTTTACATTGAAATTTATTTTATCAGAGATTAATATCACTATTCCCACTTTTTTTCTGGTTGCCATTTGCTTGGTATATATTTTCTCATCCTTTTACTTTCAGTCTTTCTTTATTTTTACTTTTGAGGTGTGTCTCTTGTCAACAGCATATTGATGGATTTGGGGTTTTTTATCCAATCTACTACTCTTTTTCTCTTCAGTTGTGCATCCTAGCCTCATTTTCATCAATGATATTGAACTTCTCCAATGATTTCACAGATGTAGCCAATTTTATTTCTATGCAGTCTATCAGATGAGATATATGTGTAAAGTCACCATTTGTGTTTTTTTTTAAAAGATATTTGCAATGAATAAATTGTTGAACATACAAGCTTCAATCATTCTATTTCCTACTTCATTTCTGTTCCCCAGTCCATACTCTCCAACTGCTAGTCCTTCTTCATTACTTCCACCTTTTGCATCCCAGTCACCAATTATTATTAAAGCATCTTTATTACATGCTTGCTCAATTCTGGAATAAAAGATTTGATAAAAATTTTCAATTTCTTCCTATTTGGCTTTAGCTATAGGAACATATATTTGAGTAATAGTTGTATTAACAGATCTTCCTTATAAGAGTATGGATAATATCCTGTCCATCACATCGTTGTACTTCAGGAAAGAAGTATATAGTAAATAGTATATCGTATGGGAGAATCTAGGGAGCATTAAGCTGAATGAACTAACTCAGTCTCAAAATACAGATACAACCTAAGACCATTATTATAAAAATAGATGTATAATTAATAAGATATGTATAAATGTCCAAAAGGGGGAAACGGCAAGAGTGGAAATCACAAGAATAGCAGAATTTATTGGGTGGATGAAAGAATAGAAAAAGACTCAATGAGGACTTGAAAAGATGAGGTAATAAAAAGCATAGATCAATAGTAACTAATTTATGAAATATGGTGTATTTTAAATGAAAGCCTGTATAAAACAGATGGTACAGTAATTAAACAAAAGGTAAAGAATTATTGCATACAAACCAATAAAAAAGGATAATAAATCTGAAAAGAAAAACCCAAATAAAGAATCACACTCATACATTAATATTCAATATTCATTCTGCTCTTAGGATAAAACTTAGTTTGCATGCATTTTAAAATATTTGAATATTATTTTCTAATATAAATATTACATTGAATATATTGTAAAGCTCATACTAACATAAAATACAGGATAAGGATCATATAAATATTAGTTAAATTTATGTTAAATAGAGGGTGATTTTATAGATTTACTCTGCCTCCGACATGGCTAAATTTTATCCTTTGCTTTGTCTTTTGAATTCTTTTTCTTTTATTCATGTTGATATGCTTTATAATAGTTAAAAAGAAGGAAATGCAATGACAGGGCCAAGCCTGACTTCTCCCTGATTCATAAAGGGGAACTGGCCCCATCAATAATATCCACAACAGAGAACAGATAGCTGCTCAGTCAGACATGTCACCCCCCATGCTCCTACACCTTTTCTACCAATCATATGGGTCCAATATTTGTTGTTGACTCAAAGACTTTACTCACAGTTGTGGTATCAAGAGTATGTTTTATTAGTGATGTAAGTTGGAAAGTGAGGGAGACAAACAAAGAATATAACCCAATGAAAGTACATGTTTTAGTCCAGCATTCGCAAGGCACAATTCCTCAATTAGTCCAGGCTCCAGTTCCAGTTCATCAGCCAGCTTTTTCTTCCACCATCCAGCAAGAACAGCAAGACCTTTAAATGTAGCCTTTATCTCAGAATTCTTCTGGTTATACCTTGCCACAATTTCTCCACAGCAATGCCACAGTCTCTCCACCATCACCATCACCAGGATCTTGCAACCAGGGTCTTGCTCCATTCTCCCTTAAGTCTTGCTACTAAGTGTGGGAAGCATTCTCTCTTCTAGTCCCACAGTTGTTGTTAATTTGCACAACCATGAGGGGGCAAAAACAAAAAGGGAATAATATAATAGCTATGTACTCCACTGCATCACTTGTTATGTTTTAATCTCTCCATTTTAGATAAATCAATGTCTTATCTGCCCAGTCCTATAAAACTAATACTCTGAGGGAACAGCATGTGATTTTCTTTAAAACACCTTCTACTACTGTTGAATCTGCATCTAAAAACAAAGGCCTCGTCCAGAGCAAACCATAAAGGCACAGCAATCAACATCAGCTCTCAGAATAAAATATCTTTCCTTTATTTTATGAGTACCTGGTGGTCTGTCCCACAATCAGCACCTGGTCTTTTTTTCACTGTTGATACTGAGCTTCTCCAGGGAGTCTTTCTACAAATGTAATCGATTTGATTCCTATGCATACCATCAGGTGAGATCCATGTGTATAGCCAGTGTTTATGTTTCTTATAAAAGGTATTTTCAATTAATAAATCATTGAATGTACAGAACACTATCATTCTATCTCCAGCCTCATTTCTCTGACTGAGCCTATGTTTTTGAGCTACTGATCCTTCTTCCCTGTTCCCAACGTTTGCGCTCCAGTTGCCCATTATTATCAATGCATCTTGATTGCATGTTTGATCAAATTCTGACTGCAAAAGTTGGTAGAAATCTTCTATTTCCTCCTCTTTGGCTCTAGTTGGTGCATATATTTCAATGATAGTGGTATTCACCGGACTTCCTTGTATGTGTATGGATATTATCCTGTCGCTCACCATATTGTATTTCATGATGGATTTAGAAATGACTTTTTAAATTATGAAACCAACCCCATTTTTTTCTCACCTTTTCATCCCCGGCATAGTATATCATATGATCATCTGATTCAAAATGTCCCATGCCAAGCCATCTCATTTCACCAATACCTAGTATGTCAATATTTATGCATTCCATTTCTTTCTTAACAATGTCCAATTTTCATACATTCATGCTTCTCACATTCCACGTTCCAATCAATTGTGTCTCCTTACAGCTGTCCCTCTTTCTCTGGTTTCCATTTCTAAGATCTCAGTTTCAATTGCCATGTCTGTTAGTCCAAATGATAGTCTAAGTGTGCTTTATTATACATAGGGTTTTCAAAGGCCTGCAATTTCTGAAGTGGTTGGCCAATCCTTCGTCCTAGTCTGTCTCAATTTTTAAATATATATAATAGTATCTGACAGACAAGCATTCTACAGAAAAGAGCAGATGAAAGACATTTACCAGTAAGAAAAAGACCAATATTCAATGTTGCTGCCCACCCCACTACATGTTTGGTTGTTGTTTTTTTGTTTTGTTTTGTTTCTTTTGTTTTGAGGGACATCATGTTTGGGAGAGTGGAGGGACGGTGCAGGAGAGGAAGACCCTCAATGAGATGGATTGATTCTGTGAGTGGAGTGGTGGGAATGAGTGTGTTTGAGATGGCGAGGTTGGCACAGGATAGAACGGCGTTTAGAGTTCTTGTACATAGGGTTGCTATAAATCACAAGCGACTCGACGGTACATAACAACAACAACAACAACAACAACAACAATTTTATTTTATTGGATTCCAGTCAATGCATTTACAACTTTCTGTGGCTAGGTGCAAATGGGCACTAGCCACAAACTCAGGAGTAGTTATCTAGCATATATTGGTGTCTCACTTGCTTTCTAATTATTTAACTTGACTTTTTAAAAATTAATAAGTTATACTTGACTTTCAAAAAGATAATTCAATATTTCTGTTTTCTAGATAGATTTTTACTAAATTTTTCACAAATTAAGTATTTTGCACTTTTTCAGAGGAAACCAGACTATTTTTATATATTCTTTAAAATTTTTAAGCATTCTATTGTTTTAATATGTTGCTTAGTCTCTTAAAAATAACATTTCCTTCCCCTGAACGCCAATGTATTATTTTTTCCTATCTGGCAAACAGATTTGGGATTTCCAAGGTTTAGAACAGAATTAAAACCAACCCACACTATTCCTGAGAATTAAAATTAACCCACACCTCACTATATTTTTCTTTTGAGGTCTTTTTCCAGAATAACTACGTAACATCTTCTTTAAGCTTATTGTGAAAATATACTCTATAGGGTATTACAGGAAAACCTAGTTAGGAAATGGAAACCATGCAATGATTTATGAGCAAAAAGAATTTCATACAGAGATAACATGTAGCTGATATATATAACTTACAAGTCCTACTACCTCAGAGAATAGTGTCATAACCTGGGTACAGGGCACACAGTAGTGACCAGGAAGCACAGCAGGCATTTGCTTACTTGTGGGAGCTGCAACTCTACAGAGATGGATGTCTAGAAGGACTGACTACTGACACAGAGGAGTCACAGCACTTCTGGGAGATATCATCTGAAACAAAGGAAGAAAGAAAAAAAATAATCTTGATCTTTTCCTTTGCTCTTCTAGTCTTTTACTAGTGCCTCCCATTTGCATAAACAGAATAAGGGTAGTTAACAAACGATCTTGAGAAAAGTAACCCTCTGTGATATAGAACAGAGCAGAGGGACAGAGAAAAATGGACATGAGAACAAATAGCAAATGGGCCACACTTGTTTCTCAGATTTGCATAGCTCCTGTACAATCAAACAATATCTGAAACTGCTACTGGCAGCTCTGAGGAAGGCAAGAAAAAGAACAAAAGAGAGAGAGAGGGAAAATAAGAAGGCAATTTAAACAGAAAGAAGGTATGAAATAAAACAGAAGGGAAACAATAAATTTCGAAAGTGATAAAGATATAGTCATTTATTAATATATCTATTTAATTAATAAATGTTTATTACACATCATTCAAGTCTGGAATCAGAATCACCCTTGTGACTCATCTTCCATCCAAACAATAGGCAGGCCTATAAATTGACCATTAACACCAGGAAGGAACACACTCCTTAGAACAATCAAACGGACAAGATCAAAAGGGTAATAGTTGTCCAGGAATAAAACCCAGAAAGCAGGAAAAGATAGGAAATAAAGATGAACAGAAACAGGAAACACCAGGAGAAAGTGAGAAGAATGTTGTCAAAATGTAGGGACTATAATCAATATCAAAAAACATAATGTTTATGAATTATTGAATAGAAAGGAAATTCGCTCTGCAAACACTCACACAAATTGAAAATATAAAGGTTGTTTAGTCCCAGGAATGTTGATGCTATACCAAGAAATTTGAAAATATTAAATGATAGCTAGATAAGTGACAGATGAATAAAACCATGTCCTGAAGCTCATCATAAGACTAAAATAGAAAAACAAACAAAGAATACACACACACACACATACACACACACAATTTATGAGTTTAAAGAGCATTGGAATGGATGGAAACCCTTCTTAACCGTCTGATATTAACATAAGGGAGATCAGAGGATCATTTTTCAGGCTGCCTCTTGAACCTGGGGTAATAATGTTTCCAAGATTGAAAAGAAAAATCTTTAGAGATACCCCAAATGGAAAAAAATTAATTTAGCTGATGTGCTACATGTAGTGGCAGTGGCAATCGCAATCGCCTGATTTTAAAACTTGGAGCTGGCTCTTGGAAAAAGAGGTCAGCAATGTCTGCCTCAATTTTAAGAATTATATTTAAGTTTTGAGGGGGTTGCTGGTTGCTTTGTTTTGTTTTTATTCCATCCTGTTTCCAATATTTCTAAAAGTTTTAAAATAACTCTATTGTTGGAAAACTACACAGCATTAAAAAACAATGAACTCATAAAACATTACACTGGAGGACATGATGCTGAGTGAAATATCTCAGTTGTGAAAGGACAAATATTGCATAACACCACTGTTGTAAAGCAGAACTGACTTGGGAGGTTAGAAAGAGAATAGGAGAAGAATGATTAGATAATGAACACTTCATTGGAACAGATGAGGGAAAGAACTGTTTATAAGGAATATATGATTAGGCACTGTTGTTGTTATGTACTGCTCAGTTACTTGCAACTCATAGTGACCCTACGTACAACAGCTCTGAACCCTACCATATCTTAAGCCAATTTTATTGTCTCTGACAAATCTACCCCTATTACCACAGTCACTGAGTCAATTCATCTTATCCAGGGTTTTCCTCTCTTGCACTGTCCTTCCATCCACACCATCATGTCCCTCTCCAAGGACTGATCCCTCCTTGTAACATGTCTAAAATGTGTCAGACAGCTTCAAAATCCCTACCTCCAAGGAGCAGTCTGGTTTTGCCCTCTCCAGGACAAACCTGTTTGGTCTCCTACCAGTCCATGGTATATTTAGTACTTTTCTCCAACACCACAACTCAAAGGCATCAATTCTTCTATCCTTAGTAGTTCTCCAGCTCTCTAAAGCACAGCAAGTTATTGTGAAGACCATGGCCTAGATCAGGCACCCCTTAGTCTCTGTTGTTGTTGTTGTGTGCTGTTGAGTTGCTTGTGACTCATAGGGACCCTATGTAGAACAGCCCTAAACTCTTGCTCTGTCCCAATCGCACTGTCTCCGATACACCCATCCCGATTACCCCAGTCACTGAATCAATCCACCTCATAGAGGGCCTTCCCCTCCTGCTCTGTCCCTCCACCCTACCAAGCATGATGTCCCTCTCCAAGGACTGGTCCCTCCTTATAACATGTCCAAAGTATGTTAGACGGAGCCTCAGAATCCTCCAGGGAGCCTCATGGTTTAACCCTCTGCAGATTGAATCTGTTTGTTTTCCTAGCAGTCCATGGTACCCTCAGTTCTCTTCTCCAGCACCACAGCTCAAAGGCATCAATTCTCCTTCTATACTCCTTAGTCACTGTCCAACTCTCTGATGCATAACAAGTGATAGCAAAGACCATTCTATGTACAAAGTCCTAAAAACCTTTAGTCTCTAGACTGACACAATTGCTCTTCAGAACCAAAATTTGACTTTGAGTCTACCCCTCCTGAATTTAAAGACCATCTCAGGAACAGGTTTGAGGCCTTGAATACTAATGAGCAAAGACCAGATGAGCTGTGGGAGGATATCAAGAATTATCATCCATGAAAAATGCAAAAGTTCAGTGATCTCTGGTAGCCTAATGTCAAGAAGCTGCACTGCAATCTGGAAGGCGCGTGGTTCAAACCCACCAGATGCTCCGCTGGAGAAGGAGGGACAATCTCCTCCTCTGCCAGTTGGATCCGATTTTACTGTATGCAACAAGAAATAAAAGGGGGGGGAGGGGTGAGGAAAAAAAGAATGCAAAAGTTCATTACAAAGACTGAGGAAGAAGAAAAGGCCAAAATGGTGATCAGAAGAGACTCTGAATATTGTACCAGAGCACTGAGAAGCCAAAGCAAAGGGAAGAAATCAAGAATGGAGAGACAAAGCAAAGTGTTACAATGAAATGTGCAAAGAGCTGGAGTTGGCAAATCAAAAAGGATGAACTTGTTCATCATTTATCTGAACATTTATCTATCTGAAGCATTTATTTATGTAACTGAAGCACAAATTCAAGCCTCAAGTTGCAATACTTAAGGATGCTGTGGGCAGAATGTTGAATGACCCAAGAACCATCAAAAGAAGATGGAAGGAGTACACAGAATCACATAGATTAGGCGTCACATGATAACAATTAGGAACAAGAGATGCATTGCAAAGTAAACTGTGGGAGGGAGGACAGAGGACCACAAGGGAAGGGAGGAAATTGTACAACAATGAATGAATATTTCTTAAAAAAAGAAATAAAGTGAGCTAGAGGGGGTAAGGAAGGGAGAGGAAGGAAAATATGCAAAAATGAATGAATGAAAATACAACTTTTCTGTAAACTTTCATAAAAATCACAATAAAATAACATTTTTTTTAAATCTCCACTATTGTCAAGCTGACTCTTTCAATTGGGATTCTAAGGTTGTAAATTGCCTGGGAGATTTTCTATCTTTCTCCTGAGAAGTCACTGTTAGATTCAAATTGCCAAAGAAGATTGTCTTTGCTTTATGTAAAAAGAGTAGAGGCAGCATGGAGAAGGCTGAGTCTGCTGTACTAACTCCACAAAGGGGAACTGTCTTCATCAGCATCATCCACAGTACAAAACTAATTCCTATTGGATCAGACATGGTCTCCCATGCTGCTGCACCTACTTATATTAATTCTAAAACCAGTCGTACTATTCTACTGGGTCCAAAAATCTATTGCAATTACCACACAGACTTCACAGAACTATAATCACAATTATGGGATTTGGAAAGTTTACAGGCTAACAGGATACAGTCCCTCAGTCCAGAGAGTTACTCAATCATGGTTGCAAACTCTGATCTTCAGCATCTCCACTTAGGTCAGTTTTACAAAGTTCTTTCAGTCCTGGCAGTTATGGGGTCTTCCCTCAGTCTTCTAGCAAACTTGAGTGAAGGCCTCTGACTCTGGCTCCATGAGACAGTAGTCCCAAATCATCTCAGTTTCACATTGCTCTCTGGTTTACTTTTGAGGCTGCTGTTGTTCTTGGGTCGATCCGCCTCTGGCTGGCACAGGAATGTCTGGCCCTGAAGGAACATGCTTAACTCTCTGCTTCATCTTCCTTACTGGTTGAGATTCCCCATTTCTGCCACTGAAGTTTCTTAATTTAAACTTAGTGGGATGGTGAGACTATCCAACCCCTTTGTAGACAGACTAACAAACTTTTTGTCTGATTCCACCCAACCACGTGGCAAAGTCAAAGTCAGTGGCTAGGAAAGCTATTTTGAATAAACCCTTGACACTACAGGAGAACAGCACAACTCCCTGACAGAACTCTTCATAGAAGTCAGCTCCTCTCAAAACGTAGCTTCTCCTCTTAAAAAGGAGATTTTCTTATAGTTCAGGAATTCTCAAACTATGCTGGTTTTTTGTAAACAGAATTTCATAAAGTATACTAAATTAATTCTATTTGGAAATACCAAATATACCTAAAAAAAATGGAAACTGTAACATGACAAACATTCCTAGTAACCCCACTATAAAAACAAAAACAAAACCCCTGGCCAATGAGCTGATTCTGGTCACAATAATTCCATCAATTACAGAGTAGAATGGTACACTGTAGCTTTCACTTGACTCATCTTTACAGAAGCAAATGTCTAGGCT
>NW_006399811.1:14531651-14534666 GCF_000299155.1 Elephantulus edwardii | reverse complement strand
CTCTCTCTCTCTCTCTCTCTCTCTCTCTCTCTCTCTCTCTCTCCCCCCCTCTCCCTCTCCCTCTCTGTCTTGTTATTAAGAGCAAACTACTCTTTCAGTTACTAGACAAGTACAAGCTATCTATATCACCAAGGGATCCAAATCCACTATACAAAATCAAAACACTCACTGCTGTCAATTTGGTCCAAACTCATGGTGACAGAATCCCAATCAACCACTACTAATCATTGAGGGAAGCTCTGGGAGCCTAGTAGGTAAGTAAATGTGCTTTCAACACAAAAGCACATAGTTCAAATCCACCAGTTGTTCCACAAAAGAAAGATAAACAATCTCTTCCTGTGCTGTTAACTGCTTTGAAATCCCTCTGGAGGGCCAGCTATTAATTGGTTCATACCCAATAGTATATAACAACTAGGTTTCTGTTGTTATGTTCTGTTGAGTCACCTGCGACTCCTAGTGACCCTATGTACAACAGCCCTAAACCCTGATCTATCCTGTGCCAATCTTACTGTTTCTGACGTGTCTATCCCCATTACCCCGGTGATTAAATCAATCCATCTAATTGAGGGTCTTCCTCTCCTGCACTATCCCTCCACCCTCCCAAGCATGATGTCCCTCTCCAAGGACTGATCCCGCCTTGCAATATGTCCAAAGTATGTCAGACGAAACTTCAAAATCCTTGTCTCCAAGGAGCAGCCTGGCTTCACCCTGTCCAAGACAAACTTGTTTGTTTTCTTGGCAGTCCATGGTACATTCAATACTCTTCTCTAACACCACAGCTCAAAGGTATCAATTCTTATTCTATCACTCCTAGTCATTGTCCAGCTCTCTGATGCATAGCAAGTGATTACAAAAAGCATGGCCTGTATCAGGCACACCTTAGTCTCCATACTGACACTGTTGCTCTTCAGTACTTTGAAGAGGTCTCTGACAACAGACTTTCTCAATACAATTCATCTTTTAATTTCCTGGCTGCTGGGACCAAGAGTGTTGTTGATCATGGAACCAAGCAAACTAAAGCTGTTTACAAGCTCAATCCCTTCACCATCCATCACAATGCTCCCAATTGGCTTAGTGGTGAGAATTTTTGTTTTCTTGATATTGAACTTCAATTCATATTGAAGGCCTTAACATTCTGCGTGAAGTGCTTCAAGTCCTCCTTAGTATCAGCAAGCAGGGTTGTATCATCTACATAACACAGACTGTTGATGAGTGTTCCTGCAATCCTGATGTCACATTTCTCCTCATGGAGCCCAACCTCCAAGATAATCTATTCAGCATATAGATTGAAAAGGTATGGAGATAGGACACATCCCAATTTTGAACCATTCAGTGTTTCCATGCTTTGTTTTGACTATTGCCTCCTAATCCAAATACGGGTTTCACATAAGCATGATGAAGTGTTCTCGGATTCCCATTCTTCTTACTTTCTTGTGGTTCACACAGTCAAATGTCTTTGCATAGTCAATGAAACACAAATAGACAGTCCTCTTGCACGTCCATCTTTCAGCCAAGATTCATCTAACATTAGTTACAATATTCCTAGTACCACGACCCCTTCTAAAGCCAGCCTGTACTTCAGACAGTTCTCTGCTGATGTGCTGTTCCAGTCGTTTCTGAATAATCTTCAGCAGAATCTTGTTTGCATGTGATATTAATGATATTGTTCGATAATTTCCACTCTGTTGGGTCACCTTTCTTTAGCATGGGAACAAATATAGTTCTCTTCCAGTCAGTTGGCTAGGTGGTCGTCCTCAGATTTCTTGGTACAACTTGGTGAGCACATCTAGGGCAGCATCTATTTGTTGAAATATATCAATTGTTATACAGTCAATTCCTGGGATCTTGATTTTTGCCAATTCCTTCAGAGCAGTGTGAACGTCATCCTTCATCACCACAGGCTCTTGACCATATGTAGTTTCATGAAATTCTGTGTCTGCCAATTCCTTTTGGTACAATAACTTTGTATACTTTTCCATCTTCTTTTAATATTTCCTGGATCATTTAATATTCTGCTCAAAGTATCTTTAAGTATGGCATCTTGAGGCTTAACAAAATGGCTAAAAAATAGGAGTAGGGGCAATAATATTGAGTGGATTTGAAGCTTGTTGATAATATACTCAAAGACTAGAGATTAGTGTTTTTGTGGGAAAACTCATCAAATTTACTCATGGACATCCACAAAGATTTGAAGCCACTTTATGTTCAACAATTTTTATGAATGTCCCTAAGTATTTCTTTTTTTACAAATTATACTGTTTTATCATTCATATATATTTGGTTTTATAAACTTGATTATAATTAATATTTATTCATGACAATGTCTGATCTACCCCTTCTCTCACACTTTAAATTACTACCAATCATCTAAGGAAGATTTTGTGTATAAGCATTTCCTTAGCTTTTGATAATAATGGTCTTACAATTGTTCTTTAGTGGCTGAAATATGCCCCTTGGCATAAGTTGTTCAATATTGGCCCATGTGGAACAGCGTTTCACAAGCTCTTGATCATGCTCTAGTAATGCATAAAACTTCAATGTGTGAATATACCATAGTTTCCTTAGGCATTCATCCACCGATGGACCCTTGGGTTGTTCCCATCGCTTTGCTATTATAAACAATGCTGTGATAAACAGGAGTGTACTCTTATTTCCTTGGGAATATATACCTACTTGTAGAACTGGTGAATCAAATTATCTCTCTATTCCTAACTTTTTTTAAAAATGGAATTTTTTTATACTGGTTTACTTACAAAGCTTGTAAACTATGTTTTTCACACCAGATATTTCTCATTTCCTTTACCACCACTCCCTCTAACAATTAAGTTGTGCTACTCCATGAATTGGTAGACACAGAAGAATTTCATGAAACAACATATGAGCAAGAGCCTATGGTGATGAAGGAAGAAGTTCAGGCTGCTTTGAAGGAAATAGCAAAAAATAAGGCCCCAGGAATAGATGGTATACCAATTGACATATTTCAGCTAACAGATGCTGCCCTGGATGTGCTCACCA
>NW_006399811.1:14499106-14530371 GCF_000299155.1 Elephantulus edwardii | reverse complement strand
GATTGGCACAGGATAGAGCAGAGTTTAGGGCTGTTGTACCTAGGGTCGCTATGAATAACAAGCGACTCGACGGCACATAACAACAACAAACCCATGATTACAGCCCTCCCCCGCCCATCCTCACCCCTCTACTTCTACCCTCCCTACCTTACATCCTCATACATGTTTTACTAGTTATCTTTCTAGTTCACAATTATATATATACAGTATTTGTATATTCTTATATATACAGTATTTGTCTTTATGGGACTTAGTTAATTTAGCATAATGCTCTCCAGTCCTTCACAAGTTAGACAATGATTTACAAAATCATTGCTCCTGAGTGCTGCATAGTACTCCATTGTGTGAATGTACCATAATTTCTCACAAGTGGTTGGCTATCAGGGCTGTTTCCATATTCTTGCAGTGGTGAATAATGCTGCTATGAACATTGGTGTACAAGTCTCTGTTTGTTCCTCAATTCTCATTTTCTTAGGGTATATTCCAAGCAGTGGAATAGCTGGAATATATGGAATTTCTATGTTCAGCTTTTTGAGAAAACGCCAAACTGCCTCCCAGAGTGGTTATACAATCTTACAATCCCACCAACAATGTAAAAGAGTTCCTATCTCTCCACATCCTCCCCAACATTTATTACTTGCTGTCCTGTTAAACTTTGCCAGTGAGTGGGATGGTATCTCATTGTGGTTTTGATTTGCATTTCTCCTATTGCTAGTGATTTTGAGCATTTCTTCATGTGTCTGTTGGCCATCTGAATATCTTCCTCTGTGAAAATTCTTCCCACATCTTTTGCCCATTTTGTAATTGGTTTATCAGTGTTTTTCTTGTGGAGGCCCTGAAGGAGTATGTAAACTTTTGATATGAGACCCTTGTCTGAAATGGTATTGCTAAGGGAAGCATCAAACTTGTGGTCACACCATTTTACAGTGCTTCCAGTAGTGTATGGGTATTCCAATCTCTCCACTCCCTCTTTAGCATTCGTTGTTTACTCTCTTACTGAATTTTGCTACTACTGCCAAGGAGAGATAATATGGAATTGATTTATTTGCATCTCTCTAATAGATAATGTCCTCTGTCTTTGTAATGACGCTTTACATTCTTTCTGGATGATATTCTTGATATTCTCCCACAGTTCACCCGGTCTTCACTCATTAGTGTTCAAGGCCTCACACCTATTCCTGAAATGGTCTTGAAATTCAGGCAGGATAGACTAAAGGTAAAATTTCGGTTCCTGTGGATTTGATCTAACCTTCTCTATCTTTAGTTTGTACTTGCATACGAGCAGCTGATGGTCTGTTCCACAATCAGCACCTGGCCTAGTTTTCACAGCTGACATTAAGCTTCTCCAGTGCTTCTTTCCACAGATGTAATCTGATTCCTGTGTATACCATCATCAGGTGAAATCTATAATGTATAGTCTGCATTTATGTTTCTTATAAAAAGTACTTGGAATGAATAAATCATTGATTGTACAGAATTCTATCATTCTATCTCCAGCCTCATTTCTGTCACCAAGTCCATGTTTTCCAACAAGTGATCCTTCTTCCCTATTCCCAACATTTGCATTCCAATCACTCATTATTATTAAAGCATCTTGATTGCATGTTTGATTGATTTCTGACTGCAAAAGTTGTTAGAAATCTATTTCCTCCTCTTTGGCTCAGGTTGTTGGTGCATATATTTGAATGATAGTGGTATTCACTTGACTTGACTATACCATGGATTGCTAGAAGAACAAAGAGATTTATCCTGGAGAGGATGAAACCAGGCTGCTCCTTAGAGGCAAGGATTCTGTAGCTCCATCTGACAGACCTTGGGCAGGTTGCAAAGAAGGACTGGTCCTTGGAGAGGGACATCATGTTTGAAAGGGTGAAGGGACAGCCCAAGAGAGGATGACTCTGGATGAAATAGATTGACTCAGTGACTGGGGTAATGGGGCTGGGTATGTCAGAGATGATAAGATTGGAATGAGATAGAACTGGGTTCAGAGCTGTTGTATATAGGGTTGCTATGAGTCACAAACATCTAGACAGAACTTAACAAGAACAGTGGATAATGATCTTCACTATTTCTTCAAGTGTTTGTTAGATATCTGAATTTCTTCTCTGGTAAATTATCTTTTCATGTTCTCTATTTTATAATAGTTTGTTTATCCATTTTTTTTTTCATTGAAGTGTTGGAATTTTCCATAAACAGAGATGTATCCCTCAAGAGGCAGAGTGCATTGGGAAAGTCGGCTGTCAGGGACCTCTGTCAGAGTACTGAAGAGCAATGACATCAGTCTGGAGATTAAGGTGTGCCTGATCCAGGCCATAGTCTTTGCAGTTGCTTGCTATGCGTCATAAATCTGGACAAGGACAATGACTAGGGATGATAGGAAAGAGAATTGATGCCTTTGAGCTGTGGTGCTGGAGAAAAGTATTGAATATACCATGGCACAAGATAGAACAGGGTTTAAGGAGGACTCTTGTACATAGGGTCGCTACGAGTCGTAAGTGACTCAATGGCACAACAACAACAAAGTTATCTGAGGTCTCTGAAACTATGTTGTGCATTTGTATTATTTTGTTTTTGTTTTGTTTTAAATTTATTATTAATTTCAATGAAAATTTACAGAGACTTTGGATTTCTATTTCATTCATTGTTGCACCTTTCTCCCCTCCCAACCCTCCCACCTAGTACACTACCCTCTTGGAAAAGGAAAAGAAAAATTCTTTCATTGATTTACAATCCCTCTCCCCAGGTTCACTCCAATATACAGCCTGCATTCTGGACTCCTATCTTGACAAAAATACCTAATCACATATCCCTTTTATACAGTTTTCTCCCTCATATGTTTCAATGCAGTATATATTATTGAACCCATCTTTCTCAGTCTCCCCCCAACCCCGAGGTCAGTCCTGTTTTACAACAATGGCATCATACAGTAGTTGTCCTTTTGTGACAGAGATACTTCACTCAGCATAATGTCCTCCAGGGTCACCCATTTGGAATAATATTGCATGATTTCCTTGTTTTTGAATGCAGCATAGTATTCCATTGTGTGAATATATCACAGCTTCTCTATCCATTTGTTTGTTGATGGGCACTTAGGTTGTTTCCAACTCCTTGCTATTGTGAACTAAGCCGCAATAAACATGGGTGTGCATATATCTGCTTGGATGTCAGTTATGGTCTCTCTGAGGTATTTTCCCAGTACTGGAATTGCTGGGTCAAATGGTATCTCTATTTGCAACTTTTTGAGAAAGCACCATACCGCCTTCCACAGTGGTTGCACCATTTTACACTCCCACCAACAGTGAATAAGTGTTCCAGTTTCTCCACAACCTCGCCAGAATTTGTTACTTGCTGTTCTGTTAAATTTTGCTATTCTAACTGGGGTGAGATGATATCTCATAGTTGTTTTGATTTGCATCTCTCTTAGAGATCTGAGGGATTTTGAACATTTCTTCATGTGCTTGTTAGCAATTTGAATGTCTTCTTTGGTGAAGTGTCTGTTCATATCCTGTGCCCATTTTTCTATTGGATTATTTACCTTTATCTTGTGGTGGTGCTCAAGTATTTTATACATTCTGGATATAAGTCCCTTATCTGATATGTCATTACCAAATACTTTTTCCCAGTCTGTGGCTTCCCTTTTTACCCTGGTAGAGAAATTTTTGGATGTGCGTAGAGATTTGATTCTTAGAAGATCCCATTCATTTATTTTATCCTCTCCTGGTTGTAGGTTATTATTTTATTTTGATATACCTGACTGAGCCTTTGAATGTGGTGGAATATTTACTGATTTTATAATTCTTAGTGTTTTGTCCCCTTTCTTCTGCTGGGTGCCATGGAGGGTGGAGGTATATGTGTAGTTCTCTGTCTGCTGTTGTGTAGAGTAGTTGAGGACAGACTGGGCTGGATGATTGCAATCTATCAGCCAGAGCAGAACCTTCTAGTCTCGCCTGGTAAGTAAGCAAGAGGCATGTATGTGTGGCTGGATACTGCTGCTATTTGTTATCAGGTAGGGCAAAGAAAAACACCTCCCCAAAGAAACGCTCAAGATTGGACAGTAAAAAAGAACAGAAATAATAAAAATTTATAAGATAGCATCTCACCCCAGGAGAAGAAGCAGCAGAAAAGTTAAACAGGACATCAAACAAGAAATGTTAGAGAGGCCATGGAGAGATTGGAAACTTCTATACTTGCTGGTGGCATTTTAAAATGGTCAACCCCTCTGGAAGGCAGCTTGACACTTCCAAAAATTATGAACATAGAAATCTCATATGACCCAGCTATTCTACTGCTACAACAATATTTGTATGTAAACATAAGTCACACCACTGTATCCTAAGGAAGAGCTGGTAAAGAATGAGGAATAACTTGGATGGATGGGGAGAGAGAGAAATTATGAAATTATATTAATGCTTTTCAAGGTATACACAGAGAAAAAAGAAAATTGTATCTTAATTTCTTCTTAGTAGCTAATACTAAGACAAAGAGCATGTATAAACAGATATTGTTGATGTACTTAATGTAATAAAGGATTTCTGAAATTGTTGTTGTTGTTGTTGTTGTTTTTGTTAGGTGCTATTGAGTCGAGTATGATTAATAGTGACCCTATGAACAAAGGAACTGAAACCAGTCCTGTCCTGCACCATCCTCACACTTCCTGACACACAAGAGCCCAGTGCAGCAATCACCTTGTCAATCCATCTGGTAGAGGGTCTTCCTCTCCTTCACCAACCCTCCACCCTTCCCAGCATCATGTCCCTCTCTAAGGAATAGCACTTTCTAGCAATATATCCAAAGTGTGTGAGGCAACATCTCATCATTCTTGCCTCCAAAGAGCATTCTGGCTGCACCCTCTCCAAGACATACTCGTTTTATCTGCTCTCCATGGAATGTTCAGTGATCCTCTCCAATACCACAGTTCAAAGCATCAATTCTTTTTCTGTCATCCTTATTCATTGCCCAGGTCTGATAATTACTAAGATAGAAAAAACAAACCAAACAGAGTAGCCTGAGTCGATTCTGACTCACAGCAGCAATCGGCCCATCTTTTCCTCCAGAATCACCTAATGGGCATGAACCACCAAACCTGCAGTTAGCAGCGCAATCCACAATTGTAGCTACTCCAAAATAGAGTGGACTGGATTGAATTTAATCACCTCTTCTTAATTTTAACATCTAAGCAGAAATTGTTTGGACACTTAGCAGACTAGACATTTCAAATGTGTCTTATAGGAGACAGAAGATTGAGTTAAAACCAAATGCTGACTCTGCTGACATCAAGGTAACTGACTCACAACAAACCAATAGGCTGGAGTAGCCCAGCTTCATAGCGTTGTCAAGGTTGTAATCCTCACAGAAGTGGACTGCGACGTCTTTCTCCCTCAGAGTGCCTGATAGGTTCCAACTACCAATGTTTTGAATTGCTCCTCAAGTATTTTAACCAGCACACCACCAGGGCACCTTGAGGTATCTATGATACAATCTGCTTTTTAAACAATTCTTTGAATTTTCTTGTAAGCTGAATTTATTCCTGAGGCATAATTTCCTGTTGTTGTTTTTTTTGTTTTCTTCTGGTATACTTTTTCATTGTGAAATTTCTTTGGATTTAGGAACAATTTGTCCTTTTCAATGAGGATCATCTTGATGTGGCAGGAGTAGCTCAATTCTAGGTTAATCTGACCAGGAGTTCTGTGTTTGGGATGTTGCTCTTTTGAGTTTATTCTTCTGAATGTGCTCAAAGACCAGAGAATTGATAAATAAGTCTCTCTGCATCTTTAAGCATGTGCATCAGAATCCAGTACTCTTTTTGCGGCCGTCCACCCTGTGGCCAGTCCCATTGATTGGCTTGGGCACACCAACCAATTCCACCAATGTAATGGCAGAAGAGGACACATTGATTTTACCAAGTTTCAGACACATAGTGACTTTTTAAACACACATATCCTTGATAGCCTGCCACAGGTGTACTTAACATGGACCTAAAGATTTGAACCTCTTTCTTTGCATTATTTTGTGGTATTTTCTATGTCAAGGAAGATCTTAGAAGATACTTCTTGAGATCACCTCAGGCCTTTTGGAAAGGAGGAAGAACAGTGAGTCCTGGAAGCATATATCACATACTCTTCTTTCAACTGATATTTGACTAATTTTGTTGTTATTAGGTGTTGTTGGGAGCTCTGTCTGGTGGCTGAGTGGTAAGAATCTCAAAGGCATGCAGTTCAAATCCACTAGCTGTTCCACAGAAGAAAAATGAGCCATCTTCTCCTGTGCGGTTATCTGCCTCTGAAGTCTTGCTGAAGGGTCAGCTATGGGTCAGTTCTGATTCAACAGTATAAAACAACAGGTGCTATTGAGTCAGCTCTGATTCATAGCTACACTGTGTGCAACTTAACAAAACTCTGCCTGGCCCTGTATCACCTTCACAATCTGGTTTCCTCCTACCTCTCCTCAGTATTGTTGTTAGGCATCATCTTGTTGTGTATGACTCATAGTGACCCTCTGAACAACAGATCTGAACCCTACCCTATCCTGTGCCATCCTTGTCATCTCTAACACACCTAAGTCCATTGCTGCAGTCACTATCAACCATCTTATTGAGACCTTTCATCTCTATCACTGACTCTCCACCTTTCCAAGTATTAGGTCCCTTTCAAAGGAAGAGACTGTCCTACCAACATGCCCAAAGTATGGAAGACAAAGCGTTATCATCTTTCCCTCCAAGGAGCACTCTGGCTGCACTTTTTCCAAGACATATCTGCTTGTTCTTTCGGCAGTCAAGAGGGATATTCAGTACTCTCTTCCAATACACTCTTTCAATGCTCAAAGGCATCAATTCTTTTACCATGCTCTATTCATTATCCATCTCTCAGATGCAGAGCAAGTGAATTAAAAGATCAAGCCTGAATTAGGTGGAACATAGTCTTCAAAGTGATATCACTGCTTTCAGTATTTTGGAAAGGTTTCTGATAGTGAACGTGTCCATAGAATATGTCTTCTGATCTACTGACCTGAGATTAAATGATTAACTTTTGTGTGGCTAATGATCTATTCTTAGTAAATACCTTAAAAAAACAACCAAAAACAAACACTTAAGACAGCTTTACCCATGGACCCACCTCATGGACTGCACAGGAATCAGATTGATTTCATCTGTGGAAAGAATTATTGGAAAAACTCAATATCATGCAGCAATGAATGAATGGCAGTCCAAAATCTCTGTAAATGTTCATTAAAATTCTTTTAAAAAATTATTAAAACGAAATTTTAAAAAAAAGAAAAAAACCTCAACATCAGCAGTCAAATGAAGCCATGTACACGTTCAAATTGAAATTGAAACCCAAAACAAGCCCACAAGTACCAAAATACAACCTTAAATCAATTCCAACTGAATTTAAAAATCATTTTAAGGACAAGTTTGAGACATTGAACATCAATGATCAGAGACCAGAGGATCTATGGGATGATATCAAGGATATCATCCATGAAAAAAGCAAAAGGTCATTATAAGGACAGAGAAGGAGTAAAAAACAAACCACCAAAATGAATGCCAGAAGAGACTATGAGAACTGCATTACAGTATTGAGAAGTCAAAACAAAGAGGAGAGATATTGAAGTCAAAGCATTGAACAGGAGATTTAAAAGGGCAACTTGAAAAGACAGCAAAATACTATAAAAAATTGTGCAAAGGGCTTGAGTCAGAGAATAAAAAGGGAAGACCTCACTCATCATCTTAAGCTGAAAGAACTGAAAAACAAACTCAAGTCTCAAGTTGCAATACTGAGAAATGCTATGGATAAAACATTTTTTAAAAATTATTGATTTTTATATAATAATTCCTTTACATCATGTTTAACTCATATACATTGTGTTTTATACCATGTTTCATGTACACTGTGTTTCATACAATCATTTTTGTATATAGTCTATTTTACATTTTTTAAATTGGTTTGCTTACAAAGTTTATATACATTGTATTTCACACTATTCTTCATTCACATTATGACTACTATAATCCTCATGCATTATGTTTTATAAAATTAATCAACACTGGACCTTGCACATCATTACTCTGCCCCCTTCTCTTAACTCACCAAACTATGCAGCCCTGTGGCTTCACCCATGCCTATCCTCACCCCTCCACTCTTTCCTTCCTACTGTTGAGTTCCTAGACATGTTTTACTACTTATCCTCCTATTTTTACAATAATGGTCTTATGCAGTATTTGTTCTTATGAGACTGCATTAGTTCACTCAGAATAATGCTCTCCACCCTCTCCCAAGTTATGTAGTATTTTTTAAAATCATTGCTTCTGAGTGCTGCACAGTATTCTATTGTGTGAATGTACCACAATTTTTCAATCCATTCAGTTGTGGTTGGACATTTGGACTGTTTCCATGTTCCTGTAATGGTGAATAATGCTGCTATGAACATGGGTGTGCAAATCTCTGTTTGTGTCTCAGTTCTAATTTCCTAAGGGTATATTTCTAATAGTGGAATAACTAACTGGGTCATATGGAGCTTCTATGTTCAACTTTTCGAGAAAATGCCAAATTATCTTCCAGAGAGGTTGTACCATTTCACAATCCCAGCAACAATGTATGAGAGTTTCCACCTCTCCACATCATCTCCAACATTTATTGCTTCTGCCCTACAAAACGGCCACTGTTTCTGGGGTGAGATGGTATCTCATTGTGGTTTTAATTTGCATCTCTCTTATTGCCAGTGATTTTGAGCATTTCTACATGTGTCTGTTGGCCACATGAATGTCTTCTTCTGTGAAAAGTCTTTTCATGTCTTCAGAATATTATGAAAAGCTATACTCTGATAAAATTGAAAACTTAGAGGAAATGTACAAATTCCTTGAAACTCATGCCCTACCCAGATTGACACAGTCAGATGTAGAACATTTGAACAGACGCATCACAAAAGAAGAAATTAAGTAGATGATATATATATAAACAACCCACACAAAAAAAGCACCTTGGACCAGATGGCTTCACTGCTGAATTCTATAAACATTCAAAGAAGATTTATCACCCATTCTACTTAAATTATTTCACAAAAATAGAAAAAGAAGAAACACTTCCAGAGACATTCTATGAATACCTCTAATATTGAAACCTGGCAAAGATATTACCAAAAAAGAAAACGATAAGACAAATATGTCTCATGAATATAGATGCAAAAATCCTTGGGAACCAAGATGGTGGTGGTAGAGGAAAGAAACAGCATAAGGAGCTGGAGGAATGGCAAGCTGCCTAAAAACGAGCCACCAGAGAGACCAACACGGTGCACAAAGACCAAGATGGCATGAGATGGACAGTAGGAATTTGAGTCAGAACTTTTATTAAAATAATTAGTTTGGGAGCCACAGGAGAAGAGAACTGCAGGTCCCAGCTGAGGCCGCTGACTGAGCCTCCGTGGGACCCACCCACCAGGTCAGCAGGAATTTGACTGAGTTTTCTTGGGCTCTGCTGACTCAGGGGGTCGGTAGGAATTTGACCGGGATTTCTTGGGCCCTGCCAACAGGCCAGGAGTGAGCAGGTGGGTAGGAATTTGACTGGGTTTTCTTAAGCCACATTGACCCGCCAGGAGTGAGGGGGTCAGTGGGAATTTGACTGAGTTTTCTTGGGCCTTGATAGACCCAGGGCCCTGACAGGGCAGGAGATGCTGAGTGAGGGTACCTGGGTGAGCGCAGCCGGGCAATGACCACTGAACAAGAGCTGCTGGGTGGGAGACAGACAGCTGGAATTTGAGTAGGGATCCTGGACAGCTGAAATCTGAGTGAGGTACCCACAACTGGCTGACCCACCCCTGTGGTTACCATGGTCCCTGTGCCTCTCCCAACCCCCATTCAGCTCCACACTCATGCCTACCAATCACTCAACTTGCCTTTAATCTGAAGGACCTTGATCTGACTTAGCTAGAAGAGGTTGCTCTCACAGGCCCTGAACTGAACCTTCCCTTGAGTCAGAAGTTCATAGAGGAAACAAAGGAGGGTTAGCTGCCCCACCAATTTCTAGGGCATTGTCTTCACATCAAGAACCTACCAATGTCATGAAAGAAACAGGCTATCCTGCATCCTACACAAGTTCAAAGCAAGATGTCACCCCCAAAAGATAACACAGTGTCAATGGATTTCCTGAAGCCAGAAGGTCTGATGGAACTTTCTGACACAGAAATTAAAAGAACAATGATTGAATATTTTCAAAGGAAAAATTGAAGAAATTACAAACTTGAAGAATTACATACAGGACACTGCAAGCAAAATCCAGGTTGTTGCAGTTGTTACGTGCCGTTGAGTCGTAGGCAACTCATAACTACCCTATGAATGTAAGTCCTCAACCCTTGCATGACTATTATCCTTTCTCCAGGTTCATAGGGTTTCTGGAGACAAGCTATTTACAGAAGTGGATGCTGCTCCTGCTTCCAAGCTTGTTTTAATCGGGGAGCTCCACCCAACACCATCCACCATGGGTAACCATTATGGCATTTGATACATCAGTGTCACAGTGTTCAGCTTCACAGCAACCACAAGTTACCTCTATATGGAAAGAGGACACACCAGGGCTATACAACCTAGAAGAATGTTTGACCAAAAACAATGAAAAACAGGCCGGTGGGCCATGGATTAGTCACCCACCTTTGGCTTGGTAGCATCACTTTTGGTCCACTAGGCCAACTGGTATCTCTCTATGTTATTAAGTGCCATTGAGTCGTATGCGACTCATAGTGGCCCTATGAACAAAAGTTCTTGATACTTGCGAGACTTTCATTCTTACTCCAGGTTCGTAGGGTTCCCAGAGGCAAGCTATTTAGGGAAGTGGATGCCACTCCTGCTTCCAAGCTTATTTTAATTGGGAAGCTACAGCCAACACTGTCCACCATGGGTAACCACTATCACATTTGACACATCAGTGTCAAAGTGTTCCGCTTCATAGAAACTACAAGTTACCTCTGCATGGCAAGGGGACAAACCAGGGCTATACGACCTTCCAGGATCCAGAGGCCACATGCCTCCACCCAGCTGACACAAACGAGGCATTAGTGGCACTGGAAAAACAAGAAACCATGATCCAAAATATAAGGTCCAATGTTTCAGATGATGTCAACATAATGGAGAGACACATAAACAGAGTGGAAGAGATGGAACACAGAACCAATGAAATAGAAGATAGTATTGTTACCACTGATCTGCTAGAGCAAAAAAACAGAATCAAAAAAGAAGGAGAAAGAAGAAAACCTAAGAATAACATGAGACACCATCAAGAGAAATAACATGCACATCATAGGAATCCCAGAATAGGGAAAAGCAAGTAAAGGCACCAAAAAGGTTGTGGAAGAATTACTAGAGGAATACTTCTCAGGCATAATGAAGAATGTTGTTGTTGTTGTTGTTGTTATGTGCCGTCGAGTACTCGCGACTCATAGCAACCCTATGTGCAACAGCCCTAAATCCTACTCTATCTCTTACCAAACTTATTGCCTCTGACACACCTATCCCCATTACCCCAGTGATGGAATCAATCCATCTCATCGAGGATCTTCCTCTCATGTGCTGTCCCTCCACCCTCCCAAGCATGACATCCCTCTCCAAGGACAGATCCTGCTTTGCAACATGTCCAAAATATGTCAGATGGAGCTTCAGAATCCTTGCCTTCAAGGAGCAGTTGTTTGTTCCCCTAGCAGTCCATGGTATATCCAATGCTCTTCTCCAGCACCAAAGCACAAAGGCATCAACTGTCCTTCTCTCATCTCTAGTCATTGTCCAGCTCTCTGTTGCATAACAAGTAATGGCAAAGACCATGGCCTGTATCAGGTGTACCTTAGTCCCCAGACTGACATCACTGCTCCTTAGTACCTTGGAGAGATCTCTGACAGTAGAGTTTCCCAATGCACTCATCTTTTAATATCCTGGCTGCTGGTACCAAGTGTGTTGATTGTAGAGCCAAGCAAACTGAATTGGTCAACAAACTCAATCCCTTCACTATCTATCATGATCCTGCAAATTGGCCCAGTGGTGAGAATCTTTGTTTTCTTGATATCGAACTTCAATCCATATTGAAGGCTGAAACCCTTGACCTTCTGCAGCAAGTACTTCAAGTCCTCCTCAGTTTCAGCAAGCAGGGCTGTGTCATCAATCCTGATGCCACATTTCTCCTCATAGAGTCCAGCCTTCCGCATAATCTGTTCTGTATATAGATTGAAAAGATATGTAGATAGGACACATCCTTGAGGCACACCCATCCCAATTTTGAACCATGCAGTGTTTCCTTGCTTTGTTTTGATGATTGCCTCCTCATCCAAGTATAAATTTTGCATAAGCACAATCAAGTGTTCTGAGATTCCCATTCTTCTCAAAGTCAGCCATAGTTGGTTGTGATCCACACAGTCAAATGTCTTTACATAGTCAATGAAACACAGATAGACATTCCTCTGCTACCCTCTGCTTTCAGCCAAGATCCACATGACATTAGCTATAATATCCCTCGTGCTGTGGCCTATTCTAAATCCAGCCTGCACTTCAGGCAATGAAGAATAAGATAGTATATATTCAAGAAGCTGAGCAAACACCATATAGAATAGACCTCAAAAGAAAAACACCAAGGCATATCATAGTCAAGTTTACCAGAACCAAAGATAAGGAGAGAATTCTGAAAGCAGCAAGGAAAAAACAGAGAGTGCCCTGGATGTGCTCACTATGTTGTGCCAGGAAATCTGGAGAACAGTCAGCTGGCAAACTGACTGGAAGAGATCAATATTTGTTCCCATTCCAAAGAAAGGCAACCCAACAGAGTGTGGAAATTATTGAACAATATCATTGATATCACATACAAGCAAGATTCTGCTGAAAATTATCCAAAAACGTTTGTAACAATATGTCAACAGAGAACTGCCAAATGTGCAGTCTGGATTTAGAAGAGGTTGTGGTACTAGGAATATTATAGCTAATGTAAGATGGATCTTGGCAGAAAGCAAAGAATACCAGAAGATTGTCTATCTGTGCTTCATTGACTATGCAAAGGCTTTTGATTGTGTGGATCACAACAAGCTATGGCTGACTCTGAGAAGAATGGGAATCCCAGAACATTTGATCGTGCTAATGCAAAACCTATACCTGGACCAAGAGGCAGTTGTCAGAACAGAGAAGGGAGACACTGGATGGTTCAAAATCAAGAAAGGGGTCCATCAGGGATGTATTTTGTCTCCATACATTTTCAATCTGTATGCAGAACAGATCATCCAAGACTCTGGGCTGTATGAAGAGGAATGTGGCATCAGGATTGGTGGAAGAATCATCAATAACCTGCTTCATGCAGATGACACAACCCTACTCGCTGAAACTGAGGAGGACCTGAAGCACTTGCTGCAGAAGGTCAAGGACTGAGGTCTTCAATATGGATTGAAGCTCAACATCAAGAAAACAAAGATTCTCAGCACTGGGCCAATTGACAGCATCAGTATGGATGGTGAAGAGATTGAGATAATTAACAGTTTTCATTTACTTGGCTCCACAGTCAACACTCTTGGTAACAGCACCCAGGAAATCAGGAGACGAATTGCATTGGGAGAGTCAGTTGTGAGGGACCTCTCAAGAGTACTGAAGTGCAATGACGTCAGGCTGGAGACTAAGGTGCGCCTGATCCAGGCTATGGTCTTTGCAATTACGTGCTATACATTAAGAGTTGGACAGTGAATAGGGTTGATAGAAAGAGAATTGATGCCTTTGAGCTGTGGTACTGGAGAAGAGTGTTAAATATAACATGGACTGCTAGGAGAACAAACAGGTTTGTCCTGGAGAAGGTGAAGCCAGAATGTTCCCTGGAGTCAAGGATTCTGAAGCTTCATCTGACATATTTTGGGCATGTTGCAAGGAGGGACTGCTCCTTGGAGAGGGACATCATGTTTGGGAGAGTGGAGGGACGGCGCAGGAGAGGAAGACCCTCGATGAGATGGATTGATTCTATGAGTGGAGTGGTGGGAATGAATGTGTTTGAGACGGCGAGGTTGCCACAGGATAGAACGGCATTTAGGGCTCTTCTATAATTATATTTTCATAAACATTTACAGAGATTTTGGGCTTCCACTCATTCATTGTTGCACTATTCTCTCTACCCTCCTCCCAGTTTGTTCTTGTCCAAATGCCACAGTGCTTGTCAAAGCCAGTTCTGATTAATCTTCTTTGTCAGTGTGTCCTTTGCCATTCCCTATCACTCCTCCCTGAGAGAGACTTCACCCTGAGTCATAAGGAGGCGTTTAGGGCTCTTGTACATAGGGTCGCTATGAGTTGCAAACGATTCGATGGCACATAACAACAACAACAATCCATAAGGGACAGCAGATAAGATTAAATGCTGTTTTCTCAGCAAAAATCATATGAGCAAGAAGACAATGGAAGGACATATATCAAACACTCAAAGAACACAACTGTCAACAAAGAATACTATACCAAGCAAAATTGTACTTCAAATATGAAGGAGAGATCAAGATATTCCCAGAAAAACAGAACCTAAGGGAGTTTGTAAAAACAAGATCAGTGTGGCAGGAAACATTGAGAGACATCCTTCTAACAGAGATGCCACAGAAAGCAGTATGGACCAAAGTAACCAGCAACAACACCAAAAAGAACTCAACAAAATGATAGTAATAAACCTTGCCTTTCAATAATCACACTGAATGTAAATTATTTAAATGCACCACGGAAGAGGAAAAAAGTATCAAATTGGATAAAAAACAAATTCATCAACATGCTGTCTACAAGAGAAATACCTGAAAAATGAAGATAAAGAAAGACTAAAAAGGATGGGGGAAAATATACCAAACAAATGGCAACCAGAAAAAAAGCAGGAGTAGTGATATTAATCTCAGATAGAATAAATATCAATGCAAAAACCATCACAACAGACAAGGAAGGTCACTACATAATGCTTAAATGGTCAATAGAACAAGCAGACATAACAATAATAAAAATCTAGGCACCAAATGAAAGACCTGCAAAATACATAAAACAAACATTAACTAAACTTAAAAAAGGACATAGACAACAATACTATAGTACTTGGAGACCTCAATACACCCTTCTTAAGAAAAGATAGAACTACCAGAAAAAAACCACCTCAACAAATATGCTCAAGAATTAAACCACACAATAAGCCAACTCAACTTCATATAGATTTATAGGCTAGTGCACCAAAATAAACCACAGTGTACCTTCTTCTTGTGCATGGAACATTCTCTAGAATAGATCACATTTTAGGTCACAAGGCAAGCATCAATAAATTTAAAAACATAGAAATCATACAAAGCATTTTCTCAGACCACAATGCAACAAAATTAGAAATTAATAACAAGAGGATAAAGGACAGAAAAAAACCATACATTTGGAAGCTGAACAACACCTTGATCAACATGAGTGGATATTAGAAGAAATAAAAAATGAAATTAAAATGTTTCTTGAAACAAATGACAATGAAAACACCACTTACCAAACCTCTGAGAAACAGCCAAAGCAGTAATCAGAGGTCAACTTATAGCAATAAGCAAACATATCAACAGGCAGGAAAAAAATGACCATTCACTCTCTAGCCCGACATCTCCAACAACTTGAAAAAGAACAGCAAAAATCAGGTTCAAAATCAGGAAACGTGTATGCAAGGAATGCATCTTATTTAAATACTTTTTCAATCTGTTTGTGGAACAGATCACCTGGGAAGCTGGACTTTTTGAGGAGGAATGTGGTATCAAGAGGAAGACTCATCAACAACCCATGTTATATATATGACACAAACTTGCTTACTGAAACAGAGGAGGACCTGAGGCATTTACTGCAGAAAGTCAAGGATTAAATATGGATTGAGGTTCAACATCAAGAAAACAAAGATTCTCACCACTGGGCCAATTGGCAGCACCATGATAGATGGAGAAGATAATTGAGATTATTAACGCCTCAGTTTACTTGTCTCTACAATCGACACTCTTGTACCAGCAGTCAGGAAATCAAAAGACAAATTGCATTGAAAAACTCTGCAGTCAAGGATCTCTCTAGAGTACTGAAGGGCTACAAAGCCAATCTAGAAACTAAGGTGCACTTGATCAAGCTATGGTCCAATTACTTGCTATGCATCAGGGAGCTGCACAATCACTAAGGATGATAGAAGAAGAATCAATGCCTTTCAGTTGTGATCCTGGAGAGGACTATTGAACATAACATGGACCACTAAGGGAACAAACTGGTCTGTTCCAGAAAGGGTGAAAACAGGATGCTTCTTGGAGGCCAAGATTTTGAAGCTCTGTCTCACATGCTTTGAGCATGTTTCTAAGAGGGACTCGTCATTACAGAAGGACATCATGCTTTGGAAGGGTGGACGAACAGCAAAAGAGATAAAGACCTTGAAAGAGATGAGGGGGCAGATATGTAAGAGACAATAAAATTGGCTCAAGATATAGCAGGGTTCAGAGCTGTTGTACAAAGGGTCTCTGTGAATCACAAACGGCTCCATGGCATATAACAAGAGCAACCACATAGCACTATTTAATATAAATTATTCACTACAGATTAATAAATAAGCATGTGCTTGTTTACTTATCTTGTTGACTAAATACTCTATCCTTGTCTGAGATTGCAAATTTGAGTGGCTTTATTTCCATAGACAGGCAGGTGTTTGGAGTTAGGAGAAAGGGCAATGTCAGCCATACCTAGTATCTTTGATGTGGTGAAAAAATGAGAAATTGTTCACTACAGATTAGTAAGTAAACACAAGTAAGCCCATGTTTACCTTGGTTATCAGGTAATTCAACATTGATGTTAATGTTTCTATTTATGCATATATTTTTCTGTCACTCAGATTTTGTTTGAAAAGAAGCCATTATAAAAGAGAATTCAAGTAACTTCCCTTAACTAATGATTTCAATTCACTATTTAATCCAATACATATCTTTTTACCATTAATTTTAGCCATTAAATTAGACTAATTTTAAATGAAATATTCTATTTTTACATAGCCACAATACCTCTGCATGTACACATAGCACTATTTTATATTATCAACTATCTCTTCAGTATTCAAATTTCCAGTGTCTCACACATTTCTCAGAAAACGAATAGTCTGAATCTGAAACCAAACAAGGTCCACATATTGAGATGAGATATCTTTTTATCTTTTAACCTATAGGTTTCCCCTCCATCTTTTCCTCCTTGCTGATCTGTGGTTATCCTTATTGCTGTTATTGAGAAAGTTAGGTTGTTTACTCTTTAGAATTTTCTGAACTATGGCTACTTCCCCACAACTGAGAACAAAATATATGAATGGGACCTTCTAAGAATCAAGTCCCTATGCACATCAAAAAACTTCTCAGTACAACAATGAATGAATGGAAATCCAAAATCTCTGTAAATGTTCATTAAAATTAACAAAATAAAATTTTTAAAAAACAAACTTCTCCAACAGGGTAAAGGGAAACCCACAGATTGGGGGGGGGGAATTTGTTAATGACCTGTCTGATAAGGGATGCATATTTAAAATTTCTAGAATATGCCAGCACCTCAACAAGAAAAAGGTAAACAACCCAATAGCAAAATGGGTATAGGATATGAATAGATACTTTACCAAAGAAGATTTTCAGATGGCAAACAAACACATGAAGAAATATTCTAATTGCCTAGCCATTATAGAAATGCAAATAAAACCAACTATGAGATACTATCTCACCCTAGCAGCAATAGTAAAGTTCAAGAGAGCAGTGAACAACAAATGCTGGTGAGGTAGTGGAGAGACTAGAACCCTTATTCACTGCTGGTGAGAGTGTAAGTTGGTGCAACAACTATGGAAGGTGGTTTGTTGCTTTCTCAAAAAATTAAAAATAGAAATTCCCAGCAACACCACTGCTGGGAATATACCCTAAAGAAACCATAACCACTATCCAAACAGATATTTGCACACCCATGTTTATTGTTTCAGTATTCACAATAGCAAAGAGATGAAAGCAACCCAAGTGACCATCAACAAGCGAATGGATAAAAAAGCTATAGTACATTCACACAATGGAATAAATATGCAGCACTGAAAAACAATGAACTCGAAAAACATCACACAACATGGGTGACCCTGGAGGACATCATACTGTGTGAACCATCTCAGTCACAAAAGGACGAATACTGAATAGCACCATTGTTATAAAGCAGGTCTGACATGGGGCGTTGGGAAGAGAATAGGGTAACAGTGGATAGATGTGACCATTTCATTGGAATAGATAAAGGAAAGAACTGCTTAAAAGGAATATATGATTAGGTATTATATGTACCACAGCCCAAAAAGAGGTATATCATTGCAAAGAGGACTGTGGAAAGGTATGTGGGGTGAGGGGGAAGGAAGTAATTGTGCAACAATGAATTAATATTAGAAAAAGTGAACTGGGGAGGGGGAGGGAGAGCCAGGGGGTAGAAAGTATAACAATGAATGAATGAAAATCTAACTTCTACGTAAATGGTCATTAAAATCACAATTAAAATAAAATTTTGTTTAAAAAAAGAAATGATTATTTCAGATTGCATTTCTGTGATATAATTTGAGATACTCCCTTGTCCTTTCCATCTCCTGTAATTGAAAACAGGATCTAGAGACTAGTAGTTTGGACTCTTTTTTTAGACATCACAGTTTGTGTTCTTCCACCAGGAGACACACATACACATGCATATATATAATCTGATTCTCTATTTCTGATAATAACAGCAGCTAATAAGCAATGTCTAAATCCAAGAACTCATTGTTGTTGTTGTTATGTGCCATCCAGTTGATTGACTCAAGCAACCCTATGCACAATAGCTCTGAACCCTGTCCAATACTGAGCCAATCTCACTGTCTCTGATATCCTCATTACTCCAGTTACTGTGTCAATCCTCTCCTGTACTGTCCCTCCACCCTTCCAAGCATGATGTCTTTCTCTAAGGACTGGCCCTTCCAAGAAACATACCCAAAGTATGTGAGATGGAGCTTCAAAATCCTTGCCTCTGTGCTCGCTTTAGCAGCACATATACTAAAATTGGAACGATACAGAGAAGATTAGCATGGCCCCTGCGCAAGGATGACACACAAATTTGTGAAGTGTTCCATATTTTTTTAGAAAATAAAAAAAGAAAAAAAAATCCTTGCCTCTAAGAAGCAACTTGGTTTCATCGTCTCCAGGGCAAAACTTTTTGTTCTCTTGGAATGTTCAACATTCTTCTCCAGCACCATGACTCAAAGGCCTCAGTCCTCCTACCATTCTTAATCATTGTTCAGCTATCTGACACATAGCAAGTAACTGTAAAGACCATAGCCTGGTTCAGGAGCCCCTTAGTCTCTAGAATGACATCGTTGCTCTTCAGCACTCTGGAGAGGTTCCTGACAGTCGATTTTCCCAGTGCAATTCATCTTTTGATTGTCTGACTGCTGGTGCCAAAAGTGTTGATAATAGAACCGAGCAAACTGAAGCTGCTAATAATCAATCTCTTCTCCATCTTCATGGTACTGTCAATTGGCCCAGTGGTGAGAATCTTCCTTTTCTTGATGTTAAGCTTCAATCCATATTAAAGACTACAATCCTTGAACGCTTCGGTTCCTCTTCATTTTCTACCAGAAAAGTTGTGTCATCTGCATATTGTAGGCTGTTGATGAGTCTTTCTCCAATCCTGATGCCACATTCCTCCTCATAAAGTTCAGCCTCCTGAATGATCTGTGCTACATGTAGATTGGAACAAGTAGGAAGATAGAATGCATCCTAGATGCACTCCTTTCCTAATGTTGAATCACATAGTGTTTCCTTGTTCTGTTATGATGACTGTCTCCTGGTCCAAGTATAGGTTTTGCCTGAGCACAATTATGTGTTCTTGATTCCCATTATTCTCAAGGTTAGCCACAGTTTATTGTGATCCACACAGTAAAATGCCTTCGCATAGTCAATGAAACACTGATAGATAGGCGTTCCTCTCATACTCTCTGTAGCAAAGATTCATCTGACATTGACAATGATGTCCCTAGTGCCACAGCCTTTTCTAAATTCAGATTGTATTTCTGGCAGTTCTCTGTCAATGCACTGTTCCAGTCATTTTTAGATAATCTTCAGGAAGATCTTGCTTGTGTGTGATGTTAATGATATTATTCGTTAATTTCCACACTGTGGGATCACCTTTTTTGTGCAATAGGAATAAATATGGATCTCTTCAAGTCAGCTGGACAGGTATACGTACTCCAGATTTCTTGGCACAACCTGGTGAGCACTTCCAGTGCAGCGTTTGTTTATTGGTTTATTAAAATACATCAATTGGCATTCTATCAAATCATGGGCCTTATTTTTTTTTCCAATTCCTTCAGAGCAAATTGAACTTTCTCCTTCATTACCATTGCCTCTTGATGATATGTTGTTTAATGAAATTCTTCTGTGTCAGCCAATTCTTTTTGGTACAGTGATTTGTGCGCTCCTTCCAGGTTCTTTTTATGCATTCTGGATCATTCAATATTCTGCCCATGTCATCCTTAAATATTGCAACTTGAGACTTGAATTTGTTTTTCAGTTCCTTCAACTTAATAAATGTCAAGTGAGTTTATCCTTTTTGATTTTCCAACTTCATCTCTACACATTTCATTATTAATACTTTGCTTCATTTATTAGGTAGAATACTATAAAGAGAAACTTCTCCCATCTACTCTAGATAACCAATAGTAATATAAATTTATATAAGGAAATTTCTCTTTCTCATTGCTCTCAGAACTGACTCACACCTGATTTTCAGAGGCTGTAAATCACACAAGAGGAGACTGTTCATCTTTCTTCTAAGGGGCCACTGGTGGATTTCAACTGCCTGCCTTTGGATTGGCAGCACAACTTGTTGAAATTGACCCATAGCTGACCCTCCAGCATGTTTTCAGAGACAGTAAATCCCACATTAGGCGACTGCACATCTTTCTCTCGTGCAGCAGCTGGTGGATTCAAGCCACATGGCTTTACAATGGCAGCACAAGTCCTTACCATGAATCCACCTTATACTTTAGGCCACCAGAACTCATAAGAAAAGTAGGATATGTATATTTGACGTGGTTTTAAATACATTAGAGTAATAGTTCCTCAATAATGCTCACATTTTTTTCCATCTGCCTCTTTAGTTTGACTTCTGAGTTCTTCAAACAAACTTTTAGCAGTCCTATGAGGACTCTCAAAGATGGTTTCTTTTCATTTTGATGTCACAAGCTAAAGGTCCCAAAACTCAGAAAGGATGTCTATGATCGCTCTATTTAATGAGTTCTACCTCACTTATTTCTGTCTCACTCAACACCTTCTTTATTTCCTTCATAATAATCACAATTTGGAAAAAAATTTAAAAATTAGAATATAAACACCACAAAAAGTTAACCACAAAAGTTAAGACTCAGTCTTTTCTACATTATAACCCAGCATTTTTATTTTTTTTATAACCCAGCATTTGCAAATCAAATCTCGTACTAGTTATTAAAAACTTGTCATGAATGAGAGTCATGAATGAGATATGTATCATATTTCTAGATTATCTAAATTGTCAAAGTGAATGCTCATCGCATCCACCCACTGCTATCAAGTCAATTCTGACTCATGGCAACTCCTGCAGCAATAAATCTTTATAGAAGATTGTCCATCTTTCTCCCATAGAGCAGATTTTGGGTTCAAACTGCCAACCCTTCGGTTAGCAGTCCAAAGCATAACAGATGATGCCACTAGGGACTCTGAGTGAATAATGTTTTCTTATTTACAAAATATCCAACTCTGAGTGAACAATAGCTTATAATTTGAAAATTAGCCTTGTTGTTAGATGTCAAAAACAGTTTTTTACATTTTATGTTGTTGTTGTTGTTTGGTGGCATTGAATTGACTACAACTCATTGAAATCCTATAAACAATAGATCAGAAACCTGGCCCTATCCTGCACCATCCTCAAGATCTCCGATGTGCTCAAGCCCACTGTCAATCTATCTCATTGAGAGTTGTAGTCTCTTTTGCTGCCCCTCCACCTTTCACAACATGATGTCTTTTTCCAAGGACTGGCCCCTCCTGACAACATGCCCAAAGTATGTGAGATCAAGTTTGACCATCTTTACCTCTAAGAAGCACCCTGGTTGCACTTTCTCCAAGACAGATTTCTTCATTCTTATAGCAGTTCAAGAGATATTCAAGTACTCTTATCCCACACCACACTTCAAAAGCATCGACTCTTCTGTCATCTTATTCTTTGTCCAACTTTCAAATGCATACGAAGCAATTGAAAATACCCTGTCTTGGATAAAGCACACCTTAGTCTTTAAAAGAATAGCTTTGCTTTTTAGCACTTTGGAGAGGTCCTTGACAGCAGATTTTCCCAGTACAACACTGCACTTGTAATTAAGATTCAAATTTCCTCAATAAATCCTGTTTGATTCATTCTAACATGCTACTTTATTTCTACAGTTGGGGGATGTTTGCTGGTGGTTTCCAAAGTGCCATTAAAGCCTTGTTTAAAATTCCATTCTAAGTTCTTAGCTTGGCTACACAGGATGGATCAAAAGTTCAGTCTTGAGGAAATGAAGCAATCCCCTTTTCTTGGCATGGAGTCCACCTGAACAGCCACCAAGGGTCCCTTTGTTTGGATGGGTGGGTCCAGTTTTATGAATGAATAGCTCCTTTGGCAGCAAACAATAGCCTAGGGCAGAGCCATTAACTACTTGAGAAGTATTAATCTTCTTTTAGGTAATTATTTCCAGAAATCTAGACACTTCTAGAATGTTTCCATTTTTTACCTATCCCCAGAAATATAACAAACTTAAACTGTGTTAAGAATCTTTTAAAGATTTTCTAGTTCTCTGTTGCAAATGTTTTTAAAAAATATTAAAACTCTGAAACAAATATTTCTCTTGAAATTTTGTTTGTAATTTAGAATCAAATTTGTCTCATTCACATATTTAATTTACTCTCAGATCTTTAGTTGAAAAAAAAAGAAAGGGTGCATTTATCAGATATAATGCGTAGTTTATTACTAATTTCTTTCCCTCTCAGTGCCCTCAAGTCAGAATCCAGTGATAGCTGAACCTCCATTGGGTTTTTAGAGCTTTAAATCTCATCAGAGGAGATTGTCCATCTTTGCTCGGAGTATCTGATGGATTAATACTGTCTGCCATTGTGTTAATAGTGTAACTCCTTACCACTAGGCCATACTTAAACCCTAAAAAAAGTATCAATATGAAGACTTGTATATGTTATCTCCAGTAAATTAAACATCAGATTTTGAGCATGGCTTAATCAGTGAACTATTTCTAACTGTTTGGTCTGAAGATCCATTCTGTCTTTATAAAACCTATCATGGTTAAGTTCCTTTTTCACAATGCAAAAAGTCAAAGTAACTTGCCTTGACTCTTTAAGAAGTTTACAGGGTAATTACAAATCAGAAGTAAACTTTGTTGTTGCTGTGTACCATCAAGTTGGAACCAATTCATAGCTTCTCCTCTAGCGAGTTTTCAGACACGGGAAGAGCCATCTCTCTCCCGAGGAGTAAATGGTGGATTCAAACTATGTTTCTTTGGGTTGGCAGTGCAATTCCTTACCACTAAAGCACCAGGGCTCCCTAATAAACTTTAGAATGAGAAAACCAATGTTAAAACTTAATATTCCTCAAAAATTTACGGTTGCAAGTAAGGTAAACTGAGGCTTCTCTCTCAGTTTCTTGTGAATCACAGCATTTCTTACTGTGTAAGAACCAGCTGATGAAGCACTAGCCTTATCTGAAAAAATACCACAATCATGCTCCATTGTTTGGCTGTATTTACTTTCTGCTACAAAGAACTTGTGGTTTATTTATTCTTTCTATCTCTCTTGGCCTCTTAGCCCTTTGTTCACAGTGGGACACCGGTGCATGGTGGATAATGGGTTGAGTTCCAAACTCTACAAAGTATGGTTGGCCTTTTTTTAAAAAAAAAAATCAAATCACTTGAAATACTGTTTATGTCTTAAAAAATTTATATTTAAATCTCATGAGTCTATTTTCATGCAAGATTTCTAGTTAAATTAAGTTCATGTTTAAGAACTTAAATGACTCACTTTTCAACAATAACAAAACAACCTAAGCAGCTTTTATTTTCCAACTTAATATCGTCATCATCTAGATATCGAGTTCTACATTGGATGGGACTCATCAATTGCTTTAGGGATCTCTGGCGGCTTAGTGTTAAGAGTTGCACTCCCAAGTCAAAGGCACATGGTTTGAATCTACCAGCTGCTTGGCAGAAGAAGGATAAGCAATCTCCTCCTTTAGATCTACTGCCTCCGAAAAAACACTGAAGGGTCAGCTATTGGTCCAACTAGATGGTACTTAGCAACAACTTTATTATTCCTTTGCTTTATCAAGCTGCATGTATCCTGGGTAGTTGAGTGTCTGGGCTTTCTACCTTAGAGAGCATGGAACTCTAGTCGGAAAGAAGTTGCGCTGTTAACCTAAAGGTGGTCGTTGTTGTTATGTGCCATCGAGTCGCTTGCGACTCATAGCGACCCTATGTACAACAGCCCTAAATCCTGCTCCATCCTGTGCCAACCACACTGCCTCTGACACACCCAACCCGATTACCCCAGTCACTGAATCAATCCACCTCATAGAGGGTCTTCCTCTCCTGCACTGTCCCTCTACCCTCCCAAGCATGAGGTCCCTCTCCAAGGACCTGTCCCTCCTTACAACATGTCCAAAGTATGTCAGACAAAGCCTCAGAATCCTTGCCTCCAAGAACCAGCCTGGTTTAACCCTCTCCAGGATGAATCTGTTTGTTTTCCTAGCAGTCTATGGAACCAATTATACTCTTATAATTATAATTATAACCCTCAATACTCTTCTCCAGCACAACAGCTGAAAGGCATCAATTCTCCTTCTATCCTCCCTAGTCATTGTCCAACTCTCTGATCCATAACAAGTGATTGCAAAGACCATGGCCTGTATCAGACACACCTTAGTCTCCAGAGTGACATCATTGCTTGTCATTACTTTGGAGAGGTCCCTAACAGCAGACTCTCCCATTGCAATACGTTTTTTGATTTCTGACTACTGTTGCCAAGAGTGTTGACCGTGGAGCCAAGCAGACTAAAGTTGTTAACAATCTCAATCTCTTCACCATCCATCCTGATGCTACCAATTGGTCCAGTGGTGAGAATCTTTGTCTTCTTGACATTGAGCTTCAATCCATACTGAAGGCTGCAGTCCTTGACCCTCTACAGCAAGTGCATGAGGTCCTCCTCAGTTTCAGCAAGAAGGGTTGTGTCATCTGCATAACGCAGATTGTTAATAGATCTTCCATCAATCCTGACGCCACACTTCTCCTCATAGAACCCAGCCTTTCAGATAATCTGTTCTGTATACAGGTTGAAAAGGTATGGAGACAGGACACATCCCTGGCGTACGCCCTTCCCAATTTTGAACCATGCAGTGTTTCCTTGCTCTGTTCTGACGACTGCCTCTTGGTTGGTCCAAGTATAGGTTTCGCATTAGAACGATCAAGTGTTCTGGGATTCCCATTCTGTTCAAATCCACCAGTTGCTGCTCAGGGAAAAGATGGGCAATCTCCTTCTGTGTGATTTGCAGCCTCTGAAAACCTACTGGAGCATCTCCTATGAGTCAGTTCCAACTCAACAGCACATAATAACTCCCTTAGGGAACAAGATTCATATGGCCAGAGATTTCCGAGACGTAGTCAAAGGGATCAGAAAGTTCTGGATGAGCTATAAACATAAATAGCTATCCATTTTCAGTGGACTTGCCTATCCTTGGTCAAATTATCATAGTCTACTATTTATGATTCCTTGGAAAGGGGCATCATGCTGGGGAAAGTGGAGGGTCAGTGAAGGAGGTGATGCTCAACAATATGTACTGAGAGGGTGACAGCATCTAATGGGATCAAGTGGGTCAGAGACGATAAGGATGACACAGGACAGGAAACGGTTCAGATCTATTGTTTATAGGTTCACTATGGGTTGTAATCCACTCAAAGGCACCTAACAAGGACGACTTATGAAACCGCTACAATTCCATGTACAGCATGAGGCTTATTAAAGTCTCCTATTTCTCTGCTGATAAGACAATACTTAGCATGCATAGTAATTATATAAACATCTCCCAAAAGTTAAGAGCAGGAGTCCCTGGGTGATGTAAATGGGTAAACTCACAGTTACTAATCAAAAGATTAATGGTTCCAAACCCAACTGGAGGCACCTCAGAAGAAAGGCCAGAAGGTCTATCTCCAAAAGGGCACACTCGTGCCCAGTCCCTGCACTGCTTCCAAGGACTTAGCTGCCTCCTTCCTGGGGGCCCTTACTTCCCAACACTCCTTTCCACAGGTCATTTCCACTGAGGAAAAGGAATCACATCCTATGTCCACTATGCAGAGCCTCCACTCATCCATCCCCTTTGCTGATGCAAATAAAGATGATAATCTGCTTCCTGCTGCAGCTGAGGATTATATCCACATAAGAAACCAACAGAGAAATGGTAAGAAGATATTTAGAACTGCCCAAGGAATCACTAATGATTACAATTAAAATTAAATGGTAAAGGCATTTAAGAAAAAAATTTCCTGCAATGGCACCATATAGTAATGAGCAACCAGAATATGGAGAATAATTCAGCTACAGGGTGACCAGCACAAGAACATATGCCAGCTCCTTGTAGAGATTGGGCTGGCTCAGGACGACCAGCTGAAGGTTCAGGGGTTTTAAGTGCTTGTGCTTACTGAAGCTTAAGGATTTATTTGCAACCAGTAGGAAATTTACTTTCTGCCCCTTTTCACAAGTTTATAGCTTGTATAATGCAACCATTTAGGGTCCACTGTTAACTTGAGCTAGTGTAACTCCTTCACTCAACACACTGAGAACTGGGCGGGGAAAGGCAGGGGGTGGTGGATAGACATAGCCATGAAAACTCTTCACAACACCTGGGGTCACCATGAATCAGAAGCAATTCTGTGACAAGTGGGAATGGTTGAAAATATTATTTCTCAAACCAGAGTCCTCTCACTCCTCATTGCCATCAAGTCAGAACTGATTTACAACTGACCCTCTAGTGGGTTTTTGGAGGCTGTAAATAGCAGGAGAGATTTTCCATCTTTATCACAAGGAGAGGTTAATAAATTAGAATTGTCAGAAAGAATGGCCTTTGCAATAGCAGAGCAATTCCCTACAGACTTTGTCACTAGAGCTAAGAAAAAGAGTTATTTTAAGGTGCTTTCAAGTCAAATGTGACTTACAGCAAACCTATGAACCACGGATCTGAACTCTGTCTTATCCTGTGCCATCCTCATCATTTCTGATACACTTGAGCCTAATGCTCTAGTCTCTTTGTCAATCCATCTCATTGAAGGTCTTCCTCTTTTTTTATATTTTTTTCTTCTCTGACACTTGTCTCTCAAACATAAAATCAGACTAACAAGTCTTGTCACCCTTGTATTTCTCTGGGAATTTCTGTGGCACTGGAATGGAACCCCTCACCAGGAACATCCACTGATGTTATGAACAGTACAAAAAACAAATTTGACCACTTTTTGTTGTTGTTGTGTATCATCAATCGGATCTGATTGTCAAAGGAAGAGATTGCCCCTCCTTCTCCAGCAGAGCATCTGGTGGATTTGAACTGTGTGTCTTTGGGATTATAGCATAGCTTCTAGCCACTAGGCCACCAGAGCTCCCTTCTTCCTCTCTTTTGTTAACCCTCTATCTTTCCAAACATGATGTCCCTTCCCATACGGGGGTAAAAACCTAACCCTCCTAACAACATGTCCAGACTACATTAAATAAAGCTTTGTTGTCTTTGGCTCCAACGAGAACTCTGGCTTCACTTACTCCAAGACTGTTCTGTTTTGGTTTTTTTTTTTTTTCTTTTGACAGTCCATGGGATATTTATCATTCTTCTCCAACGTTACTATGCAAAAATAAAAATTCTTCCTCTATCATGCTTATTTACTCATTGTTCAGCTCTCAAATATATAGCAAGTGATTGAAGACAATACCCTGACTCAGACACATCTTAGTGTTCAAACTGACATCATCAACTATCATTAATTTGGAGAGGCCCCTGACAGCAGACTTTCCCAATGCAAAAAGTCTCTTGATTTCCTGACTACTGGTATCAAGGGTGTTGACTGTGGATCCAAACGAAATAGTTGACAATTTAAATCTTTTCTCTTTCCATCATGATGTTGCCTATTTGCCTAGAGATGAGGATTTTTTTTCCTTATTAATTTTAATAAAAGTTTACAGAAACTTAGGGTTTCCAGTCATTCACTGTTGCACTTTTCTCCCTCTCCACCCCTTCCTCCCCAATTCGCTCTTCTCCTTGAAAAGAAAAAAACAACACAAAAAAACTCTTTCATTGTTATGGAATCCCTCCCCCCAAGTCCACTCCCCTATGCAGCCACTCTTCTCTCCCTCGTCTGTTTCAATGCAATATACATCATTCCTCCCCTCCTTTTCTGTCTTCCCTCAACCCTGATGTCAGTCCTGTTTTACAACGGTGGCCCTATGCAATATTTGAACTTTTGTGACTGAGATATTTAAACTCAGCATAATGTCCTCCAAGGTCACCCATTTTGCATATTTCATGACTTCCTTGTTTTTCAATTCAGCATAGTATTCCATTATGTGAATATACCAGAGCTCCTCTATCCATTCGTTTATTGATGGGCACTTTGGTGGTTTCCGGCTCTTTGCTATTGCAATCAAAGCTGCAATAAACATGGGTGTGCACAGAGGTGAGGATTTTTGCCTTCTTGAGCTGAGACACAATCCTTATTGTGCTGTAGTCTTGGATCTTCTGCAGCAAGCGTTTCAAGTATTCCTTGTTTTCACCAAGCAAGATGTGTCATCTGCATGACCCAGTTTGTTGATGAGTTTTCCTTTGACCTTAATGCCATACACATCTTCATAGACTCTAGCTTCTCAAATTATTTGCTTAGCATACAAATTGAATAGGTAGAGAGACAAGATATAGCCCTAATTCACACCTTTCTTGATGAACACCTTCCTTGATTTTAAAACATGCTGTATCCTCTTGCTCTGTTCTCACTACAGCTTCTTGCTCTAGGTACAGATTTTATATAAGCACAATTAAGAGTTCTAGGATTCCCATCCTTCTCATTCTTGTGTTAGCTACACAATTTGTTATGATCCACACAGCCAAATAAATATCTTTTCATAGAAGATAAAACACAAATCAACATTCTTCCGGTATTCTCTGTTTTCTATCAAGATCCATCTGATATCAACAATGGTATCTCTGGTACCAGGGTATCTTCTAAATCCAGCTTGATCTTTATGGCCATTGTACTGTTCTACTCATTTTTGGATGATCTTCAGCAATGTTTTGTTTGCATATGATATTAATGACATTGCTCAATAATTTCCACATTCCTTAAATCAAATCTTTCTTGGTGGATGGATTTAAAGGCCAGCTATGTGGCCTTAGGTAACTTACTTAATCTTTCCCTTTCTTCATTACTTTGACTCTACATTGGAGATAATAATAATAATCTCATAGCAGTATTGTGCGTTTCACTCAAACTGATACATTTAGAGTACTTAAAAAAATGACCGAATGAGTAAGAGTAAATTAAATGGGTAATACATAACTCTAAGAAAATGGAGGTATACTTAGCACCTACTCTAGATCATAGACAGAGACCCAAAGGAGAAAGATATGGTTCTTGCACATGATACGCTGAAAACCAAGTATGGAAAAAAAATACATAAATATGAAAGACTGAATTAACTGTTATTGTTGTTGTATACCATCAAATCAGAATCACCTGATAGCTGACCAACAGGTTTTCAGAGGCAGTAAATCACACAGAAGGAGACTGCTCATCTTTCTCCTGTGGAGTAACTTGTGGAATTAACTGTGTAATGCATAGGCTTTTCTCCTGTGGAGTGACTGGTGGGTTCGGATCACTTAGCTTTCTGTTGCTAGCCAAGAATTTAAGCATAGTGTCCCCAGGGTTCTCTATGGGGATACTATATTGCTGTCAAGTGCCATTGAGATGGTTCAGATTTATTGCAACCCTGAGTACAACAGCATGAAACCCTGACTAATCTTTCACAGCCTCACAGTCACTGCTATTGCAGCCCTTCTGTCAATCTATCTTGTTGAGGGTATTCCTCAATTTTGCTGACTCTCTAGTTTATCAGGCATAATATTTTTTTTCCAGGGACTTACCCCTCCTAATAATATGCTCAAATTATGTGAGACTAAGTCTTGCCATACTCACTTTTAAGGATCATTCTGGCTGTTGTTGTTGTTATGGTTGTGTGCCACTCAGTCAGAACTGACTCATAACTGACCCTTACGGGGTTTTCAGAGACAGTTAATCACACAGGAGGAGATTGCTCATCTTTCTTCACTGAAGCAGTTTGTGGATTCAAACTCCATGTCCTTGGTTTAGAAGCACAACTCCTTAACACTAAGCCATTCCTGAAGAGGAAGCCTTATGAGACAGTTTGGGGTTTGTCACTTTTGAGCTCTTCCTTAAAAGCAAAGAACATAAATTCAATGGGCAAATATTGGGCAAGTGATAGGGAGCAGGCATTCCAAGTAGAAATGGACCATTTAAAAGAAAAAATTGGAAGGTAACCAAAGACTTAAAAGGAGTCACACATATTTGAATGGGATGAGAGACGTGTGGCAAGAAAAAAGGCTACAAAAGATAACACTGACCACAATATAGAGATGCTTTAAGTAGTAGAATGGGGAGATGTTGTGGACAATGAATGTAAAGAATTGCCTTGTACCAGGGAAGTCTCAATCAATCCCAAATCATTTAACTTTAAACCTTTCCTTCTCCCTTCCCCTCCCCATTCCTTTGATTGCCCTTTCATATTAAGCTAGGAGCTCTAGGAAGATACTAATTTTTTTAAGACTACAGGATAAAATTAATTACATTTAAAAGATAAATTGGAAATGCTTTGAACCGGCTTTTACTGGAGCTTCCCAATTCCCCATTTTAGAGAGCTCTGGTGGCCCTAATGAATAAGGAGTTACACTGCCAACCCAAAGGCAGGTGGTTGGATTCCATCAACTGCTCCTCAGGTGAAAGATGGGGAATCTCTTCCCATGCAATTTACAGCCTCTGAAAACCTGTGAGTGGGTTCCAGCTCTATGGCAATGAGGGTTTTTTTGTTTGTTTGTTTTTAATTTAGGTTGTTTATTTTTCATTTCAATGAACATCTACAGAGATTTTGGGATTCCATTCATTCATTGTTGCACCCTTCTC
>NW_006399811.1:14481184-14495016 GCF_000299155.1 Elephantulus edwardii | reverse complement strand
CCACTGCTATAAAATGGGACTGATATCAGGGTGGGGGTAAGACTGAGAAAAACTGGATAAATTGTGTATACTGCACTGAAACAGATGAGGGACTGAATAATTTAAAAGCGACGTATGATAGGGTATTATGGTTATCACAAGAGTCCACAATTAAGGTTGCATAGTGGTGGGAAGGGTGCGGGGGGATTGTGTACCAGGGAGGGAGTCTTTATTTTACTTTTGAAAGAGAGGAGCGAACTGGGGGGCAGGGGGAGAGGGCTAGGCGGGGAGAAAAGTGCAGCAATGAATGAATGGAAATCCAAATTCTCTGTAAATGTTCATTAAAATTATTAAAAAAGTAAACTAAAATAAAATTTAAAAAAACTATTCTGTAATTCTGGTTTTTCAGCATTTATGAGACAAAGTCATAACTGCTCATTTCATTCAGCTGTCCTGTTTGTCTCCTCTTACTCACCCTCCCTGGGATCAAAGAGAAACATACGGTGAGGTTTCATTTAAGTGAAACAGATTTTTAAGTATATGGAACGAACCCAAATTATAGAATATTCTAAATAAAACAGGGTTGAGGATTCTTTTCTTGAACCCACTAGTGGATCCTCAGGACAGAAGAGTTGTTCCTGTAAAGACTGTTCCTGTAAAGACTGTTGATATGATGAGCCATCAAGGTGATTCCAGTTCATACAGGACAGAGTACAACTGTTTATAGGGTCTCCTAGGCTGTGGGCTAAATATTGGACTTTTAACTGAGAGATTGGTGGTTCAAACCTACCAGCCATCTTTTCTCTTGTGAAACAACTGATGACTAGTTGTTATTGTTGTTGTGTACTGTAGAGTCAGAGCCAACCTATATCTGACCCTCTGGTGTGTTTTCAGAGGCAGTTAATCACACAGAAGAAGACTGTCCATCCTTCTCCCATGAAGCAGCTGGTGCCATCAGGATTGTAGTGCAGCTTCTTGTCACTTGTGCTGGCTTGGTTGGCTAGTAGCCAACAATTTTAACCAGTGTCATGAGGATTTTGCTGGTTACATTTAGGTATTAACTCTACATAAGTCTTTCTTTCATAAATCTGGTTCTCTAACTCAAAGCCAAAAGACAAAAATTCATCTCTTATACCATACATTGCCCTGTTTGTTTGTCTTTCTCTCCCTTCTTCTTCTCCCTCCATTTCTCCTCCTCCTGCTTCTCTCTCTCTCCCTTCTTGTCTCTGTCTCCAGGACTCTCCATTTGACTTTGAAGGCTGTAAATTCAGTGGTAGATTTTTCCATTTCACCCCAAGGTGTATTCTGGTAGATATTGCTGATGTAAACCAACAAGGGGTCCTTGGATTAGCAATGCAGCTAATTCCTGTCCATATCAGTATCAACAGTTGCTGTGAAGTTGGTGAGGCACTTTGTGTCAGAGTAGAACTATGATCAATATGGTTTCCAATGGCTGTTTTGGTTTTGAAGTAGATCATCAGTCTCTTCTAACAAGGCACCTCTAGGCAGACTTGAACCACTAAACTTTTGGTTAGTAGCTAAGTGTATTCACCATTTGTACTTGTCAAAGGTTCAAAACCAAAGTAGAAAATGAATTTATTCTACCAATTACTGTACTCTTTGCTTCACAAAAACCCCTCAAAACTAACTGTCATCAAGTTGATTCCAACACATAGTGACCCTCCATCAGGCATCTGACATTGTAAACTGAAATGGGAGGAGACTGCCCATCTTTCTCTCTTGGAGCACTAATGGATTTAAGCCACCAGAGACTAGCATAGTTTGGGTTAATAGCGCAACTCTCTATGGATTATGTTACCAGCGATCTCTTCCACTATAAGTATTAGTTCTGAAAAAAAAAAAAGAAAGAAAAAACAGATGGGTTTATTGGTTCATGAAACTGAAGAGTCTGAAGGTGTTTCTGAGTTTCATGGTTTGATCACAGCCCAGGTTTCTTTCTTTGCTCTTGTCTATGCTGACTTTGTATCTAACCAAACTTCCCTGTGATTGCAAAAGTTTTCTCATCAATGGGGCTAACAATTGGAGAATGACCTTAAGATTTCATATAGGATTAATGGACAACTCCAGGTTTCTTCAGAACTCAAGTGCATGCTGCATTATTGAACAAAGGCAGGAATCTGACAGATTCAAAGTTTCAGATTTTGTACTGGATGAGAGGAAGGGGTTAAATAGTGGGTGCCATGGTCCAAGTGCATGTAGTCACTTAACATGGTTCTGCTGGTCACATGACAGGGCAACACACAAGCCTTTGCTTATTCAGGAAATTCAAGCCTACATATTAACCCTCTTGCATCATCAAGTGGTTAATTTTCCTTCATTTTTTCCATTACTGGTTCTTTGTAAGTAATTTGGAAAATAAAGTCATGCATATAGAAAAATATAAAGACCAATTATCCTAAAACCTTAAAAATAGATGAAAAGTATCATTCTTACTATATCATTCTTTACTATTGTATTTTCATATACAATAAAAAGAAAACATAATTTATTAAAATGTCAGACATTTTCAATGTCGCTTTTTGTTGCTGTGGAGTCAGCTCCTCCTCATGGCAACCTAATGTTAAATAGAAGGAAACATTGCCCTCCTGTGCCATCTTCTATCATCATCATTGCTGGCTCGAGTGCACTGTTGTGGCTAATGTGTTTATCCATTTCATTGAGGGTCTCCTTCTAATTTTTGCTGACACTCTACCAAACATGATGCTATTTTCTAGCAATTGGCATTTCCTGATGCCATGTCCAAAGCAAATAAAATGAAAATGTGCCTTCTTCACTTCTAGAGAGCAATCTGAGGCTGAGAATAAGACTATTGCTGGCTTTAGCAGAAGATAACATAATCTTGGTAACATGATCTCTGGGTGCCATAGTAGGACGATCTGAGTTGCACTGTTAACCCAAAGGCCATGCCTCTCTGGCACTTCAAACCCACCAGCAGCTTCACAGAAGACAGATAAGCAATCTCCTCTGTGCAATATACAGCCTCTTAACCTAGTGGAGGGAAGCTCTGGTGGCCTAGTGGTAAGGAGCTGCAACTACAATCTCAGAGGTGCACGGTTCGAATCCATGAGATGTTCTGCCAGGGAAGGAGGGACAATCTCCTCCTGTACCAGTCAGATCTAATTTGACGGTGCACTCACGCAAAAATAATAAAATAAAATAAAAATAAAAAAGAAAACCTAGTGGAGGCTCTACTATGACTCAGTTCCCATTAGATGGCAATGAGTTTGAGGTTTTAGTGTCAACCACTGTTTTAAGCTCTTCTCACGCATTTTCTCATTCATTTCTCATAACCACTCAATTATGTGATTTTTTTTTAATGCTCATCCCCACCTACAAATTAAGAAATTGAGGTTTTCAGGACAAATAACTTTCTTAAGGTGACATGGCTAGAAAGGGGTTGAGCTGAGCTCTGCATCCATATGACCTGCAAAGCCAGCAGGGGAAACCACTCTCCTGTTCTGCCTTCCATAGTCCTCTCTCCTGAAGTAGACGGAGTGTCTGCATTGCATACTGGAATTCACAGTAAGCAGAAAATGGATTCATGCTTTGACACAAGGCAGGTACACAGAGTTGGCTAATTACATTATTTATAATAAACAATAGGAACAGAAAAAGTTCTCTTGTCCCACCCACCACCACCATACAAACTCAGTTTGCAGAAGGATCTGATTAAGTTTCCAAGGAGAAAACTCCGTTTACTCTTTCCCTAAATTACTCATGTTAGAGACACGAGTCATTGAAGAACAACATCATGCCAGATAGAAGTGTCATGAAAAATAGGAAGACTAAGACATATTGTGATGGGAAAGTCTGCTGTTAGGGACCTCTCCAAAGTACTGAGGAGCAATGGTGTCTCTCTGGAGACTAAGGTACATCTGATACAGGCCATGGTCTTTGCTAACACTTGTTATGCATCAGAGAGCTGGACAATGACTAGGGAGGATAGAAGGAGAATTGAAGCCTTTGAGCTGTGGTGCTGGAGAAGAGTATTGAGGGTACCATGGACTTCTAGGAAAACAAACATCTACTGGAGAGGGTTAAAGCGGGTGGCTCCTTGATGGCAAGGATTCTGAGGCTTTGTCTACTTTGGACATGTTGTAAGGAGGGACTGGTCCTTGGAGAGGGAGATCATGCTTGGTAGGGTGGAGGGACAGCGCAGGAGGGGAAGGCCCTCTAGGAAGTGGATTGATTCAGTGACTGGGGTAATTGGGATGGGTGTATCAGAGACAGTGCAATTGGCACAGGAAAGAGCAGAGTTTAGGGACTCATAGGGTCGCTATGAGTCGCAAGCTACTTGACGGCACATAACAACAACAACATCTGAGAGATAGATTTACACAGCCCTGCAACAAAGCTCAAATATAACAATTATCAAGACAAGGCAGTGTTTTGTTCTTTTTTCAAAAAGGTGATTGTGTGGCTTCTAACATGCTGTGATTTGCGTCAGATGATTTGTTCATGTCCCTGCTGCTTCTGACTCAGCCTGCCGTGTGTGTGTGTGTGTGTGTGTGTGTGTGTGTGTGTGTGTGTGTGTGTTTTCTCAGGGGGCAGGGGCTACCTCTTGTCTAGCTTCTCTCTCCCTCCAGACTACTCTGTCACTGGACTTTTCTCTGTAGACAGACCTTTACACAGGAGTCTTCCAGTGTCTGTAAGCAGGCCCTAAACAGGAATAGGGAAGGAGGGATTGAGGCCAAGATGCACTGCCTTCCTCCAGCATGGGATGACCAGTTTCTTTCCCAAGGCCAACCATTTCTCTGCACTGACGAATTAGACATCTTCAGTCAGTGTTACAGGTCTTAAGCCATATTACTCATGTTTATGAGAGTCAATAAGTGCAGGGATACTTGTTCCAAAGGACATAGCTTCAGGCTTTAGACAGTCATAAGATCTCCAAAACTTCTGAAAACGGCTACTTATGTAGGTAAAAGTAAGGCCTGGACTTCCCAGAAAGATGAACACAGACCAATCAATCTCCTTGGTGGACCACAGTCTCCTCAGTGCGATGGGGTGGATTACAAGCTATTTACTTGACAAGTAAATTGATCAGCCCCAACAAACTGAATATGAAGACAGTAAATAGACCAATCATGTCTAGGACTGCATTTAATGAATCACTCTGAGAGAATTACAAACCTGGGCCAAGAGGTCAAATATCAGGAAACACATTACACAGCACTGATGCTTCCTAGTAGTGTGACAGGAGTTGTCTCCCACCCCAGAAGTCCCTGCCTAAAAGTCATGCCCCTGGGAATTCCATAGAGTTGTGATTAAGAATAGAAGAGTTTTACCCAAGACTTTTCTCCCCAGGAAATATTTCATTTCCTCTAGTATAATGATCCTCTTCCCCTTTTGTATAAATCAACAGGCTTTAACACTTAGACAAAGAGCTATTATTCAACTTCTTTGAATTATACTTTTTCTGATTGTGCGTCAAAAAAAAAACACACTAAAAAAAAACAAAACCTCTACAACTCATACTGGAGAGTCAATTCAGACTTACTGCAGCCTTTTAAGATAGAGTAGAATTGCCCATAGGGTTTTCAAAGTCTGTAAATCTTTAAGGAAGTCAACAGTCACATCTTTCTCCTACAAAGTGGCTGACAAGTTTTAAATAACCAATTTTCCATTAGCTTAACTATTGTATCACTAGGACTTCTTGACTATAAAAGAAACACTGTAAATATTTTTTTTAAAAAAACATAGAAATATGTAAAGAACTAAGTAGAAATCCATTAAAAGCCCCTAAGGTAATAATAACTATAAACATTTTTGTGTATTCTCTTTCAGTATGTAATACCTACACAAGATACATTTTTTTTCATGTATGGTTATGTACTTTCCCCATCACTAATTGTTTTACTGTGGCAAAAATGTGTTAAACACAAAAAGCCAAGCTCAGTGACATCAAGTCAGAATAGATCTATACGCATCCTCAGGTGAGTCTCCAAGGCTGTAAATTGAAAGGGAAATGACTGTCACTCTTTCTCCTGTGGACCCACTAGTGGCATTGAATCCACAGAAAAATGTAGCCTTTGGTGTAGTAGTTCAGATCCTCTAAGAATATGCCACCAGATCTCACACACACACACACACACACACACACACACACACACACACATTGACTTTGTAAATACTATACGCATAATTCAATTTCATTAATGTCATATCATTTCTTGTAGCCTTATTCTTTTTCCAATGTCTTCATTTCAGTATAGCTTGAACTTCTTCATTACCATTGGCTCTTGATCAAATGGTACTTCCTGAAATTTTTCAGTATCAACAAATTCTTTTTGGAACAGTGAATCCGTATATCCCTTGCATCTTTTTGTGATGCTTCCTGGGTCATTCAAGAGTTTACCCATAGCATCTTCCAATATTGTAACTCGAGACTCAAATTTGTTTTTCAGTTCTTTCAGCTTAAGTAATATCAAGTGAGCTCTTCTCTGTTTATTCTGACTCCAGCTTTTTGCACATTTTGTTCTTTGTCTTTTCAAGCTGTCCTTTGAAATCTTTGACCTGTGGTGTTGGAGAAGAGTACTGAATATCCCATGGACTGTCAAAAGAACAAAGAAAAAGTGGAACTCTTGGGAAAAGTGAAGCCAGAGTGCTTTATGGAGGTAAAGAGAATGAAGCTTCATCTCTCATTTTGGGCATGTTGCTAGGAGATGTTATTCCCTGGAAAAATGACATCCCAATGCTTGGGAAAGCTGAGGGTCAGTGAAAGAGTGGAAGATATTCCCCTCCAATGAGATGGATTGACACAGTGACTGAAGCAATGGGCTCAAGTGTCAGAGATGATGAGAACGGCACAGGATAGAACAGGGTTCAGATCTATTGTTCATAGGGTCTATATATGAGTCATACTCCATTTGACAGTACCTAACAACAACCTCCTGGAAAGGGTCAAACCGGGCTGCTCCTTGGAGGCAAGAATTCTAAGGCTCCATCTAACATACTTTGAACATCATGCTTGGTAGGGTGGAGGGACAGTGCAGAAGGGGAAGGCCCTCTAGGAGGTGTATTGATTCAGTGACTGGGGTGGTATGGGGGTATCGGAGATGGTGCGATTGGCACAGGACAGAGCAGAGTTTAGAGCTGTTGCACATAGGGTCGCTATGAGTCATAAGCAACTCGACGGCACATAACAACAACATACTCATAATTCAAAGTTCAAGCAGCATCTAGAAGAGACCAGGGATATCATTACACCAGGGATATCATTGCTGATGTCAGTTGGATCTTGGATGAAAGTAGAGCATACCAGACAAGTCTCAGAGAAAAAGAAGGCAGAGTGTTCCTTAGATGCAAGGACAGTTATGTTTCATATTACATACTTTGGGCATTTTGTCAGGAGGGGCCAATCCTTGGAAAAAGATATGCTTAGAAAGGTGGAAGGGCAGAGAAAGAGAAGACCTTCAACAATATGGATTGACACAGTGACTGTACCTAAGTGTTTGAGCATGCTGGAGATTGAGGATGGCACAGGATAGGGCAAGTTCCTATCCATTATTCATAGCATCACTAAAAGTCAATGTCAATGGAACAGCATCTCCTGTGCTTGGCACATGACAAAAATTAACATTTAAAAGCCCCAAACCATAAAGTTCATAAGAGACAAACTGGGATCACTCTTAAAAGGCCTAGTCTACAGTATAAAAAGTCTGCCAAACAGAGCCAGAAATGCACAATATGGAGAGGATAAAATTGATGAATGGGACCTTCTAAACATTAAATCTCTCTGTATAAAAACTTTTTCCAACAGGGTGAGAAGAAAACCTACTAACTGGGGGGGAAAAATTGGCAATACCAGCTCACACAAGAATCTCATAACAAAAATTCCTGGGCCTCCACAAGAAAAAGAAAGACATGGAAAGAATTTTAAGAGGAAGATATTTGAATGGCCAAGAAACATGAATAAATGCTCCAAATCACTGGCAATAAGAGAGATGCAAATAAAAACCACAATGAGATACCATCTCACTCCAGTTGCAGTGGCAAAGTTTAACAGGACAGCAAGTAATAAATATTGGAAAGGATGTGATGAAATAGGAACTCTTATACATTGTTAGTGTGATTGTACAATGGTACAAACCACTCTGGAAGGCAGTTTAGCATTTCCTCAAAAACGGAACATAGAAATTCCATATGACCCAGATATTCTACTGATTGGAATATACCCTGAGAAAATGAGAACTGAGGCACAAAGAGAGACTTGTATACCAATGTTCATAGCAGCATTATTCACTATCACAAGAACATGGAAACAGCCATGATGTCCAACTGCAATAGATTGGATTGAGAAATTATGGTACATTTGCATGATGGAACACTACACAGCATGCAAGAGCAATGATTTTGTAAATTACCACCTAACTTGGGAGGGACTGGAAAGCATTATGCCGAGTGAACTAACTCAGTCCCACAAGGACAAATACTGTATAAAGCCATTATTGCAGAATGAGTATGAGGACCCAAGGTGGGGAGAGTGGAAGCAGAGAGGTGAGGAAGCTGCACAATTTGATTGGTAGGAGGGTGAGGGAAATATGATGGAACTGGTGTGAAAAACATTATTCTAATTTTGTAAATAAACTAGAAAAAACAATAAAAACAACAACAATTAAAATTAACATGTAATTGTTTTATGTGATAAATAATAATGAATAAATATTTTCTTGATGTTTGACCACTTATATCCTTCTAAAACTCTTTAGAAGGTTTCATAATTCTGAATCTTTGAAATAAAATGTAGCTGTGAAATCACATTAATTATATAACTCATTTTCAGAGGTTTCACCAGAATAAAAGTAAAGTGGTGTAAACCCTAGCTCTGTCACTTACACTCAAGGACACATATGTCACCTTACTGCTTAACACCTCAACTTCCTAATTTGTGAAATAAAGGGATTGATTGGTCTGCTAGCTTAATTCCTTTCATTGTTATGCTGTTATGTCATTTTCCCTCAGGTTGATTGGTTTATTGTTGGTTTTTCTTTTCCTTGTCTATTTTGGAGATAATGTATGCGATCTAGAACAGTTTTTCAAAAAGTCCAGCAGAATTTTGGGATTTGGGTGTCTAGTCACATCAGAGTTTCTGCTCATCTGAGAGGGGCTGAGGTCCCAAATACAATCCATGTCACAGCACCTCTTCCATTCTAGAGAGTATTGAGGGGCAGAGCACCCAGCCTGGGACAGAGTTTCTATTGGTCTCAGAGGAGCCTTGGGTAGTATTATGGCTTGATATGGGGGTTTTGCCAGTTCAAAAGATGAGTATGAGCAGTGTACTCATTCAGAGATGACTAAGATAAAGAGATAGTCGCTGTCAACCTGAGATGTCTAAGATGGCACATTCCATGATGAGTGTACCACTCCAAGTGTAGCAGTAACGTATGCTGGTGAAGCCCAGAGAGATGTGTAGAGCCCATGGATCCACATCCCCATGCGTCTACGGGATAGATGCAGGCCAAGTATAGCACAAACTTCTGGGTCCCTGATTGTTGTTGTTGTTATGTGTCGTCGAGTAGCTTGCCACTCATAGCGACCCTATGAGTCCCTAAACTCTGCTCTGTCCTGTGCCAATCACACTGTCTCTGATACAACCATCCCAATTACCCCAGTTACTGACTCAATTCACCTCATAGAGGGCCTTCCCCTCCTGCACTGTCCCTCCTCCCTACCAAGCATGATCTCCCTCTCCAAGGACCAGTTCCTCCTTATAACATGTCCAAAGTATGTGAGACAAAGCCTCAGAATCCTTGCCTCCAAGGAGCCGCCCGGTTTAAGCCTCTCCAGTAGGAATCTGTTTGTTTTCCTAGAAGTCCATGGTACCCTCAATACTCTTCTCCAGCACCACAGCTCAAAGGCATCAATTCTCCTTCTATCCTCCTTAGTCATTGTCCAACTCTCTGATGCATAACAAGTGATAGCAAAGACCATGGCCTGTATCAGACACACCTTAGCCTCCAGTGAGACACCATTGCTCCTCAGTACTTTGGAGAGGTCCCTAACAGCACTTAATTCCCTTGCAATATATCTTTTAATTTCCTGGCTACTGGTGCCGAGAGTGTTGACTGTGGAGCCAAGCAAACTAAAGCTGTGAACAGTCTCAATCTCTTCATCATACAACCTGATGCTGCCAATTGGTCCAGTGGTGAGAATCTTTGTCTTGATAGTGTGTTTAATTAAATGTACAGACTTGCTCTAAATGGCACCAGCCTGGCCTCAGCTGGAGTTGGGGCAGGAGAACACTGAGAAATGGGGTTGAGGTGAAAGTAGAAAGTTACTCTTCTGACTCCCAGGAGAACATAAAGAACAAACAGAAAGATCATTCCTTTTCCATTATCAGCCAGCATAGGTGTAGATACTTAAACAGGCCAGGTTCCTGTGCCCAACAGACAGCTATTCAAAAAGGCCACATAGCAATGTTTATCACAGTTCTGTTCTCCATCTGTCTTTTTATTTGATGTTTTCATTCCATTTCTTCCTTTAGTCAGTGTTTGAAATACCAGTTTATCTTTTCTTTTTATGTTCAGCTTCCAGTGTTATCTCTTATCTTCCTCTTTATCTGTTATCTTCACTAAGGAAGGTCTGGTTTGCTGATTGTCTAGTTCACTATCTTTCTTCCAGAAGTTCCTCATTTTTCTCTCATTTTAAAGGATGTTATTGTTTTGTAGTAGATTAATAAGTACTGGAAGTGACCAAATTAACAGCAATAACTAAAAAGGTTAAGTAAGAAATTTAGGAGGCAGGGTGTTTAGGTAAATGATAGCAAAATAGTTTGGAAAACGATGTCCAGAAAAGTAGTACAACTTAAAGAATATAACTACTGTCACTGTACATGAATATTTTGTTAAATTGGTGCATGATTTGATATTTTTTTATTTAGTTATATATAAGTAATGTGCTCACTTAAGCAACCAACTCTTGAGACAAAACTATCAACATTTACCTCAAAAGAGAAGATGAGAAGGCAAGGAAATGAGATTAATGGAAATAGGCAAAAATGTTTAAAAAATAAATTAGAAAACAAGAATGAAAATGTTAACACACTGTGAAAATCGTAATCAATAGCATGGAACAATTTGTATAAAAATTTTTATATGAGAGCATAATTTACTTGAAAATATCTTAGTAACTAAGTGTTTAGTGTTGCTCTCATTATATGCTCTCAAGTCAGAATCAACTCTCAGCTGACTAACCCTCTAGCAGGTTTTCGGAGGCTGTTTATTGGACAGGAAGAAATTATCCTCTTTTGAAGCAGCTGGTGGATTCAAACTACTTGCCTTTGAATTGGGAGCACAACTCTATACCCACCAGGCCACCAACAAAAATTGGGTCATATTATTTATATTATTCCAAGAATTACTTCCCATCTCTTTCTCTCATTTCCCCTTCAATGTGTCTTTAGGGTTATTAAATCAGCACATCTTAAAGTTACTTCCTTTTTATAATATGTATTTTGATGTCCCATTCTCCTCAAGGTTAACCACAATTTGTTGTAATCAACACAATCAAATGCCTTTGCATAATCAATGAAATACAGATAGACATCCCTCTGATACTCTTTGCTTTCTGCCATGATCCATCTGATGTTGGCAATAATGTCTCTAGTGTCCTGGCCTCTTCTAAACCCAGCCTGTAATTCTGGTAGTTCTCTGTCAATGTTTCTGGATAATCTCCAGCAGGATTTGGCTTGCATGTGCTATGAGTTATACTCTACAATCACTTCCACACTCTGTCGGGTCACTTTTTTTTGGAATGAGAATAAATATGAATCTCTCCCAGTCAGTTGGCCAGGTTGTTGTCTTCCAGATTTCCTGGCACAACCTAGTAAGCACAACCAGGACAGCATCTGTTTGCTGAAATATGTAAATTTGTATTCCATCAATTCCTGGGGCTTTCTTTTTTTGCCAAGTCCTTGAGAGCACTTCCTCATTCATTACCATTGCCTCTTGATCATATGTTGTTTCTTGAAAACATATGTATTGATCACAACAGATTGTGTTTAACCTTGAGGAGAATGGGAATCCCAGAATACTTGATTATGCTTATGTGTAACCTGTACTTAGACCAGGATGCAGTCCTCAGAACAGAGCATGGAAACACTGTGTGTTTCAAAATCAGGAAGGGAGTGTGTCAGGAATGTGTCTTGACTCCATATCTTTTCAATCTATATGCAGAACAGATCATTTGAGAGGTTAGGCTTTATGAGGAGGAATACAGCAACAGGACTAGAGGAACACTCATCAACAACCTACGTTATGCAAATGACACAAACTTGCTTGCTAAAACTGAGGCAGACCTAAAGTGCTTGCTGCAGAACATCAAGGACTGTAGTCTTCAATATAGATTGAAGCTCAACATCAAGAAGACAAAGAGTCTCACCACTGGGCCAACTGGCAGCACCATGATGGATGGAGAAGAGATTGAGGTTGCTAACAGTTAAAACTTGCTTGGCTCCACAATTAACACTCTTGGCACCAGCAGTAAGGAAATCAAAAGAAGAATTGCACTAGGTAAATCTGTTGGCAGGGACTTTTCCAGAGTAGTAAAAAACAAAGACATCAGTCTAGAAACTAAGGTGTGCCTGATCCAGACCATGGTCTTCACAATTACTTACTGTGCATCAGAGAGCTGGATAATGACTAAGAATGATAAAAAAAGAATTGATGCCTTTAAATATTGGTGCTGGAGAAGAGTCTTGAACAAACTATGGACTGCCAAGAAAACAAACAGGTCTGTCTTGGAGAAAGTAAAACCAAGTTTTTCCTTGGAGACTAGGATTTTGAAGCTCCTTCTTATATATTTTGGGCATGTGGTCAGGAGGGACTGATCCTGGGAGAAGGACATTGTGCTCGGAAGGGTAGTGGGTAGTGCAGGAGAGAAAAAGAATCCAGATGACATGGTTTGATACAGTAACTAGGGCCATGGGGGAAGGTGTGTCATAGTAAGACTGGCTCAGGACAGGACAGGCTTCAGTTATTGTACATAGGGTCGCTATGAATTGCAGGTTACTTGATGGCACCTAATAACAACAATATATGAATGTCATTGTTATTAAACTGTTCCACCAATGACAGAAAAATTTTCTCTCAGTTTTTTACTAAAAACATGCTATTAATAAATATCACCATACTGAATAGGTAATAAATAGCCAATAAACCAATATCTAAAATACCAATAAATATCCTCAGATTGAATAGTGGTTATGAGCAGACTGCCAGCTTCACTACTCCACAAAGATATTTAAATTCTCTGGGCCTCAGTTTTCTCATCACTAAAATGAGGATCACCAGGCTATTTTTAGATTAAATAAAAATTAGCTAAGAAATCATCAGTTTCAATTCATAGTCATCCCTCCTCATTTTTCTGAGGCTGTACATATTCATTTTGTCTCATATACTTTGGGCATGTTGTCAGGATAGGGGTAGGAGAGTTATCCTTGGAAAAAGACATCATACCAGGAAAGGTGGACAATCAGAGAAAGAGAAGACCCTCAACAAAATGGTCTTTATGATGGTCTCGATGATGACCTCTACTATATCAGAGAGGGTGAGGATAATGCATGAGAGGGTAAGATGCAGAACTCTTGTTCATAGAGTCACTGTGATTCCATGCAGACTGTTGTTGTTGCTGTTATGTGCTGTCGAGTCGTTTGCGGCTCATAGCGACCCTATGTACAACAGCCCTAAACCGTGCTCTATCCTGTGCCAATCTCATTGCCTCTGACACACCCATCCCGAGTACCCCAGTCACTGAATCAATCCACCTCATAGAGGGTCTTCCCCTCCTGCGCTGTCCCTCTACTCTACCCAGCATGATGTCCCTCTCTAAAG
>NW_006399811.1:14479165-14480849 GCF_000299155.1 Elephantulus edwardii | reverse complement strand
ATTTCCTGGCTACTGGTGCCAAGAGTGTTGACCGTGGAGCCGAGCAAACTGAAGCTGTGAACAATCTCAATCTCTTCGCCAACCATCCTGATGCTACCGATTGGTCCAGTGGTCCAGACTAGACAACACTTAAGAACAGCAATACATCTTTACTGAAGGTCATTTTTTTCCATGGAGCAGCTGGTGGAATCAAACTGGTGATTTTTCAATAAAGCAGCACAGATATACTCCCAGAAAACTCCTTAAATTAGTTAACATATTGGTAAAATTCTTATAACAGTATCTGGTACACAGTATGCTAAATGCTTTGCTATCATCATCACCATCATTATAATTATTACATATCTCAATGCACACCTGCAAGAGTTTCTGGGAACCTTATTTCCAGAAATGGATTTGCTGGGTTAAAGCTATGCACATTCAAAATTGTGAAAGTTTTAACCAAATGAATTAATTGCCTTACTAAGTAACATTAGGACAATGAATAAGGAACACTGAAGAACATTTGAAGATATCTTTGAATTGTGTTGTTGGGCTGTCTGAAGAACTAAGAAAACTGTCCCAGGGAAGTGCAACCAGGTTGCTTTTTGAAGGCAAGGGTTGTGTGACTTCATACCATATACTTTGGACATTTTATCAGGAGGGATGATATGAACTACACAGTGACAACAACAGTGAGTGTAAGCATTGTGGAGATTACAAGGATGTTAAAGGATTTTCTTCTGTCCCTATTAGCTGGAGCCTACTCTTAATAACAAACAAGTTTCACAATCTGGACTTCCACCAGCAATGGCTGAAACTGCCTATCCTCTACTCTGGTTACTCTGGTCATTGTTGTATACCAATGAGTCAGAACTGACCCATAGCTGACCTTCTGGTGGATTTTTAAAGGCAGTTAATTGCATGGGAGAAGATTGCCCTCCTTCTCCCACAGAGCAGCTGGTGGCTTCAAACCACGTGCCTTCGGGATTGCAGGGCTGCGAGATTTAAATATGTTTTACCACTAGTTATATATGCCTTTTTCAAAGGGCAATTTAATTATTGTCTTGCTTATCCCTATTACCAATATTAAAATGTAAGACTTCTTCTGGTTTCAAAGTGTGGGCTGCGGCTTTTGACCACTGTAGCAACAGTCAGCAGTTTTAGGTTGGTCCTTGTCCGTAACTTTTATGGACTTTCTGTAGTGATGATGTCCAGGTGTTTTCAAGTGTGTCTGTTTTCTTTAGTGTGGGTTTATGTAAAAGGAACCTAAAACCTTATGTTTACCTCAAAAAAGAGATAAAAACTAAAGCAGAACACAAGTTATCAGGGAATTAGTACACAAAGTCAAAGATTAAAGATTTAGCAAAACATCAGAGTTGAGCTTAAATAGGTTTAGACATTAGAGTAATACGTCTGAGCTTGTCCTTTAACAGTGGTGCACGGTCAGCTTCTGAGTCAGGGCCTGAGCTGCTCTCTGCTAAAGGAATGCTTCAAACTCCACCCAGGCCTTTGGGATTAGCCCTTTGTCCAGTCTGACTCATAGCAACCCTACAGGACAGAGTAGAACTGATCAGTTCAGGACTTCCAAGGCTTAAATCTTTACAAAAGCAGACTGATCATCTTTCTTGGGTGGAGTAGTTGGTGAGTTTAAACCACTGACCTTTCAGGAAGAAGTCCAGTGCTTAATCACTGTGCCTCACCC
>NW_006399811.1:14471524-14479065 GCF_000299155.1 Elephantulus edwardii | reverse complement strand
CACTGCCCTTCAGACTAGTCCAACTCAGAGCAACCCGGCAGGACAGAGTAGAGCTGTCTCATAGATTCAATAAGCTCAACTAATTGCCCTCAAATCTCAACCTACTTGTGGCTGATCCTCCAGTGAGTTTTCAAAGGCCATAAATTGTGTGTACGAAGAGATTCTTCATCTCTCTCCCTTGGAGCAGCTGGTGAATTCAAACTAATTCCCTTTAGGTTAGAAGCAGAATTCCCTAGCCACTAAGCCACTGTAAGTCTTTACAGAAGTAAATTGCTACACTTTTCTTCTGTGGAGCAGCTTATGGGTTTAACTGTCATCTTTTGGTTAGCAACTGAGTTCCTTAATCACTGTACCACCCAAAACATAAAAACCAAACCACACCTGTAACGTTATTTCTTTTTCACAGGGACCCTACAGAACAGTGTAGAGGTGTCCCATACTTTCCCAGGCTGTAAATCTTTATGGAAGCAGACCAACTCATCTTTCCCCCACTCAGGCTTGAACCAATCAGTGAGTTAACATAAAAGTGATTCAACCCTGCCCCACCCAGTCTCCTTCCTTCTGCCACTAGAGGTCCTTCAACAGCCCAAAAGCTCTTTAGTGCCCTCATCTGGTCACAATAAGGAGATACATGCATCAAAGTTTCCTCGCAAAATTCGATGGGTGGAGGGAGGTGTGGAATAAGGACATGGCAAAGATCCAGTGTGAAAAACAATGTATACGAACTTTGTAAGTAAACCAGTAAAAAAAAAAAAAAAATAAAATTTTATTTTAAATTTAAAAATATGAATAAAAACTAAAAAAAAAAAAGAAAGAAAGAACTCCCAACTCATAGTGACCCTACAGGACTAAGTAAAATTGTCCCATAGAGTTTTCAAGACTGCAGATCTTCACAGAAGGAGATTGTCAGATCTTCCTTGTACGGAACAGCTAGCTGATGGGCTGAAACTGCTCCTCGCACTTCCAGCTGAGAAAGTAAGTCATTTGGAGATTAACTCCAGACTGGAGTTGATCAATTGGTCAACTGAAGAAGTAAAGGGAAAATAAAAGCACATTTCAATATACTCTTGTGTGTACTTGAAGAGGAATAAAAATCAAATTTTCACACTGTGAAAATTGTCAAAATCCCCAAGTTCCCAAACACACTCAGTTAGTGTGAACAATACAAACCTTATTATATCATGATAATATAGCAAAACTGTTATAATGCTGGAGAAGAGTACTGAACATACCATAAACTGCTAAGAGAACAAAGAGTTCCATCCTGAAGAGGGTGAAACCATGCTACTCGTTGGAGGCAAGGATTTTAAAGCTCCATCTGACATACTTTTGTCATGCTGCAAGGAGGGAACAGTCCTTGGAGAGAAACATCATGCTTGGAAACATGGAGGGACAGTACAAGAAAAGAAGACCCTGGATGAGACGGATTGACGCTGTGACTGGTTAATGGGGTAGGTGTGTCAGATAATAAAATTAGCTCAAGATAGGGCACAGTTCAGAGCTGTTGTACATTGAGTCACTATGAGTCAGAGTTGACTTGATGGCTCATAACAACAACGACATAGAAGAAAGTAAGCCTCATGGTGTAATGGTTAAAATCCTTAGCTGTTAATCTCAAGGTCAGTGGTTAGAGCCTACTAGATGCTCAGTGGGAGAAAGATGAAGCCGTCCTCTCTAAAATTGGATGAAGGGAAAGGCAATCTACCATATAGGATTGATCAGCCTTTGTCATTAATTAATAGTTTAAAAGAAAATGTTTGCTTTCACTCAAATTTAAAAAAATAAAATTATGGTCTTAAAACCCCTAAATTATGGTTCCATGGTCTCTGTGAGCCAGTCAACTCAACCAGCAGTGCAATGAGTTGGTAACATGAAAATAATTTAGTATTATCATGACACAATCTTGCTTGCTGAAACTGAAGAGGACCTAAAGCGCTTGCTGCAGAAGGTCAAAGACTGTAGTCTTCAATATGGATGATAGCTTAACATCAAGAAGACAAAGATTCTCAATGCTGGGTCAAGTGGCAGCACTATGATGGATGGCAAAGAGATTGAGGTTGTTAACAGTTACAGCTTGCTCGGCTCCACAATCAACAACATTCTTGGCCCCAGAAGTCAGGAAATCAAGAAAAATTGCATTGGGTAAATCTGCTATCAGGGACTTTTCCAGAGTAATCAGAAGCAATGAGGTCAGTCTGGAGACTAAGATGCACCTGATCCAGTCCATGGTCATCACAATTACTTGCTATGCATCAGAGAGCTGGACAGATGACAGAAGAAGAAAAGATGCCTGTGAGTTGCAGTACTGGAGAAAAGTCTTGAATATACCACAGACTGCCAAGAAAACGAACTGGTCTGTCTTGGAGATGGTGAAACTAAGTTTCCTGTTGGAGGCTAGGATTTTTGAAGCTCTGTCACATGCTTTGGGCTTGTGGCCAGGATGGACCAATCCATGGACAGTGCAGGAGAGGAAAACTCCAAATGAGATGGATTGACACGGTAGCTAGGGCAATGTGGGAAGGTATGTTGGAGTCAGTGAGACTAGCTCAGTAAAGGACAGGCTTCAGAGCTGTTGTACACAGGGTCGCTATGAATCACAGGTGACTCGATGGCACAAAACAACAAGTATCAAAGACTTTCTAAAATTGTAGTTACTCAATTAACTGTACGTTCTTTATACATGCATTTTCCTGAGAATGACCAACCGTTGGGGAAACTGTCCATTCTTTGCTGCACTCAAAGTCTGATTTCACTTTTGATCTCCCTTTGATTTTTACTCAAATGCCACCTTATCAGTAAGACCGTCCCTTACACCCTCTTTCTAAATCTTCCCTCTCTGTTCTACAACCCTATTAGTTGGCCTTGTTGTTTGTCTTGGGGTTTGTTTGTTTTGCTTTGTTTTCATTCTTCATACACTCACACATCCATTTAATGTTCTAGAAAGTTGCTTTTTAACTGCTGAGGTATAATTCACATGTTATGCAGGAATCCCATTTAAAGTTTAATGATTTTTAGTAATTTACTCTTAGCTGTGCACAGTTTTAAGAACACTCTCTCACTGTAAAAAGAAACCACAGATCCATAAGCAGCCATTCTCCTTAAATCCTTCAGCCCACACACAGCCCTCATTTTGCTATCAGCTGCCATGGAGTAAGCTTGATCTATGGTAACCCTACAAACAATGGGATGAGCCCTTCACCCAGACCTGAAGAACTACTAATCTACTGTCACTACGTCTTTCTGAATCCTGGACATTTCATATAAATTGGAATTGTCCAATATGTGAGGCTTTGTGAATGAATTCTTTCACTTAGCCTGTCTTTCATCTATGTTGAGATATGTATCACTACATCATTTGTTTTGTTGACCCAATAATGCCACTGTATCTGAATACCACATTTCACGTATCCGTTTTTTTTATCTGATGGTTGGGCTGTTTCCAGTTTAGAGCTATTATGGATATTACTGCTATGAATAACCATGGTAAGTTTCTATATGTGCATTATTATCTAACTCCCAAACGGGCACAGACACTCTATGAAGGACAAAGGTGGAGAGTAATTAATTAGTAATCTCGGGCAAAGTGTGAAATACAGAAAGCCTACATGGTAGCATAGAAAGAGGTCTATATGTCTGCAAACTCAGAGATTTTTGTCTGTGTTGCTTTAGCCTCAGCACCTAATATCAAGCTAGCACAGAGTTGTTGCGTACCCTCAAGTGGGAACCGACTCATAGCTGACCTTCTAGAGGGTTTTTAGAGGCAGTTAATACCATGGCAGGAGATTGCCTGTCTTTCTCATGTGGAGCAGCTGGTGGTATCATAGAGTGGGTGCTCAATAAATATTGCAAAAGGTATGAATTGTTCTCTCCTCTGTGGAAACTCAAGCCTCATTTTACATGGAATCTTTCAGTTCCTCTTAAATCTGGTGTTAAACTTTACTTAAATCCAGATTAGCCATTACTTGGAGGAAGGGAAAAACAAAATTTTAAGGTCACTGCTGTAACGGCACATAATTCCCAAACCCAGAGCTTGTTTTGTTACACTCCATTCCTGTTACATTTCTGTACTTAATATCAAGTTATTCTACCCTGACTTTTGATCAAGATATGAAATACCAAGAAAACACTGAGTCTGGGTGAATCTCTGAAATACCAGTAAATACTCTTTATTTTTCTAACAACCAGCTGTAGTTACTCATCAGTGCTTCCTCTGAGGGGGGAGAAAAAAAGATCTTCCAGCATTAGAAGAATTTGCAAGCCTACCTTCTGCTTCACAGTGAGCCAAGGAAAGAGGAAATTTTTTATAAGTGATATTCTGCTGAAAGAAAATAAGAGAGCTCTGGTGGCCTAGTGATAGAAGTTGCGCTGGAATCCCAAAAGCATGCAGTTCTGATCCACCAGCTGCCCTGTAGCAGAAGGATAAGCAATCTCCTGTGTGATTAACTCCCTCTGAAAACTCGCTGGAGGGTCAGTCACAGGTTGGTTCTGACTCAACTATCTAGGGGGTAAGATGCTACATTGTCAACACAAAGGCACATGGTTCGAATCCACCTACTGCTATATGAGGGAAAGTTGGACAAGAGAGCTCTGGTGGTCTAGGGGATAAAGAGCTACATCGCCCACAGTAAGGCAACTGGTTAGAATCCACCTAATGCTCAGTGAGAGAAAGACGGGCAATGCGCTGTGGAATTTATAATCTCTAAAATCCTGCTGAAGGATCAGCTATGAATCAGTTGTACTTGACAACATGTCGAGTCATTTGAATGACATTTAAAGTTTAATGATTTAAGGATTCCATTACAAATACACTGCAACACAATAGTGTTTCATTCTTTTATGGTTGATCTTAAAAATACTTCCCCACTCTCATACACTGCTGGTGGGATTGAAAAATGGTACAACCTCATGGTACACTCACAGGATGGAATACTATACAGCATGCAGGAACAATGACTACCTAACTTGGGAGGGACTGGAGAGCATTATGTTAAGTGAACTCAGTCTCAGAAGGGCAAATACTGTATAAGACCATTATGGAAGAATGAGTATGAGGATCTAAGGGTGGAAGGGAGAGCAGAGGAGTGAGGATCGGCCAGGGAAGGAGGGGATGTTAATCATGGGGTTGAACAATTTGATGGGTGGAGGGAGGGGTGGGTAAAGGAAATGGGAAGGATCCTGTGTGAAAAACAATGTATATGAACTTTGTAAGTAAACCAGTATAAAATAAAAATTTTACTTAAAAAAAATGGTATAACCACTCTGGAAAGCAGTTTGGCATTTCCTAAAAAAACTGATCATGGAAAGTTCATATGACACAGCTATTCCACCACTAGGAATATACCCTAAAGAAATAGAACTGAGACAAAAACAAAGATTTGCACACCAATGTTTATAACAGTATTATTCACCATCACAAGAACGTGGAAACAGCCCAAATGTTCAACCACACTGAATGGATTGAGAAAATGTGGTACATTCACACAATGGAATACTATGCAGTACTCGGGAGCAACTATTTAAAATAATTATACACACACACACACACACACACACACACACACACACACACAAACTTGGGAGAGAAAGGAGAGCATTATGCTGAGTGAACAAACTCAGTCTCATAAGGACAAATACTGTATAAGACAATTATTGTAAAAACAGAGGATAACTAGTAAAACATGTATGGGGATCCAAGGAGGGAAGGACTGGGAGCAGAGGGATGAGGATGGGTAGGAGCCAAACACAGAGTTGCACAATTTGGTATATGAAGGAACAGGGAAAGATCACATGGGGACTTGAAAAGACAGGGTAATGGGAAGCATAGTCCAATGGTGATTAATTTTATAAAATACAATAAATGGGAATGATTGTATGAAACATAATGTGAATGAAGAATAGTATGAAACATAATGCACACAAACTTTGTAAGCAAATAAAAAATTTTTTAAAAATACTTCCTCAAATCCTAGTTATGTAATTTTTGTCTTGTGCATACGCTGTTTCCCAGAAAGCTCAACCCTAAGATAGCATGGTAGAGGTTCTAGGAAGCTAATATTTTATTAGCCAGCTATCAATTACACTGTCAGTGGTGAATGGAATGTTGATACTTATATATCTTCCCTCACTGTCACAGTTATCTAAGTTTACTATAAAAATATATTAAAAATATATATACTGTAAAAAATACACACTAGATGGCTTTACAAATAGAAATTCATTCTCTTTTGTTTAGATATTGGAAGTCTAAATTTTGGGTATCAGCTCTAAGAGAAGACTCTCTTGTGGTTCTGAAGGAATATCTTTGGAGAAGGGTGGGCATTCCCTGGAGATCTCTGTGTCAAAAAGCTTCCCTCTGCAGGGGCACACAACCAAAATAGATGAACTCCACTCCTGGCAAGTCCTTCTTGATGTCAGTGAGGTCTCTCACTCTCAGCTTAATCCTCCCTTTTTCTCCAGTGAAATAGAAAACCATAGCCTAGAGAAACTCCTCTTACACACAGTTATGGCTGTGATGGGATTAAGGAGTGTTGAATTCCATCTTTAATCCTTTAACAACTATTTGGTTTCTCAGATCAGAGGTGATCATTATATACATTCCATATGTTGTTGTTGTTAGGTGCCATCAAGTCGCCTGTGACTAATAGCGACCCTATGTACAATAGCTCTGAAACCTGCCATATAGTATTATGTATTTTCAATGGACACAGTCCAATGCATGACACTCAAGAATCTCATTTTCCCCTTGGAGAATAGAGATCTGAAATACTGTTAAAAATTCACAAACAAAAATGTGCAAAATGGTGTGTGTGTGTGTGTGTGTGTGTGTATGTGTGTGTGAGAGAGAGAGAGTGTGTGTGTGTGTGTGTGTGTGTGTGTGTGTGTGTGTGTATACCAGGCCGGGTGCTAATTGTGGGTCAGACCACCGACTACTCATATGCAAGTCCAAGCTGAAGTTGAGGAAAATTAAATCAAGTCCACAGGAACTAAGATTTGACCTTAAGTCTATCCCAGTTGAGCACCAATGAGTGTGGACCAAATGTGCTCTGGGAGAATATCAAGAAAATCGTCCATGAAGAATGCAAAAGAACATTACAAAGGCTGAAGAAGAGGAAAAGACCAAGATGGATGTCAGATGAGATTCCAGTATCGCATTAGAGCGCCGAGAAGCCAAAGCTAAAGGAAGAAATCAAAGAGGTGAACAGAAATTCAAAAGGCAGGTCGGATGACAAAACAAGATACTATAATGAAATGTGCAGAGAGCTAGAGTCAGAAAATCAAAAGGTCAGAACTCACTAAGCATTTCTTAAGCTGAAGGAGTTGAAAAACAAATTCAAGCCATGGGTAGCAATACCTAAAGATAGTTTGGATAGAATGTTAAATGACCAGGAAGTATCAAAAGAAAATGGAAGGAGTTCACAGAGTCACTGTATCAGAAGGAATTCACTGACACAGAGGAATTTCATGAAATAACATATGAGCAAGAGCCTATGGTGATGAAGGAGGAAGTTCAAGTTGCTATGAAGGAACTGGCAAAAAACAAG
>NW_006399811.1:14469646-14470369 GCF_000299155.1 Elephantulus edwardii | reverse complement strand
GAGCTGTGGTGCTGGAGAAGAGTGTTGAATATACCATGGACTGCTAGGAGAGCAAACAGGTTTGTCCTGGAGAGGGTGAAGGCAGAATGCTCCTTGGAGTCAAGGATTTTGAAGCTTCATCTGACATACTTTCGGCATGTTGCAAGGAGGAACTGGTCCTTGGAGAGAGACATCATGTTTCAGAGAGTGGAGGGATGGCTCAGGAGAAGAAGACCCTCGATGAGATGGATCGATTCTGTGAATGGAGTGGTGGGAATGAGTGTGTCTGAGACAGCGAGGTTGGCACAGGATAGAACGGCATTTAAGGCCCTTGTACATAGGGTCACTATGATTCGCAAGCAACTCAATGGCACATAACAACAACAACAACAAACTGAAAATTTAGTTATGCAAATTATATAATGCAAACTACAAGGTGTTGGCATATCTAATAGGTCACTATGAGTCATGCTCAACTTGAAGGCAATCAACAACACAACAAAAAACTGAAAATTTAGTTATGCAAATTATATCATGCAAACTACAAGGAGTTGGTATATCTAAATCATTTTAGTGTATGAACATACTTACAGTATGCTAAATTTTTTAAAATACAAAATTTAATATTATCCAAACTTAATAATATATGACTGTGACACTGATGTGTCAAATGCGTTAATGGTTGGCTACCCAATGCGGACAGAGAGTGGGGTGGAGCTCCCCGATTAAAACAAGCTTGGAAGG
>NW_006399811.1:14459318-14469366 GCF_000299155.1 Elephantulus edwardii | reverse complement strand
GTATATGTAGAAAATATATTTAAAGAAAACATACCAAAATCTAATAGTACTTATTGCTGGAAATACAATGGCTGGTGTAAGTTTTTCTTCTTTTCAAAAGTGTTTCTGGTAAAAAGCAGAGTTCATAATACTGACTTATCTCCATTTTTAACTTAACTTGAAACACATTAAAATTTGGAGAATTATCCCTGTAAAAAATGTTTTCTTATACTACCCAAAGTGACTTAGGGAACAGGTTAATCAGTGCCAACTCTCAATATTTTGGTTCGCAGCTGAATGTTTAACAATCATAAAAAACAATAAATACTATTTTTAAAACACTCATCTTCAATCCATTTAATTTTTTTACAACTAACATTTTCCAGGATTCATACTTTATACATTCCATATTCCAGTTATTAATGAATGTCTGCAGATGTTTCACCTCATTTGTTGAGTGCTTTCCAACCTGATGAGCTTATCTACCAGCACTCTTGTCTAACAATGATCCTCTGCTGTTCACTGGGTTTTTGAAGACTTGTTATTTCAGAAATGGATGGGCACCAATTCTGCTTTAGTCTGGCCTAGCTAGACATTAGTGAGCTGAGAGGGACTGGTATTGGCCATTTTGTAATCAGACAATCACATGACTTATTATGCTGGGAATGACAAACTGAAGAGGAATGGTGTTGCATTCATAGTGAAAAAGAGCATTTAAAGATAAATTCTAAAGCACAACGCTGATAGTGATAGGATACTATCCATACACATACAAGAAAGACAGGCTAATATGATTATTACTCAAATAGACACACCAATTACTAAATTCAAACATAAAGAAATTAAGAACTTCTACCAATGTTTTCAGTCTAAAATTGAACATGCAACTGGAACATAAAAGTTGAAAACAAAGAAGGACTGGTGGTTAGAAAATGATGCCTTGATGATAGAAATGATGCTGGATATTGAAAGACAGCATTTTATGCCATGGATAATTTATTACTACAAATATCTTTCTTAAAAAAAAACCAAAAACATAAACAGTGATTATATACACATGAATCTTACCTGGCAGACTGTCATTGGAGAAGCTCAGTATGAACAGACAAAACAAGGTCAGAGTCATGGAACAGACTATCAATTTCTCAAGTGGAAGTTCAAATTGAAGTTGTAAAAAATGAAAACAAGTCCACAAGAACTAAAGTACTACCTTGAATTTATCCCAATTAAATTTAAAAACCATCTCAAGAATAAATTTGATGCACTGAACACTACCAAAAGACCAGACATGTTGTTGGATGACTTCAAGGACATCCATGAAATAAGTAAAAGATCATTACAAAGATCAAAAAAAGATGTCAGAAGACATTCTGAAAATTTCATTAGAACATTGTTGCTAGGTGTCACTGAGTCAAGTAACATTCACAGCAACTTCATGAACAGATCTGAACCCTGTTCTATCCTGCATCATTTTCATCATCTGTGACTTACTTGAGCCTACCGCTGCAGTCACTGTCAATTCATCTCACGGAGGCTCTTCCTTTCTTTTGTTGATCTTCCACCTTTCCAAGTTTGATGTTCTTTTCCAAGGACTAGTTTCTCCTAACAATATACCCAAAATTATATGAGATAGATTTGTCATCTTTGCCTTCAAGGAGAACTCTGGCCACACTTTCCCCTAGACAGTTTGGTTTTTTGGTAGTCCAGTACTCTTCTCCAATACATTTCCTTTTTTTTTTTTTTGTCATAATTTAACTTTTTTATTTCTTATTCTTCTAATTGATGCATTTTAACATTTTTTAATATATTAATGTTAATAATAATTTACAGAGACTTTGGATTTCCATTCATTCATTGTTGCACTTTTCTCTCCTCCCAACCCTCCCCCCTAGTACACTACCCTCTTGTTAAGGTAAAACAAAAATTCTTTCATTGTTTTACAAATCCTTCCCCAGGTCCACTCCACCATGTATCCTTCAGTCTGTTGTTGTTGTTATGTGCCATTGAGTCTTTTGCGACTCATAGCGACCCTATGCACAACAGCCCTAAATCCTGCTCTGTCCTGCACCAAATGCACTGCTTTTGACACACCCATCCCGATTACCCCAGTCACCGAATCAATCTATCTTATAGAGGGTCTTCCCGTCCTGCGCTGTCCCTCCACCCTCCCAAGCATGATGTCCCTCTCCAAGGACCCGTCCCTCCTGGTAACATGTCCAAAGTATGTCAGACGAAGCCCTAGAATCCTTGCCTCCAAGGAGTAGCTTGGTTTAATCCTCTCCAAGATGAATCTGTTTGTTTTCCTGGCAGTCCATGGTACATTCAGTACTCTTCTCCAGCACCACAGCTCAAAAGCATCCACTCTCCTTCTGTCCTCCCTAGTCATTGTCCAACTCTCTGATGCATAACAAGCGATTGCAAAGACCATGGCCTGTATCAGGCGCACCTTAGTCTCTAGAGAGACACCGTTGCTCCTGAGTACTTTAGAGAGGTCCCTAACAGCAGACTTGCCCATTGCGATACGCTTTTTGATTTCCTGACTGCTGGTGCCAAGAGTGTTGACTGTGGAGCTGAGCAAACTGAAGCTGTGAACAATCTCAATCTCTTCGCCATCCATCCTGACGCTGCCAATTGGTCCAGTGGTGAGAATCTTTGTCTTCTTGACATTGAGCCTCAGTCCATACTGAAGGCTGCAGTCCTTGACCCTTCGCAGCAAGTGCAAGAGCAAGCAGGGTTGTGTCATCTGCGTAACGCAGATTGTTAATAGATCTTCCACCAATCCTGATGCCACAATTCTCCTCATAGAGCCCAGCCTCTCGGATAATCTGCTCTGCATACATGTTGAAAAGGTATGGAGACAGAATGCATCCCTGGCATACACCCTTCCCAATTTTGAACCATGCAGTGTTACCCTGCTCTGTTCTGACTACTGCCTCTTGGTCCAAGTATAGGTTTCTCATTAGCACAATTAAATGTTCTGGGATTCCCATTCTTCTCAGAGTCAACCACAATTTGTTATGATCCACACAGTCAAATTCCTTCACTCTAGACACCTGTAATGACAAAAATACCTAATCACATATCCCTTTTAAACAGTTTGCTCCCTCATCTGTTTCAATGCAGTATACATTACTGAACCCATCTTTCTCAGTCTACCCTCAACCCCAAGGTCAGTCCTGTTTCACAACAGTGGAATCATGCAGTATTTGTCCTTTTGTGACTGAGATACTTCACTCAGCATAATGTCCTCCAGGGTCACCCATTTTGAATAACATTGCATGAGGTCCTTATTTTTCAATGCAACGTTGTATTCCGTTGTGTGAATATACCACAGCTTCTCTATCCATTCATTTGTTGATGGGCACTTAGGTTGTTTCCAACTCCTTGCTATTGTGAACAAAGCCGCAATAAACATGGGTGTGCACAATACAACATTTCAAAGGCATCAATTCTTCTATCATATTTATTCATTGTCTAGCTCTCAGATGCATAGTAAAAGATTAAAAAGACTACGGCCTGAATCAGGTACCACTTAGTTTTCAAATATGACATCAGTGCTCCTCAGTGATTTGGAAAGGACCTTGACAAGAGACTTTTCCAATGCAATGTCTTTTGATTTCTTGATTGCTGGTACCAAGGGTGTGATGGTGGATCCAAGTAAGATTAAGTTGTTAACAGTTTCAATCATTTTATCATGATGTTTCATGATGGTCCAGTGGTGAAGACTTTTGTTTTCTTGATGTTCAGATGGAATCCATATTGAACATTAGAACACAGATGCCAAAAAAGAGGGTGGAGAATGGGAGAAATGTTGAAGTAAGAGCTGAATAGAAGATTTCAAAGGGCAGCTCAAGAAAGTAAAACAATGTATTGTTACAAAATATGCAAAGAGTTGGAGTTAGAAAATGAAAAAGGGAATGTGGTATGATTAATATAGTCCTTCCATTCACAGTCTTCAGTTTTTTTATTCTAGCCATTTTAACACGTCATTCAAGGACTTGGTATTTATTGAATTAAGAAGATAAAATTAGGGTAGTATTCAAGCCCTAACATATTGGAAGATATTACCCAACTTGTGATCCTTAATTCCTCTGAAAGTGTGGTTTATTGCCTTAAGCTTATAGGAAAAAGCTCATGGAAACTCAATGGTTGTTTGCTTGGGACATTGCACTTAATCTGATCTAGCTGTGCCAACATCCAACAACCTCAGCTTGCAGTATCCTAGCCCATCACTCACCAATCTCTGTGACAATAATCTACATAAGCCACTTCCTTGAGAGATATTGCATTTCTGTAAGGTCTTCCAGTGAATCACAGATCCAGAATACTTAGCTGAGAGAGAGAGAACTGAATGCAGGAGGAATCCTTATATGAGAGATGATGGAGTTGTACAATAGTTTGGACATCTGGAAAATTTTCAATCTCCATTTTTTAAGAACTATTTTTGTACTAATGAGCAAGGATATCAGTTTAATGCACCTGATGTAAATCATAGTATTTTCAGTTGTTTCTTATGTATCTGAAAGTTGGACAATGAAAACGGAAGAATAAAAAGGATTATTTTTCTTTTGAATTATGGTACTGGAGAAGAGTACTGAACATCCTACAGACTGCCAAAAGAACAACAAATTTGTCTTGAAGAAAGTGCAACCAACCTTAAAGGCATGGATGATGAAACTTTGTCTCACACACTATGGGAAAGTTATGAGGAGAGGCCAGTCCTTGAATAAAGACATGTTGGAGAAGTGTCAAAGGAGTACTGGTAATGTGAGGGTGGTTAAGTATGATATCTACCCACTTCATAAAGGGAGACTTTCCCCATTTATAATGTCCATACTACCAAAACAGCTTCATGGTCAGGCATGCCTTTTCCGCGTACTCCTGTACCTATTTTTAGTAGTCATTGGGTACAATGCCCATTGCAAGACTTACATACAATCTTTACACACAGTTGTAGAGTTTATTAGGGAAATAGGGTGGAAATTTAGGGAGGCAAAGATTATCACACAATGCAAGTCCAGATTTAGTTCTGCAATCCCAAGCCAGATCAATGGCAAGATACGATTCTTCAAATAGTGAAAAACAGTTTCTCAGTCAACCAGTGACAAGTCTACGTTCAACTCAGCAGCACAAATGCAAGAAGCCTCTGGTTGCTCAATTATCCAGCAAGCAGAACCTTTAACTGTGGCCTTGATCTCCAGGGTTCCTATGGTTACAACTTGCCTCTTCACATTTTTTTCATCACTGTTTCTCAGTGTCTTCACAGTCCCTCCATTACCATCTCTCAGTGTGGAAAGTGTTCTCATATATTGGTCTCACAGCTGTTAATGATTTGCAAGACCTTGTGTCCATAGTTAAGGTAGCTGGAGACCATGCCCCTAACGGGGGCTAACACAATGGGTAGGGGGAAAAATTTCAAGGGTTCTGACAACCTCAGGGATGTAGAGGGTCAGCAAAAGAGAACTCTCAGCAAAATGGTTTGACACAGTGACTCTTGCATGACATACATGGTGAGGATGGCATAAGATAGGGCTAGGTTTCTCTCTGTTTTTCATAGGGTTACTATGAGTGGGGGTTGATTTTAAAGCACCTAACAACAATGTCTTAAATGTCCTGTTGGGCAATAAAGTCTGTTTTATTCCACAATATCAAGGTCTTTATCTTGAAATCCCTTGGTGGTACAAATGTTTAATTTGGCTGCTAACTGAATGGTTGAATATTTGAGTCCATCTTGGAGAAGGGCATCATGTTTGGAAGGGTGGAAGGTCAACACAAGAGAGGAAGAAACAATATTAGATGGATTGACACAGTGACTACTGAAAAGGGATCAGGTGTATCAGAGATGACGAAGTCAGATCAGGTAGAGAAAGTTTCAGAGCGGCTGTTCACAGGGACGCTATAAGTCATACTCACTCGACAGCACATCACTATAGAGGAACCTTGGGGAGGGCCTAATAATAACGAGATGTGCTGCCAAGCCAAAGTCAGGTAGTTTGAATTCAGTAGCTGCACCAAGGGAGAAAGATGGAAAATCTCTCATGTAATATATAGGCTCTGAAAACCACTGGAAGGTCAGCAATGAGTTGGTTCCAACATAATAGCAGTGAGTGTGAGAACACATCATAAGAAATGCCTAGAAATATACTTCTGAAACACTAACCATCAGAAACCCAATTAAATATAGTTTTACTCTGATGCATACAAGGTCATATGTTGTTGTTGTTGTTAAGTGCCGTCGTCGAGTCACAGGCGACTCATAGCGACCCTATGAAGGAGAGTCCTTGACGCTTGGGTGCCTTTCATTCTCTCTCCAAGTTCATAGGGTTTCCGGAGGCATGCTATTATGGAAGTGGACGCCACTCCTCCTTCCACACTTGTTCAATCGGGGAGCTCCACCCCACTCTCATTCCGCATTGGGTAGCCAACCATTAACGCATTTGACACAACCGTGTCGCAGTGTTCAGCCTCACAGCAACCACAAGTGACCGTGGGATGGCAACTTGTACAGCAGGACTATACGACCTAGAGGAATGTCTGAACAAAAACAATGAAAGACTGGGCTGAGGGCCGCGAACTAAAAGTCACCCACCTTTGTCTTGGTCACATCGTTTTCTCTTCGCTGGGCCAGCTGATCTCTCTCTCTTTCTCTCTCAGAATCAACTCAATGGCAACTTGTACCTTGGTCCTTAGCAAAAGCAATCATTTACTGACCAATCTGTATCTTTCACTAGATTATGAAGGCTGGGGATTTTGTCTCTTATTCCTATGATTTCACATAACTGGCACAAAACAAGTTCTTAACAAATACTTGTTTTGTTGTAACTATTGTTTCGTTTACTTTAAAGAAGGGCAGGTGGTCTCTCTTACTCCAATTCTAAGAATACAAATATTTGGAGTTTTCTATTCTATTAATTTCTATTCTGTCACAACAACTTAACTCATTACCAATGAACTGGAACTGGCTCATAGCTGATCCTCCAGTAGTTTTTCTGAGACTATAGTTCATACAGGAGATTTCCCATCTTTGTCCCCTGGAGTTACCCATGAATTCTAACCACAAAGATGAGTCACCTTTAGGTTAGCAGTGCAATTCCCTACACCACCTGACAACAATAGGTTTTGTTTTACACAAAATCCAAGACTCTTGAAAAAAGAAATAAACTAAAAGAGTCAAAGTATAATGAATGTTGTGATTATTCCCTGAACTATAGAAACATGATATTACTACAAATATTTTCCTACAAATAAACTAAAAATGTAACACAATGTCCTTCCAGATGAATATGAAGGAAAGCAGGTGTTTTCCCAGTGCTGTTTTACTCATTGGAGCTGTCAGCTCCAGAGCAGTGATTCACAGCTAGATAGCAAACAAAAATTAATCCAATTGGCTAAATGTACATTCAAAAGTAAAATACTAGGAGGAAAAATGTCCCTATTTTTATCCAAAATGCAGTATCTTGAACAGACTTTTAGTGTGAAAGTCTCACACTTTGGAGCATATTACTCCCAGCTGGAAATTTGGGTGCAGTTCAACAGTTACATCATTTAATCTTCCATGTGAGTTTGAGCAGCACTAGAGAGAAATAAAAACAGACTAGTCTACTCGTGTTATTCTTTCAGTATGGCAGAAAATGTCTTGTTTAATATTTAAAGGCAACTTGAGAACTTGTGAGTAGGTTGGGGAAACATTAGGTTGAAAATTTGTCTCTTGAGTTTCCTTTGGTAACAACCAGAAGATTCTAGCTGCTACTACTTTCCTGTCAGTTTGTTTGTCCAAAGGTGTGTTGAGGCAGAGCACTTGTCAGAACCTTGTAACTCATTTGGCTGTTAACCAAAAGGGCTGGAAGTTCAAGCCCACCAAGAGGAGACTGGGAGAAAACCTCAAAACCAAATTCACAGCCATTAAGGTGATTCCAATTCACAGCAACCCTACAGAGTAGCACAATCTCATAAGGTTTCAAAGTACTTTAACCACTGTGCAACTAGCTCCTTCTGGGGAGAAAAATACCAGTAATCTATTGTTAGGTGTGTAGGATTGGTTCCAATCCATACTGCCTCTTGTACAGCAGAATAAGACAATGCTTGGTCCTCTATCATCTTCACAATGGTTTTTATGTTGGAACCCAATGTTTCCATCACTCAATCAATTCACCTCCTTGAGGACTTACTTCTACATGTTTCTGAAAAAACAAACATTGAAAATACTATAGAGCACAATTATATAGTGATAGACATGGATTGCAATGACTTATAATGGACTTGACAACAACTAGGTTGACTGAAGGGTGTCTCAAAAATTACTCCGGCTTCAACAATTCAGATCCTCCCAGAAGAGCCGTGGGTGAGCATTAATATTACTGGTAAGTATATTCATTTTCTCCTGGACATAAGAGCCTATTATTTGGTCCTAAAAGCCTTGTGAGGTCCCAAATCTTCTATTTCTTAGTTGTTGGAATTGACAGAAAACCTCATAAGCAGTCCCTTACTTCACTTCTGCCTTGCATGTGGACTTCCGAGCTGTAAAACAACCCAATGGTAGACGGAATTTGGTCCAGGACTTAAGAACAATAAATGACATAGTTGAGGCTCTACATCTTGTGGTTCCTAACCTTTATACTATAATAGACAAAGTGCTAGTCAATAAGCCTTTTATTTTAACAACTACCTTCCATCTGTAACTTGATTTGTGCCACTGTTAGAACCTCTACTTGGAATATTATTGCTTTTTAATTTCTGACTCATGTACTTTTAACTTGTTAAATTTGTGTCTTCCAGGCTGCAACAGTTCCATGATGCATCTTCAAGGATATGAACATGTATGGCTAAGCACAACTGCTAACAGTGCATCTAAATTCCAAAATCAATCTCCACAATGGTCTATGTATTTTCTATTGCCAAAGGGGCCCTTTAGAGTAGTGAGAGAAGATCTTCACCCTAAAACCTATAGCATCCCTTTTCAGCAGGAAATAGCTAAGAGAATACGCCATCCCCTTTTCCTTATGAATCAGGATGAAATCTCTCTCAGGGAGGAGTGATAGGGAATGGCAAAGGACACACTGACAAAAGAGATTAATCAGAACTGGTTTTGGCAAGCACTGTGGCAATGGGACAATTAAAACAAACTTTGAAGGCATATTCAACCCGAATCCTTCTGATCATATGGAGATTTTTGAAAGTATTTCTTTGAGTTTATTATGTTTGTTTTATTTGTTTGATCATGTATAAAGGATGCTCATCTAGATGATAACATAATTATGATAAAAACAAAAGGGGGGAAATATGGGAAGCCAATACTAAATATTTGTAATAAACTGAATGCTATTTAAATTAAAAAAAGAGTACAAGAATAAAAAAATAAAATAAATTACTCTGTAAAAGAAAAATCACTCTGTAAATGCATTAACAACTACAACATAGAGAGAACTCTGTTGGCCTAGAAGATACAAAGTGATGCTACCAACCAAAGGTGAGTGATTTTAATCTGCGGCCCTAAGGCTTGGTTTGAATTGTTTTTGGTCAACCATTCTTCCAAGAAGTATAGTTCTGGTCTGTTCACTGGTCTGTAACTTGTGGTTGCTGTGATGCTAAATGCTGTGACATTGATGTGTCAAATATGATAATGGCTACCCATGGTGGACAGTGTATGGTGGAGCTCCTCGATTAAAACGGTAGTAGGAGGAGCATCCATTTCAGGAACAGCTTGTCTCCAGAAATCTCTATGAACTTGGAGAAACAACGAAAATTATACAAGTGTTCAAGTCTTTTGTTCATAGGGTCGCTATGAGTCTTCTACCACTGACAGCACTTAACAATATCAACAAATTCATTTAAGCCCTTCCTTGGGAAAGGAGTTCAGTTGCTAGGTGGTTCTAAAGCGAGAGGAGCACAGCCCTGGGGCAGCACCCTAAAGCATCCTATCTTAAGCCCCATACCGTCAAAACTACCCTCCAGCCCTTGAACCATACTCCTGCATCGCCTCCTACCCATGCCCTGCCCTCTGTCAAGTACTAACCCACCTTCACCCTTAAGAGAGCTGTATTCCTCCCTACACCTCCTCCAGAGCAGCACC
>NW_006399811.1:14458080-14458908 GCF_000299155.1 Elephantulus edwardii | reverse complement strand
AGCGCGCAGGAAACTTGGCTAACGGCTGTGGCTGGGAGGCGGGAGATGGCGTCGGGGTTGGAGTCCGTTGGGCCTGAGAACTCAGTCCTAACCATGAGCCCTGGGGAGGGCAGCGACCAAGTGGTGACCATACCACCTGGCGACATGCCGGCGACAGCGACCCTGAAGAGCGCGGCTTCCCCGGTGCGGTCGGTGGTGGCCTCGCCTCGCCCTGTGAAGGGAAAGGCCGGCCGAGAGGCAGCCCGCTGGAGGCTGCAGCTCATTTCCGGTTCTCAGGTGGCGCGTAAGACAGCGGCGGCCCAGGAGGAGGACAGGGAGCCTCTTCCCTTGGTGCCTGAGGAGGATGAGGAGGAGGCGCAGCCGTTGCCCCCAGTCTGCTTGTACCCCATGAGGGGGATGTGGCGGGACGAGAAGGTGGCCCTTTACTGCGATGAGGTGCTGCAGGGCTGTAAGGTGAGGGGGTCCTCGAGAAGAAACACCTGTCTGTACACAAAGCCCTGCCACTTCCCAGAGACCTAAAAAGTTATATAGGATATGAGCATACAAAGGGCTCCCAAAATAGATAGGTGATGTTGTTGTTATGTACCGTCCAGTCGCTTGTGACTCAGTGACCCTATGTACAACAGCCCTAAACTCTGTCCTGTGCCAGTCACACTGTCTCTGACACACCCATCCCGATTACCCCAGTCACTGAATCAATCCACCTCATAGAGGGCCTTTCTCTCTTGCCCTATCCCTCCACCCTCCCAAGCATGATGTCCCTCTCCAAGGACCTGTCCCTCCTTACAACATGTCCAAAATATGTCAGACAAAGCCCCAGAATCCTTG
>NW_006399811.1:14428362-14435005 GCF_000299155.1 Elephantulus edwardii | reverse complement strand
CATACTTTGGACATGTTGTAAGGAGAGACAGGTCCTTGGAGAGGGACATCATGCTTGGTAGGGTGGAGGGACAGCGCAGGAGGGGAAGACCCTCTATGTAGTGGATTGATTTCAGTGACTGGGTTAATTGGGATGGGTGTCTTGGAGGCGGTGCGGTTGGCACAGGATAGAGCAGGGTTTAGGGCTGTTGTGTATAGGGTCGCGTGACTCGACTGCACATAACAACAACAACCACCACCTTTGCAAGCATGATTTTCTTTTCCAGAGACTGGCCCCTCCCAACAACATGCCCAAAATATGTGAGACCAAGCCTCACCATTCTGACCCTCAAGGATCACTCTGGCTACACTTTCTCAAGGACAATTTGTTTGTTCTTTTGACAGTACATAGAATATATTCAGTACTCTTCTCCAATACCACAACTCAAAGACTTTGATTCTTCTGTCATCCTTAGAGTTTGTCCAACTTTAAGATGAATATGAAGTAACTTAAAAGACTCAAATGCACCTTAGTCTTTTAAACTGACATCATTATCCCTTAACACCTTAGAAATCCTTGACAGCAGACTTACTCAATGCAATATATCTTTTTCTTTGTTTTTAAATTATTTTTAATGAAAGTTTAGAGACTTCGGATTTTCATTCATTCATTGTGGTACTTTTCTCCCTGCCCAACCTCCTCCCCACCCCCCAGTTTGCTCTTCTCTTTGAAAAGTAAAAGAAAAATTCTTTAATTGTTATACAGTCCCTCCCCCCAAGTCTACTCCACTATGCAGCATTCCTTCTGGACTCCTGTCATGACAATAATACCTAATCACATATCCCTTTGAAGGAGTTCTCTCACTCATCTGTTTAAATGCAGTATACATAATTTATCCCATCTCTCTCAGTCTTCCCCCAACTCCAATGCCAGTCCTGTTTTACAATAATGGCACTATGCAGTATTTGCCCTTTTGTGACTGAGATATTTCACTCAGCATAATCAAGATCACCCATTTTTAATAATATTTCATGAGTTCCTTGTTTTTCAAAGCAGCATAGTATTCCATTGTGTGAATATAGCACAGCTTCTCTATCCATTTGTTTGTTGATGGACACTTAGGTTGGTTTCCAACTCTTTGCTGTTGTGAACAAAGCCATGATATCTGCTTGGGTGGCGGTTATGATTTGTTTGGGCTATATTCCCTGTAGTGGAATTGCTGGGTCAAATGGTACAACGTTTTGAGAAAGCACCATAGTGCCTTTCATAGTGGTTACACCATTTTACACTCCCACCCACAGTGAATAAGGGTTCCAGTTTCTCCACAACCTCACCAGCATTTGTTGTTTGCTGCTCTGTTGAATTTTGCTATTCTTACTAGGGTGAGATGATATCGCATCGTTGTTTTAGTTTTCCTCTCTCTTAGAGCTAGGGATTTTGAACATTTCTTCATGTGCTTGTTAGCCATCTGAATGTCTTCTTTGGTGAAGTGTCTATTCATATCCTGTGCCCATTTTTCAATTGGGTTGTTTATCTCGTTGTGGCATTCAAGTATTTTATAAATTCTAGATATAAGTCCCTTATCTGACATGTCATTACCAAATATTTTTTTCCCAGTCTGTGGCTTCCCTTTATACCCTGTTGGAGAAGTTTTTGAATGTGCATAGGGATTTGATTCTTAGAAGGTCCCATTCATCTATTTTATCTTTTCTTGGCTGTAGATTTTCCAAGATACTTGGAAGACTGTTTATGTTGTGGATTAGGACTTCTAGAGTTCTTCCAAGCTTTTCTTTAATGCAGTTTATAGTTTCTGGTTTTAGTCCTAGGTCCATAATCTACTTTGAATTGGTTTTTGTGTATGGAGTGAGGTGTGGCTCTTGCTTGAGTTTTCTGCAGATAGTTTTCCAGTTTTGGCAGCCCCGTTTGTTAAAAAGGCTGTCATTTCCCCACTTAACTGATTTCATCTCCTTGTCAAAAATCAGTTGACCATAGGTAGATGGGCTGATTTCTGGATTCTTAATTCTATTCCATTGATCTATGTGTCTGTCATTATATCAGTACCCTGCTGTCTGACCACCACAGCAGTGTGGTAGGACTTGAAATCAGGGAGTGAGATGCCTCCTACCTTGTTTCTATTTTTAAGGAGTGCTTTGCTTATTTTTTTTTTCTTGACTGCTGGTTCCAAAGGTGTTTATCATGAATCCAAGGAAGATGAAGTTGTTGACAGCTTCAGTCTTTTCTCCATCTTTTGTGATGTTGCTTATTGGTCCAATGGTGAAGATTTTTGTCTTCTTCATATTTATTTGTAATCCATACTGAAGGCTTCTGCAACAAGCATTTCAGGTCCTCTTTACTTTTGTCAAGCAAGTGTCATTTGTATAATGCAGATTGTTGAGTTTTACTTCTCTCTTGATGCCACACATGTCTTCATAAAGGCTAGCCTAAAGTGATTTGCTTGGCATGGAGATTGAATAGGTATAGAGAAAACATACAGACTTTTCTTAATTTTAAAACATGCATTGTTCCCTTTCTCTGTTTGTTTGACAGCTTCTTGGACTAAGTATAGATTTTGCATGAACACAATTAAGTACCATGAGATTCCCATTCTTTTCAATGTTAGCCACAATTTGTTTGAATCCACACAGTCAAGTGCCTTTGCGTAGTCAATAAAACACAAATAAACATCATTCTTATATTCTTTGCTTTTAGCCAAGATCCGTCTTACCATCAGTAATGATACCCTTGGTGCCACGACCTTTTATAAATTAAGCTTGAATTTCTGGCAGTTCTCAGTCAATATATTGCTTCAACCATTCTTTTTATAATCTTTAGCAAGATTTTACTTGCATGTGACATTATTGATATTGTTCCATAATTTCCATGTTCTGTTAGATTACCTTTTCTGCAAATGGGAAGAAATATGGATCTCTTCCAGCCTTTTGGCCAGGTCTTTGATATTTCTTAACACAACATGTTGAGCACATCCAGAGTTGCATCTGTTTGTTGAAACACATCAGTTGAAATGTATCTCATATATTTCTGGGGACTGATTTGTGCCAGTGCCTTCAGAATAGCTTGAACTTATTTTATCACCACTGGCTCCTGATCATATGATTCTTCTGAATTGGTTCTGTGTGATCCAGTTATTTTTGGTACTGTGACTCTGTATAGTCCCTCTATCTTCCTTTGGTGATTTCTGGATCATTGAAGATTTTTCCCATAGCATCCTTCAACATTGCAACTTTAGGTTTGAATTTGATTTTCCATTCTTTCAGCTTGAGAAATGCCAAGTGAATTCTTCCTTTCCCCCCCCCCTCCCAACAGTACTCTAGCCATGGTCCAAGCAGTTGCAGAGAAGGAAGGAGAGCATTATTCTGCTCTGTGTCTCAAATTCAGCTCCTATAGGATGGAGATACCATGGCATGGGCGTAGCAGCTGGATGCTTGGTTCTGGTGCTCAATGCAAGGCCCAAGGGCCCAAAGATTGGTAGCTGGAGAATATGACTTTTATGATAGAAACAAGAGTAGAGATCACATAATAGAATTTTTTGCAAGACCAACAAATGATTGATTGAAAATACCTTTTTGATGAGATAAATGGTGTCTGTACACATGGGCCTCACTGGATGGAGTACACAAAAAATCAAATCACAAGAGATGATTAAGTTCAATGTTATGATACAACCAAAGAGGAGCCAAGTGAGGAACAGCCTATCAGTTTTTTATATGCAAATTCACCTTGAATGCATCTCACCTAGATTTAGAGAACTTCTGAAGAATAGATGTGAGTGAGGCATTGACTATTAAAGACCAGAAAAGTTGTATGATGGCATCAAGGATATCATATATAAAACAAGTGAAAGGTCATTTAAAAGACAAGGCAGAAAAGAAAAGACAAAAATGGATGTCAGAAGAGACTCTGAAGCTGTGTTTTAATGTGGAGTAACTAAAGGGAATTGAAAAAATCAAAAGGGAAAGAGCTGAACAGAAGATTTCAAAGAGAACCAACAAAGTATTATAATGAAATATGCCAAGACCTAGATTTAGGAAACAAAAAAAGGAAGAATACTCTCAGCATTTATAAAAATAAAAGAAGTGAAAAGAATTAAGCCTCAACTTGAAATACTGAGAATTCTATGGGAAAAAGAAAAGAAATCCATCTTCCAAAGAAGATGGAAGGAAAGCACAGAGTCACTGAGAAGAAGTGATGGATGCTTAGCTGTTTCAAAAGGTAGCAAATGACCAACCAATGGGAAGAGATCCAGCTTTGTGACTATTCCAAATAAAGATGATTCAACAGAATGCAAAAGTTACTAAACAGTATCATTGATAACACACACAAGTAAAGTTACTGAAGAGAACATAAAAATGGAATGGAGCTGCACTGCAATCCCAGAGGAACATGGTTCGAATCCACCAGATGCTCTGCCGGACAAGGAAGCGCAATATCCTCCTGTACCAGCCAGATCTGATTTGACGGTACACGCACACAAAATAAAAAAATTTTAAAAAAAATGGAATGAGAAGCTGTGGTATATCACAATGGAATACTACGCTGCATTGAAAAATAAGGAACTCATGCAATATTATTCAAAATGGGTGACCCTGGAGGACATGATGCTGAGTGAAATATCTCAGCCACAAAAGGACAAATACTGTATGGTGCCACTGTTGTAGAATGAGGCTGACATCGGAGTGGGGATAAGACTGAGAAAAACTGGATAAATTATGTTTACTGCGTTGAAGACGATTAGGGAGAGAATGGTTTAAAAGTAATATATTTTAGGGCATTATGATTATCATAAGAGTCTGGAATGAGAGTTGCAGAGTGGAGTATATGCAGGGTGGGGGTGGCGTTGTGCTGGGGGATTGTGTACCAATGAAGGAGTTTTGCTTTTCAAGGAGAGGAGCGAACTGGGAGGGGGGGCGGGGAGAAACGTGCAACAATGAATGAATGGAAGTCCAAAATCTCTGTAGATGTTCATTGAAATTAATAAACAAAAAAAAATGGTTGCAGTAAAGTCAGCTAGTAAGATGTGTATGAATACTCAGAGAAGGGGAGGGGATAATCAGACTGGGGGTGGACAGGGGTGAAATCAGAGGGTTGCAAAATTTGGTGGATGGAGAGAGGAGCTGAAAGAATTAGGAAAGGTTCAATGGGGATCTGAAAAGACAGGATAATAGTAAGCATAGAACAATGGTGATTAATTTTACAAGATGCAATATATGGAATGATCATATGAAACCAAAAAAATAGCTGTGGTGCTGGAGAAGAGTATTAAATATACAATGGACTGCTAGGAGAAAACAGTTTCATCTTGGAGAGGGTGAAAGCAGGCTTTTCCTTGGAGGCAAGAATTCTGAAGCTCTAACATGTTACAGGAGGGACCAGACATTGGAGAGGGAGGGTTATCATGCTTGGGAGGGTGGAGGGACAGTGCAAGAGAGGAAGATCCTAGATGAGATGTATTGACTCAGTGACTTGGATAATGGAAGTAGGGTGTGTCAGAGAAAATAAAGTGGGTTCAAGATAGACAAGGTTCAGAGCTGTTGTACATAGGGTTGCTATGAGTTGAAAGTAATTCAATGGCACATAACAACAACAAAAGAGTGCATTGACAAGGAAATGCCAGCTATGTATGCCAGATTCAGAAGAGAATGTAGAATAAGGGATATCATTACTGATGTCAGATGGATCTTTGCTGAAAGCAGAGAATGCCAGGAAGATATTTACTTGGGTTTTATTGGCCAGAAGAAGACATAATGGGTAAAATTGTGAAGAATGCAAATACCAGAACCATTAAATGTGCTCACACAGAACCTGTACATAGACCAAGAGGTAGGTGTTTGAACAGGAAAGATGTATGTTTGGGTTCTAGTATTTTACCATTTTTAATGAATTTGTATGTGGAATAATATGAGAAGCTAGATTATATGAAGACGAACACAGCATCAGGATTGGAGGAAGACTCACTACCAATTTGTGATGTGCAGATGACCCAATGTAACTTTCTGAAAGTCAAGAGGGCTTGAAGAATTTATTAATGAAGATTAAAGACTACAATCTTCAATATGGATTACATAACAACTTGAAACAAAAAAACTGGACCAGTAACCAAAACAACATGATAAATATAGAAAAGATTAATTTTGTCAAGGGTTTTTATTTTTTATTTCTTTTTCTTTTTTGGCTTGGATCTGCTACAGTCCATGTCCATTAAAACAACAGCCAAAAAACCCAAAGTATTGCATTGCACAAACCTGCAATTGTTGTTGTTGTTGTTGTTGTTGTTATGTGCCATCGAGTCACTTGCGACTCATAGCAACCCTATGTACAAGAGCCCTAAACACCTTCTATCCTGTGCCAACCTCGCCATCTCAGACACACTCATTCCCACCACTCCACTCACAGAATCGATCCAGCTCATCGAGGGTCTTCCTCTCTTGCGCCATTCCTCCACTCTCCCAAACATGATGTCCTTCTCCAAGGACCAGTCCCTCCTTGCAACATGCCCACAGTATGTCAGACGAAGCTTCAGAATCCTTGACTCCAAGGAGCATTCTGGCTTCACCCTCTCTAGGACAAACCTGTTTGTTCTCCTAGCAGTCCATGGTATATTCAACACTCTTCTCCAGCACCACAGCTCAAAGGCATCAATTCTCTT
>NW_006399811.1:14419291-14427372 GCF_000299155.1 Elephantulus edwardii | reverse complement strand
CCATCCCAAAGAAAGGTGACCCAACAGAGTGTGGAAATTATCAAACAATATCATTGATATCACATGCAAGCAAGATTCTGCTGAAAATTACCCAAAAACATTTGGAACAATATGTCAACAGAGAACTGCCAGATGTGCAGGCTGGATTTAGAAGAGGTCGTGGTACTAGTGATATCATAGCTAATATTAGATGGATCTTGGCAGAAAGCAGAGAATACCAGAAGAATGTCTATCTGTGCTTCATCAACTATGTAAAGGCTTTTGACTATGTGGATCACAACAAGCCATGGCTGACTCTGAGAAGAATGGGAATCCCAGAGCATTTGATTGTGTTAATGCGAAACCTATACTTGGACCAAAAAGGAAACCTTTAAAATGTGTTAAAAAGCCAAGATATCACTTTCAGGACTAAAATATGACTGACAAATGCTATTTTTTAATTGCCTCATATGCATTCAAAAGCTGAACAACAAAAAAGAAAGATAAAGAATTGATGTCTGGATCATGATATTGGCAAAGAATATTAAATATATGCTAGACTGCCAGAAGAATGAATAAATCTGTCTTGGAAGAAGTGTAGCCAGAATGTTTCTTGGAAGTTAAGATCACACAAGGCTCTTTCTAATAGAATTTTACATGTTACCAGGAGAGACCAGTGTGTAGAGAAAGACATCATGCATGGTAAAGTAACAGGTTAACAAAAAAAAAAAGAGGAAGGCTCTCAACAAAATTAAGACAGTGGCTGTAACAATGGTTCAAAAATAGTAGCCAATTTCTTTATAAGGGACTTGGTAGTGTTTCATTTTGCTGTACATAGAGGATCAGGGACCCCTGTTCAAATCTGTTCATAGGGTCGATATGAGTCATACTCAACTCAGAAACACCTAACAACAACAGCAACAAATTTTTTTATAATTGTTGTTAGGTGCTGGTTAGTTGAAACTGACTCATAGCTGACCCTCCAGTATGTTTTCATAAGCTGTAAATCACACAGGAGGAGATCACTCATCTTTCTCCTCCACAGGAGTTGGTAGATTTGAACCATTAGTCTTTGGATTGGCAGTTCAAGTCCTTACCAGTAGCCCACCATAGCACCCTTTTTAATAAATACTGTGTTTTTAATATCTAGTAAGAGCTCTCCATATCCACTCACAGATGTAGCCAACTTCAGAAAGAAAATCTTTTGTCAAGGAGAAACAATTCAGTGATTAAAACAATATCTCAAAGTTTAAGAGACAGTAAAATTATATTTATATAGATAGCATTTATATTTAACTAGATGTTATATAAGTAACTTAAAGATGATTTCAAGTATATGGAAGAATGTAAGTTAAAGTTAATACAAATACTAGATTTTATATAAGGGACTTTAACATCTGTGGATTTTTCTTTAATCTTCTGAAATCCAAATTGAATCCCTCATGATTTTGGGGGATGACTACATAGTTACAGGTCTTTCTGCTTAGTGGGGTAATAAATTATTTGTAGATATTAAATAATAAAGTGTTTCATCTCTGAATTATTCTTTTGAGTGAATGACCTCATTCCAGTTTCATTTTTAATAATGATATTTTCCATAAAATGTATCTTTAGTTAAAATCTGCAATTTCCAGGGTTTTGATTATTTAAACTTGTATTGGTTCCATGTTTAAATAAATATTTTGTAAATTTATTTAATAAAATTTCTTAGTTATGGATCTTTAATTTCATGTATTTAGATATGTTTCTATATTTGCTAGGCAGAAGATGCCGATGAAGCTATGAGCAAATACCTATTAGAAAAATTAAAATTGAAAGATAAATGGCTTGGAGTCTGGAAGACTAATCCTGAATTATTCTTTGTGAAATATGAAGAAACATCTATCCCTTTTGTTGGTATACTGGTTGAGGTAAATAATTTTTACCTGATATTTATTCTTTGAATGGAATTAAGAACTCTTTTAACACTGCAGAAAACTTTATTTTTGTATTTGGATGATGTGTATTTTGCATCCTTCTGATAAATATTCTTAATTATTGGTCTATTTATTAGATTTTTGGCTCTGATTCAACAAAGATCTACCGTTTGTTTTTGTTATGTGCCATCAAGTCACCTACTAGATGTATAGTTTTGGGATCTCCCTCTATCATCATTCTAGAGTTATTGTCACAATAATTTGTGCAAATAATGTATTTCCCCCACTTTATTTCTTTTTCTTGGTGTATGTTAGCATTTTAGCCAAATATTTATCTGATAGCGTTACAGATAAGAACACAATGCTGATAAAACTGAGGTTTACGTACTTGAAAATGCCTTTGTAATACCTTCATATAAATGTGATAATTTTACTAGTTATATGAATTCTAGATTGCTTAAAATTTAGAAAATGTTATTCCGTTGTCTTTGAGTTTCCAGTATTTCTTGCTGTTCATCCAGTGTTTCTCATTGCCATTCTCACTTGAGGTTTTTTCCCTCCTCTCTGAAAATGTACTTTCCTGTTTGTCTCCAGAGCTCTCCACTAAATTAAAGAAATTTTTAAAAAGAAATCTAAGACAAAAAAGGAAAAGAGACAACAGCAACAAAATTTAGAAAGCATAAGGCTGATAAACAATAATTGATTTAGTGGTCTAGCACTGGTCTGTCAATTTGCTGTGCTGAGGTAACCTGGGGTTGCTGTGATGCTGAACCCTGTGCCATTGGTGTGTCAAATGATATAACAGTTACCCATGGTGGACAGTGTTTGGTGGAACTCCAAGATTAAGACAGATTTGGAAGCAGGAGAGGCATCCTCTTTCTAAACAACATGCCTCTGGAAACTCTATGAACTTAGACAAAATGACGATAGTTATAGAAAAGGTTCCAGTCTTTTGTTCATAGGGTCACTATGAGTCATGCTCGACTCAACAGCAATCAACAACAACAGTGCTAACTAAAAAATTTGAGTCATAAATTGGTAGTGGTGGTTGTTAGGTGCCATAGAGTCAACTTTGACTGATAAGGACTTTATCAACAACATATCAGAACCTCTGCCATCCTCACTATGTCTTATTGTTTGTTATTGAGGGACCCGTGAGTCATAACTGACCCTAGCAGATCCTCTGGTGGGTTTTCAGAGGCAATAAGTCATAAGGGAGGAGGTAACACATCTTTCTCCCAAGGACAACTGCTAGATTCAAACCTCATGCTTTTGAGATTGTAGTGCAGCTTCTTATCACTATGCCACCAGAGCTTTCTACTGTGCCCTGTTGTTGTTGTTGATTGCCGTCAAGTCAAGCGCTACTCATAGCAACCGTATGAACAAAAGGCCTGATGCCTTTCTCTAACTGTCGTCATTTATAAAAATTCATAGAGTTCCAGAGGCATGTTGTTTAGGCAGTAGATGCTGCTCCTGCCAAAAATAGCCTGGTTTACCTTATAAAGGCTCAGGAATTGACCATATTTAAAACTCTGAAAATTAAGCTAAAGATAGAATGTAGAGAATTACTTGAAAGGCTTTTTAAGTTTAAAGACGTTTTAAATCCCACCAACAATGTATAAGAGTTCCTATCTTGCCACCATGTTTCCAACATTTATTACTTGCTGCCCTGCTAAACTTTACCACTGCTACTGGGATAAGATGATACCTCATTGTGGTTTTGAGTTGTATCTCTCTTATTGCCAGTGATTTTGAGAATTTCTCAATGTGTCTGTTGGCCATCCAAATATCCTCCTCCGTGAAAAGTCTTTCCATGTCTCTTGCCCATTTTGTAATTATATTATCAATCTTTTTCTTGTGGAGGCCAAGGAGTATTCTGTAAACTTGTTATGAGACACTTGTCTGAGACAGTATTGCCAAATGTTTTTTTCCCAGTCAGTAGGTTTTGTTTTCACCCTGTTGGAAATAGGTTTTGGGGTTTGTTTGTTTGTTCTTTTTTATACACACTTTAAAAAATTTATTATTAATTTTAATGAAAATTTACAGAGATTTGGATTTCCATTCATTCATTGTTACACTTTCCTCCCTGCCCACCCCTCTACCCCCAGTTCCCACTTCCCTTTAAAAAGTAAAAGAAAAATTCTTTCATTGTTATACAGTCCCTCCCCCCAGGTTCACTCCACCATACAGCCTTCATTCTGGAGTCCTGTCGTGACAATAATACCTAATCATATATCCCTTTTAAACAATTTTCTCCCTCATCTGTTTCAATACAGTGTACATTATTTATCCCATCTTTCCCAGTCTCCCTCCAACCCCAAGGTCAGTCCCATTTTTACAACAGTGACACTATGCAGTATTTGTCCTTTTGTGACTGAGATATTTCACTCCGCATAATATTCTCCAGGGTCACCCATTTTGAATAATATTGTATGAGTTCCTTGTTTTTCAGTGCAGCATAGTATTCCATTGTGTGACTATACCACAGCTTCTCTATCCATTCGTTTGTTGATGGGCACTTAGGTTGTTTCCAACTCTTTGCAATTGTGAACAAAGCCGCAATAAACATGGATGTGCAGGGTTTTTTAATTATTATATTTTGTGTGTGTACCATAAGTGAATTAACTTAGTCCCATAAGGACAAATATTGTATAAGACCATTATTGTAGAATGTGACAAGGATCCAAAGAGGGTAGGGAGATGCAGAGGGGCAAGGATGGGTGGAGGGTTTGCTTAATAATAATGTCACACAGTTTGATTGGTGGAGGGGAGGGATGGGTAAAGGAAAAGGGAAGATCTGGTGTGAAAAACAACGTATATGAATTTTGTAAGTAAACCAGTATAAAATAAAAATTTTATTAAAAACAAACAAACAACAAAGACTTTTTCTTCTGGGAAGATAAAAAACATACTGTTCCTGTCTTTCACTAAGTACAACTTTAAAACTCAGTGATATACATAGCAAGTGATCTGAAAGATCATCGCCTAAATCAGATGCAGCTTAGTCCCCAAACTGACATCACTACTCTTCAATAATTTGGAGAAGTCCCTAACTGCTGACTTTCCCAGTACAATGTGTCTCCTTATGAGGAGACTAACTGCTGGTACCAGGGGTCTTCATTGTGGATTCAAGTAGGAAGTTATTGAAAGTTTCAAAATCTTCTCCATCCATCGTAGTATTACTTACTGGTCCAGTGGTAAGGATATTTGTTTTCTTGACTTTGAGATGCTATCCATACCAAAGGCGGAATTCCTTGATCTTCTGCAACAAGTGGTTCAAGTCCTCCTCACTTTCAGCAAGCAATGTTGTGCCATCTGCATAACGCAGGTTATTGATGAGTCTCCCTCTGATCCTGATGCCACAATCTTCTTCATAGAGTCCAATTTCTTGAATAATTTGTTTAGCATATGGATTGACTAGGTATGGAGAGAGAACACAACCTTGATGCACTTTCTTCTTAATTTTAAACCATTCAGTGTTTCCCTGCTCTATTCACACAACAGCTTCCTGGTCCAGGTATAGGTTTTTACATTGAGCACAGTTAGTGCTCTGAGAATTCCATTCTTCTCAATGTCAGCCATAACTTTTTATAATCCACACAGTCAAATGCCTTTGCATAGTCAATAAAGCACAAGTAGATATTTTTCTGTTACTTTTTACTTTCACCCAGGATCCACCTGACATCAGCAATGATATTACTGGTGCCATGGCCTCTTCTAAATCCTGTTTGAACTTCTGTTAATTCCCTATCTACTATTCTAGCCATTTTTGAATGATCTTCAGCAGTATTTTGTTGGCATGTGATATCAATGATATTGTTAATCGTTTCTACATTCTGTTAGATCACCTTTTGGGGGAATGGAAACAAATATGGGCCTCTTTCAACCCATTGGCCACGCAGCTGTCCTCCAAATTTCTTGGCATAGACTAGTGAGCATATCCACAGCTGCATCTGGTAATGGAAACAAGTTAATTGATATCCTTCCAATTCTGGGGCCTCATTTTTTGTCAATGCCTTCAGTGCAGTTTTAATTTCCTCCTTCATTACCATTGGCTCCTGATATATTGTACTTCGTGAAATTTTTTACCATCAAGCAGGTCATTTTGGTACAGTGATTCTGTGTATCCCCTCCATCTTCTTTTGATGTTTTTAGGGTCATTCAATATGTTGCCAATAGCATCTTTCAACCCTGTGACTTGAGGTTTAAATTTGTTTTTCAATTCTCTCAGCTTGAGAAATGCAGAGCAAATTTTTCCCTTCTGGAAGAGAGGCCAGGATGGAACGCTCAGGCGCTTATGGCTTTCTTTTTGCCACAAGTGGGTATTGGCAGAGCAGACTGCCAGATGAACTGGGGGTCTCTGGCCCAGAGGTTGCCAGCATTTGGCCATGCCAGAATGGTCATATAGCCCTGGTATGTCCACTTGCCATACAGAGGAAACTAGTGGTTGTTGCGAAGCCGAACACTGTGACACTGATGTGTCAAATGCGTTAATGGTCACCCATGGTAGACAGTGTTTGATGGCGCTCCCTGATTAAAACAAGCTTGGAAGCAGGAGTGGCATCAATTTCCATAATAGCTGGCCTCTGGAAACCCTAAGAACCTGGAGAAACGATGAAAGTCACACAAGTGTTTAGAACTTTCATTCATAGGGTCACTATGAGTAGCCTGACTCGACGGCACTTAACAACAACAACAATTCTCCAATTCCAGCTCTCTGCTCCTTCCATTATAATACTTGTCTTTGTCCTGTCAAGCTGCCCTTTGAAATCTTCTGTTCATCTTTTACTTTGGCATGGCTTCCCTTTGTTTTGACTTTCTGACACTCCGGTGTGATTTTTGGAGATACGTGTGTGATTTAGGCCATGATCTTTCCATTCACTTGCTATGCATCTGAAAACTGGTCAATGAATAAGGATAACAGAAGAGGAATTGATTCCTTTGATCTGTGGTATTGGAAAGAGCACTGAACATCCCATGAAATGCCAAACATACAAATATGGCTTGGAGAAGGTGCAGCCAGAGTGATCTTTAGAGGCAAGAATGAGGAGGCTTCAACTCAAATACTTTGGGCATGCTTGGAAGAGTGCAGGGTCGGCAAAGGAGAGGAAAATTCTCGGCCAGGTGGACTTACATGGTGACTGTCGCAATGGGCTCTAGAGTGTCAGAAAGTGTGAAGGTGGCACAGGATATGACAGGGTTCACATCTGTTGTTTATAGGGTCACTGTGAATAATACTCAGCTCGACAACATGTCACAACCACAAATATAAATAAAGCACACATAAGAAGAATATGAAGAATTAAGATTGACCAACTAAGAACCTTGTGACTTAAAGAACACAATGGTAAGGAGTTTTCGGAACTTTATTTTTGTTTCATAATCCTAGCCTGAATGATAGAGTTCTTCACATTCAATGATTTATTCATTGCAAATACCTTTTATAAGAAACATAAATGCAGGCTATACACATGGATCTCACCTGATGGCATGCATAGGAATCAAATAGATTACATTTGTGGAAAGACTCGGTGGAGAAGCTCAATATCAGCAGTGAAAACCAGGCTGGGTGCTGATTGTGGGACAGACCACCAACTACTCATATGCAATTTCAAGCTGAAGTTGAGGAAAATTAAATCAAGTCCACAGGAACCAAAATTTGATCTTAAGTCTATCCCACTCGAATTTCAAAACCACCTCAGGAACAGGTTTGAGGCTTTGAGCACCAGTGAGCGTAGACCAAATGAGCTCCGGGAGGATATCAAGAAAATCGTCCATGAAGAATGCAAAAGATCATTACAAAGGCTGAAAAAGAAGAAAAGACCAAGATGGATGTCAGATGAGACTCTGAATATTGCATTAGAGCGCTGAGAAGCCAAAGCTAAAGGAAGAAACCAAGAAATCAAAGAGCTAAACAGAAAATTTCAAAAGGAAGCCCGGGACAACAAAGCAAGATACTATAATGAAATGTGCAGAGAGCTGGTGTCAGAAAATCAAAAGGGCTGGACTCACTCAGTGTTTCTTAAGCTGAAGGAGCTGAAAAACAAATTCAAGCCACGGGTGGCAATACTTAAGGATACTTTGGGTAGAATATTAAATAATCCAGGAAGTATCAAGATAAGATGGAAGGAATACACAGTCACTGTATCAGAAGGAATTGGCTGACACAGAAGAATTTCATGAAAT
>NW_006399811.1:14414871-14418026 GCF_000299155.1 Elephantulus edwardii | reverse complement strand
TCAAGGATTCTGAAGCTTCATCTGACATACAGTGGGCATGTTGCAAGGAGGGACTGGTCCTTGAAGAGGGACATCATGTTTGGCAGAGTGGAGGGGCGGCGAAGGAGAGGAAGACCTTTGATGAGATGGATCGATTCTGTGACTAGAGAGGTGGGAATAAGTGCATTTGAGATGGCTAGGTTGGTACAGGATAGAAGAGTGTACAGAGCTCTTGTACATAGGGTCGCTATGAGTCGCAAGTGACTCTATGGCATATAACAACAACAATCCTAGCCTGAGTACTGGAGAAGATAGCAGTGTAGAAATATCAATAAATTGACTTGCAAAAAGAAAACTCCAGTAAAAGTCACTTTTCTATTGTCAGAAGAACAAGAAAAAGGACAGACTCGTATCACAGAAAAAACTGCCTCCACCAGGGGAAGAGCCTAATCCATCCCGTCTTCTGTTAACAACATGATATCAGAGGGAAAACAACTAGGAAAACTGAGGAACTGGATGGTAGTAGAACCATGTCATTCCTCTCCTCTTGTCTCAGTGAAGATTATATCAGGATCCTGGACTATATCACCCTGCCCAGCGAGTTGGCAAATAGGAAGAATCCTGTTTGGGTGATGTTATAAGAGATCAAACAGCATCAGGAATTTTAAGTTCTATAAGATTTCTGATTCAGATCATGGTCTTTTCAGTCACTTGTTATGCATCTGAGAGCTGGAAGTGATAAAAGATAAGAGAAGAATTGATGCTTTTGGATTGTGGACTGCCCATGGACTGCCAGAAGAACAGATAGGTCTTAGAGAAGGTGCAGCTTGAATGTTCCTTGGAGGCAAAGATGATGAATCTTCATCTCTCATACTGTAGGCATGTTGCTAGGAGAGGCTTTTCATTGGAGAGGGACATACTTGGAAAGGTGTTGGCATGGTGAAGAAAAGGAAAACTTTCAACCATGAGGACTGACACAATGACGGCTTCAGTGGTCTTGAGGGTCTAGGAGATTGTAAGGATGGCACAGGGCTTGGCTCTGTGAGGAAGAGTGTGGCATTAGGATTGTAGGAAGACTCATCAACAACCTGCTTTATGCAGATGACATAACCTTGCTTGCCAAAACTGAGGAGGACCTGAGTCATTTGCTGTGGAATGTCAAGAACTGCAGCCTTCAATATCGACTGAAGTTCACCATCAAGAAAACAAAGATTCTCACCACTGGGCCAATTGGCAGCATCATGAAAGAAATTGAAGAAATTGAGATCGTTAACAGCTTCTGCTTGCTTGGCTCCACAATCAATACTCTCAATACTAACAGCCAGGAAATCAAAAGATGAATTGCATTGGAAAAATCTGCTGTCAGGGACTTCTCCAGAGTACTGAAGAGCAATGATGTCAGTCTAGAGATTAAAGTGCGCCTGGTCCGGGCCATGGTCTTTGCAGTTACTTGGCTATGAATCAGACAGCTGGACAGTGAATAAGGGTAATAGTAGTAGAACCTATGCCTTTGAGTTGTGGTTCTGGGAAAGAGTGTTGAATATACCATGGACTTCTAGGAGAACAAACAGGTCTATCCTAGAAAGGATGAAACCAGGCTACTTCTTGGAGGCAAGGATTTTGAAGCTCCATCTGACATACTTTGGGCATATTGAAAGGAAGGACCAGTCCTTGGAGAGGGACGTCATGCTTGGAAGGGGGGAAGGACAGCAAAAGAGAGGAAGACCTGGATGATATGGATTAACTCAGTGGCTAGGGTAATGGGGATAAGTGTGTCAGAGACAATGAGGTTGGCTTAAGATAGAGCAAGGTTTATAACTGATGTATATAGCGTCACTATGAGTTGGAGTCTACTCAACGGCATATGACAACAAAAACACAGTAAAAGGCCTTTGCATAGTCAATGAAATAGAAGTAAACATCTGTGAAAGGAGCAGTGGTAACATGGAGGTTACCAACTGTGACTTCTACTCACTTCATAAAGGGTTATTTGTTCCCGTCAATAATATCCATACCAGCAACCAGATAGCTGCTTGGTCAGAATTGCGACCACCCAGGCTCCTACATCTCTTTCTACCAATCAATTGGGTCCGATATTCATTTTTAACACACAAACTTTACTCACAGTAGTGAGGTTTATTAGGGAAGTAAGTTGGACAGGAGGGGAGGCAAAGAATATCACCCAATGCAAATCCAGGTTTAGTCCAGAAGTCCCAACCCAGATTAACAAGGCACAGTTTCCCAATTAGTGAAAGTCAAGGATCAGTTCAGCTGCACCAATACAAGAAGCCTCTGGTTTCCTCAATCATCCAGCAAATAAAACCTTTAACTGTAGCACAAATGGAGAGTTTTTGTGGTTACACCTTTCCTCTTCACAACAGGGCTTCGGTTTCTTCACCCTCTCTCCTCCATCATCACCAGGGTACCTCACAGTGTGGAAAACTCTCTCTCTCTGATAGTGGTTCCACATGTATTGATGAGTTGTAAGACTGTGTCTGTAGTTAAGGTAGCTAGAGACCATGTCCCTGCCCCCGCAAAAGGGAGCTAACACAATGTGCTAGAAAAGCCAAATTTTAGGGTTTCTGACACCATAACACCTTTATGATATTCTTTGCCTTTGGCCAAGCTCATATAACATAAGCAGTAATATCCCTTGTGCCACAACAGCCTCTTGTAAATTCAGCTTGAATTTCTGGAAGTTCCTTGTCTTTGTATTGTTCCAGCTATTTTGAAATAATCATCAACCATCTAATACTTGAATGTGATATTAATAATGTTGTTTGATAATTCTCACATTCTTTTAAATATCCTCTTTTTGGAATGTAAACAAGTTTGTATCTTTTCCAGTCAGTGTGAAGTTTCCAGTCAATTTCCACATTTCTTGGCTTAGGCAATTGAGCAAGTCCACGGCTGAATCTGTTTGTTTAAATACATCAATTGGTATTCCATCAATTTCTAGGGCCTTATTATTTTGCTAATGTTTTCATTGCAGTTTAACTTTCCCCTTTGTTACCATTGATTGTTGCTCATACATTGTTGTTGTTGTTATGTGCTGTCGAGTTGTTTGCGACTTATAGCGACCCTATGTACAACAGCCCTAAACCCTCCTCTATCCTGTGCCAGTCGCATTGCCTCTGACACACCCATTCCGATTACCCCAGTCACTGAATCAATCC
>NW_006399811.1:14411969-14414181 GCF_000299155.1 Elephantulus edwardii | reverse complement strand
AGTCGTCAGAACAGAGCAGGGTAACACTGCATGGTTCAAAATTGGGAAGGGTGTACGCCAGGGATGTGTCCTATCTCCATACCTTTTCAACCCGTATGCAGAGCAGATTATCCAAGAGGCTGGGCTCTATGAGGAGAAGTGTGGCATCAGGATTGGTGGAAGATCTATTAACAATCAGTGGGTTTACAGAGGCAGTAAATCACATGAACGGAGATTGCCAGTTTTTCTCCTGAGGAGCAGATGGTGGATTCCAACTGCCTATCTTTAATTTAGTAGTGCAACTTCTTATTACTAGGTCACCAGCGCTCCCAACAGAAACTAGCATAGAGTTTGGCAGATACTTGTTGATATTTGATTATTGATAATTGCTCAGTTGGATTCAGTCAGGGAAATAAGCTATTATTAATAAGTCATATAAGAATACTAACATGAAAGAATAGCTTTGCTGATTGTATACAACTAAAATTTGAATAAATAAGAGTAAATTAGACTCCTTACCATTTCAGTAGTCATCACTTTTGTTACAATGTGTGTTATAGTTTTTCCAAAATCTCTTTTTCCTTTTCTACGTCTCAAAATTCTTGGAAAGAAAGCTCCATGAACTCTATAGTGAAAAACAATTTATGATTAAATTAACATTAAAAATTCAGCCTATACTTACAAAATAAAAGTTGGCACTAATCCTCATTAATTCATTAACTATAATGACTTTCAGAGAAATAAAGGAGTTCTGATGGCCTACTCGGTAAGGAATTGTGCTGCCAACCCTATGACAGAAGCTTTGAATCCACCATCTCCTCTGAGAGAAAAAAATGGACATTCTTTTCCAATGAGATTCACAGCCTCTGAAAACCCTTTAGAAGATCAACTATGACTCCAGGGCAATGACTTTGACTTAGAGAAAAGGGCTTCTAGACAGTAATGGAATGATTAAGATAACTGTTTAAATCCTTGAAGTCTAAAATATTTCATCATAAAAGTGAGCACATAGAAATCAGAATGCCACTCACTATACAATCATCAGTCTTCCAATACAGAAGAAAAAAAAATTCTGAATATGCTTTTATAATACACTTAGTAGTAAATTAATACAAAGTAGAGGTGAGTTTCACATGCTACTAAAGCCCAAGCATATTTAGAAATACGCTTAATTTGAATATCCCTTGGACTGCCAAAAATGAATAAAGATGCACAGGGAAAGTGCTCCTTAGAAATGAGGATGGTACTTTGTACACGTATGGGTAGGGCCTAGTCCCCTGAGAAGGATATCTTTCTTGGAAAAATAGAGAGTCAGTGAATGAATTAAAGAGAAACAGGGTTATCCGTGTTGGACAGGTTTTAGTAGAGCTCCCAGATTATTATAGAAAGTAAACATTAAATACAAAGATTAGAAGCATTAGAATATAAAGTTTTATTAAATTGCCCATGAAATAGCTCTAAAGTAGTAAAAAATGGAAAAGAGTTGAAAAAGTTAGATCAAGTGAAACCCCTACCCCCCCAAAAAAAGCTCCAGAGACATATATTAGGAGAAAGGAATGTTGAAGAGAGGATAGAAAAGAAGATATCATTACTAATTTGTATAAATTCTCTAGAAAGAAGATACATGCATTTCTGGATTGATTGAAAAGACCCTCTGTCTAGCATCTCAGTAAAATTTGAAAACATTAGAGCTAAACAAAAGATCCATTCAGTTGAGAGAAAGACACACACACACACACACACACACATGATTTAACACGTTGCCGCACACTTTTAAATTGATGACCATGCTTAGAAACACATTTTTTGCCGTCATTTGTGGCAACGTTTAAAAGATCAAGAGGCAGGAAAGCATCAAACTCGTTATTAATATGACTGCCGTCAAATTGATATTGATTCAAAGAGACCTTTCGTCAGGTTTCTGTGACTATAAATCATTACAAGAGACGTTCATCTATTTTTGCAGAGCAGCTGGTAGCTTCAAGCTACTGGCCTTCTAGTTAGCAGTGCAACATATTACTCAGTCTAGAGTGTTTAGAAACTGCTAAGGGATTTTGTGTTTAATAACAAATTTGTTGTCATTATTTTAATCTAAACTATGTTTGTGTATAAAATTAATTTTTTAGAAAAACTAAATTTTTAGGGAGCTCTGGTGGCCTAGTGGGGCTTCGTCTGACATACGTGGCCAAAAAACTACACTGGATTCTTTGAGATACGTGGTTCGAGTCCACCA
>NW_006399811.1:14406324-14411285 GCF_000299155.1 Elephantulus edwardii | reverse complement strand
TAAATTATTATATTGTTAATATGTATTGTTGTAACACTTTGACGTACTAATATTTATAATGAATTGTTTATACATGACTATATCTGGAAATAAATTTAACAGAACTGTACTTGAAATTTTTCAGAACTGATTGTTGGAAGATAGATTTTGTGTTAATATTTTAATATAATTTATTAAACTCCAACAACACTGAGTGCTTGGTAGTTCTCAAGCACTATTATTCAGCCAAGTACTGGAGTTTATCAGTATTTAAGAGTATTATGATGAAATTAAATGAATGAAAACAATAGACTCCATTGTTTAAGAAGCTAAATTTAGCCCACTTAAGGACTATTTTATCATATCCTTTATAATTTTGAAATATTTGAGTAATCTTTCTTTTGCAAATAGTTTAATATAGGTAGTAGTTTGTTTTATTTATAAATGTAAATTAATGATCTGTGAAATCCAAAAGTCTGCAAACTCAAAAATAAGATACCAAATATAAGATTTCAAATATCTCTCTTGAAATTTAAAAACTAATATGTTCAAGAAGTAACATTTTTTAAAATGGCATTTTTACTTTATCTTGACCAACAATTATTCTATGTGTTTATTGTTGGATAATTGATAAAAACATAAAAGAAGAAACTTTATAATTAACTCATATATGAGAAAAATTGTTGGGATTTACTTTGATTTGTAACTACCTATCTTATAATATTAACCGTAGGTAACTTGTATACCACGCCAGAGTTCATCATCTTGGTTCAAAGTTACTGTTTCTCTTGCTGAGCCTTTTTCTTCTAACATTGCAAATATTCCAAGGGATTTGGTTAATGAGATTTTGGAAGAAATGGAGCATAGTGTACCTCTCTTGGAAGTGGATCCTGTTGAAGGACAAGATTCTGAAATACATGAGATTGCTCTAGCCCTGGAAGTTGTAAGGTATTAGGACTTATATTACCAGTGCAAGTGAAAATTATGTTCAAAAATTAACTATATATTTTAAAAAGTTATATATGGTTTTATTAATGTGCACTTTATAAATACTTATTGCTTTGGTTATTATTTATTGCTAGGTTCAGTTTGTCTGTTTTTAATTAATAACTTGTAACTCTCTTTTAGTTAAAACCCTTTTTGTAGAAGTATTATATATGAGCAATGAAAAGTTTGCCATTTTGATCCTGAATTTAATGAAAATGGAATTAAAACATATTAGATATATGTAGCATTAAATTTTGTCCACATTCTAAATATAGTTTACTTCACTTTTCTTATGTGCATTATAATTTTTACATTTTGATTGATAAAATTTGAGAGAAACTATCTATAAACAGAAAAATATTTTTATTTCTCTAAGGCTTTCCTTTCCACAAAATTTTTATTAAGCGTTAAGGAATATTTCTTTAGTGAACAAAATCTGTAAAATTTGGAATTTTATTTTATAATCTTACTTCAAGAAATAGCTGACCTATAATAATAAGCTAAAATAGAGTCAAGATCATCTAATGTTTTTAACTTTTTATTGTGACTTCAGTGAAAGTTTGCAGAGCAAATTGTGGTTATTTTTTCAACCACTCATACACATTTTGTTTTCTTTTTAATTACAGTCCCCACATTGTACTAGCTCCCTTCCCACTTCTTCCCTGTGATTTGCATTTCCATTCATCCTTCTGAGCTTTATCTTTTTAATTCTAATTATAGTGGTGGTTGTCTTATCTCTAATCTTTTTTTTTTCCCAGGTTTTTTTATGACTTTCTTTGGAGAGACTGGGATGATGAAGAAAGTTGTGAAAATTATACTGCTCTTATTGAAGAAAGAATTAGTTTGTAAGTAGAGTTACAAAATTAATTATTACTTTGAAGAAGATAAGCATTGTAAATATAATGGTACTTTTCAGGTGGTGTGATATACAGGATGGAACAATACCTGGTCCTATTGCACATCGCTTTAAAAAAACTTTGGAGAAATATAAAAATAAGCGTGTAGAACTCATCGAGTACCAGAGCAACATTAAAGAAGATCCATCTGCAGCAGAAGCTGTTGAATGTTGGAAAAAGTACTATGAGATAGTAATGCTTCGTGGATTATTGAAAATGTGGGAAGATTTACGCCTTCGGTAATAATCTTTTTTTTTTTTAAAGATTTTTTTAAATTTTTTATTTTATTTTATTATTTTTGTGTGAGTGTACCGTCAAATCAGATCTGACTGGTACAGGAGGAGATTGTCCCTCCTTCCCCGGCAGAGCATCTGGTGGATTCGAACTGTGCGCCTCTAGGACTGTAGTTGCAGCTCCTTACCACTAGACCACCAGAGCTCCCCTGGTAATAATCTTTTGTATATTAAATAGAAACAAAGATTTTTAAAATTATGATTTTAAGGAAAGGTTATGTAAAAGTTGGATTGTCATTCATTCAGTGTTGGACATTTTCCTTGCTACCCTCCCCCCTTGACATTTTTTTCAATTTTATTTTATTATTTTGTGTGTGTGTGTACCATCAAATTGGATCTGACTGGTACAGGAGGAGATTGTCTCTCTTCCTTAAGCAGAGGATCTGGTGGATTTGAACCACATATCTCTGTGATTGCCGTGCAGCTTCTTGCCACTAGGCCACCAGACCTCCCTGACATTTTTTTTTAAAGAAATCATTCATTGTTGCATAATTTCCTCCTTCTTCTCTTCCCCTCCTTCAGTCCACTTTTTTTATACACCACTTACTCTGGACTATTGTCAGAAAAATATCGCCTATTCATATCTTCTTTAAATAGTTCTTTGCTTCATCTGTTCTAATGCAGTGTTCATTATTTCTCTGCTCTTTTCTTAGTTCCACCCCCCCCCAATTCAACTCCCATATCAGTCCTGTTTTATAACAGTGGTATTTTGTTGTATTTGTCCTTTTGTGACTGAGATATTTCAATTAGCATAATGTCCTCCAGGGTCATCCATGTTGTGTAATATTTTATGAGTTCCATTTTATGAGTTGTGTAATGTTTTATAAGTATTCCATTGTGTGGATATACCATGCTTTTTCTATTTATTCATTTGTTAGGGGTACTTGGTTTGCTTCCATCTCTTTGATATTGTGAATAACGCAGCAATAAACATGAGTGTGCGTATATCTCTTTGGGTGGCAGCTCTTGTTTCTTTAGAGTATGTTTCTAGTAGTGGAATTGTTGGGTCAAAGGATATTTGTAACATTTTCAGAAAGCACCATACCGCCTTCCATCGTGGTTGCACCATTTTACACTCCCACCAGAAGTGAAGGAGGGTTCCAATGTCTCTATAACCTGGTCAGCATTTGTTGTTTTGTGCTTTGCTGTTGTTACTGGGGTTAAATAATACCAAACGGTTGTTTTGATTTTGCATCTCTCTTTATAGCCAGGGAATTTGAATATTTCTTTATGTGTTTGCTTGCCACCTGTATGTCTTCTTTGGTGAAGTGTCTGTTCATATCCTGTGCCCATTCTGTGATTGTATTATTTACCTTTCTCTTATTGAGGTGTTGGAGTGTTCTATAAATTTTATATATGAGTCCCTTATCAGATAGGTCACTACCAAATATTTTTTCACCCAGTCTTTGGGTTTCCTTTTTACCCCGTTACAGGAGGTTTCTGATGTTCATAGGAATTTAATTCTTAAAAGGTGCCATTTATTTATTTTGTTCTCTACTGGTTGTAGGTTTTTGAAGATGCTTGGAAGACTATTCTTACTGTGTATTAGGCTTCCAGGCTTTTGTCTGATGAAGTTTATAGTCTTTGGTTTTACTGCTAGGTCCTTGATCCACTTTGAGTTGGTTTTTTGTATGGCGTGAGATGTGGATCTTGTTTGAGTTTTCTACAGATGGTTTTCCAGTTTTGCCACCATCATTTGTTAAAGAGACTTTATTTCCCATTTAAGTGATTTCATCTCCTTGTCAAAAATCAGTTGTCCATAGGGAGATGAGCTGATCTTTGGGTTCTCAGTTCTATTCCATTAATCTACATGTTTGTCACTATACCAATAACATGCTGTCTTGACCACTATGGCTGTTTAGTAGGATTTGAGATCAGAGAGTGAGATGCCTTCTACCTTTGTTTCTCTTTTTCAGGACTACTTTCCTTCTTCAAGGTCTTTTTCAATTCTAAATAAAATTTGAAATTACCTTTTCCATCTCATTGACGAATGGAATTGGTATTTGCATTGAGATTGCTTTGAACTTGTAGATTGCCTTTCAAAGAATTGTCTTTTTCACAATATTGAATCTTCTTATCCATGAGCATGGTATATTCCTCCGTTTTTCCTCACAATATTGAATCTTCTTATCCATGAGCATGGTATATTCCTCCGTTTTTCCAGGTCTCTTTTTGTTTCTTGAAGTAATGTTTGTAATTTTCTTTTCTTGGAATAGGTCTTTTGTGTTTCTAATTATATTTACTCCCAGGTATTTAAGCTTATGGTTAGCTATTGTGATGGATATTGTTTTTCTTAGTTCCATTTCTATATTCCCTTTGTCACTGTGGAAAAATTAAGTTGATTTTGTATGTTCATCCTGTATCCTGGCACTTTGCTGAATTGATTGATTATGTCCAGTAGTTTTCTCACTGAGTCTTTAGGGTTTTCTAATTATGCTATAATATTATCTGTATATAGAGATAATTTTACCTCCTCTTTGCCAATTTAAATGCCTCTTATTTCCTTTTCTCATCTGATTACTATTGCTAGACTTCCAACACAATAGTTGAATAGGAGAGGTGATAATGGGCATCCTTACCTAATTCCTGTTCTCAAAGGGAATTCCTTTAATCTCTCTGTGTCAGGGATGCGTCCTGTCTCCATAGCTTTTCAATGTATATGCAGAATAGATCATTTGAAAAGCTGGGCTTTATTTTGGACAAGAACAAACTGGGAGGAGGGTAGGGAGAATAGTGCAACAATGAATGAGTGGAAGCCCAAAATCTCTGTAAATGTTTATGAAAATTAATAAAATATAATTATAGA
>NW_006399811.1:14397879-14404509 GCF_000299155.1 Elephantulus edwardii | reverse complement strand
TGGGAACAAATATGAATCTCTTCCAGTCAGTTGGCCAAGTGGTTGTTCTCCAGATTTCTTGGCACAACTTGGTGAGCACATCCAGGGCAACATCTGTTAGCTGAAATACTTCAATTGGTATACCATCTATTCCTGGGGCCTTATTTTTTGCTATTTCTTTCAAAGCAGTGGGTTTTTTTAGGGTTTCTTAAATTTTTATTTTATATTGATCTGCATACAAAATTTGTATACATCGTTTCACACTATCATTCATTCACACTGTTTCGTACTATCTTTTCCATTCATTGTGTTTTATAAAATGAATCACCACTGAATTATTCCCACCGTTATTGCATCTCTTTAGATCTCTAGTAGATCTTTCCCAATTCCTTTACCCCCTCCCTCCTCCCACCAAATGACCCCATGATTTCCCCCATCTACCCTCACCCCTCTGTGGCCACCCTTTCCCTCTTTGGGCCACTAAGTATTAGCTTTGAGAGAGTGTATATGTCATTATTGGAGGAACCACCCCTAATTGTGAAACATTTAATAATTCTTTATATCTTAAGCTGGAATGTTCTGTTCTAATATTTCACCAATAGACTTTTATTGGCTTGATGATTTATGTTTGTTTTTATTATTCTTATTATTCATTTTAATGAAAGTTCACAGAGGCATTAGATTTCCATTCATTCATTGTTTCACTTTTCTCCCTGCCCAGCATCCCCCCCGAGTTTGTTCTTCTCTTTGAAAAGTAAAAGAAAAATTATTTCATTGTTATACAATCCCTTCCCCCAAGTCCACTCCACTGTGCAACCTTGGTTCTGAACTCATGTCATGACAATACCTCATCATATATCCCTTTTAATCAGTTGTCTCCCTCATCTGTTTCAATGCAGTATACATAATTTATCCCATCTTTCTCAGTCTTCCCCTCAATCCCTATGTCAGTCCCATTTTACAACAGTGGCACTATGCAATATTTGTCCTTTTGTGACTGAGATATTGCACTCAGCATAATGTCCTCCAGGGTCACGCATTTTGTATATTTATTTCATGAATTCCTTGTTTTTCAAGGCAGCACAGTATTCCATTGTGTGAATATACCACAACTTCTCTATCCATTCATTTGTTGATGGGCACTTAGGTTGTTTCCAACTCTTTGTTATTGTGATCAAAGCCATGATAAATATGGGTGTGCATATATCTGCTTGGATGGCAGTTATGGTTTCTTTGGGGTATAATCCCAGTAGTGAAACTGCTGGGTCAAATGGTATTTTTACTTGCAACTTTTTGAGAAAGCACCATACTGCTTTCCGTAATTGTTGCACCATTTCACACACTCACCAACAGTGAATAAGGGTTCCAGTTTCTCCACAACGTCGCCAGCATTTATTGTTTGCTGTTCTGTTAAATTTTGCTATTCTGGCTGGGGTGAGATGATAGCTCATAGTTGTTTTTTATTTTTTTAATTTTATTTTATTATTTTTGTGTGAGTGTACCATCAAATGAGTTCTGACTGATACAGGAGGATATTGTCCTTCCTTCCCCGGCAGAGCATCTGGTAGATTCGAACCGTGAGCCTCTGGGATTGTGGTTGCAGCTCCTTGCCACTAGGCCACCAGAGCTCCCTCATAGTTGTTTTTGTTTGTTCTTGAAATAGTGTTTAGGCATCAACTTTTTCAGGAAACTTTCCTGTTCCTTTTTAAGTTTTTGGTGCTGGAAGTTGTTTTATTAACTTTGTTTCTTCTTTTGTAAAGAGGTGTCCAGGTATTCAGTTTTAGGTTTTTTTCAGTTTATGTAAGTAGTGTTGTTGTTGTTATGTGCCAGCGAGTCATTTGTGACTCATAGCAACCCTGTGTACAAGAGCTCTAAATGCCGTTCTATCCTGTGCCAACCTAGCCATCTCAAACGCACTTATTCCCACTGCTCCAGTCACAGAATTTCCTCTAGGTTTTCATATTTGTTTGAGTATAGTTTTTCATAATACTCCATTGTTCACCTTTTTATTTTAGTTGGTTCTGTTGTGACATTGCTGTTTCTTCTCTTATTCAGATTAATTGTATCCTTTCCTTATTTTCTTTTGTTAGTTTTGCTAGTGGTTTATCAATTTTCTTGACCTTTCAAAGAGCCACCTCCTAGTTTTGTTGATGGTATCAATTGCTTTTCTGTTTTCTATTTCATTTCTTTCTGCCCAAATTTTTATCATTTCAGGGGTTTTTGGAGGGTGTTGGGTGTTGCTGTTCTTTTTCAATTTGTTGTAGATATTTGGTTAGGGAGACAATAGTAATTTTTTTCCCTGTCTTTTAATGTGGTTGATTATTGCTATAAAGTGACGTCTTATTACTGCTTTGGCTATATCCCAGAGCTTTTGCTAAGTGGTGTTTTCATTGTCATTTATTTCAAGAAACTTTTAAATTTCATTTTTCATTTCTTCTAGCAGCCAGTCATGTTCAAGCAAGGTATTGTTCAGCTTCCAAATGTATGGTTTTTTCCCCTTTATTTTCTTGTTATTAATTTCTAATTTTGTAGCATTGTGTTCTGATAAGATGCTTTGTATTATTTCTATGCTTTTGAATTTATTGATGCTTGCCTTGTGTCCTAAAATGTGATCTATTCTGGAGAACATTCCCTGCACATTGGAGAAGAAGGTATTCTGTTCTTTTTTGGGATGCATTAGCCTATAAATATCTATGAGATCAAATTGGTTTATTGTGTAGTTTAATTCTTCAGTATCTTTGTTGAGCTTCTTTCTGGTAGTTCTACGTTTTTTTGAGAGTCATGTATTGAATTCTCCAACTACTATAGCGGTGTTATCTATTTCCTTTTTTCGTTTTGTTAATGTTTGTTTTATATATTTTGCAGGTCTTATATTTGGTGCATAGCTATTTATTATTGTTAAGCATTTTTGTTCTATTGACCCCTTAATTATTCTGTAGTGGCTTTCCTTGTTCTTTATGATGATTTTTACATTGCAGTCTATTTTATCAGAGATTAATATTGCCACTCCTGCTTTTTTCTGATTGCCATTGACTTGTTATATTTCCCCCCACTCTTTTATTTATTTATTTAGTTAGTTAGTTAGTTGTGGTGCTGGAGTAGAGTGGGTTTTTTGTTGTTGTTGGGTTTTTTTTATATTTCCATTCATTCATTGTTGCACTTTTCTCCCCTCCCAACCCTCCGCCCTAGTACACTACCATCTTGGAAAAGTAAAAGAAAAATTCTTTCATTGTTTTACAAACCCTCCCCCAGGACCACTCCACTATGAAGCCTTCACTCTAGACTCCTGTCATGACAAAAAAATACCTAATCACATATGCCTTTTAAACAGTTTTCTCCCTTGTCTGTTTCAATGCAGTATACATTATTGAACCCATCTTTTTCAGTCTCCCCCACCCCAACCCCAAGGTCAGTCCTGTTTTACAACAGTGGCACCATGCAATATTTGTCCCTTTGTGACTGAGATACCTCACTCAGCATAATGTCCTCCAGGCTCACACATTTTGAATAATATTGCATGAGTCCCTTGTATTTCAATGCAGCACAGTATTCAGTTGTGTGAATATACCACAGCTTCTCTATCCATTCGTTTGTTGATGGGCACTTAGATTGTTTCGAACTCCTTTCTATTGTGAACAAAGCCGCAATAAACGTAGGTGTGCATATATCTGCTTGGATGTTAGTTATGGTCTCTTTGGGGTATATTCCCAGTAGTGGAATTGCTGGATCAAATGTTATCTCTATTTGCAACTTTTTGAGAAAGCGCCATACTGCCTTCCACAGTGGTTGCACCGTTTTACACTCCCACCAACAGTGAATAAGGGTTACAGTTTCTCCACAACCTTGTCAGCATTTGTTGCTTGCTGTTCTGTTAAATTTTGCTATTCTGACTGGGGTGAGAGATGATATCTCATTGTTGTTTTAACTTGCACCTCTTGTAGAGCTAGGGATTTTGAACATTTCTTCATGTGCTTGTTGGCCATCTGAATGTCTTCTTTGGTGAAGTGCCTGTTCATATCCTGTGCCCATTTTTCTATTGGATTATTTACCTTTGTCTTGTTGTGGTGCTCAAGTATTTTATAAATTCTGGATATAAGTCCCTCTCTGATATGTCATTACCAAATACTTTTTCCCAGTCTGTGGCTTCCCTTTTTACCCTGTTGGAGAAGTTTTTGGATGTACATAGGGATTTGATTCTTAGAAGATTCCATTCATCTATTTTATCTTCTCCTGGTTCTAGGTACCACCCTTTTATTTTTAGTCTCTCTTTATCTTCATTTTCAGGTGTGTCACTTGTAGACAGCATATTGATGGATTTTTTTTTTATCCAATATCCTACTCTTTTTCTTTTCAGCAGTGCATTTAAACCATTCACATTCAGTGTGATTTTGAGAGGCAAAGTTTTATTGCTATCATTTTGTTGAGTTCTCTTTGGTATTGTTGCTGGTTACTTTGGTCCATCCTGCTTTCTAAGGCACCTTTGTAAGAAGGACATCTCTCAGTGTTTCCTGCAATGCTGGTCTTGTTTTTACAAACTCCCTTAGATTCTATTTTTCTGGGAATATCTTGATCTCTCCTTCATATTTGATGGGCAGTTTTGTTGGGTACATTATTCTTGGTTGACAGTTGTGTTCTTTGAGTGTTCATTATATGTCATTCCATTGTCTTTTTCCTCATATGGTTTCTGCTGAGAAATCAGCACTTAATCTTATGTGCTCTACCTTACAGACTTATTGTTTCTCCCTCACTGCTTTCAGAATTCTCTACTTATCTTTGGTTCTGGAAAATTTGACTATGATATGTCTTACTGTTTTTCTTTTAAGGTCTACTCTATGTGGTGTTCTCTCTGCTTCTTGAATATATATTCTCTCATTCTTCATTATGCCTGGGAAGTTTTCCTCTAATAATTCTTCCACAACTTTTGCAGTGCCTTTAGTTGCTTCTTCTTGTTCTGGGATTCTGATTATGTGCATGTTATTTCTCTTGATGGTGTTCCACTTTATTCTTATGTTTTCTTCTTTTCTCTTCCTTTTTGATTCTGCTTTTTGTTCTAGCAGATCAGTGGTGACAGTTCTATCTTCTATTTCACTGGTTCTGTGCTCCATATCTTCAACCCTGTTCATCTGTCCCTCCATCAGTTTGAGAGCATCTGAAACATTGGCCCTCATATTTTGGATTCTGGTTTTTGGCTTTCCGGAGCTTCTAATACCTCGTTTGTTTTATCTGCATTCTTCTGGATTTTTTTTAAGCTTCTCCTGGTTTTTGTTTGCAGCATTCTGTAATTCTTCAAGTTTGTCTTTCACACATTGAAAATATTAAATCATTGTTCTTTTGAATTATTTGTCAGAAAGTTCCATCAGACCTTCTAGCTTCAGGAAATCCATTGATACTGAGTCTTTTTTTTTGAAGTGGGGGGATGACATCTTGCTTTGGGCTTGTATAGAGTTTTATGTAGCTTTCTTCCTTTGTGACATTGCTGCAGTAGACTTTTTCACATCTGAGGCAATAGCACGTTCTTTATCTGAAGTCACTGCTCCAGAAAATGGTGGTGCAGCTACCCTGCCTAGGTTTCTCTCTGCCTTCTGACCCAAGGAACTACGCTTCAGTTCGGTAGAGAAAAGACCTGTGGAAGCAACCTCCTCTGTCAGACAACTGCCACAGTTAGGCTACCTCAGGGTGCTCTGAGCTAAAGGCAGTTGATGGATTGGACATGAGGAGATGCAAGGTGGAGTGCAGAGACCTGATTAGAAAACCAAGAAGCCTCAGTTTTCCCTACAAGAATGAGCTCCTGTTGTCTCACTCCCTTCAGATTGAGCTTAAGGTGTTCCATGTGATCCAGCCAAACAGCAGTGACTCCCCCCTCCACAATGTACCTCACTTAGATTCCAGTATTGCTCCCTGGCGTGTCACTCCCCAGTACATCATTTCCTGGTGCAGGTGTGCTGTCAGTTCCCTGGCACAGGAATCCGAACTTATTATTAATATAATCTTGACATTCAGATGGAATAGACTCAAGATCATGTCTTGGTTCTTGTGGACTTATTTTAATTTTCTGCATGCAGCCTCAATTTGAACTTGCACATGAGTAAATAATGGTGCCACAGTCCACCCCGGCTTAGTTTTGACTACCAATATTGAGCTTCTCCAATGATTCCTTCCACAGATATAGTCAATCTAATTCCTATGCAGCCCATACATAGAGGTCCATGTATAAAGTCATTGTTTCTGTCTTTAAAAAAGGTATTTGAAGTAAATAAATCATTGAAAATACAAAATTTGGTCATTCTGTTTCCAGCCTCATTTCTATCACCGCACCCATTATTATCCAATGGGTAATTCCTTCTTCACTGTTTTCAACTTTTGCATTCCAGTTACCATTTGTCATTAATGCATCTTGATTGCATGTTTTGTAGATTTCAGACTGCAACATTTGGTAAAAATTTTCAATTTCTTCCTCTTTGGCTCTAGATGTAGGTTTGTATATTTGAATAATAGTTGTATTAGCAGGCCTTCCTTGTACACATATGGAATGTCACTCACGACATTGTATTTGAGAATAGAACTTGATATTGACTTTTTCACTATAAATGCAACATGATTCTTCTTTTCTTTCCCAACATAGTGTTGTTGTTGTTGTTTTTATGTGCCGTC
>NW_006399811.1:14375002-14395619 GCF_000299155.1 Elephantulus edwardii | reverse complement strand
TCCAGCCTCATTCCTGTCACCAAGCCCATGTTTTCCGACTACTGATTCTTCTTCACTATTCCCAACTTTTGCATTCCAGTCACCCATTATTATCAGTGCATCTTGATTGCATGTTCGATCTGTCTCCGATTGTAAAAGTTGGTAAAAATCATCTATTTCTTCTTCTTTGGCTCTGGTTGTTGGTGCATATATCTGAATTATAGTGGTATTCACTGGGCTTCCTTGTAAGCCCCCAACATAGTTTACCATATGGTTATCTAATTCAAAATGGCCAAGGTTAGTTCATCTCATCTCACTAATACCTGGAATGTCAACATTCATGTGTTCCATTACATTTTTTAAAATTTCTAGCTTTCCAACATTGAAGCTATATACATTCCATACTCCAATTATTAAATTATGTTTGCCATGTTTTTTCTATCTTCCTAACTTCCAATCTGGGCTCTACCACTACTGTAACTATCAGTGTTCCTCTACTGTTCATAGTGTTTTCAGAGGCCCATTATCTAAGAAGTGAATGGCCCATCTTGATTCCTAGTATGTCTTAATCTGGGAGCTCTACTAAAACCTGTCCAACATGGATAACCCTGTTTTTCTTTAATTCATTCACTGACTCTCTATTTTTCCAAGAAAGATATCCTTCTCAGGGGACTAGGCCCTACCCATACGTGTACAAAGTACGTGAATCTCACCATCCTCATTTCTAAGGAGCACTTTCCCTGTGCATCTTTATTCATTTTTGGCAGTCCAAGGGATATTCAAATTAAGCGTATTTCTAAATATGCTTGGGCTTTAGTAGCATGTGAAACTCACCTCTACTTTGTATTAATTTACTACTAAGTGTATTATAAAAGCATATTCAGAATTTTTTTTTCTTCTGTATTGGAAGACTGATGATTGTATAGTGAGTGGCATTCTGATTTCTATGTGCTCACTTTTATGATGAAATATTTTAGACTTCAAGGATTTAAACAGTTATCTTAATCATTCCATTACTGTCTAGAAGCCCTTTTCTCTAAGTCAAAGTCATTGCCCTGGAGTCATAGTTGATCTTCTAAAGGGTTTTCAGAGGCTGTGAATCTCATTGGAAAAGAATGTCCATTTTTTTCTCTCAGAGGAGATGGTGGATTCAAAGCTTCTGTCATAGGGTTGGCAGCACAATTCCTTACCGAGTAGGCCATCAGAACTCCTTTATTTCTCTGAAAGTCATTATAGTTAATGAATTAATGATGATTAGTGGCAACTTTTATTTTGTAAGTATAGGCTGAATTTTTAATGTTAATTTAATCATAAATTGTTTTTCACTATAGAGTTCATGGACCTTTCTTTCCAAGAATTTTGAGGCGTAGAAAAGGAAAAAGAGATTTTGGAAAAACTATAACACACATTGTAACAAAAGTGATGACTACTGAAATGGTAAGGAGCCTAATTTACTCTTATTTATTCAAATTTTAGTTGTATACAATCAGCAAAGCTATTCTTTCATGTTAATATTCTTATATGACTTATTAATAATAGCTTATTTCCCTGACTGAATTCAACTAAGCAATTATCAGTAAGCAAATATCAACAAGTATCTGCCAAACTCTATGCTAGTTTCTGTTGGGAGCGCTGGTGACCTAGTAATAAGAAGTTGCACTACTAAATTAAAGATAGGCAGTTGGAATCCACCATCTGCTCCTCAGGAGAAAAATTGGCAATCTCCGTTCATGTGATTTGCTGCCTCTGAAAACCCTCTGGAGAGACAGCTGTACGTTGGTTCCAATTTGATAACAAATACTAACAACATGCTGGTTGCTGTAGAAAGGTATACAAATGAGAAAGAAAACTTAGAGGGTTCACTCTTGAAGAAACCACCAGTCTTGCTTCTTCAGTGTTGTTTTTGTTGCTATGTGCCGTTGAGTCACTTGTGTACTACAGCTCTGAACCCTGCTATATCCTATGAACACTTTATTGCCTCTTACACACCTACACTCATTACCCTAGTCACTGAGTCAGTCCATATCATTTGGAGTCTTCCTATCTTGCACTGTCCCTCCACCCACCCAAGCTTTATATCCCTCTCCAAGGACTGGTCCGTTCTTGCAACATGCCTAAAGTATGTCAGACAAAGTCTCAGAATTCTTGCCTCCAAGGAGCAGCCTGGTCTCACCCTCTCCTTGACAAACCTGTTTGTTCTCCTGGCAGTCCATGGTATATTCAATACTCTTCTCCAGCACCACAGCTCAAAGGCATCAATTCTCCTTCTATCATCCCTAGTCACTGTCCAGCTCTTTGATGCATAGCACGTAATTGTAAAGACCGTGGCCTGGATCAGTCACACCTTAGTCTCTAGACTAACATCATTGTTCTTAAGTACTCTGGAGAGGTCCCTGACAGCAGGCTTTCCCAGTGCAATTCATCTTTTGATTTCCTGGTGCTGAAGTCTAGTAGAGTTATGAATGTGTTCAGAGGCAATCAAGTTATAATACTATAATAAATTCAATAATGTTATTATAGGAATATGTACGAGGAGCACATATAATTCACACACAATCCAAAAATTAGAAAGTCTGTCTGTGCTTGCTAGAGGAAATTAACTCAATTGAAATCTTCAGGGTAAGTATTAATTTAGCCAGCCTAAGGAATACAAAGCTTCTAAGCCAATGAGTAAATATTTCCATTTGCTTTTCCTTTCAGTGTGTTCTAACTCTCCCCATATATTTTCTTTCCTTGACTTTTAATATGCTCTCCTATTGTTATGGATTGCATATGTTGTAAATCTTAATCTCAATACCTAATGTTAAAATCTCATTTTATAGTGGGTTTTTTTATTACGTTAATAAGGCTAGATTAGTATAGGATGTGTTTTTAGTCTGTCTTCTGAGGTATAAAAGATTAAATGCAAATCAGAAGCAGATATGAGGGAAGAAAGTTTCAAGACATATGGAGAATTCCCAGAAACCAGGAAACAAACTGAAGAGAGACACAGACCTCCTCCCAGAGATGACAGAAAAAAATATCTCTGGAGTAGTAAGAAGCTGTGTTGCAATCCCAAAGGCACTTGGTTTGAATCCAACAGCTTATGGGAGAAGGGTAGACAGTTTCTTTCATGCAAGTACTGCCTCTGAAAACCTGATGGAGGGTTAGATATTTGTTGATTCCAGCTTGCTGACACGTAACAACAGCTCTTTTTCAACAATATGAACAACTATACATGTGAACTTTGTCAAATAGATACACAGGAATTGACTGTGCCTTTATAAAAAAGACAATGGAGAAGCTCAGTATTATCAATCAGAACAAGACCCTGGGCCAACTGCAGAACAGTTTGGCTATTGCTCGTGTGCAAATTTACACAGAAGCTGCAGAAAATTAAAATGACTCTATGAGTTCAGCCTTAAGGATATGACTTAAAATTAGAATCCATCTCAGGAACAGATTTGATGCATTGAACACTAGTGGCTAAAATAAGACAATGTGGGATGACATCAAGGCCATCATATGTGAAGAAAACAATAATCTGTTTAAAAAACAGGAAAGAAAGAAAAGACCAAAATGGATGTTAGAAGAGACTCTGGAATTAGTGGCAGTTTTTTGTGAGGGTGCAGTGTTGTTTTGGGGTTTCCTTATTCCTTTATTCTTTTTTAATTACTAAAAAATTTTATATTGGTTTGCACACAAAATTCTTATACATTGTGTTTCATACATGTACATTGTGTTTCACATCATCCTTCATTCACATTGTGTTTCATACAATCATTCCCATACACTGTGGTTTTTTTGTTTTGTTTTTTAAAAAATTAATTTTAATGAAAGTTTACAGAGACTTAGGGTTTCCACACATTCATTGTTGCACTTTTCTTCCTACCTCCCTCAATTCACTCTTCTTCTTGAAAAGAAAGGAAAACTCTTTCATTGTTATGCAATCGCTCCCTCCAAGTCCACTCCACTATGCAGCCTTCACTCTGAACTTCTGTAATGACTAGAATGTTATTGTTGTTGTTGTTGTTGTTGTTATGTGCCATCGAGTCGCCTGCGACTCATAGCGACCCTATGTACAACAGCCCTAAACTCTGCTCTGTCCTGTGCCAATCGCACTGTCTCTGACACTCCCATCCCAATTACCCCAGTCACTGAATCAATCCACCTCATAGAGGGCCTACCTCTCCTGCGCCATCCCTCCACCCTCCCAAGCATGATGTCCCTCTCTAAGGACCGGTCTCTTCTCACAACATGTCCAAAGTATGTTAGACGGAGCCTCAGAATCCTTGCCTCCAAGGAGCCACCTGGTTTAACCCTTTCCAGGACAAATCTGTTTGTTTTCCTAGCAGTCTATGGTATTCTAAATACTCTTCTCCAGCACCACAGCTCAAACGCATCAATTCTCCTTCTATCCTCCTTGCTCATTGTCCAACTCTCTGATGCATAACAAGTGATTGCGAAGACCATGGCCTGTATCAGACGCACCTTAGTCTCCAGAGAGACACCATTGCTCTTCAGTACTTTGGAGAGGTCCCTAACAGCAGACTTTCCCATGGCAATGTGCCTTTTAATTTCCTGGCTGCTGGTGCCAAGACTGTTGACTATGGAGCCAAGCAAACTAAAGCTGTGTACAATCTCAATCTCTTCACCATCCATCCTGATGCTGCCAATTGGTCTAGTGGTGAGAATCTTTGTCTTCTTGACATTGAGCCTCAATCCATATTGTAGGCTGCAGTCCTTGACACTCTGCAGCAGGTGCTTCAGGTCCTCTTCAGTTTCAGCAAGCAGGGTTGTGTCATCCGCATAACACAGGTTGTTGATAAATCGTCCACCAATCTTGACCCCACATTTCTCCTCATAGAGCCCAGCCTCCCGGATAATCTGTTCTGTATATAGGTTGGAAAGGTATGGAAATAGGATGCATCCCTGGCGTACGCCCTTCTGAATTTTGAACCATGCAGTGTTCCCTTGCTCTGTTCTGACGACTGCCTCCTGGTCCAAGCATAAGTTTCGCCTTAGAATGATCAAGTGTTCTGGGATTCCCATTCTTCTCAGAGTCAGCCATAGTTTGTTATGATCTACACAGTCAAATGCCTTTGCATAGTCAATGAAACACAGATAGACTTATATCCCTTTTAAAAAGTTCTCTCCCTCATCAGTTTCAATGCAATATACATCGTTCCTCCCCTCCTTTTCTGTCTTACCTCAACCCTGATGTCAGTCCCATTTTATTACCTTTTTTAATTAATAATTTTAATGAACATTTAGAGAGATTTTTGGATTTCCATTCATTCATTGCTGCATACACTGTGTTTTATAAAACTAATCACCATTGATCTATGCCCACCGTCACTCAGTCTTTTCAGGTTCCCACAGGATCTGTATTAATTCCTTCAGGCCCTCCCTCCACACACTAAAGTCTGCAACCCTGTGATTTTCCTTTCTCTCAACTCTCAGCTCGTCTGCACCCTTTTCCCTTTAGAGTTTTATCCACACTATTTTTACAATAATAATAATCGTCTTATGTGGTTTTTGTCCTTATGAGACTGAATTAGTTCATTCAGCATAATACTCTCTATCCTTTTTCATGTTGTATAGTATTTTTCTAAATAATTGCTCCTGGGTGCTTCATAGTATTTCTTCATGGAAATGTACCACAATTTTTCAGTTCATTCATTTGTTGACAGACATTTGGACTGCTTCCATGTTCCTACTATTATGAATAATACTGCTTAGATCATCAGTGTACAAATGTCTGTGTAGCAGTTCTGTTTTTTTCACGGTATCTTCCTAGCAGTGCAATAGCTGGTTCATATGGAATTTTTATGTTCAGCTTTTTGAGGACATATCAACTGCCTTCCAGAGTGGTTGTACCATTTTACAATCCCACCAACAGTGTGTGAAAGTTCCAATATCTCCACAGCCTGTCCAAAATTTATTGATTACTGTCCTGTTAAACTTTACTACTGTAACTAGGGTGCAATGACATCTCATTGTAGTTTTGATTTGCATCTCTCTTATTGCCGGTAATTTTGAGCATTTCTTCATGTGTCTGTTGGCCTTCTGAATTTCTTCCACTATGAAAAGATTCATAATTTTTACCCATTTTTGGGATTGGGTTATCACTCTTTTCCTTGTGTTCCTCTAGTATTGTGTAAATTTTTGTTATGAAACCCTTGTCTTTGATGGCATTGCCAAATGTTTTTTCCCCATCAGTAGGTTTTCTTTTTACCCTATTGGTAAGACTCTTTGATGCACAAAAGCATTTACTCTTTAGAAGGTCTCATTTGTTCATACTGTCATTTCATGGTTGTGTATTTCTGGCTGAATTTGCCATCCTCTTTATACCATAGGTTAGGGCTTCTAAGTTTTGTCCCATTTTGTCTCTTATGATCTTTATGATTTGGGGCTTTCCCCCTAGGTATCTTAGGAACCTTGAGTTTATTTTTGTGTATGGTGTGAGATATGGATCCTGCTTTAGCTTTCTGAATGTAGAAGTCCAGTTTTGCCAGCACCATTTGTTTAAGAGGTTGTCATTCCTATATTTGATAGGTTTTGTTTCCTCGTCGAATACCAGTTGACCACGTGTGGTGGCGGTTGTTGTTAGGTGCCAACAAGTCACTTGCGACTCATAATGACCTTATGTACAAGAGCCCAACTCTAGATAGAGTCCTGCTCTATCCTGTGCCAACCTCACTGCCTCTGACACACCCACTCCCACTACCCGAATCACTGAATTGATCTATTTCATCGAGGGTCTTCCTCTCCTACGCTGTCCCTCCACTCTCCCAAATATGATGTCCCTCTCCAAGGACCAGTCCCTTCTTGTAACGTGCCCAAAGTATGTCAGACAAAGCTTCAGAATCCTTGACTCCAAGGAGCAGCCCGGTTTCACCCTCTCTAGGACAAACCTGTTTGTTCTCCTAGCAGTCCATGGTATATTCAACACTCTTCTCCAGCACCACAGCTCCAAAGCATCAATTCTCTTTCTATCATCCCTATTCACTATCTAACTCTCCGAAGCATAGCCCATAATTGTGAAGACTATAGCAAAGACCGGGTCAGGTGCACCTTAGTCTCCAGCCTCACGTCGTTCTTCTTCAGTACTCTTGAGAGGTCCCTCACAGCTGACTTTCCCAATGCAATTCATCGCTTGGTTTCTTGTACCAAGAGTGTTGATTGTGGAGCCAAGTAAACTAAAACTTAGAGAGGGTTAAACCAAGTCCCTCCTCAGAGGATAGAATTTTGAAGCTCCATTTCACATGCGTTGGACCAGGAAAGAGTGGTCCTTAGAGAAGGACATTATGCTTGGAAGGATGGAGGGGACAGCACAGGAGAAGAAGACCCAGATGAGATGGTTTGATACAGTAACTGAGGCAATGGGTCTTGGTGTGTTGGAATTAGTGAAACTGGCTCAAGACAGGGAAGGGTGCAGACCTTCTGTATATAGGGTCGCTATGGGTCATAGGTGACTCGATGGCACATAGCAACAACATATATTGGTTGTTTTTAATTCAAGCCTCTTGTTTAAAATCAACAAAACCTCATGGAGGGCCTTTGTATTTAAAAGTTGGTTGTTTTGTCACTGTATAATTTCTTATTCATGTTACTTGTTTCTTGTTTTTTCTTTTATTTTATTAAATTCATCACTTATTTGTCTGTTTTACTTAGCTTTTCAAAGAACTCGGTCTTGTTGATTAAGTTTTTTTTCTGTTTTCTGTCTCAATGATTTCAGCTCCTGTTCCTGTACTTTGTTTTCTGTTAAAAGCTGTGGAGTTACATTGTCATTCTTTTTCTATTTGATGGAAGTGTTAAATCGTTAATTTTGCTTCTTTCTTCTTTTTATGCGTTTGCCTTTTTCTATGAACTGCCCCCTTGAAGTCTGCCTTATCTGTATTACAGAGGTTTAAGGATATAGTGTTTTCATTTTCATTTGTTTCAAGGAATTTTTTTAATTTCTTCTACAACTCAGTTATGTTCTAATAGTGAATTATTAGCTCCACTTGCGTAGTTTTATGAACTTTGCCCTCTTGTTAATTTCTAATTGTGGTCTTAAAAAACACTTTGTATTTTTTCATTGTGGTGTTGTTGGTTATTTGGGTGGTTTTTTTGTTTTTTTGTTTGTTTGTTTGTTTTAAATCTTTTGAGGCTTGCTTTGTGTTCTAGTACATGATCAGTTCTGGAGAATGTACCATGCAGACTTGAGAAGAAAGTAAATTGAGTTTTTAATTGCATACAGTACCCTGAATGCATCTACAAGATTGAGTTAACTGGGTGTATAGTTTAGATCTTCTGCATCTTTGTTTAGTTTCTTCCAAGTTTGCCTATCCTTTGTGAATGGTGTGTTAAAGTTTTCTACCACTATTGTGGTGCTGTATATTTCTTTCTTCAAGTCTATTAACTGTTGTTTTATGTATTTTGCAGATCTATTATTTGTTGCATAATTGTTGACCAGGGTTATATCTTCTTGATCTATTGTACCTTAACAATAATTTAATTATTTTAATCATTATATACTGTCCTTACTTATCTTTTACATTTGTTTTAATCCTGAAGTCAGTTTTATTAGAGATTAATTTTGCCACTCCTTTTTTTTTTTTTTTTTGCAGGTACCATTTGCTTGATATATTTGTTTACAGCCTTTGCTTTTTAGTCTGTCTTTTATTCTTGTTTCTTAGATGTATCTTTTGTAAACAATCTATTGATGGGCCTTGTTTTTTGTTTTTTGGTTTTTTTAAATCAATTCTGCTACTCATTTTTTCTTATTTGATGCATTTAAGTAATTCACATTAAGTGTGATTATTGACAGGCCAGATATTATCACTGCCATTTTGTTGTATATCTTTTTCTGTTGTTTCTGGTTACTATATTCCATCCACTTTCCTTTGGTGTCTCTGTGTGAAAGACTTCCCTTATAATTTCATATAGAGTTGGTCTTTTCACAAATTCTTTTAAGTTTCTGCTTTTTTGAATATGACCTTATTTTTCCTTCTTATTAAAGGGCAGTTTTGCTGGGTACAGGACCATTTGCTGGCAATTGTTTTATTTCAGCCTTCTGTATATTCCTTTCCATTGTCTTCTTGCTTGAGAAGTTGAGAAATCAGAATATAATCTAATTGGTTCTGTAATTTTAAGTGACTCTCCTTTTCTCTAGCTGTTTTTAGTATTCTGTCCTTAACTTTTATTTTTGATAATTTGATTATTCTATGTCTTGACATTTTTCTTTTGGGGTTTCCTGAGATTTAAATATGGATTTCTTTGTTCTTCATGATACCTGGGAAATTTTCTTCTAAATTTTTTTAAGTTTTTTCCCTGACCCTTTCATATTCTGGAATTCTCATCCTATGTATGTTGTTCCTTTTTATGTTGTTCCATATGATTCTAATGTTTCCTTCATTTTTCTTCCATCTTCTGTTTTTTTCTTCTAGTTATGTTGCCATTTAGGTTCTTATCTTCTAGCTCAATGATTTATTGCTCCATCAGCATATTGGAAACTTCTTCCATCTCTGTCTTGATATTTTAGATTTTTTTTTTCATACTTTTCTGTTAATTCCAGGACTGTATTGGTTGTACCCTCACTTTCATGTGTTGATTTTTTTTAATTTCTTCTACTTTTAATCTATACAATCAATTTTTTTTGCTTTGAAGTACTTTCTTTATTCTTTTTAAGTATAGTACAAGTATATAGAATAAAACATTTGTCAACTCAGTACTTTTTACATGTACAATTTATTCTTCTTTTATTTATTTTTGAAAATTTTATTAATGAAAGTTTACAGAGATTTTGGATTTCCATTCATTCATTGTTTCATTTTTCTCCCTGCCCACCCCTCCCCCAATAAGTTTTTCTTTTTGAAAAGTAAAGAAAAAATTCTTTTATTGTTATTCAACCCCTCCCCCAAAGTCCACACTCTGCTATGCTAACTTCATTCTGAACTCCTGTCATATTAACTGTTTTAAAAGGATATATGATTAGATATTATTGTTATGAAAATAAATTCTTTATTCCATCTTTTGCATTTTCTTCAATAGTTATTCCTGTTCCTCCACATCAATATATTTCTTCTGGCTCTCTGTCTGTGGAATATTTGTTTTCTTCTTCCATAGCTGTTATTATAACTTCTCACTGATGTATTTCTTCTGTCTCCTTATCTCTGTGGTATTCACTGGATCTGCAATATGTTCTGGTTTTTTTTAGGAGAAAGCTTGTTTTTGGGTTCCCCCCACACACAATATGTTTGAAGCTGCCTGCTGCTTTGTTGACATTATATAAAGTTGTAGCATTTGTCCTTTTGAGACTGAGATATTTCACTCAGCATAATGTCTTCCAGGCTCATCCATGTTGTATAGTGTTTACAAGTTAATTATTTTTCAATGCTGTGTAATATTCCATTGTGTGACTGTAGCAGTTTTTCTATCCATTTATTTGTTGATGGGAAGTTGGGCTGTTTCCATATTTTTGCTATTGTGAATAATGCCACAAGAAGCATGGGTGTGCATACACATCTAGTCTTTTTAGGGGTATATTCCCAGTGGTGGGATGACTGGGTGAAATAGTATTTCTATTCCCAACTTTTTGAGAAAGTGACAGACTCTCTTCCATAGTGGCTGTACTATTTTGTATTCTCAATTAATTAGAGTTCCAGTCTCCTCTACACCCTCACCAGCATTTGTCTAGAAGCCTTAACCTACAGTATGAATAGACTTCCAAGCATAATGAAAAACCTATGACCAAGAGAGAATAAAATTGATTAATTGACACTGTGGCTATAACATCAGGCTCAGCCATAGCAATTAGTATGGTTCAGTATTGGGCAGTATTTCATCCTATTGACATAGGTATGCTGAGTGAGAACCAATGTGAGAGCAAGAACAAACAGAAGTTGAAAAAGACAAAAGCCTTCACCTTCAATCAGAACTCCTAGTTCCAAAAACTGTGAGAAAACAAATTTCCTAGTGTGGTGTTTTTTTGTTACAGCAATACTAAAAAACCAATACAGTTAAGTTAAATAACTTATATAAAGTATATTGTTGTCAAATATCTCATTATTGCTATTAAAAAATGATAAATGTCTCTGAAAATGGACAATGTGGTATAATGGAGTTAATCAGTTTCACCTGCACTAATACTCTTTTCCAGCACCACAACTCAAAGGCATGGATTCTTCTATAATCCTTAGTTATTGCCCAGCTCTCTGATGCAAGTTGTGAAAACCATGGACTGGATCAAGTGCACCTTAGTCTCTTCTCTGACATAATTGCTTTTCAGTACTCTGGAGAGGTCCCTGACAGAAGATTTTTCCCAATGCAATTCATTTTTTGAAAAATGGGGTGGGGGGAAGTGAACTGAGGGAGGGAGGATGAGATAATATGTGCAAGTATGAATGAATGAAAATCTAACTTCTCTGTAAATGTTTGTTAAAATCCCAATTAAAATTTTATTTAAAAAATATTTTCTATTTAAAAAAGTAAATGTGATATAATGTAGTGAAAAATATAGTAAACATAATTTAAAAAAACCCTTGGAAAACTATCAGCATATGACACATTTGTATATGATTAAAGTATGTATATGATTACATGCATGGGTAGAAGGCTGGAAACAATTACCAGTTTTAAATGACAATCTAAGTAAAAATACATAGGTTAATTTTCCCTTATGTTATGCTTTTATTATATGTGTTTAAAGTATCAAACTATTGCCTTTATAATAGCATGATAATACCATTTCTATTTGAATAAAAGAAAAATTGGCCTTTTTTCCAGCATACAGTCTTAGTTTTTAAATTTAATTTAAAATGTCCTTTACTCTTGCACACCCATGTTTATTGCGGCTTTGTTCACAATAGCAAAGCGTTGGAAACAACCCAAGTGCCCATCAACAAATAAATGGATAGAGAAGCTCTGATATATTCACACAATAGAATAGTATGCTGCATTGAAAAATAAGGAACTCATAAAATATTATACAAAATGGATGACCCTGGAGGACATTATACTGAGTGAAATATCTCAGTCACAAAAGGACAAATACTGCCATTGTTGTAAATTGGGACTGACATCGGAGTTGAGGGAAGACTGAGAAAGAGGGGATAAATAATGTATACTGCATTGAGATAGATGAAGGAGAGAACTATTTAAAAGGTATATGTGATTAGGTATTATATTGTCATGACAGGAGTCCAGAATGAAGGCTTTATAGTGAAGTGGACTTGGGGGGAGGGATTGTCAAACAATGAAAGAATTTCTCTTTTACTTTTCAAAGAGACAAGTGAATTGGGGGGATGGACAGGGAGAAAAGTGCAACAGTGAATTAATGGATACCCTAAGTCTCTGTAAACTTTCATTAAAATTAATAATTTTAAAAAGTCCGTTACTCTTCATTACACTGATAATGTTGTCTTTTGCTCCCAATGCAAATTATTGGGACTTCCTGTGTTTTAACTCCAGAATCTTTATTTAATGTATGAAATTGTGTAGATTCACTAAAATTGTTGGGTCAGTTGAGTTAAAAAGAAAGTAAAGGAGCATATTGGAGAGAGAATTAGCTCTGGTTCCATACAGACAAACCTGAATTTAAAATTCATGCACTCAGTCTGTCCTTGAAAAATCTTTATTTAAAAAATAATTCGCTTTTGTTGGTGAAAATATATACAGTTCAACAAACATATACCAATGTAATAATTTCTATATGTATAATTTATTGACATGGATTACATTCTTCACATTGTGTAACTATTCTCACTTTTTCCTAGTTGTTCCTTCCATGTTAACATAAACTCCTTGCTTTCTGAAGTTCCTATCTAATCTTTGAGTTGCTGTTGTCACTTTGATTCCATATGGATAGATATTAAAAGAGAACAATGCTAAAGGAAGACATCCTTAAAGTTAAACTAAACTATAGTTTGGTGTGTGACAAGTCATTTAATCTCTCTGCGCTTCAGTTTCCTTAATTGTATAATGAAGACAACACTGTTGTGAAGTTAGCAATGCTCAAAATAAGACTTTTAGTACATATATCATACCTAGTAAAATTATTCATAATTATGAAGAAAAAAGTAATTTCATTATTCCTTTGGTGAATAGGCTGATCATTTAACAAAGATGAATAATTAAATCTTTGGAAAAGCATGTATTAGTCAACAACTACCTCATGGAAATGGCAAGTTTCACTTTAACCTCTTGTTGAAGAAGATGAACTGTTTTCTTCTTTTCAGGTAAAGAACTTATCTTCAGACACACTTATCCAACAGCATAATGATTTGGATTTGGCTTTGGACAGCTGTTATAGTGGTGATACAATAATTATTTTTCCAGGAGAATATCAAGCTGCAAATCTTGCTTCATTGACTGATGACATCATTATAAAGGGTTAGCAAGGCCTCCTTTGCAATATTTTTAAACATTTGTACTGGATATATTATACAGTGAATGTGCCTAGTTGAATGATTTTCAATCATAACAGTCTGTGTTTCACAAAAATTCCATTATTTACTTTTAGTAAAAATTCTATTATTTTCTATTATTTCTGTATGTACTTTTACCAGTTTGACTTTGTTCTCATCTATTCCTACTGTTCTTATCATATCACTTTACTAACTATATTAAAATATACTCAGTATTTTTTAAGTAGTCTAATTCACATGGAAACTTATTAAAGTAAGAGTAGAAAGAGTGAACTAAATTTAAATTTAGATTCTTAATATATTTAGGAACTTTGACTCTGCCCTGATACTTTAAAATAAAGGCATTTTCATTGCCTGTTCAAATAAAGGAATATGCTAATTCAGCTTTACTTTTAATTTAAAACTGAGCAAAGTTTTTACTATATTTGATAGATACAGTTAAGAATTTTGCTAAATAATATGAGTAAAAAAGATCATATTTGTAACTAAAATTTTTGTAATCTTGAAGATCTAACTTCATTTTTTTCCTTCCTATTAAATCTAGACTGCTTTGACTATTCTAAATGTATGGATATTATTCAGGAATAAATATGTGTGTGTGATTTATTTTAACATTTTAAACGAATCTAAGCATCTTTGCCACTGTTTTTCAGTTATGGTAATTTATTATGGTTTAAAAATCAAGTTATGGTGTGCTTTTTGTATTTTGTTGGTTGTTGTTGTGAGATATCGAGTCAAAACAGACCTATAGCTGACCCTCCAACAGGTTTTCAGAGGCAGTAGAGCTCTGATTGGGAGCTCTGGTGTTCTAGTGGTAAGAAGCTGTGCTGCAATCCCAAAGGCACATGGTTCAAAGTCTCCTTCCATGCCATTAATTGCCTCTGAAAACTCACAGGACCATCAGCTATGGGTCAGTTCCGACTCAAAGGCACACCATAACAGAGCTCTGGTGGCCTAGTGGTAAAAAACTGCACTGCAATCCCAAAAGCATACAGTTTGAGTCCACCAGCTGCTCCATAGGAGAAGGATAAGCAATATCCTCCCATGTAATTTACTGCCTCTGAAAACCCACGGGAGGAAACCAACTCATTGGCAAACAACAAATATCTGAGAGGAGATTGTCCCTCCTTCTTCCTTGGAGATGCTGGTGGATTCAAACCATGTGACTTTGGGGTTGCATTACAGCTTCTTACCTCTAGTCCACTACAGCTTCTATTTCGTATTTTGGATATTGTATAAATTACTGCTGACTATAAAATTTGGGAAGTATGTAGTGAAATTAATATATTGAATACATATAATAGGCAATGTTAGATTTATAATCAACCTAGACTTTCCCCTTAGACTTTATGACATCAAGATAACACTGAAGATCACATTCTAACTACTCAGTTAACAACTGAATAATATTATTGTTGTTGTTGTTGTTGTTGTTGTTGTTAACTGAGTAAGAATATGTGAAAGGAAGATTTTTACGTACTAGCAAGTATTATTGAATGAATAAAGGGCTTTAAAATTTGAGATTACTTATATAATTATGTGGTTTTGTCCCTATGATTTAGGAGTTGGAAATAGAGAAGAAATTATTATTACTTCCAAACCTTCCCATGACAGTTTTATCGTGTCTAAAGCTGACAATGTGAAACTAATGCATCTATCTTTGATACAACAAGGAACAGTCGATGGTATTGTGGTTGTAGAGTCTGGTCACATGACTCTAGAAAACTGTATATTAAAATGTGAAGGAACAGGAGTATGTGTTCTTACAGGGGCTGCTTTGACAGTTACAGACAGTGAAATTACTGGTGCCCAGGTATTTCATTTTATAAAAACTACAACTTCATATGATTAGTACGAATAACTGTGTGTGATTTTTAACATGTAAAGGGTTGTGATTCCATCATCTATTTTAAATTTTATTTTATTATTTATGTGTGTGTGTGTGTGTGTGTGTGTGTGTGTGTGTACCATCAAATTGGATCTGACTCATACAGGAGAAGATTGTACCTCCTTCTCCAGTAGAGCATCTGGTGGATTCAAATTGCACACCTCTGGGAGTGCAGTGCAGCTTTTGGCCACTAGGACACCAATGCTCCCTAATTTCATCATCTTTTAATGGAATTATAATTACTTACACTTAGAAATTGGTAGAAATAATATAAGAACAGGGTCATAGCAGACTTAGGAAAGGTGAACTGCCTAAATCCAAAATAAGAAATTATTTATTACTTTTGGTTTTTTACATCTGATTTTTTTAAACTCTAGGAATGAGTTACTGTAAAACTAATGATGAGCTGGTTATTTGATGGCTTATTTTAAAGTCAGTACTTTGAAGCTATCAGACTTCACTGTAAGTTACTGTGGTAACCAGACATAGCAAACTTGAACATGTTCAGAAAACAGACAGAAAGATTATTAAAGGAATGGAAAATCCAGTGATTAAAAAAAAATAAAGGAAGTAGTCAAAAAAAAGGATATATATTTAGAATTAATTTCCATTAAAATGAGAAAATAGACTTCAGCAACCTTTTGAGAGATTTAGAGCGGAAATGACTAGTGGACAGAAAGTTATGCTACCAAGCCCAAGGTGGGTGATTTTAATCTGCAGCCCTCAAGCCTGGTTCAAATTGTTTTTCTGTCAAACATTCTTCTAGGTGGTATAGCACTGGTCTGTGCATTGCTGTATAGAGGTAACTCATGGTCAGCTGTGATGCTGACCACTGAGGCACTGATGTGCCAAATGTGGTAATGGTTACCGATGGTGGACAGTGTTTGGTGGAGCTTCCCGACTAAAACAAGCCTGGAAGCAGGAGTGGCATCCACTTCTGAAATGGCTACAAACAGTGCTCAGGCCTTTCATTCATAGGGTCGCTATGAGTTGTCTATGACTCAACAGCACCTAACAACAACAACAACAACATGACTAGAAATTTTATAACTATTGAAAAAATACTGCTTATAGAGAGGTCTTAGACTTGCTGCTTCATTCATTGAGGATTCATTTAGATGGAATAGCAAGGTAATGGACCACATTACTTCAGCTGCCTGCCTAGACTTAATGATTCTCTTAACAGAGAAGTAGTTTTTGAGATTCATCAGCGTAATCACTGCTATAACTGTTGAATGCACTGTTGTCATATTTTTGTGTCACTAAAATGGTTAGATTGTTAATGTAGAATGATAATTTGCAAATCTAAGGAAAAAATGTGAAGTATCTGTGTACACTTTGGTAACTATTTACTTTTCATTAACAGGGTGCTGGTGTTGAGCTTTATCCTGGGAGCATGGCCGTTTTGGAAAGAAATGAAATTCATCACTGTAATAACCTCAGAATCAGTGACAATTCGAAAACTACCTTAGGTGGAGTTAATATGAAGGTATTCTTATATTCCTTTATACAGACTTATTATAAGAATTGAAATTCTTCTTACAGTTGGTTAAGATTTTAGTTGATGAAAAATGTCAGTTTTAGTCTTACTATTTTGCCTATCCATTTCTTTCTTGCTTAGAGTTTTCATGCTCAATACAAAAAGTTTCAAGTCATTTATCATTGATTTGGAAAGGAACAATAACACAAAAATACTTTTTATTGCTCATCCATGAACCAACTGATTGGCATCATTTGTTAGCATGTTAAAAATCTTAGCTCCACAAAAAAAAAAAATCTTAGATCCACTGGGCAGAATCTGATTCTATTTAAAGTATCTGCTAAGAATATAAGTTGAAATTAACAAATAATAGGACTGAAATTGTTTCCTGTCATTTTAGCCATGTTTTAATAAATACTTGTGCATTGTTCCTTCCAAGTCAATGAGAGGGACTCAGAAAAATAGTCTCTTGGTAACAAAGGAATGGGAAGACATTTCTTCACCTTAAACCATTACTATGTTTTGTTGTTGTTGTTTGTCATCATTGTCAAGTGTCGAGTCATAGGCGACTCATAGCGACCCTATGAACAAAAGATATGAACCCTGTTCTCTCCTGTGCCATCCTCACACTTCCTGACACACAAAAGCCCATTGCAACAGTCGCAATGTCAGTCCACCTGGTTGAGGGTCTTCCTCTCCTTTGCTGACCCCTCCCCCCTTCCCAGCATCATGTCTCTCTCCAAGGAACAGCACCTCCTAGCAACATGCCCAAAGTATGTGACGTGAAGCCTCAGCATTCTTGCCTTCAAAGAGCACTCGGGCTACACCCTCTCCAAGGCATAGCTGTTTGTTCTTTTGGCCGTCCACGGGATGTTCCATGGTCTTCTTCAGCACGACAGCTCAAAGGTGACAATGTTTTTTTCTGTCATCCTTATTCATTGTCCAGCTCTTAGATGCATAGCAAATAATCAGGCTATGGCTTAGATCTGATGCACCTTGGTCTTCAGACTGACATCACTATTCCTCAATAACTTGGAAAGGTCCCTAAGTGCTCATTTTCCCAGGGCAATGCGTCTCCTTATTTCCTGACTGCTGGTACCAGCAGTATTAATTGTAGATCCAAGCATGATGAAGCTGCTGACAGTTTCAATCTCTTCTCCATCCATCATGACACTGCCTTACTGGTCCAGTGGTAAGAATCTTTGTTTTCCTGACATTGAGATTCATTCCATACCGAAGGCTGCATTCCTTAATCTTCAGCAAAAAGTGCTTCAAGTCCTCCTCACTTTTAGCAAACAAGATTGTGTCACCTGCATAATTCAGTTTTTACTGATGAGTCTCCCTCCAATCCTGATGCCACACTCCTCCTCAGAGAGTCCAGCTTCTTGGATAATTTGCTCAGCATGTAGATTGATTAGTTATGGAGAGAGAATACAACCTTGATGCATTCCCTTCCCAATTCCAAACCATACAGTGCTCCCCTGCTCTGTTTGGTCAACAGCCTCCCGGTCCAGGCATAGGTTCCTCATGAGCACAATCAAGTGCTCTGGGATTCCTGTTTTTCTCGATGTCAGCCATAACTTGACATGATTCACACAGTCAAAAATGCCTTTGTATAGTCAATAAAGCACAAATAGACTTTCTTCTGGTAATCCTTACTTTCAGCCAGGATCCATCGGACATCATCAATTATATCCCTGGTGCCACGGCCTCTTCTACTTTGTTTTAGTTAGCTTAAATCTTTTATATAAATTTGAAAGTTAGATTTAAAGTGTTTCATAATGTATTCTTCTCTCTTAATATATTTTATTTTTCAAAGCATATTACATATGCATGAAAAAATATTTATACTATCTTTCTAAATCCCTCTCTAGACTGTGTAGCTAATAACATTTCCCCCGAGAACTCAATTATGTTTTAATTATTTTTATTTTTTTTATTACACATTTTGTCTCCTCAGCATATAAACTACTTAAAGTCAGGAAATGTAAATTACTCGACACAATTCACTGACATTGAGTCAATTGGTGTTGATTCTGTAGCATATTTGGCAGCAGTGAGGGGATGGCCTGTTTCATAGCTAACCTTCCAACAGGTTTTTATATGGGAGACGATAATCCATTTTTCTCCTTCCATGGGTAGATCTCATCATGGAGGAGTCACCTTTGAGTTAACAGTGCAGTTTCCTCCAGGCTGAGCCACCTGAGTACTCCACTGTATTATACACACACACACAATGTATATACAGTATACATATACACACTGTATATATGTATATATACACACACACACATACACACACACAGAGTAGAATTCATCAGTAGCAACAAAGAGCTTAAGGACAGCAGAGAGTGTGAAGAGGACTCATGACTGGGCAGAGTTTCCTTCTGTTGTACGTAGGGTGCATAGAGGTGACGCCAACTCAAGGGCATCTCACAGTAATACAGTCCCCTCTAAGCTGAGCACATGATTTGGGCACTAAGATAGGTAACTGGCTGAAGTTAAGGTGCAAATAGTAAATTGGAGCACCTTGGGACCAATTTTGACATTTTAAATTTGACTTATAATGCCCTTCTTCTGTCTTTTAAGTATTTTCCAACTTTTGAAGGATTCTCAAAACTTAGTATGCAACAGAGTCCTCAGGACCTGATGCCAGTTCCTGATTCAGTGTTTCTGGAATGGTTGTTGTTAGATGTCATCAAGTATGCCTCAGTGGTCCTATGAACAACAGATCTGAACTCTGTCCTGTCTGTCCTGTGCCATCCTCACAATCTCTGACACACTCAAGCACATTACTTCAGCCGCTGTCAACCCACTTGGTTGAAGATCTTCCTCTCTTTTGCCATGCCTCCACCTTCCCAAGCATAATGTCCCTTTCCAAGGAATAACCCCTTCTAGCAACATGTCCAGAGTGTGTGAGACTAAGCTTCATCATCTTTGCCTACAAGGAACACCCTGGCTGCCCCTCGTCCAAGATATATCTGTGTGTTCTTTTGACAGTCCATGGGATATTGTTTTGAGTTGTGTCAGGTGCATCTTAGTTATTAAACTTACATACTTGTTCTTTCACACTGTGGAGAGATCCTTGACAGCACATTTCCCCAATGCAGCAACACATGTTTTGATTTCTTGACTGCTGCTACCATCTGGGTTAATTGTGGATCAAAGTAAAATGGAATCATTGACAACTTTACTCTTTTCTCCATCTATCATCATGTTGCCTTTTGATCCAGTGGTGAGAATTTTTTTCTTGATGTTGAGATATAATCCATATTTAAGGCAGTAGTCTGATCTTCTTCAGTAAGTGCTTCAAGTCTTCTTCACTCTCTGCAAGCAGTTGTGTGATTTTATAAAAATTTTTGATGAGTCGATGAGTCTTCCTCCAATCCTGATGCCCCATTCTTCATGTAGGCCAGCTTTTTGAGTGATTTGTTCAACATACATATTGAACAAGTATGGAGAAAGGATACAGCCCTGATGCACACTTGTCATTACTTTAAACCATGCAGTGTTCCCTTGTTTTTTCTAAACAACTGCCTCTTGGTCTAAACACAGGTCATACACACAAGTATTCTGGAATTCCCATTCTTTTCAATGTTACCCATAATTTACTATGATCCACATAGTTGAAAGTCTTTGTTTAGTCAAAAAAACACAAAACTTTTCAGCCATGAGCCATTTGACATCAGCAATTATATTCCTTGTGCCACAACATTTTAGTGATTTTATATGTACTTTTAAGTTTAATAAAAATGGTTTCTTAATATCTGACACTATCATACCCCATTTTTCTCCAGCCCAGCTACCTTCCTATGTTATACTCCAGCTACACTGGCTTGCTTTGTGTTTACAGAACTTACCACTCTTTTTTTAATAATT
>NW_006399811.1:14357431-14374219 GCF_000299155.1 Elephantulus edwardii | reverse complement strand
TCAAATCAGATCTGACTGGTACAGGAGGAGATTGTCCCTCCTTCCCCGGCAGAGCATCTGGTGGATTCGAACCGTGCGCCTCTGGGATTTTAGTTGCAGCTCCTTACCACTAGGCCACCAGAGCTCCCCTTGATCACTTTATCTTAAGAACTTTTTCTACTGAATCTTAAAGTGGCTAACTCATTATTCCTGCCTAAAAATAGCTGTCCTTTTTCAAAGACACTTTTCCTTAAAAGGAGATTCTAATTACCTGGTATCCTCTTTTTATCTAGTCATGGCATCACATTGCCCTGTTTCATTTTCTGCATATTATATCCTTATCTGGAATTCTTTATTTTCATGTTATATTAGAAATCAGCTTCATTGGATGTTGCCATAACCCCAGCATCTATAATCAGTTCTTTAAATAATAAGTGGTAAAAATAGATTGGAAAGTTCAGTTACCAATTTTTCATTAAATATTTTCATAGTTAATATTAATCAGGATGAGGAAAAGAACACTTGTCAGATATAGTAAAGTTGGCACAGAATAGAGCAGGTTTCCAGGGCTGTTATACAAAGGGTCGCTATCAGTTGCAAGTGACTTGACAGCATACAACAACATCAACACTATAAAACTAAAATACTCTGTTATTTTAAAGAAAGCTATTTTCCCAAGAAAAAGCTCTATATTAATGTTTAATAATACATTAATTGATAGAAAAACTAATTTCTTTGAATAATTTAATAGGTTCTTCCAGCACCCAAGTTGAAGATGACTAACAATCATATATATAACAACAATGGCTATGGAATAAGCATTCTTCAACCAACTGAACAGGTTTTTATTGTAACAGAAGAAGCCCTTAGAAAAGGGGCTGCCTCTGGAGACAAAAAAGATGATAATATGCTCTCCAAAGTAATGCAAAACCTAAATTTGGAAATTAATAATAATAAAATAGAAGCAAATGTAAAGGGGGATATCAGAATAGTCACAAGTTAAAGCATCTGTTTTAATATTGTTTTATATTTCTGATATTTATTTACCAAATAATTCTCATATGCCATATAAATTGTAGTTTAAATAAATTCAAAGCTTATTTCATTTTAAAATATTTCAACATTTTAGGGCATTTTTATTTATTATTTATTTTAAAGTTTTTTTTTTTTATTTCTGAGACTTGATTCCATTTTCATAAAACTGGAGCATTTATTATATTTTTAGTAAATGGTACAACTGTCATCACTAACTCCAGAAATAAATGTGGTTTTAAACACTGTGGTTAAATGCTCAGCTGCTAATGAAAAGACAAGTGGCTCAAAATCACCAACTGCTCAACAGGACAGTCTACCTTGGAAACTGTGGGGCAGTTGTACTCTTCCCTATAGAGGTACTGAGACTGAACTGACTCAATGGCAATGGGCTTATTTTTATTTCTGTGCAATGAAAGAAGTCTGGTGGTGCTTTTGGTGCATACGGTTGATCCATCCACCCATTTACCAACCAAAAAGATAGAGGCTCAAGTCCTTCCAGAGGTTCCTAAGAAAAAAGACTTGGTGAACTACCAAAATGACTGTGGAACAGAGTCCCATTCTGGCATACATGGAGCAGCAATGAGTTGGAAATGATTCAGCAGCAACTGTTTTTGGTGGTGTTTTTTCTTTTTTTGTTTTTGTCCAATAAAAAGTATTATGTGCTCTGTATAGAGGGTAGATATGTTAATTTATAGCAAATCTTGTTCATTCCAGCTATTTGTGCTAGTAACCAAAGTAAAATAATTATGGGTGCAACTGCAAAAAGGGAGAAAGTCCAAAATAATATATCATAACTAATATAAAAAGTGTATTTCTCATTCATATTCAAGAATTTCAGAACTATTCCTTATAGAGCTGGTAAGTTTACCATTTGGTCAGAATATCACTCTTGTTTTATCTTTATGTGGTTTCTATTCCTAAAATCAACTCATGGTTATAGGACAGTTACCGCTATATAAGTCATTATAACCAGATTAAAAAGGTGATGGGACCATTCTATGAAGTGGTGACACATAAATATTTTTATGCTTTAAAGTTATCAGAGGGCCGCACCTTGCAGCACCTAAGACATATAATCTTGCAGCATCTAAGACATAAAATCATTTGCATGGCATGTGTCCTCTAACATATTTTCTTTCTAAATAGAAGATAAAAAGTTATTAGGAAATAGCAAATTCTCTTTTTCACAAAGCACAATTTTTACCAACTTTAGGATATGAAAAGACATAAGTACTCAGGCTCACTTAATCCCTTCCTTCTCCATTTTGACTCTGACTTTGTTATCTATAATCTAGCCAAGATGACCTCAGCTACCATGTTGTTCTTACGTACCATTGAGTCAAGCATGATGCTTAGTGACCCAGTGAACAGAATATCTGAACCCTGGCCTATCCTGTGCCATCCTCATGATCTCTGACATGCTTGAGCCGATTGCCACAGTCACTGTATCAATCTGTCTCATTGAGGATCTTTCTCTCTTCCATAGACCCTCACTCCACCCTTATAAGCTTAATGTTCACCTCCATGAACTACGCTTTCTTGATAATGACCAAAGTATGTGAGATGGAGTTTTACCATCCTTGCCTCCAAGAAGCACTCTGTTTTTGCTTTCTCCAGGACAGTGCTTTTCTGTTTGGTTCCTTGGGAAATTCATAGGCTATTCAATACTCTTCCACCACCGTAAGTCAAAGGCATTGCTACAGCCTCTGTCATCCTTAATCATTGTGCAGCATTCAAATACATATTGAACAATTGCAAAGTCCATGACTTGGTTCAGATGCACCTTAGTTGTTAGACTGACATTGCTGCATTTTAGCACTTTAGAAGTCCTGACAGAAAATTTTCCCAATGCTGGTGCCAGGGGTGTTGATACTGGATCTCAGAAAGATGAAATTGTAAACAATCTCAGTTTTTTTCCCCTTCATCTATCATGATGCTGCCTATTAGCCCAGAGGTAAGGATTTTTGTTTTCTTGATGTTGAAATGCAATCCATATAGAAGACTGTAGACCTTGATCTTCTGCAGCAAGCACTTTAAGTCCTCCTGACTTTCAGAGAGCAAGGCTGTATCTGTATAACACAGGTAGTCTTCCTCTGATCCTGATGCCACACACATCCTTATAAAGTCCAGCACCTTGAATGGTCTATTCATATGAAACCTATGCCAAGCAAGACCAAGAAGCTGCTGTCCAGAGCAAGAAATACTGTCTGGTTCAAAATAAAAAATGGAGTGCATCAGGAATGTTTTCTTTCTCCATACCTTTACAGTTTATATGCTGAACACATACCATACAGCAGTTGACAGAAGGATGGGGAAATACAAGTGTCGCTTTACTTAAAACATCTAGCTAATGTTGTGTGCCTTTGAGTCGACCACAACTCATAATGACACTATGCACAATAGCTCTGAATCCTACTGTGTCAATCCATCTCATCTGGGGTCAGTCCTTCCTTCCTTCACTGTCCCTCTACCCTTCCAAGCATGATGTTTTTCTCCAAAGTCTGGTCCCTCCTTGCTACATGCCCAAAGTATGTGAGACAGAGCCTCAAAATCCTTGCCTCCAAGGAACAGCTTGGCTTCACAGTCTCCAGGACAGACGTGTTAGTTCTCTTGGCAGTCCATGGTATGTCCAATACTCTTCAACACCACAAATGCATCAATTCTTCTTCTGTCCTTTTTGGTCACTGCCCAGCTCTCTGATACATCACAAGTAATTGCAAAATATCATGGCCTGCACACCTTAGGGTCTAGACTAACATTGTGCTCTTTAGCACTCTGGAGATGTCCCTGACAGCAGATTTCCCTAATGCAATTAATGTTCTTATTTCCTCACTGCTAGCACCAAGACTGTTAATTGTGGAACCAAGCAAGCTGAAATTGTTAACAATTTCAGTCTCTTCTTCTATTATGATACTGCCAGTTGTCACAGTGGTGAGTCATTTTCTTGATATTGTGCTTCAATCCATAGGGCAGACTACAGCCCTTGACTTTCTGCAGCAAATGCTTCAGGCCCTCCTCAGTTTCAGCAAGCAAGATTTTGTTAACTGCATTGTGTCTTCCTCCAATCTCGATGCCTCCTGAGTGATCTGTTCTGCATACAGATTGAAAAGACATGGAGACAGCATGCATATCTAACATACTCCCTTCCTTATTTTGAAACCTGCAGTGTTTCCTTGTTCTGTTCTGATGACTGCTTTTTGGTCCAAGTATAGGTCTCACATGAGCACAATTAAGTGTTCAGGGATTCCCATTCTTCTCAAGTTTAGTCACAATTTGTTGTGACCCACACAGTCTTCACACAGTCAATGAAACGCAGACATTCCTTTCGTACTCTCTGCTTTCCAGCCAAGATCCACCTGACATTTATGATGATATCCCCAGTACCATGGCCTCTTCTAAACCCAGCTTGTATTTCTGGTAGTTCTCTATCAATGTACTGTTCCAATTGCTTTTGTATTTTCCTTAGCAGGATTTTGCTTGTGTGTGGTATTAGAGAAACTGTTCGCTAATTTCCACACTATGTCGGGTCACCCCTTTTTAGAATGGGAATAAATATGGATCTCTTCCAGTCAGTTGGCCAGATGGTTGTCCCCCAGATTTTTTGGCAGTGCCTGGTGAGCACGTCCAAAGAATGCAGTATCTCTTACCCCTATGAACTGATGTGGATGTCCTTTGGATGCAAAAAATTACCCATACATTATTTGTTATCATTGCTCTCTGCACACTCTCTCACCAAAACCACATGGTTGAGAGACACATCTTGCTAAGTTAAAAAATATCTATTATGCACCACCAAGTCTCTGCACGCACTCTCTCCTTTTTCTCGCTGATACTAGCCCTTCAGGCCTCGGCACCACCGTCAGTCCCACACAAGGTTTCAAAAGTTCAAACAGCTTTCTGGTTCCATATCACAGCCATTCATCGCGTTGGTATGACTCTATGAAATAGAGTAGGCAAGAAAAATGGGACACTTCCACACAAAGACACAGTCTGTGCAGTTTGTTGAAAAATTCCTGAATGAGAAAGCATATAAACAGAAGTATTCCTATGGCAGAATATAGCCTACTGGCAAGAGGCTGTGCTACCATCCCAAAAGCACACAGTTCAAATCATCAGCTGCTCCATGGAAGAGGCATGGGCAACCCTTCTATGCAATTAACTGCCTCTGAAAAATGGCCAGAGGGTCCAGCTATGGGTCAGTTCTGACTTGACAATAACACAACAATTTTCAATGAAGTGCTTCTCCCTTGAACATTTGGAATGAGGTAAACTGCAGATATTAAATGAAGGCTTTGTTTTGTACTTTTGTATATGAGGGGAGGAGACAAGTGTTAAAAAATGAAAGAAAAACGAATTCATTAAACACCATGATACCATCATCTCCAGAAAGGAGATCTGCCTAAAAAGAAAAGAATGTAGTTCTATCCAATGGTTCTTTCCATTTTGAACATGCAAAGGATTAACTTGACAAGGCCAGGGATACAGGAGAAGCATTTTGATATAAATGGTAGCGTGTTGGTTTACCAATCAGGCCCTATTAAGTAATACTTAGTTCTTAAACTTTTTCTAAAGAAAATGTCAAAAATACTGTTGAATATTCTCCACACTGAACAAACCCAATCATTTAGATTTTTAGTACACATTTATCTTTCAATATACTTACTGTGAGTCTAGAAAAATCTTGACTTCCCTCTAGTCCATAAAACCAGAACTCTTGTCTAAATGCCCCAGCCAGATGACTTAGAACCAAAGCCTCCACTGAAACCACTGCTGGACCCTGCCTTTGTTTGATACTGATCCCCAGACAATTGCTGCACCAGAATTGAGCTACTTATATGAGTTATTTCAAAAACCAAATGTCTGATTTGGCTCCCTCTTCACGTTGCCTCAGTTTATTTTCTGAGGGACCTGACTGGTTCTGCTGTCTGGCTAACATGTCCATCATCTGCTCTGCAATGCTGCTTGGGCCGCAGCCATCATTGCTGGATTAGTACTGAAAGCCCCAAAGTTCCTCCCTCCACCCACAGTACTTACTTGGTTATTAAGCTAGTCCCACCCCCTCAACTATTACCAAATCCACCCTGATTCCCAAAGTCACCTGGATTACCACCAAATCTTCCATTCCAGTCTACTAATACTGTTCTTAGGTTAAGCATTGAATATATGTATGCTGATTCCCTTAATGACCAAGTTCTCTCTACAAAGACTGGACAACCTGGTTATCTGTAAATGTAACAGGCAAAAGCCCTGAATGGTCTGGGAATGAAGACATTGATGACTTCTCCATACTGGCAAAGAACTGCTCTAACCCCTCAGCTGTCGTATCTTCTGTACAATGTCCAGCAAACACCTTCCTGATCCTTAAAGGCTCATCTGGGCTTTGCTTCGAATTGGGAAGTTTACAGTCACACCACTGTCCAGCTATCATATGGCGCCATGACATTACTTTCACCTGGGCTTCATTCTGTAAAACGAACGCCAAATCCTTTTAAATGACCAGCTTTATTATCTTTCTTGACCTGCACCATTAGAATTTCTCCAAAAGTCTAAAATACCTTTTTAGATCTTGCTTGTTTTCCATGGGAGATGCAACACTATCAAATCAGATGTTTCATGGACTACCCTTTTCACTTTTATTGCTGATGAAGCTTCCCTATCATCTCCTTTTTTCCTTTTTTATCTTTGGGATAGTTGACAGCCCAGACCAGATATCCCCAGCCCAAATTTGGGGCATCCAGAATTCCTTCTACTAGTCTGACACCTCTCCTACACTGAGATACTGGATTCTTGGGAGTGCAGGCCACAGGCTCCTGCACACTGGGCTGTGACCCTTGATGACAGCACTGTACCATCACCTTCTGATGGTACTGCAATAGGCTCATCATTCTCTTCAAGTCACTCAAATAGACATCTTTAGTTTTTTGCCTAGACTGCTGCTTGCAAACACAAGAGGACAAACAGCCCAGCTACCACTTCACTCTCTCCAAAGCTTATTTTTTTTGCCAACGCTTTCAGAGCTGATTGAACTTCTTCCTTTATTACCATTGGTTCCTGATCATGTGCTGCTTCCTGAATTAGTGCCATGTAAACCAATTCTTTTTGGTACAGTGACTCTGTATTCCTTCCATCTTCTTTTGATGTTTCCTGGATCATTCAAGGTTTTGTGTTCATCCTTTAGTTTTGCAGTTTGGCTTGAATTGGTTCTTGCGTGCTTTCAGCTTGAGAAATGCCAGCTCTTCCTTTTTGATATTCTGATACCAGGTTTTGCTACATTTTGTTATACTTTGCTTTGTCTTCACAAGCTGCCCTTTGAAGTCTTTTGTTCATCACTTCTATTTTGTCATTTGTTTTGGCCTCTCGTCATTCTAGTGACATTTTCATAGTCTCAAGCTGCCCTTTGAAGTCTTCTGTTCATCACTTCTATTTTGTCATTTGTTTTGGCCTCTCGTCATTCTAGTGACATTTTCATAGTCTCTTCTGATATCCATTTTGGTCTTTCTCCTGTTTTTGTAATGAACTTTTTCTTTCTACATAGATCATATCCTTTATGCCATCCCATCTTTTGGTATCTTGACTGCTGATGTCAAGTGTGTTTGTGAATCCAGTAAGAAAAATCATGTCCACTTCAATTTTTTTTCTCTCTATTGTGTTGTTGCCTTTTGGCCTGGTGGTGAGGATTTTTTGTCTTTCTGATGTTCAGATCTAATTCATGTTGTAGTCTTGTTAAAGTTCTTGCACAGCCCACAGACTAGTCTAGGTAAAAGTTTCTTATGAGCACAACTAAATATACTGGGACTCCCATTCTTCTCAATGTTAAGCATTGTTTGTCATAATCCAGTCACATGCCGTTATTTACTCAATAAAACACAAATAGACATTCTTCTGATCTTCTCTGCTTTCTGCAAAGATCCATCTGATGTCAGCCGTGGTAGCACTGAGTTTCGAAAACTCAGCTTAAGCCTCTGGAAATTCTTAACGTATTGTTCTAGCTCATGGTCTTTAGCACTATTTTATTTGCATGTGATATTAATGATATTAAAAAACAATGTCAAACTCCATAGGGAGTCCTTTTAATTTTCAAATTGTTAAAATTTATGACATAATCACTTTTCATGCAATCATATATAGACATTTTGTGTTTGTAACATTAATGACCATTATTTAATGTGTTGTTGTTGTTTGGTGCCGTCGAGTCGTAGACGACTCATAGTGAGCCTGAGTACTGTTCGTACATAGTTTCCGGAGGCGAGCCATTTCGGAAGTGGATGCCGCTCCCGCTTCCAGGCTTGTTTTAGTCGGGAAGCTCCAGCCAACACTGTCCACCATGGGTGCCCATTACCACATTTGGCACATCAGTGTCACAGTCTTCAGCATCACAGCAACGAAGAGTTACCTCTGTACAGCAACGCACAGACCAGTGCTATACCACCTAGAAGAATGTCTGACAGGAAAACAATTTGAACCTGGCCGAGGGCAGCAGATGAAAATCACCCACCTTTGGCTTGGTAGCATAACTTCCTTTCCACTAGGCCAACGTAGCTCTCTGTCATTGTCGTTGTTATTGTTTGGTGCCGTCGAGTTGTAGACTTAACTAATTATGCACACACAAACCCTATAATTAGACCAAGAAGCTGTTGTCCAGTAGAGCAAAGGAACACTGCATAATTCAAAATCAGGAAAGGTGTGCTTCAAGGTGGTATCCCTTCTGCTTACCTATTCAGTATTCAAAGAATTTGAGAAGCTGGACTCTATGTAGTCAGATCAGTAGACATATTACATTGGGAAAGTCTGTCAGTCTCCCCACCCTCACCCCAAATTGCTGAGGATCAGTTACGTCAGTCAGTTTGAAGACTAAGGTGCACCTGATTGAGGTTCAGGCCATGATCTTTCCAATCACTTGCTATTCATCTGAAAGCTGGACAATGAATAAGACTGACAGAAGAATAATTGAAGCCTTTGAACTGTGGTGGAGAAGAGTACTGAATGTCCCATAGACTGCCAAAAGAACAGATGTCTCGAAGGTGCAACCACAGTGCTCCTTAGAGGCAAGAATAGTGAACTTTGCCTCACATACTCTGGGCATGTTGCTAGGAGAGGTTATTCCTTAGAAAGAGCATCATCTTTGGCATGGTGGAGAGTCAGCAGAGGAAGACCTTCAGTGAGATGGACAGACACACTGACTGTAGCAATGGGCTCAAATGCATCAGAGATGAAGATGATGCAGAATAAGGCTCAGATTTATTGTCCAAACAGTTTCTTATGAGTTGCACTCTTTAGCCCCTAAGAAGAATTACAATGTCTAATCAATTTCCAGCGTCGAGGACTCGCCTGCAACTGGACGGCACTTGACAACAATCCATTTCCAAGGGAAGTCTGTGGCTAGTCATGAGTTGTGCTAAGCCAAAGGCCATTCTTCTGTGATTTGAAAGCACCAGCTGCTCCAATAAAGTTGAGCACTCTTGTGTTATAAACGTACAACCCCAAACACCCAATGAAGGAGCACCAGGAATTGTAACCAACTCAGCAATGTTTTAATAAATTTTTGTGTCTTTCCCTTCATAAAACTTATTTTACTGTCCTCTCATAAGAAGTCTCTGAAGAAAAAGAAGAAAAAAAAGAAAAAGAAAAAGACAAAAAAGAAAAAAGAAAAAAAATGAAAAAAATAAAAAAGTCTCTGAAAGCTAATATATAGTGGTTTTTTTTTTTACAAACAGCCTTACATATAATTTTCTTACACAGATCTTGTTAGCTTGATGAAAGATTTTGCCTATGAGTTTTAACAATTATCTTTCATCAACGTAGTTCATCAGATTTTATCTTCAAATGTTCTTTTTGGTTTCATGAGGTGATGTGCAGATAGGTTCTTTGAAGTGAACATAAAGAGCGTTAGCTTTGAACGAGCCAACTTTTCAACTCACTGGTCACTTTCCTTTTGCTGTTGTCATTGCCTTCTAACCAATTTTCTCCCACTCACCTCAGAATGTTTTACCATAGCCTCATTACCTCAGAATGTTTTACCATAGCCTCATTACCCTAACTTATGCCTAAAGCACTTTTTCTGCTTCCAACTTACATGCACTTTATTGTGTTGTTGTTAAGTGCCGTCAAGTCGCAGGCAACTCATAGCGACCCTATGAAGGAGAGTCCTTGACGCTTGGGTGCCTTTCATCCATCCTCTCTCCAAGTTCATAGGGTTTCCGGAGGCAAGCTATTATGGACGTGGATGCCACTCCACCTTCCACGCTTGTTTAATCGGCGAGCTCCAACCCACTCTCTGTCCGCATTGGGTAGCCAACCATTAACGCATTTGACACATCCGTGTCACAGTGTTCAGCCTCACAGCAACCACAAGTGACTGTGGGACGGCAACTTGTACACCAACTTGTACGACCTAGAGGAATGTCTGAACAAAAACAATGAAAGACTGGCCGGAGGGCCACAAACTAAAAGTCACCCACCTTTGTCTTGGTCACATAGTTTTCTCTTCACTGGGCCAGCTGATCTCTCTGTTGATGTTGTTAAGATGCACTTTATTATGAGGACAGAATTTATCTTGTGAGTAAAACATTCAGTTGCTAGCCAGAATGTCAGGGTTTGAGCCCACCACCTCCTCTATGTGACAAAGACATGGCAGTCTGTAGATATATAACACTGGAAATTTGACGGGCAAAAGCTACTGTATCCTGCAGGGTCAGAGTTGGAATTGACTAGAAGACATTGGGAGTTTGTGATCATTTTCTCCGTTGGGCAATTTGTCACTGTTGTGGTGTGTTGCTATGATGCTGGAAACTATGCAACTAGAATTTAAAATACCAGTAGGATCACCCCTGGACAACTTTCAGTGCAATTTCTAAACAAAGATTAGAGAAGAAAGTCTGGTGAAAAAACAAGCCAATAAAAATACGGTTAAGTCACAACAGATCACTGTCCAGCCTGCTTGGACAGCTCCACAATGGGATTAAATGTTGAGGAAGGCGTCATGTTTGGCGAAGTAGAAGTGTATGCGAAGATGTGGGAGACCCCCAGTGAAATGAATTCACATAGCTGCTGCAGGATCAGGAAGCTACACAGCCTGCCAGCATTAAATTTTGGGATCACCAATTGTCAACTACCTTTCTTAAGGCTGTGTTCTCTAAAACCAAAACCCAGTTAAATGTATGCCTAACTCAAGTCATGGTATTTTCAATTGCTTGCTGGACAATGAATAAGGAAGACGAAAGAATATATGCCTCAATTGTGGCTAGAAATACTGAGCTACATGGAATTGCCAAAATCCATGTAGTGAGATCTGGAAGTAGTGCAGATAAGTGTTCCTTAAAATGATGAAACTGCTTCATATACTTGGGGCATGTTATTGGGAGGGGCCAATACTTGGAAAGACACTACACATCATATTTTCATAAGCAGAGGGTCAACAGAGAAGAGGAAGACACTTGGGAGAAGGACTGACAAAGTGAGATTGTGAGAACAACAGAATCAGCCACGGTTTCATTCTATTTCACAGAGGGCCCCTATAGGGCAAAGCCAAACAGATGGCATCTTAACAGCAATGTATGTAAACAGACATATAAACATTTAATTCAAGGAAGTTATAGAATAGAGGTTGGCAAAGCCCAAATTCATTGGTTAGGCATGAGCCTGGAGGCGTTGAACTTGCTGCAGAAGTCCCCGCCCAAGAAACAGGTCAGATGATCAAGTTGGATGCAAGATCTAGAGTGTGCTGCAGTGTTTACATACTGAGAACAGGTCACATAAGCAAGTACCTGCTCACTGCAGAACTCCCCTCAGAAATGATCACATTATGGGATAATCAGCCCAATGTCTCTCAGATGACCAATAACCACCCAGTTGACAAAAGACATTAGCAAACAACATTGACGGGTTAGTTCCTTGCACTCGTCAAGCAGCCGTTCAACCTAAATTTATAAGCCATGCCATCATCTCCCCCGACCCCCCAGTTTCTTCCAGCAGCAGTGACGGTCAATGCTTAGACTGGGCCTATTGGATAACAGAGTAACAATTACATGTACTTTCTTTCATTTGTAAGGTATGCCTTTTCCAAAAATTCTAGGGATCAGAGTCTTCAGCAAATGATCACATTTGTTATGTGCCGTTAAGACACTTGCGACTCATAGCAACTCTATGTACAACAGCCCTAAACCCTGCTCTATCCTGTGCCAATAGCCCACATCTGACACACATCCTGATTACCCCAGTCACTGAATCAATCCACCTCAGAGGGTCTTTCCCTCTTGCACTGTCCCTCTACCCTCCCAAGCATGATGTCCCTCTCCAAGGGCCTGTCTCTTCTTACATGTCCAAAGTATGTCAGACGAAGTCCCAGAATCCTTGCCTCCAAGGAGCAGCCAGGATGAATCTATTTTGTTTTCGTGGCAGTCAATGATACATTCAACTCTTCTCCAGCACCACAGCTCAAAGGCATCAATTCTCCTTCTGTCCTCCCTAGTCATTGTCCAATTCTCTGATGCAGAACAAGTGACTGCAAAGACCATAGCCTGTATCAGACACACCTTAGTCTCCAGAGTGACACCATTGCTCTTTAATACCCTGGAGAGGTCCCTACCAGCAGACTTTCCCACTGCGATATGCCTTTTAATTTCCTGGCTACTCGTGCCAAGAATGTTGACCGTGGAGTCAGTCAAGCAGACTAAAGTTAACAATCTCAATCTCATCACCCATCCTGATGCTGCCAATTGGTGCAGTGGTGAGAATCTTTTGTCTTCTTGACATTGAGTCTCAATACTGAGGGCTGCAGTCCTTGACCTTCTGCAGCAAGCCAAGGTCCTCCTCAGTTTCAGCAAGCAGGGCTGTGTCATCTGCATAACGCAGATTGTTAATAAGATCTTGCACCAACCCTGACGCCACACTTCTCATAAGAGCCCAGCCTCTCGGATAATCAGTTCTGCACACAGGTTGAAAAGGTATGGATATAGGACACATCCCTGGTGTACTTTCCCAATTTTGAACCATGCAGTGTTTCCTTCTCTGTTCTGACGACTGCCTTTTGGTACAAGTATAGGCTTCGCATTAGCATGATCAAGTGATCTGGGATTCCCATTCTTCTCAGAGTCAGCCACAGTTCATGAACCACAGTCAAACTGTGTAGTCAAACTACAGAAAGAAGTCTTCAGCAAATTATCGAACCAATTCTCAAGCCCCAGGGGAAGATTAATCTTACTTCTACTCCTCTAAGAAAACTCTCTACCATCAGGATCAACTCTTAAGAGATTCTAATTTGGAAACCGTATTAAACATTGTCATCTTTGTAACCATTCTATCATCCTGTGCAAAGTACTTATTACACAAATTAAGTGCAGTTAAGAACAATTTATAGCAAATCTATTAATAGACTGAACTGTCCTAATTGTCCCTGACAAATGAGATCCTTGCCACATTGTATCAATCCATTTCCTTCAGTCTCAGCTTCACCAACACTCCCTTTCCAAGGAATGTAAGTTATAATCAGGGATCTCTCCAAATTGACTTAAGTTTGACGATTAAGTGCATTGATTCAGGCCATGGCCTTCTGAGTCACTATGCCTCTTAAGAGCTGAGCAATGCCTCAAGATGACAGAACTGAAGGTGCAGCCAGTGATCCTTAGAGGCAATGGTGAAGCTTATCACAAGCCTTGGACATGTTGCTAGGTTATTGCTTGGAAAGGCAGAGTACCACCAAGGAGAAGTCCCTCAACAGGTGGATTGACAGGGTGACTGGCTTGAGTGTGTCAGTTTGTGAGGATGGCATGGGACATAAGTGTTCAGATACTTTCAGCAAGGGAATCTTCGTGTCATCTGTCTAATGCAGGTTGTTAAATAGTCTTTCTACAAAGTGGATGTCATACTCTTCAACGGTTTGCTCAGCATACAGGTTGAATAGGTATGGAGGGTCCAGTCCAGACACACCTTTCCTCATCTTAAACCATGCTGTATTCCCATTTTTTTAAAAAAAAATTCCGTTCATTGTTGCATATTTCCCTTCCTGTCCACCCCACTCCTTGTTCATGTTACTCTGGGGGGGGGTGTGGGGTGTGTTTCCTTATTGTACAAACCCCACCAGTGTCCACCTTTATTATGCAGCTTATTCTGGACTGTTATCATGCAAACAGATCTGATGAATGATGGTATGAAAAAAGCTACATCTGAAAGCTCAAGAATTCAGATTAACAGTCCCACTTCAAGTTACATCCTCAACTCTAAACATGGCTTGTAGGAGTTAAAACAGGAGCACCCCATAAATAAGCTAACTTGTGTCAAGTAGCACTTGAAAGCGCCTCAGAATCAAGGTGTTAAAGACCATGTGAAGCCTGAATTGGGGCATTTGCAATTGCTTATCAATCGTAAGTTGGAAAATGAATTAAGAATACCAAAGTACTGATGCCTTTGAGTTATGGTTGTGGCAGAGAATTAGCATTTGGACTGTCAAAAGAACAAATCTGTCTTGGAGAAGTGTAACCAGGCTGGTTCCTAAAAAAGCAAAGATGGTGAAACATTCTTAATTGAACATCTTACCAGGAGGGTAACCCTCAATGAGATAGACTGTGACAGTACTAGGGGCTTTGAGCATGGTTAAGATATTGACTGTAAGAGTAGTACAGGAATAGGGCAAAGTTCGTATCTATTGTTCAAAGGGTCCCATGTCATAGATGACTCAACAGTGGGGGGGGGGCGGGAAGCAAGCACAATAGGAGTTACATTCTGATGTGAATTAACAAAAACTGCAGAATGGAATGATGGGCGAACTGAATGTGGTATAGAAACTATCTGAAACACTTCAAGTCCTGCCAGCCTGTGAAATTGGAGACAACTATGCTTACAATCTTAAAATTTCATTTTGTAAGCCTTTCTCAATTGTCATCACTGGTCTGCTCAACCAAAATGCAGCAAGAAACAAACTCTTTCACTATTGCTTCCAATACTAGGAGCACTAGCTTCACCAAAAGGTGATAAAAATCAAGTAGTGGTCATTGGGTGACGTTAAGTCACTCAGTGAACCTATGAAAAGGTAAACCCTGTCCTTCCTCTTCTACATCATCCTCACAATCATGGACACGCTTGAGCCCACTGCTGCAGTGTCAATCCACCTTGTTTGAGGGCCTTATTCACCATCCCTCCACCTTACCAAGCATGTCTCTCTCGAGGAATCACTGCTGCAAAGGAGCACTCTGGCTGCACATTCTACAAAACACATCTGTTTGTTCTTTTGGTAGTCCATGGATATTCAGTATTATTCTTAAACACTACAGGGCAAAGGCATCCTTCTTTTTCTGAGTTCAGCTCTCAGATATGTATCGAGCAATTGCAAAGACCATGGCCCCAATCAGAAGCAACTTAATCTAACATTGTTGCTCAATTAATTATCTGGAAAGGTGCCTAACTATAATTTTTCCCAGTGCTATCAATACATCTTCTGAAGGCTGGTACCAAATGTGTTGACTGTAAATATAGTTGTACCAATTATTTACTAATTAAGCTTTTACTTTCCCTAGCCTAAATAATGTCTTTTCTAACACTGAAATCACTGAAGAGTTAATATATTCTCAGTGTACAGTAACCTGTTTTACCATCCCACCAGCACTGTGACATGCCAGGAAATGGCTTTTTCTTAAATCATTTACTCATGCTTTTGAACCTAAATTCTTCACCAGATGAAAAATGTGATCTAATAAAGGTATGACCCGTAGAAAGTGTAAGAAATTAATTTTTCACTTCTTGATACTATCATTGTTTTACCGACTAGTTATATACTTATTCTTTACAATGCAAATGCATTTTTTTCCCAGAGATAAAAATGGGAAGGGAGCCCAGTTTCATTTATGTGCAGAGGTCTGTGGGGATATTTGGACTGGGTAATATTCACTATAAGGGCTGAGACTCCATTTTAAGACTCTTTACTTTGTTGTTATTAGCATCACTGGGTTTACTACTGCAGCACACAACAAAGATGCTTTTATTCTGCGGTTTCAAACATACCTACCTAGTACTGTAAAATACTATATTTAAGATGAACAATACATGGACAGTATTCAGTGTAATACTTTATTTCCTATTGTAGTAAACTAAAGCCAAGAAAATAACAAGTTAATTTTGAAGGCAAAACTTGACTCCTTAAAAGGGGGGAAAAATACAAACGGTGGTATTTTAGAATAGATCATTATTTTTACATAATATAAACAAAATCACTAATGTATCTAGCTATATGCTTGGTTTCCTTAAACTAATATGAACCATGGAATGGGTAGACAAGGATTTACTTACTGGTGGCAAACAAATACCTCGGGAATACAGAGCATGCATATTTTTTTAGAGCTGTCTACAAGTAAATGCTGACATAACCAAATCTCAATAGCCTCCTCTTCCTTGCCCAAAGAAGCCACCTCCATAGTTCCCCCGCATACTCCCCCGCTGGTATCCCCCAGATCCTCTGAAACCTCCTCCTCCAGACCCTCTGTAGTCTCCTCCAGAGCTTCCTCTAAATCCACCCCCTCTAAAACCTCCACTACCTCCACCATATCCTCCCCCTCTGAAGGAGTTGGAGCCTCCAAAGTTGGAACCACCAAAGCTGGAGCCACTACTGAAGTTGGGAGCTGCCTCCAAAACCGCCGCCACCTCCAAAGTTGGAGCTGCCTCCAAAGCCGCCACTGCCGCCTCCAAAGCTGCTACTGCCACCTCCAAAACCGCCGCCGCCTCCAAAGCTACTGCCTCCAAAGCTGCTGCCGCCGCCACCTCCAAAACTGCTACCCCCAAAGCTGCCGC
>NW_006399811.1:14304778-14355996 GCF_000299155.1 Elephantulus edwardii | reverse complement strand
CCCATCAGATTGGACTTTCTTGGAAGCAAAGAGGAGCAACTGCAGGGGAGTCACCAAGGTCATGCCTTTAGCAGAGATAGCTCGGGTGCGAATCTGCAGATGGGGGGGGAGAAAACAATGTGTTATTCCAAGTAGCAATAAACTGCTATTTAATGAGCATGAAACATGCTTTTAAAATTTAAGTCCATGTTCTCACTGGTTAACAAGTACTAAGCTAATTCGGGTTTGTAATGTAAACTTTATTTTTTTGTTCCTTACCTTTTCACCAAAAACAAAGAAGGGACAAGGGTATTTCATGTCCTGGCTGCTAAAGGGACAATTGACAGAGGACTTGTGGATAAGTGCATTACGCCCTTCGGTGGTGAGAATCTTTCTCTTTTCCTTATGATAGCACACATTGGGGTAGACACCAAAGGCCAGCAGAGAGATAACAACATCTAAATTATTATCAGGTCCAGTATTAGTAAACACCTGTGTCAATAAGCATTCTGTAAAAATAAATAGCACGAAATCAGACAAAAAAATTAACCTTTCTTCACTACAAAAACAAAATTTTTTTAAATCTAAGTTTTCTTAGACACTAATATATATATATATATAATGGTTACAAATTCAAAACAAAATATTTCATATAGTCAGCTACTATCAGTACTATAACAAAAATAGTAGTTATTAGTGCTACAGTGTCATCTCCTAGAATAAGGGTTAATACAGTGTAGGCACTCAAGACTGATATGCATTCTTTACGGAAGACTGAATATGAAATATTAAAATTACAAGAACTCATAAATTGCTTGAACTATTAGGGAAAGTAAGTATGACATTTTCAGTGAAAATGTACTGTGCTGTCAACAAACATACACTAAATATAAAGGTCAGGTTTGTTGGTTTTTAAAATTAAAAAGGATAAGTGTCTTCACAATAGGAAGACTTACCTTCTGGGAAACCAGAATTAATCAGAATCTCTTTGAGTTGAACTTTGGCTTCCCAAGTCATTCTTAGTGTTGCCATATTGAGTCTTTTGTGTTCACAAAAACGTATCTCTGCCTCTTCTCCACCCATTCTAGCATCATCCCATGCTTGAAATACTGACAAAAGAGCAACGTGATCAGAAAATCTATTCCCGGCAAAATTTCGATGGACATAACCCAGTCGTTTTCCTTCACTGATGAAAGGCTCTGGAAAGCAGGTAGCAGCGGAGATGGTACAGACAGCATCTCCCACACTGAAATGTAAAGCAAAATCCTAGTTAGCTGAGTATCCTGTCAATACTTCTAAATACAAGCTAACATGACGAATATTCCTATTTCATCCTAATATCACCAAATAGCTTAATCTTCAAAGCTTTGTGATAAAATACTTATTTTCCTAATGTTACTCTGCTGCTTCATAAGGACAAATAAATCTAACTCCCTTGAATAAAATGCGCCTCTAGAAAATCTGTGCTCCTTTCCTCAGTAAAAGTCCATCTACTGATGGAAATGTTCATTCTGAAAACTGCTGGTTTACCTAACATTCAGCTGGGCCTATCGCACATTTTTGAAAAGGGAAGAGGAAGTTAAGAGCCTGAAGTTGTTCCATTTAGCAATCAACAATAAAAGTACTTACTAGAAAATACACCCCATTATCATCATTTTGCCAAAACGAGGCTCAATGGGAAGTTTAGCCAGGATTCGTCCAAGAGGAGTCAACTCATCATTGGCATCTAATGCATCAAGTTCTGTAGGGAGAAAGATTTTTGTGAGTAAACCCAGTAATATTGATTTTACCTATACCATATTATTTTTCTGTAAGACTAAGGTTAAGACAATGAACTTAAAATTTATAGTTATCCGACAGCCTGATCATGTTATTAGTGATGAACGATTGAACTCGACTTCTGGAGACAGCAGAAGTGTTTTACAATGGGCATGTTTTGCCCAATCCTGTGCCAGCCTGACAATCACTGCTCTGCCTAAACCCAGTGTCTCTTTCACTGAGTCCTCTTTCTAAGCATAATGTCTGAGAACTCTTGACATCACTGAAGGAGGTTTAAGAGACCAAGTTTCACCAACCTTCGCCCTCTAGAGAGCACCCTTCACCAGTCCATATTCAGTACTTTCTGCAAAACTAAAATTCAGGCCACAAAAGGATTCTTCTTAGGTGTGCATGTCTACGTACCTCTGAGAGTGTGCTCTGCCTCAATCACAGCATCCAAAGGTGGAGGTTCAATTGCCTTGGCCAGGAACTGACCGATCCCTCCCAGACGGAGAAGTTTTATACTTAGAGCAATTTCATGCAATGGTGTACGGAACATCTCTGGTGTCATGTGGGTTTCAAGTCTAAGAAAACAAGTATTAGTATTGTTCAGATGTTAGTTTGATAGAATCATCAAAAGAAATAAAATCACTGGCATAAAAATTTATTTGTCCCTTTATTGCTTACTATAAAATACTCTTCTGACTTTAGCTTAATTGCTTCTGATGTTACCTTTATAGGCTGGTGACATTTTCACTTGAAGGAAACGTACAAAGCCACCCCCAAAACACTTCACCTTACTGCCATGAGATTAATGACTGGTAGTGTTCCTGTAGGGAGGGGGAAAGCTGAACACATGGTTTTCAAGGTTGTATTCAGATGCAAACTACCATCTTCCTCTGTTATAGTGGTTGATTTTCAACTTTGACTTTTTAGTTAAAAATCAATGAAGCAGAAGAACCCAGAAAGAAAATTAAGAGGATGAAAACATAAACTCCAAACCCTAATACATGTGTCACTCCTTAGTTGTTGTGTGTAGAGAAAGTGCTATAGAAAAAGTTTTTCTCCCCAACCCTTCTCATTCTAATCTATCCATCTTAGCCCCGGTGGAAAATTATCTAGCCTGTCAAAATTTTATTATTAACCAAAATAACATTGATGGCTGTGTGTCACACACTGTGTTAAAGCACTGTATTAATTTTAACTTCTACACCAACTATTAGTTAAGGGTTATATAAATTGTTACCAAATTTGTTAAAAAAACCCAAGAAACCAAAAACACCTGTTTAAGTTTCCTTTAAAGGAAAAAAATTAACCACTTAAAAAAATTTTATAAAATGAGACCAAAAAAGACTGTAAAGTTTTGAGTTATAGAATGTTATCAGGCAAAACTGGAATAGAAATCCAATTCTTAAATTTCATACTGCTGGAAATATCTAACCACATAAAAAATGTTTCAGACAGAAGCATCTGTTACCATTCCACTACAAAGCAAATTCTTTATTAAAGGTCTATTTATGCGATTATTTTTCAAAGTTTAAATCATCAAAAGTGTACTATTTTTTACTACAAATTGAAGAACATTGTTGTTAAGTGCCATCGAGTCACAGGTCATAGTGACCCTATGAAGGACAGTCCTCAACACTTGGGTTGAAGAACATTAGTGTTACTGAAGACAAAGAAATGGCTGAACTTGAGGGTACATAGGTTCAATTAAAAAAAACAAACAAAAAACAAAGTGAAAGGGAAGCGGGAAAAACCCCACGGGGGGGGGGGATCTACTTACCTCTCAAAACGAGCTCGGCTGCAAAGGTGAAAACAGAATCCAGGTCGCACACGGCCTGCTCGCCCCTTCCGCTGCTCAAGGTTTGTTTTGGATGCCCATACTGTAGCATAGTTGGTCATGTTGTTGTGGGCTGTGAATAGCTTCACCTTCTGCCTACATAGAAAGGGTTTTTTTTAAGTCTAAAACCAACATGGACTTCACACAGCAGTTTTATGTTCAATAAGTGATGGATGCTTTTTCCATACCTAGGTGTAATGCCTTTGCAGCAACAGAATCACATAAAAAATAATAATCATACCAATGTGGTTCTCCCCTCCTACAAACCTAATAAAAAGGCCATGTAGCAAGCATGTACCAAATGAAGGCATTTCTCAGTGCCTCACTGTCCCTCATTTGCAAATGGCGTAAGGTTAACTACACAGAATTACAAATGTTATGTCAGTATACGCACAGCCATTTAAAACATTACCATACATACATATATACACTTGTAGATAAGCAAGTTACCAAACGCCTCTCTACTCACTCCATAGGTTATCTGCTAACTTGGACTATGTGGCACACCAGACAACAAGCATCACCAGTATTGCTGTCACTATGCCACCTCACATACACTGGCTGTTAATAGGTCTTGCTCCAAGAGCTGGAGAGTATTCATTACTCCCTAATGTAGACATTCTCAAGTTTTTTGAGTTTCCCCCACTCACAATTATAGCACAGACTATAAAGGACAATGGAGAGAAGACACTGGAGGACACAAGTCTGAGTACATACAACCAAATCTGCTGTCCACTCGGTGTAAAAAACAAAACAACCCAACCATATTATTATTAATCTACCTTATTCTCTTAAACTCCTTTCACATCAATATGAAGTCATTAAGTGACTGCCCTGTTTTAAGACACTTATCACAAGTTGTTTCCTTTAAACATCAAAATACATACTATTATGAAAATAATCAAGACATTAAATGGTAAATTAGAAGGCACCAGTAGACAGAAATAGTGATTATCATCCTAAAGTTAGTTTCTATCGTGGTAAATACTACTCAAAACTATCAGTCAGGTAACCCAACATAAAAGATAATTTTGAAGAGTACAACTGTACTTATGAAGAGACCAGACAATGTTTGGGTATTTTTTTTCCCTTGTACCAATTAGCATATAGAGAAGTTTTCAGCTGGTAATACAATATTGAAAACACTTTCCCTGTAAACTTACTTGCAAGAGTCAATGACATAAACAACATCATTTATGGTAATGCTTGTTTCAGCAATATTGGTGGACAAAATAACCTGTAATGAAATGACAACAGAAAAAGTACACTTTAGAAAACGTAACTGCCATTATTTTGCAAGTTGGTTTGGTTTTTTTTTGCAAAGTAAGAAAATCAGATATCTTAATTATTCACTCATAATTTTATTTAAAAAATACTCAAAAATCTACAAAGCTTCTGCCAACTCTCTTAACTTTGAGTACTTGAAGTTTTATCTTTCACTATCTCTGGTAGCTCTGTGAGGAGTTTTAACAATGGCTTTTGAGACTATTCTTTCCTGGCTCAAATTCTAAATGTGAATGTAGCAGAATTCCTCAATGGGAAAAATTATAAATACGGTCTCTTAAAAAAAAAAGAGCACACCACAAGAAGATAAAGTTAAATATGGGCACAGGACATGAACAGACACTTCACCGAAGAAGACATTCAGATGGCTAACAAGCACATAAAAGAAATGTTCAAAATCCCTAGCTCTAAGAGAGATGCAAATCAAAACAACTGAGATATCATCTCACCCCAGTCAGAACTGCAAAATCTAACAGAACAGCAAGCAACAAATGCTGGCAAGATTGTGGAGAAACTGGAACCTTTATTTGCTGTTGGTGGGAGTGTAAAATGGTGCAACCACTGTGGAAGGCAGTATATGCCACTTTCTCAAAAAGTTGCAAATAGAGATACCATTTGACCCAGCAATTCCACTACTGGGAATATAGCCCAAAGAAACCATAACTGACATCCAAGGAGGTATATGCACACCCACTTTTATTGCGGCTTTGTTCACAATAGCAAGGGGTTGGAAACAACCTAAGTGCCCATCAACAAACGAATGGGTAGAGAAGCTGCGGTATATCCACACAATGGAATACGACGCTGCATTGAAAAAGAAGGAACTCATGTATTATTAAAAATGGGTGATCCTGGAGGACATAATGCTGTGTGAAGTATCTCAGTCATAAAAGGACAAATACTGCATGGTGCCACTGTTGTAAAACAGGACTGACCTTGGGGTTGGGGTGACTGAGAAAGATGGGTTCAATAATGTATACTGCATTGAAACAGATGAGGGAGAAAACTGTTTAAAAGGGATATGTGATTAGGTATTTTTGTCATGACAGCAGTCCAGAGCAAAGGCTGCATAGTAGAGTGGACCTGGGGGAGGGTTTGTAAAACAACGAAAGAATTTGTCTTTTACTTTTCCAAGAGGGTAGTGTACTGGGGGGAGGGTTGGGAGGGGAAAGTGCAACAATGAATGAATGGAAATGTAAAAAAAAAAAAAAAAAAAAAAAAGAATAATTAAATCTCTCCCTGGCTCAGAGAGAGCGGCTGACCATGATGTGTTGCTGTCACTATAGTCCTAGCATTAATCCAAATTGCAAACTACACTTCTTAAAGCTTCACATTTTAGTATCAACCCCTGGCATGTTTTATATTTTAGTTACTGTTGTGGTACATACCATTTTTCAGCAATGACCATTACTGTACTAGTTTTGAAACCCTAGCTGTAGTAACATTTGAGCATCTTAACGTTAATATATTTACCTTGGTTACCCCAACAGGTACAGGATCAAACACTTTGCGCTGCTCCTCTCGAGGAATCTGGGAATGCAGAGGAAGAATCTGGTATCGATGGCTCCCTAAAACAAAGAATCAAAATTGTGTAAAAACGAACAAAAACTCATTTAAAAAACAGACAAATACAGAATCTTGTTTCCACAAACTGACTTTCCAAGCAAAATTATATTCCCTCTCAAATATGTGTGAATTTAAAAAGTCATTACCAAAATGTGCATTCATTTCCAAATGCTTCTGCATAGTGTAAATCAAATTCCAGCCAGGGAGAAAAACCAACACAGCTCCAGGAACATTGAGTGTTTCAATGTATTTAAGAAGAGCCTCAATGAGTTCAAAAGGAGTTTCCTTTTCATTCAACTGAGCCATGCTCATCCTTGTTTCTGGACCATATTCGTCACCACAGATCAGGTTACAATTTGCCTGCAAAATATAGGCAGAAAAGGCCATCAGGTATTTGGTCACTTTGTACGACATTTAAGATCTTTCTTAATGTTAGGGCATACAAAAAGAAAGTTACTTTCAAAAAAATATAAACTTCTACACATTAAACTACAAGTAATGTTTAGTTTACAAAGATCTGTTCCTATGCATTCAAGTCAATTTTGGAATGAAATCAAAACAAGTGCATATGGTTCTCACTTAGCTTTATTATTGTACTATGAACCTAAAAGTAGCTCTCTCTGGTGGTGACTCCCTGTGAGTTATGTGTCATTTCCAACAGGGCAACATATAACATTAATAAACTGCCCTTATTATTAATTTTTAATTATCTTAAAAAGAGAATACACAAACCCCACAACTCTTTCTAAAATGCTTAATTAGCAAAGAGGAGCCGAACAGTAAGTAAGACATTATCTTGCTGCAATTTTCTTTTTTTCCCCATCAAAGCTATTTTGATACTCATTTACATCTTAGAATTGGAAAAAGATTAAATATTTCATTCAAATTTGAATCCCTTCTAAGAATTGAATCCTGTATACAGAAAATGAATTTGAAGCTACATTTAAAATTTCTAGATTAGGAAGAAAGGCCTGCTATCTATGCGTGAAAATCAGCCAATCATCTGAGTCCCACTGCAATGAACAGCATTAATCTCTTATAATAAAATTATCCTAAACACCTACTACTCTGTTAGCATAATGGTTGCTAGTTCTTAAAATTACACATGTGTGAAGACCTTAAATTGCACTCATTCACTCAAACCAGAATGACGTCCAGAGTCTAGCTTTCTACCAGTTTTCTATCTGGTGTTAATTCTACTGACACTTTGTGTATTATATACTGGATATATTTGTGTGCTTGTAAATATATCTTTATCATATTTTTAATACCCTCCTTTCATTCTTTATGCAAAAGAGAATTAACACAGAAAAGAGTAGGCCCCCAACCTGAAATTCAATAGGACAAGAGACACAATTCATGATGATTTTAAAGTCAGTTTTTCCCACTTACGCTTATTCACAAATTATTTTACTAGGTATTCTTTTCTAGATAGATACAATCTATATATTTTATTCATAAGGAAAAATTTGTATAAGATTCACTTACATCATCTTCCTCACCACCATCTTCATCCTTATCTTTCTTTTTCTTGTCCTTTGGTGGAGGAATAAAGTGAGTCATCTGAATGCAATCTTCTAGAAAGTACTCTGCCAAGAACAACACAGATATGTATTTCTATCAACTTTTTAAAGGTAAAACCCTATAAATCTTGATCCTTAATCCCAATTAATGTTTCCTTTTTTAAAAAAGAAGTATCTTTAAAGCCTTCCAAAGTCAGTTAGGCTATTCACTGTGAACAAGTCAACCAAGTGATATTTAATGTCTATTAAACTCAACGGCACAAGAGGAAAGAAGTCCTGGCTGCAAAATTCTATGCTAAACAAAATATCAGCAGTTTAAACCAGACCATCTGTCATGGAAACGACAGCCAGTACAGGAAGCTCTCCAGTGGTTAATAAACTGCACTGCAACCCCAAAGGCATGCCATTCAAATTCACCAGCTGCTGTGGGAGAAGGATGGGCAATCTCCTCCCATATAAAGTGTCTCTGAAAACCCACTGGAAGCTAAGCAATGAGTTGGTTCCAACTTGAGAGCACACAACAAATGTCACTATGGAAAAAAAACCCTGAAGAAAAAAGTGTGCTTTGGGAGCTCTCTGTGCTGTATCTAATAGTGGGATAACCTACACCCTAAGAAACAAAAGGTATTTCATGTACACCATTCATTACCCATCCTTCAGCATACAGTATTTACCTTGTACTGGGAAAGTCCTTCCATAAACTTCAATGATGGGGCAATTGAAAAAATATTCACAGAACATGCTGGTATCAATAGTAGCAGACATAAGAACAATGCGAACTTCAGGGTAAGCTTGCACCACATCACGGAGAACTACCAAGAGGAAGTCAGTCTAACAAAAGAAAATGGGGAGATAATATAATTTATCCTACGAAAAACACCATGATTTCTATAACACATTAGTGAAATTTCATTTGACAGATGACATGGAGAAGCAGAAGAAAAAAGGTTACAGTAGGGTAAGGTATCTTAGCATTCTCTCTCACTACTGTTTAGTATGTGTGGAGTTTAGAAATTTGCATGAGGTAACTGCAGAAAGCAGCATTAATGATAGTAAAGAATTCATCTTAAAAAATTACAAATTGAGTATGTCTACCTTATAAAAGCTTTGATTAAAAGACTGGTAGCAACTTCTAAAGCTAATAAAAGCATTTCAAAGATTATAGATTTGATTCACTCAAAGAAAATACAGTTGAAGGATGAAGTGTCTAATCTCAACAACTCTTAGAAAAGGCAAACAAAGCTTACTACATAAGTAAAAATTAATGAGTTTCTGTGTGGTGATGGAAACAGGTAGGTTGTAATTAATTACACATGTGAAAAATGTTCCTGAGCTGGGTTACAGTGGTTAAGCAATCAGTAATTTGTCTTAAACTAGAGAAATCACCATCCTGAATCTTGTTAATTTTTTAATTGTGTTATATTATTTGTTAGGTGCTGACAGAACAAGATGACTCAGACCTTACAAACAAAAGATTTGAAACCTGTCCTATCCTGTGCCATCCTCATCTGACACACTAGATAGAGGTCACTGCCACTGAGGGTCTGGTCTTCACATGAGTGCATGTGTGAGCAAATATAGCTAAGCAATCGGCTGTTAACCCAAAACCTACAGCTGTTAAGAATTCCTATCCTATAGGGTTCTCGATGTTATAAAGGCCCTGATAATGTGCTTTCAGAAACTGACACTGGGATTGCATATCACTTATGAAGAAGACCCTCAAGAGATGGATGACATAAAGCAAAGGGCTTAAGTGTGCTGGAGATGATGAGGATGGGACAGGGTTCTTATCTGTTGTTCATAGTGTCACTATTAAGTCATACTCAATTCTCCAGCCCTTAACAACAAAGTACAACATGCAGATATTTAATATTAAAATTGCTTTGGCTTCTAAAACGTCTGAAAGTTGTGAACAGAAATAGCAACTGATTTAGAAATCCCATTACTAAGTATACATCCCCACAAAATAAGCGCTGTAATACACACTGACAGAGATAGATGTTTGCTGCAGCATTATTTCTAAAAGAGCTGGAAACAACCCAAGGCCCTATCAATGAAAAAATGGCTACTAAAGAAACTAACATTCAATACAATGGAGTAATCATCACTGATTCTGTGCATGGAAGTATGATAGGATTCCTTTCCTGCATGAGTGTGTTAATTTTCTAGGTTAAAACATGGCTGTAAGCTTGGGAAAGAGGTGGAAAAGATTGTGTGCTGAAAATAGGGGGGGGGGGGAATGCACCAAAGGAGCTCAGACAGCTTTGGTGATTTAATGATGTTCAAGAGATTGCAACTGTTGTGGTACCCAAACATTATCAAGAGAAAATATAAGGTGATACAAAAGATGAAAAAGAGGACATGAAAACGGAGTCTGATGTTCAGAGACTCAACAGAACCTTCTAAACCAGTATGTATAGTACCCAAATGGAAAGAACCAGAGGTAGAGAAAAAGGCTGAAAGCAAAGATAAAAAGAGAAGGAAAAAACCAAATTCAAAGCCGCAAAGGCAGCAAAAGGTTTAGCCTGGTGGACTCAAACACTAAAAAAAAAAACAAAAAAAAAACAAAACCAAAAAACTCAGCTGTAACAGGTGCTTGGTTAAAATGTACACATTGATTTGTTTCCACTAGATGAAAACTACACTATTTCTGTACCCTAACTGTCATTTTTCCTTGATTCAAATTCAACATAACTCGTTTGGTGGAACTTGAATAAAACATTCTTTGGCGAATGAAAGCTATATTTTAATTGGATTTCTCTGTAGGATCCGGGTGTTACCACACATCACATTACTATCAACTATTAATCTAACTATAATTGATCATTGTTAACAATTTGATAAAATAGTACTACAAAGCAAATGATATAATGCAAAATTTAACAAAGCTATCATGCAAATAATTTCATAATGTCAATGGATCTTCTAAATAGTACTTGTCTGGAAAATTTGACTTTTGTTGTAATTTAGAATGAAAGTTATTTTATACATAAAAAAGGTATGACAGGCTTGGTCAATTTAAGTTCATGGTTATGCTAAAAGATATATGGTATAAAAAATAAGATGGGGTAAAGGAATGCTCCATTTTGATATACAGAATTGTTACCACCATTCTCTGTTTACTTACATTTATATCTCTTTCATGTATTTCATCCACAATAACATGACTAATTCCTCAAATGCCTGCTTCAAGTTTTCTCAGGAGCACACCTTAAGAATAAATCCAAACCAACAAATGGAGATGAGTTTCTATTAGTTTATTAAAGAAAATGACAAGAGCAGTTTTAACTATGCTTCAACAAATACAAGCCCTTCATTTGTCAAGAGAAACAATACCTTTTATGTTAAAATCAATTAAATGGTGCTTAGTTGTCTACAAACCTTTAGTGAAATATTAGTTTCGTTTCTAGTATTGCATTCTGGTAGTTTAATGGTAAGGAATTGTACTGCCAAATCAAAGGCACAAAGCTCAAATCCATGAGCTGCCAGTGGGAGAGAAAGCTAGGCACTGAATGTCCTCATTTACTGCTTCTGAAATCCCACTGAAGTGTCAGCTGTAAATAAGCCAGTTCAAGATTTACAGTACATTAACACAGGATTTCTTGTGCTGTAACTGTAATGGGAACAGAGATGCCCAGGGGTTTTGTTTCTTTTTTTATTTATTAAATTTTCATGAACATTTACAGAGATTTTGGGTTTCCATTCATTCATTGTTGCACTCAAACTGCTAACTTTTAAGTCAAGTGATAGGTCAACATTACTGCATGCAACTGACTCTTAAGTGACCCTCTAATGGTTTTTCCATGTGCTGTAAATTTACATTGGGAGGTCTTACACACACACACACACACCCTCTCTCTTCACCAGGGCAAATGTAATGAAAGACACAAACCTTTTAGTAATTAAAGCAAAAGCATATTTCTCCAGTTCTGTTACATTAAAAAAAAATAAAACTGCCTCAAAGTTCTCTTTCAAGCAAGAATACTAAAAAGGCTCCTGTTTTTTTGTTTTCAACCATCCTATGCTGTTACAAAATTTGACACACTACAAATTCAAAACAGAAGACCAAGACAAAACAAAGGACAATACTGACCTACAGTACAAAACATGATACTGGCATGAGGGTGGGGAAGAATTGACTCAAATCGAACACTATAACCACAGCTCTTTCCAGGCTCTTCACCTCGCTCATAGGCAATTCGTTCTGCTACAGAGACTGCACTGATTCTCCTAGGCTGCAATAAGAAGAAAAGAATTAAAATACAAAACTAAAAACTATTTAGCATTATCATGAAATTATTGCTTTTATTATCTACTTGTTCAATTGGTTAGTTCAACAGAAACAAGAATTTAAAGAATGGTCAAATCATTATCTACATGAAAGCACTAAATTTTTTAAAAAACTCTTTTAATACCACCTAGTTCTTTTAGTATTAATTTCCACTCTGAATAGAAATTGAGTCCAGAGTTTCTATAAATAGAAGAGCAGATCGATAATTTTTAAAAAAACAAAAACGTGTGTGTATGTATATATATTTTTAAGAAGCTTCTATTTTTGTAAATACCAGAAATTTTAATTTATCGTTCCTAGAACTTAATAATTTTTAAAAAAGAAAAAAACATCTCTTAAACTTAAGCATGTGAAACTCCCTTTACCTGGTATACACTATGGCTGTGAGGATGTGCTTAACTCCTCATGTATATAAAGATATTTATAATATAAAGGAATGGATAATTCAATGTTGATTTTGACCAATCCTTTCCAATAACTTCAGTCTACTGGTTGAGTTTCACAGTTAATAAATTAGCACATTATTCCAGGATATGAAAGGATTATGAAATCAGGATGAATCTTTGTAAAACAATTACCAAAAAAGCCAATCTATTAACTTTCAGTATTCTTTTAAGTCAACTGGGTTCCCTAGATTATGGGGCTGTTAACACATATATAAGTAACAAGTACGGAAATCCATGCTTATCCATTACACAAGAGTTCAGTATTTGTCTTGAGTGTATTACATAGCTTTGCTGAAGTACTAATTTCTATTTGTTAAAACAGAAGTTTTACTGAAATTATACAAGGTAAAATAAACCTTCAATTACTACCAGCCAAATGAGGTGTATAAATTGTAACATATATTTTAAAATTAGGTTTATGTCTTATGTTAGAGAAAATTTGAACATACTATGAACATCAAAAAGTCTTAAAAGGTACAGAGATCATCGAAATCTTAATCCCACTACTGTCCTAACCTTGAACAATTTTTTAAATCAAGTAGTACCTTAAAAGTTATTATGAACTTTAAAGGAGTTAAAACTGTATCTCCATGCAGTTCATGCCATGAAGTGAGCGATCTTATTTATTCACTTTTTGTTCAAGTGAGTTCATACTTCCTCTTAACCCTGTTTTGTTACTTACTTGAGTTACTACAATATTACACTCAGCTGTACGGTCATTCTGGATAAAGTCATCTAGAATGAACTGAGGAACCTGTGTGGTTTTGCCACATCCAGTAGCACCTCGAATAATGACAACAGAATTTTGACTGATTGCATCGAGGATTTCACTTTCAAACTTTTTCACAGGGAGTAACTCTCTCTCCTGTAAGATCTGTAGTAAAGATAAATCACAGTGAAGTATTAACATACACATTAAAAGTATGTTATTTTAATTTTTTACACAAAAAAAGTATCATTCACTAGGCTATGTACTTGTACTTATTAAGAAAGATTGGGGGAAATCATATACAAAAAATATATTTATGTATGAAACAGAAATCTTCAGTAAATACCTAAAAAAAAAAATCTATCTTGTTCCTCTAACCCTTTTTCTTTCTCCCTAAACACTCCATATGGACTCCCTTTCTTTATTTGAAAATGTTGAAATACATTCACTTCCTCCTGTCCAAAGCACTGCAAAGTCTTTTCACTTATTACATTAGGAAAACTCTCTTCTCTCCAAGGGCCCTGATTTTTAAAAACTAGCTTCAAAAGTAGGATTAAGAATATGATACAGTCGAATCTACCCTCTTAGAAAAGACATAATGCATTATTCAGCATCCTAGCCTTTCGCCCACAGAGTTCTGAGGGAATACTTCACAGACATACCCCTTGCAAATTGCGATCCTGTTCCAGCTGGTATAGTAATTCACTCTTGAGGTCTGCACTTATTTGTTCTGGAGTAGCCTATAAAAATGTTAAAAGTCAAACAAGAAGCACATCAGCTCAGCTTCAAACTTGATTTTAACCAATTATGTTTAATCTAGGTATCTGTGTAAGGTTGTTTTTTTTTTTTAGTAGTAAAACAGTAATAGTCTGGTAAGAGTAACACACTCACATATGCCAGGGGTCCTTCGTCGATGTTGCTGCTAGTCCAAGGATTCCAGTTGGATTGTGGAGGTGACCAAGGAACCACACCCACTTGGTTTTGTCGCTGAGATGGTTCAAACTGAGCCAATTTACCCATGTTTAACATAACTGGAGCAGAAGGATCCTCTGGCTATTTTAAAAGAAAAAGAAAGAACACTAAGAGCTGTGTGCTTGCAGAGGGAAGTTATATGAAAAAGTAACATAAACTGCATGCTTACTGCTGGTGCAATTTCAAGATTTAGGTCTTGAACAACGGTTTGGAGCTGATGTTCTAAGTCTTGAGAGATGTTAACTTTGTAGGGCTCCACCTACAGAAAAAAGTATGATTATAAAATCAATTTTAACACACACAAGAGCATTACTGAAGCATACTACAACAGATTAAGAGAATGCTGTGCAACAAGCAATGACTCAGCTAGCTCTGTGTCATAAAATAGTAATTATATATTCACCGCCTACTATGAAGATAGCACTATGCAAAGCATATGGCCTTTTCCAATTGAAAAGATAATTTTTTAAAGTATAAACGTCTTTAGCCAAGTATAAATTTTAAAACATCCCAGTGTTATTGATTCTATAAACTTACTGTCTCGCCTTCTTTCTTCTTCGTAAGTCCAGAGTAAGCTTCAATCACTTCAAGATGGTAGAGCTGCCTAACAAGTGACTGGGCACAGGACTGTGCTGCCAGTTTCTTATTTGATCCATGTTCACGTGCAAAAATCCCTACAATGTAAAGTCAGTATTATCAATTACCAAAAGAGAAGACCAAAAGATAAACTTGGTATGTTTTTCTATCACAGACAACCAAAATAACTAGGGATAGCATATGAAGTGCAACATTATTCCTGGTAAACCACTCAAAGGTTTGATTATTTGAGATTCCGCACATATAAAATTTAATGCATTCCTCTCAGCTATGTGAAAAGAATCAGCTTCTCTCAATATGAAGAGAAGTAAACTGGAAACCAATAATGTAAAATGTGTTTTTTCAAACTTGAAAAATCTATTAATGGGCAAGGTAAGTCATATATGCTACTTATCTTTTAATACACTTTCTGCCTTCAGGATACACAAACCACATTTTCACTTTATGACTAACTCCCACCTATCCTTAGGCTTGTAAGAGCCTATTATTTGTGGTTATTATACATCATTGTATCAGCAATGACCCAAAAGCTTACTCTCCAGCTGGTAGACAAAAATCTGTGCTTAAAGTTTTGTAGCATAGCTCCTTACCACTAAGGCCACCAGAGCTCCCTATGTCATCATCTAATTTACTCCTTTCTAATTTTTAACTTTGCTACTCTTACCCAAACATTTGAGTATTAACATTAAACATAATACACTATCCTAAATTCTCTAATGCAAAATGGTATGCTCTGCCTTCTAATCATAAAATCATCTTATCTACTAATATATGAGCTTTTTCAAATCAGAAAAAAATTACGTATGTAGCCTTTAATGTGAAAACTTAAAGACATCAGAGAAGCAGTAGTAACACTTACTTCTGCCCATCTGCTTGATATATATGGTCATTTCTGCAATAAAGCTCCTGTAACAACATATACAAACAAGGTTAGTAATTTTACGTTTGAAATTTCACAATTAAGAATTGCCAAATTAGGCAAGCTTTCCAACTGCTTAGGCAAATCACAGCAAAAACATCACTTATAATAAACATCTATTTCCACTCAACCTTAGAACAAATGAAGCACATAAACTTCAAATAACACAAAACAAGCTACAATGAAAGTTGCTAAGCCAATTATCCTTGAAAATATTAGGATTAGATTCTGTACTTATAAATTAGAAAGTACTATTCATACTCAATAATTAGGACTTTAGATTGAGGTAAAAAATTAAGTCCAAAATTCCTAAAATTTAATTTGCATAAACTACCCATTAATAACTTTAACTTGTTACACTAATTTGCACTCATGCATGCATACACATGCAGGAACACTTTGTGCCTATCAGTGACTCCTGGATGTGGTTCTGGGATCTGCCAGCAGTTGGAAGCAGCCCTTGGTAACAAAAATCATCAGTCTTTTATTATCACATTTTAAAAAAACAAGTCCTGGAGAACAAAAATTATATATATATATATATTTGAAACACGGTAGTTTAAAATGCTACAGACTACAGGGAAAAAAAAATTATGTATTATCAAGGGGAAAACTGCCACTATGCATTCTGGTCCTTCCACTGCTTGAGTACACTCTGACCTTGACTTTACTGTGAATGAAGGGTTAGATGAAGTTTGGGGGGGAAAAAAAGTTAGACTCCTTCCTATACCTCTTGAACTGACCTTCAGGCACAGCGGCTTCAGGGGTCAAAGGCCACTGGCTTTCAGGGAAACAACATCCACCCTTTCAATAATGACACCGATGCCAGTATGTTTCTCAGCCAGGCTTAAAGTCAGCACTCAATCTCATTCTCCTCCACCTAGGGGGAACAGCGACACCAGAAATCAGTTTACAATAGTTGCCCATGTGATTGCTTAGTTCAGCCTAAGCAGCAGCACATGTGTGTATGAACACAGACCTCTGGTGTTGCTGTCTTTTATGCCTTTAAGTAAAAGACATATAGGAGGAATGTTGTCTTATATTGCCCATGGGACCCCCAACTGTCTTTCCCATCATAACATTGCCATATCCTGAATTCATCAATTTTTTTTAATCAGAATCCAGTAAGATTGCATTGAAAGATGTTAAAATGAGCTTTGAGTTACACTTAGATGTATTCAATAGTCATCAAGTGCTAAGCCCATTTAGTGCACAAATCAGCAATGTATTACTCTTTCCTCTTTAGATGAAAAACTTTGATTTAAAGTGACAAAGAATTCAGGACTGTACAACAGTGGGAAGCAGCAGGGGGAACCAAGCTTTGAACATCATTTTGACATTTTCAAAATTTTATTTCGGCAATAATTATTTGAGGATTGATAGATGCATTTGAGGGAAAGCATCTTGATTTTCAAGTTATTTTTGATGTGTTTTGAATAATTTGTTTCATAAAGACAGCAAATTGAATCATCCAAAAGATTTCAATTATAACCTCTTTCATCCAATAGAGATATAGTGCCCAACAGCAAAGTCTAAACTATCTGAGCCTTCCTGGGAGTAATAATTACTACACCCTGGAATGCTCTCAGGAAGAACAGCAAGCAGGCTGAGAAACATACTGTCACTGTTACAACCACCTCCCTTTAAGTTCTATTTCATAAACACAAGGAAAAAAAACACATGCTAATTAATCATTCAATCAAAATAAAAAGACAACTTTACAATAAGCCCTTAAATGTCAACTATAGGACTCGGGAGAGCTGGCATCTTTCAAAGCTTGGATGCGATTCGGATGCATGTCCAGATGCAATCCAAAATCTTGCGATCAATACCACTAAGAGATAATATAGCTAGCTGCTTTTGACAATACCACAGTAAACACACCCACCTCTGGCTGGTTTTTAAATCACTGAAAGACAACTCATCAAACTTTAATACTTTTCTTACCTAACTAAAATACACACAATGAAAAGCCACAGTAATCTACACAATACAAACTACTGACAATGCTTCTCAGGCAAAGGAATCTTCTTTCCAATAATTCTCTAAGGCACATACTGAACCAGCTACTGACATCCGAAACCAAATACATTCAAGAACAAATATCCAAAATCACCCCAACTTAACTTTAGAAGGAAAGAGCGAAACAAGCAAACCTGTTATGGTCAGGACCCACTTGGGTGTACTTATATTCTCCTTGGATCTTTTCTTTTTGGAAAAATTAGTTCAGGCGAGCCTTAGCATTTTCCAAGGTCCAGTTTCCATGAAGCCCAGCATTTAAATCCACTTCTTCTGATTCTAGAGTCTAAAGGATCAGTGACAAGTAAATGTTGCTGCACTGTTTTTATTTTCCCACCCACTGCAGCAACTCTTTAAAGAGTAAAACTGCTCCATACGGTTTACGTGGCTGTGAATCTTTATGGCATGAGTTTGCTTCATCTTTCTGCCACACAGCAAGTAGTGGAATTCAACTCTCAACCTTTCACTTTGCCACACAGTGCATAATCTACTGCACCGAGAATCCATTAAGTATTCTAGTTGGTGGTATGAATCCATCCAGAGGTACCTCAGGACAAGCCTGGCAATTTGCTTTTGAAAAGTCACAGCACTGAAAACCTTACAAAACAGCTCTACTCTGCGTGCATGCACACAGACTGCTACAAATTGTTATCTGCACAATGTCATCTAATGTGATATATGTCGCATAAATGATGAAATAAAGGGAAATTTCACTTAAGTATGTCTATCTCAGGTTAAAAACATCCCGACTTATCAGTCTTTTTACCATCCTTTATAAAGCCAGAGTTGTTTTCACTAAGTTTGTTAAGTCCTACTCAAAATTGAGAGGTTTTTTGGCATTTGCAGGTCTAGTATTACAATAACATAGCAAGAAATGAGATTGCTCAAAAGAGAAAACAGATGAGGAAATCTTTTCTTACTTACTATGAAGGAATATTTTTATTCAAAGGTTAATTCTATTGACAAAATTTAACGGGTTACTCTGGGTGACTTGTGTGGACAACATTTTAAATAGCCACATAAAATAATTTGTGAATATCCAAACATCTGGCTTTGACATAAACTGCAAATTGCATCCCCACGTATTTAATAGGGAACAGCAGCCTTACCGCTTGTGCTTCTTGTTCCTCCTTCTTTGAGTAGTATTCCTTCAAGTTGTTAGTCCGATCCCAGGTTTGTGCAGGAACACCATACCCAGAGGCTCCAGGTGTAGTATTATTTTCTGTAAGGAAAGAGTTTGGTTTTTTTTAAGTTATTTTGAAAAACCCCCCAAAACAAAAAAGATAAACCCATCTAAGTATTTTAAAGAGATTGTCAATTTGATTTTAACACTCCATGACTGAAAAGTCAAGGTTTCAGTTACTTGGGATCTCAGTTTTTCCAAAAAATATCTAAAAGTGACAGTTAATTTATCCAAGTCCAAACTGCCTATCCCCACACTGGTATGCAGGAGGAAGTTACTTTACTAGGTAAATGCTTATATTCAGCACATACATCAATAAACCTTTACTCTCAATTTGCTTAGTATGCAATAAATATTTAGATAAGAAAATGATTTCCTAAATATGAACCTAAAAAGAAATCTAACTAGTACTGGTAATGAAAGTAAAGAGAACTCAGGAATCTCTAAGAAAACAGATGGATCTTTTGGTGAGAAAACAACTTAAAAAGGGCAGTTAGTCATTATGTATTAATTTTAAAGTAATTGAAGGCATATTTTTCCTTTACTTATTAAAAGTTCTAGGAAATAAATATGGCTATGTCTTATTTCATAAGTACTTAATATATCCAGTATTTTAGCTAATCTACCCTCTAGTAAACTAGTAAATCTTCAATTTCCCCCCTCTATATTGTGAAGTAAAATACAGAATTCAGAAATGGCTTGACTTTATGAAGTCTGTAAGTTGTCTTTAAAAATCAAGAGCTTACAGTCATAACTACTTCTAACTGGTTTTATAAAAGCAAAGGGAGATGACAATCAACATTTTTCATTCTCCCAGTCATGCATGCAAAAAGGGTATTTTACCTGTCTTGAGGGCCAGATGTGGAGGAAGTGGTCCTCCCATGGTAGAAGCATTTCCGTCGGTACTTGCTGTACCATCAGAAGACTCTGTAGCTGCAGGTGTAGGGGGAGCAAGCTGTAAAAAGAAAAGTCAAAGTACCCTCAGCGCTTCTTGTTAACAAGGAAATTTTTTCAAAACTAAGGAGGCCCACAAATAACATTTCTCCCTTAAAAGTGAAAAGTTTGCTTTTAGTGATTATGAAACAGAGTTCTCATTTCAGATAGAAATTAAGGACCATAAAATGGATTCAAAAGCTCCTATCTAGAGATATGCACATAATACTATATACAAACTTTCCTAATCAAGACAAATCACCAGAAAAGGAAAAAAAAAATCAGCCAAAAAAGGAAGAAACCCTAATATTGATACAATGCCATAAGATCCTCAAAAACACCAATGACAGAAGTTAAGTGCATGACTTTATGTTTCTATTATATAAGGTCATCACAGATCAGAGCTCACTCAATGGTAAGCACATAAACATAGGTATTCACACATACATTGATTATGTAAACTGTTCTCATGCTATATAGCAATCAACATTTTATACTAGCATTAATTCACTTTCCACTTAATTTCCACTCATTACTGCATTTCAACATTCAAAAAGCAAGATATTGTTCTGGAAAATTCTAAATGATATACATAAGTATGTATGTCAAGAATTTATTACAGAAATAAATGAAGCACTACTCATAACAACCCTATGAGAAAAAGAACCAAAATGAATCCTGTTCTATAACTACGGTTGTTTCTCTAATGTTTGTAGTTTCCAGAGGCATGTAGTTTAGGAAGTAGATGCCAATCCTGCTTCCAAGCCTGTCTTAATCTGAGAGCTCTACCAAACACTGTCCACCATGGATAATCATAATGACATTTGACACACCTGTGGCACAGTGTTCAGTAGCACAGCCACTCCAAGTAATCTTAGCACAGCAAACTACACCACATAGAAGAATGTTCTTTCCAACCCACTTTTAAATAAAAAGTTTTTAAGGTCCACCCACCAGGTCATGATTGACTTAAGAGGCTCCCAGCCCACAGTTAAAGTCTATCAGCTCACAACTGTAAATGAAATAAAACAAACAAAAAAAACCCCAACCAACCATGTAGTCTTTTATATTATCTAGTTTACACACACAACTCTAATACTGCAATCCAAAGGTCCATGATTTATTTCAAGGACACCAGATGGTCTGTGGAAGGATGGGCAATCTCCTCCCCTTCAATTAATGGTCGCTGAAAACCTGTGGGTCAAGCTATGGGTGAGTTCCACTCTACAGTGCACCATGTAATAACATAAGCCTTTTTTAATAGACACAGACACTTTTATATTAGTTTACATTCATTCATTATTCCATCACAGTGTAATTAATTTCCAAAACTCTTCCACCATTTATTATGAAAGTTGCAAATAATTAAGGATGAAGTTTTTGGCCTTTGTTTTGTTGTACTTTTACTCACTATGGCTTATCCCTCATTGTTGTCCAATCAGAAACGGACTCATACCTGATCCTCCAACAGGTTTTTGAAGGCTGTTAAAAAAGGTGTTGTTCGTCTTTCTTCCACAGAACCACTGGATTGGCAGCACAAATCCCTACAGACTAGACACAAAAGCTCCCTTGCTGTATCCTAATTATCTACAATGTTCATGGGCAGACATATAGTTCTAGAAAAGGATCTTTTCCACTTTCTCTTAAAATGGAATTGCTGAGGGGAGCTCTGATGGGCTAGTGGCAAAAAGCTAAGCTGCAAATCCAGAAGGCATGCGGAGGAGGGGCAATCTCCTCCTGTGCCAGTTGGATCCGAGTCAAGGATGCAGAACAAGGGAGTAGGGGAAGAGTTGTATGCCATGGTCATAGCTGACCCTCCAGCAAATTTTCACTGGCAGTAAACTGCAGGGGATTAAACTGCCCAACCTTCTCCCATGGAGCAATTTCTGGTTTAGATTGCAGTGCAGTTTCTTGCCACTAGGATACCAGTGCTCTCTAATGTAACCTAGAGTCTGGTAGAAACTTTGATCTACAGAGCAATTATGCTGACAGTTGTTGATTGTTTTTGAGTCACAGCAACCCTCTGAACAAAAGGCTTGAAGCCCCTCTACAACTATCAACATTTATCAAAGTTCAGAGTTTCTAGACAGACATGAAAATACAGATCCATGCATCTCAAATTAAGTGATCAAAAACTGCTATCTTTAACAAGATTTAATCCAACCAAGATTTTTTTAATATACCAGAATTGTACTACTAGACACGAAATAGCATAAAATCCAAGACCAATTTTTATACTTAATGGACTCCACAAGCATAAAATTAAATACTATCGTAATTATTCACTTTCTTCTCATAGACAAATCAATTGAGCATAGCACTGCGCAGACTTCCAACTGGTACATCACAACCCAGGCTGCACTATCCAGAGAGATAGGTATTTGTGAACAGATGCTTTATCAGAATGCTAAGGGGCACTTGTATCCTAGTGGTATGGTGTTGCACTGCCAGTATGTGGTTCAAACTGACCAGCCATCTGCGGCAGAAAGATGGGCAATCTTCTCCTGAGCTACTGAAAACCTGCGGGTAGGGTTAGTTATGAATTGGTTCTGATTTGAAAGCATAGAACATCATTCTAACCTGAATGCGAAAGCTTAAGGGTTTAAATGGAATGGGAGATTTGGAGACAAGTCATTCCTTTAAGGAGCACAATGCATACGACTGGACTATTGCCAAAGTGGGCAAAGTACTCGACATGTAAAGGTATGTGCAGCCACTCTGAACCCAATACCTGCTTTTTAAAATTTAGTCTGTCAAAAAATTTGATAACTGTGCAACATATGCCCTGATTTTGTTTTCTAGGAGGGAGCCTTCTAGGTTAATTTGCCTTTCTCATTATCCTTCTGGTACACTTACATTTAACAAATAGTTTCATTCTAGTTAAACGGGAAAACAAGCTGAACATCTTGTTTACAACAGTGCTCTAATTTTTAAAGAGTTTAATAATGATTTTTTTAAAAAGCATGATCAAAACGCTGGTCTTTTCAATTACCAACTATGCATCTGTAAGTTGAACAATGAATAAAAATGACAAGAATGGATCACTCTGAGTTGGGGTTTTTTAAGAATTATTAATACAGCCCGTATTTTTGGACTAACTGTTCTGGTAGAAGTTCAACAAACTTAACATGCTTTTTAGAAGTAAAGATGGTGCATGTTCGGTCTCACGTACTTTGGGAATGTTGTCAAGAGTTGCTAGTCCTTGGAAAAAACCCATAATGCTGGGAAATGGGAAAGATGGAGAGTGCAAGACCTTAACAAGATGGAATGACACAGGTACTCTAATAATAGGCTTGGTACAGCCAGACCATGATGATGTAGTATAGGACAAAGTTCATCATAGAGTCTCAAATGAGTTGAAGTCAACAATGACACTGAATAACTGGTAATGTAGTGGGTAGGGAGTTGCACAGCTAACTAAATCCAAATGTGCCACCTCTCCAGTAGCTCAAATCCACCAGAAAGTCCACAGGCAAGCTCCTCCTTTGTGACTCACAGCCTCCAAAAACCTACTAACCTGTATGTCAGCGAAATCATTTTAAGCTAATTACTAATGGTGAGGAAAGAGTTCTATTGCATTATCGTCATCATCACTTTAACGTGATTATATCCCTGCCAAGTGGCATAATGATTGCACTCAAACTATGAACTTTAGCGTATTTTGTGTTGCAACACTAACCAAAAGGTTGGCAGTTTGTATCCTAAAGCTGAAGTACATCCTTCCATAAAAACTTACACCCTCAGAAATATGAAGGTTAAGAGTTGGAAGTGACTCAATGGCAAGATTATTAGAAAGGGAGAAAAAAAGTTCTGCAAAGATCCTTCTAGAACATCGGCTTTTGTTATGCATTATCTACCACACCTATTACAAGATTAAAATTGCCATGGCCATAATCCTAACACAATCAGACCACTAGGCCTGTCAAGGGTACTGCTGAATTGAGCTTGAAATGGCAACCTTGAAATGGCAGCGAAGTTTCTGCCACCTAGGAACCTTCATAAAGGACTTGTTGTTGTTATGTGCCATCGAGTCGTTTGCGACTCATAGCGACCCTATGTACAACAGCCCTAAACCCTGCTCTATCCTGATTACCCCAGTCACTGAATCAATCCATCTCATAGAGGGTCTTCCCCTCCTGCACTGCCCCTCCACTCTACCCAGCATGATGCCCCTCTCTAAAGACCTGTCTCTTCTTACATGTCCAAAGTATGTCAGACGAAGCCCCAGAATCCTTGCCTCCATGGAGCAGCCTGGTTTAACCCTCTCTAGGTTGAATCTGTTTGTTTTCTTGGCAGTCCATGGTACATTCAATACTCTTCTCCAGCACCACAGCTCAAAGGCGTCAATTCTCCTTCTGTCCTCCCTAGTCCTTGTCCAGCTCTCTGATGCATAACAAGTGATTGCAAAAACCATGGCCTGTATCAGGCGCACCTTCGTCTCCAAAGAGACACTGTTGCTCCTGAGTACTTTAGAGCGGTCCCTAACAGCAGACTTTCCCATCTCAATATGTTTTTTGATTTCCTGGCTGCTGGTGCCAAGAGTGTTGACTGTGGAGCCGAGCAAACTGAAGCTGTGAACAATCTCAATCTCTTCGCCATCCATCCTGATGCTACTGTCTTCTTGACATTGAGCCTCAGTCCACACTGAAGGCTGCAGTCCTTGACCCTCTGCAGTAAGTGCATGAGGTCCTCCTCAGTTTCAGCGAGTAACGAGTAACGTTGTGTCATCTGCATAATACAGACTGTTGATAGATCTTCCACTAATGCTAATGCCACGCATCTCCTCACAGAGCCCAGCCTCTCGGATAATCTGCTCTGCATACAGGTTGAAAAGATATGGAGATAGGACACATCCCTGGCGCACACCCTTCCCAATTTTGAACCATGCAGTGTTCCCTGCTCTGTTCTGATGACTGCCTCTTGGTCCAAGTATAGGTTTCGCATTAGCACGATAAAGGACTTAGGAAAAAAAAATAACCAACAAACCAACAACCCCTGTGCAACATACCAACTTCTCACAAGATGCAATGGAATCAACACAAGAAGATCTTTAAGTGTGGGAGGGGGAATTTTTTAAAAAAAGGTACCCCAGAATACTACACATTATATTCTTGAAGAAGTTAAAACATTTGGAGGGAAAAGTTTTAGAGAATGCGTATGATGAGACTGACATTGTAAAATTTAAAAAAAAAAAAAAAAAAAAAAGGCAAGCAAATTCTAGTGCCTTCAAATATCTGAATGTTTGCAGCTATTTCAAGGTCAGAATAAACATTCAAATTCATCATGTCCAGTCTCTTCATTTTACAGTGAGCAAATCAATGGCATTAAAAGCCTTAAAATCCTTTAATTACATAATCATTACATTAAACACAAAGTCTCAACTTTTAAGGCAAAACAATGCAAGAATATAAAATGTTTTCATCATCTCTATAGAGTAAAAAATTAAAACCAGATCAGTATTACTCCTAAAGGTCATCTATAAAAATTGCTTATATTACCTATAGAAATTACTAACAAGAATGTATTTTATTATGTCAACAATCCTATTTTTGTGATTTTATGTTATAAAACTGGACTTAGATGGGTTCTGAATATTTACATAATTAAAGCAATCATGGTTAACAAAAATATTGGACTATTAATATTCAGAAACTTACTCCAATACTTAAGAGTTAACAAGGTGCTTTGAAATTTCCATATATGTATTCTCTAAAATATATCGAGAACTTTGTCTTAAATACTTACTCCAACAGCTGGGACTTCTTCACTCTTTACTTCATTTATTCGAACCAAATAGTTAACAAAGTCTCTGGCAGCATTGCTCTGTGCATCTTTTTTATTGGTTGAATTTCCCATCCCAGTGTAATTAAACCCTTCCACACGAACCTTAAAGAACCAAGAAAAGCAATTATGATAAGATTGGCCTGGGTGACTATAGGTTTTTAAAGTCACAATTCAAGAAACTATTAAGGGTGGGAAAAAATCAACTTCTGGAAAAATGCTATACACATATACATCCAAGAACTGAATGCTTATCTTTATTTTTTTAAAAAAAGCTTAAATCATGTAATAGTACAGTGTAGTAGAGCATAGTAAACCAATCCACAAATATTTATGTAGCTTAGCACTCAAGAATTGGGATATAATTTACTTATCAGATTACACTATAAAACCAGAAGAACATGGATGGACTAAAATCTACTCTTCCCCATTATACATTAACATTTCTAAACAGAAAACCTCCCATAAAGCTCTTATCATGAAAATAGCATTTAGTACCTCGCACATGAATTTCTGCCTGTTTTTGTTCCCCACTGCTCTAATTTCATAGGACGGAGTCATCTTCCTTTTGCCACACCAGGCATACAGGAAATTCTTAACGTCACCCATGATTGAAATGTCTTCTTCAGACCTAGTTAAATTGGGGGAGTAGGAGGTGGAGAAAGTGTTATTTGTAATCACAAAAAAAATATGAAACTAAAAAAAAAAAAAAAAAACCAAACTCAAAATTTTATGCTAAATACAGTATATTCTATCATTCAACTATTAAAACTACAAGAAAATTTCCATGGCACAACATTAATAAGGGAGAACTAAATTAGGCAGACTTCAAAACAGAAAACTGACAAAATGACTAATGTATTAGAAAAAAAACTTTTATGCAACATCCTACTTTGGACAACACTACAACATAGTAAATCATACTATAATTGCTTTCAAACAGAAGCATGGAGATGGAAAATCAAGGGACTTTTCAAAATTACTTACTGTGGAATCCTAAATTCAAACCCAATCAATTATTTTGTGGGTACAATGTTACCGTTATGACTATTAGCATATTATCTTCCAAGTTATAGGAGGTGTACACACAGACATGATACCAAATAGAGTAAGTATTCAGTACTGTTTACCTATCTCTGAAGTGCACCAAAATATCCACTGTTCTAAAAGGGCATCATTTTAATCCTCTTCTAAAGCCCAATTACTTAACAGTAAAATTTTTCATGTATTCATTTTCATACTTTAAAGTTGTATTTTTTACTAACAATCTGAGCAAGGGATTGCAATATGGGAAGGAGGGGAGAAAATGATTTTCAATGTTTTTAAAAGTGTCCTTATGTACATCTACCACATGGTACAGCCATTCCAGTTTCTCTTTCCCTCTTAAACACATATTAGGGGCGCAGTGGTGTATTTTCACACTCAACGAATTCACTTGTTTGTAAATTGTCAATTTTCTGAGTATCAACTATTGCTTATACACTGCTAATTACCCTCTAGTAAGGTCTCATTACTTCTAAAATTGCTTTAAAAAAAAAAAAGGTCTGTTGCTTGAAGGTAAAGGGTCTGTAACAAATCATTCCTTTAGGCCTTTATCATTAAAACCCAAAGAGCAAGTTTCCTTGAAGCACATCAAAATACCGGCACATTAATTTGACTCCCCTTCTACACCTGGATACCAAAAGATATGGTGTCTAAGACATAATCAAGAGGATTCCAGGTTTAGGTGTTTAAAACAAAACAAAACAAAACCCCACAACCACCAGTGCAACTCAATTTAACAGCAGTTTCTATAAAAAACTTACTTCTCTGCAAAATGTTTTCTGCATTTTTGCTCCCTTCTCCCTTAATACTCATCTCTGACCCTCCAAGATAGTGTAAATCGTTTCTAGGTTGTTTTCCTTGATTACTAGTCTCAAACTTTTCTGTGACTGACAGACATGTTCTTCTGCACTGTTCTCATTTCATAATAATGCCTGTTGTGCATTATTATGCTGATTGCTAATACTTTTTAGGTGCTACGTACTACTCCATTGCAGGACTGTACCACTGTTTCTTCTGCAATTCATCATTCATTAGTGGGTACCCGGATTTTGTGTTTGTTGGTCGTCCCCCCCCCCCGACTTTGGGATTATAAGTAATTCTCCAATAAACACGGGGTGGATGTCACTGTTCATGTCCCGACTTATTTCTTTTGAATATATTTAGTAATAGGACTGCTGCATCAAATGATATTCCAAGTCCCAACCAACTTTCTAAGGAAGCATCAAACTGTTTTCCATCATGGTTGCCCCGTTTTACATTCCCACCAACTCAGAACGCACATCTCAATCTCTCCATACTTCACCAGCATTTGTTTAAAGGTCTTATTGAAAATCTTACTTAACATTGCTATTTTTGCTACGATGAGGTGGTATCTTGTTTTGATTTGCATTTCTCTTGACAGATAATTTGTTAAGTATTTGCTGGTCACTGAAAGTCCTCTGATAAAATCTAGGTTGCCTTTTTTCTTGAAGTGTTCAAATTTCTTTTTTTTTTATAATCTCTTATGAGTCCCTTTCAAGTTGTGTCATTTGCAAATATTTTCTCTCAATCTGTGGGTTCCCTTTTTACTGTTCTGGAAAATTCTTTGGAACTCTAGAAATATTTTTTAAGTGGTAATAATCACTTAATTTACTGTTGATGTTTATCAGTTATATTTGATATTCTAAAGAAGCTGAAGTGGTCTTACATTTGTTCCAATCTTTGATAACCTTTAGTTTTAACTTTTACTATGTCTTTCATCTTGAGTTAGTATTTGTATATAGTATGGGTCTTGTTTCAGTTTTCTGCACATGGGAGAGCAGATTCTGTCCAGTCAGTAATGGATCTGTAGTGTGTAGAAATCCCTACTATCAAGTGTTCTACTGTCTTCTGCTCAAGATTAGTACATTTTGTGAATACTTAAGTCGAATAAAACTAAATCATACATTGGTAGAAATTTATTCTGTGGCCAAAGCCAATTCTGATTAGTTATTTTGTCAAAGACCATCATAGTTATAGAAAAGCTGTGGGTTGAAGATGGCTAGCTGTACATTCTACTCCTAAGAATTCAAGGAACAAGCCCGCAGGGTAGCTGAGTAACACGAAAGATGAAGGATTACACTAGCAAAATCCTTTTTTAATTTAATAATCTCATTTAACCCCAAATAAACCCTAATTAAATATTAATGTCATAATATATACTGAGAAAAAATCTTTTCTCTGACATAGCCTACCTATACAAGCCAGGGAGATGGGGTGGAGGGGAAGAATTTAAAATTCTCTCTTCAAACCTGTCCCTGACCTCCCAATTTTCATAAATAGAATCATCATCCATTTAATTAAACACGAATTAGGTGTTATCCACTCGCGCGGATATCCCCCACAGTAATCCTGTATCTCGTCGGTACTTTTGGTAGCCTAAACGTATCCTAACAAAGTACTGTTGTTATTCCCTTTACAGATGAGAACACAAACGGAGAATCGCTTGCCCCAGAAATCCAAGCTTGGATGCGACATCCACCACCATGCAATCCGGCCTTCAAAACAGGTCTCGTTTCGAACCTATTCGCTCCTCTGCATTGCCTCCTGCCGCCGTTGAAGAGCCCGTTACTTCTGCGGCCACCTTCTCTCGTTATTCACATAACTCCCCGCCTTCTTTCTCATCTCCGGCTTTAAACGTTACCGACTCCCTCTTGCCTCTGCAGCTCTCTCCTTGCGCCCATCTTGAATGAGGTATTCTCAGCCTTCCGCTATCAACCAACATGTCGCCCTTTTCCGAGACGCCATTGCTTCCCACCCCTACCTAAAGTAGCTCTCTTGATCTCTTTTTTGTACCCCCCAAAAAATGCCTGCATGGACTTTTCTACCACAGTATCTTCTTCCCCCGACTGTAAACTCTCGAGGGAAGGTTAAAGAATATTTTCTGCCGGTAGGATGGCAAGGAATATTCGCGGATTGAATGAATGGCCTAAGGCGCTGCATGGCGTTTCTGCGGGCTAACGCCTGTACAATTCACCTCCCTTTCTCTCAGCGGCTACAGCGCCACCACCGACGTAAGAAGGCCGAAGGAGGAAGTGGGGTTTTACGCTTTTGAGACAGAAGTGGGAGCTGTGCAGAGGCCTAGGGGCCGTAGCGCGGGCTCGGGCAGCGCAAGCGCATTAGAGCAAATAGAACACAATCCGCAATCCGGGTACTTGCAGGGCCGTTGGCCCCTTCCCCCACCCGCCTCCACCACCATCCCGCGCTACGCAACAAAGCCAGGCGGCCACGCTGCAAGCCTTCGCGCCCCCCGACCGATAGAGTGAGCAAAGCACCTTCTCCTTACCGTTCCTCACTTTCTGGTGCCCGAAAGCACAGCCTTCTTACGATTTTCCGTGGTTTTGGCCGTCCACGGAGAAGCCAAGAGAGCACACCTCAACCAGCATGGAGGAAGCGGCGAAATGGCTTCGACTGCCGCGCGGTGGGCGGGGTTTGTGCGTGTGCGCATGCGCAGAATGCGAGCGTGGGTGGTGCGGGCACTCTCGGTGGGGGCGGGGCGACCGGAATGTCGGCCCGGGGGAGGTTCCCTGCTAGAGGCCTGTGGCTGCTGTGCGCAGTTGCTTTCTTTCTCTTATAGTCTTTTAATATGTCTTGTTCTTTTAATATCGTAGAGAGTAGAGTGGCTATTATCGTTTTCATGAACCAAAGTGTTTCGTTTAGGAACCTTTATTGAGATGAATTTTACTTTTATAGAGGTGGAAATCTTGATTGCGGTGATTAAACAAGGGGAAAGAAGCACGTGTGCTCACAAAATAGTGAAAGTTAATCGTTAGTGAGTCTGATACACGGGAATGCGAGCAGTACCTGAGAAGCAAATAAGCCCATTAAATTTAGCCCAAATAAATGAATAAAACCAACAAGATCGTTTCTGGTTCAATTATCTTTCTATCTTTGGAAAGATAAATATCCTTAACTATATGCCCAAATCCTCTGCTGTCAAAGTCATAGCTGACCTGCGTCGGGTTTCCAAGCGTAGATCAATCCTAAAGAGAGCTGCTCCTTTTCCTCTTAAAAAATGGCCGCTGGATTAGAACCACCAGCCTTTGCCTTTACAACCCAACCCGCAAACCGCTACCTAAAACAAAATACTGCTGTCCAGTTATTCTGACTCATAACGACCTTCCATGGTTTCTGAGGCTGTATATTTTGGTGGAGAAGATCTACCTGAATTTATCCCGAATTAATTTCTTACTAAGTGTACATGAGAATTTTCAGAGGTGGATCTTTAGCTTTCAGGCATTAAGGAAAAATTGTATGGCTGTGTTGCTTCCTATTTTGGGCTTTGCACCTGAGACCCAGAGTTCCCAGGAGGCAGAGTCCTATAACCGACATTACCTTTGTACGTTACCCTGGCAACCAACTCCTTTTAAGAGCTTCCTTAATGTTTGCCAATGAAATGACAAAAGATGCAACGTTCTCCTGCAGTTCAGGGAGTGGCAAGATTTAACTATAGCAAGCACTAGGTAGTCTAGCTATGTGTAAGCAAAGTGAGGCTTTTTTTAAGCTTAATAAGAAAACAAGTAATATTCTTGCCTTATGAATTTGTAACTGAAGCTTGTTTTGCTTCGTTAAATGCTGTCGAGTACAACTCATACAGACCCTGCGAGCAACAGAGCGGAATCCTGTGCTGTGCCATCCTTACATCCCCGATGCATTTGAGTGCATTACAGCAGACACTGTAACAATCCGTCTCGTGGAGGGTCTTCCTCTCCTTTGCCGACCCTCCACCTTTCTAAGCGTGATGTCGCCTTCCAAAGAATAGACTTTCCTATAAGTAAGTATGTCGGAAATATGTGAGATGAAATTTTGCCATCCTTGCCCCTAAAGGGGACACTGGTTGCACTTTTCCCAACACCTATCTTCTTGTTTTACTGGCAGTCCGTTCTTCATCAATGCCACTACTCAAATCCATCGACCTCGCATCTTTTATTCATTGTCTGGCTCTTAGATGCATAGCAGGTGATTGGAAAGACTATGGCTTGAATCAGGCACACCTTAGTCTTTAAACTGACATCATTGTTCTTCAGGACTTTAGAAAGATCCCTGACAGAATATTTTTCTCATTGTTCTACATCTCCTGATCTCGATTGCTGGTACCAACGGTGTTGATTGTGGATCTAAGTAAGATGAAATAATTAACAATTTCAATCTTTTCTCCATCTATCATGATGTTGTCTACTGGCGCAGTGGTGAAGTTGTTTGTTTTCTTGATGTTGAGATGTAATCTATATTAAAGGCTTTGCAGTACGTGCCTCAGGACCTCCTTAAGCAAGATTGTGTTATCTACACAATTCAAGTAGATGAATCTTCCTCCAATCCTGATGCCACACTCTTCATAAAGTCCAGTTTCTCTAATAATTTGTTCAGCATACAGATTGAACAGTCAGGGAGAGGAAAAAAATAGAGCCCTAACACATACCTTTCCTGATTTTAAAGCATGCAGTGTTCCCTTTTTCCATTCAGGCAAGCTTCTTGATCTTGATAAAGTTTTCAAATGAGCATAATTATTCTTCTCAATGTTTGGTTTGTTATGATTCACATAGTCAAATGCCTTTGCATAGTAAATAAAACACAAATAGACATCTTCTGGTACACTTTATCCAAGATCAATTACCATAAAAGAATTGCAACTGATGAATAAAAGAGTAGAAAACCAAACTTTTATAACACCCTACAACAATGGGAAGCAAGTAGTATTTCATAGCCCCTTAACAAAAACAGCACTTCCTTTTAACTTAGCAGTAGTGAAACTTCTTGTCAAACTAAAGTTCCTTTAAGCTCTTCTTGAAACTTTATTTTTTTCCTTTTCCCATCTGCCCCTAGAAATTCATGGCTAATCTCTCTCGTTGTTTTTTGTTTTTTTTTTTTTTTCACTATACCATGAGAAGAGAAAACGATGTGACCAAGACAAAGGTGGGTGACTTTTAGTTTGTGGCCCTCCGGCCAGTCTTTCATTGTTTTTGTTCAGACATTCCTCTAGGTCATATAGCCCTGGTGTACAAATTGCCGTCCTGCGGTCACTTGTGGTTGCTGTGAGGCTGAACACTGTGACACGGATGTGTCAAATGCGTTAATGGTTGGCTACCCAATGCGGACTGAGAGTGGGATGGAGCTCCCCGGTTAAACAAGTGTGGAAGGTGGAGCATCCACTTTCATAATAGCTTGCCTCCGGAAACCCTATGAACCTGGAGAGAGGATGAAAGGCACCCAAGCTTTGAGGACTCTCCTTTATAGGGTCGCTATGACTCGACGGCACTTAACAACAACAACAACAACACATACCATGTGTTCTTCCAATTTGTTGTTTCCCCGTTTGCACTATCATTTTTTTCTTCAAAAGTCCCGGTATAATGACAACATCAGTCTTGCTCTCCCTAACCAGCATAGTGTCAAAGCTTTTCACCCCCTAGGGATGGATGATGGTATTAGCTACTTCTGAAATATTGATAAGACCATATTAACGAGTCTGAGGCATGATTACTCACCAGATCACTTGGACAAAAGAAAATATGGTAACCATTTCTCTCATTCTTCTCTTTTGGCCTTCCCTAATATAAAACCTCTGAAGTCTCCAGGATGAGAAAAATTTGGGAAGCTCATATCCCCTGCTTCCTAAATACTGTCATATAATAAAATTTTGCTATTCCATTTCACCCCTGTCTCTGAGATTAGCTTTCATATCTTCAGTTTTGCAGTTTCAGAATTGTTCTTGTATTGTGTGGAGTTGATTCCAATACATGATGTTATTGTTGTTGTTATGTGCCATCAAGTTGCGTGTAACTCATAACAACCCTAGATCTAAACCCTGCCCTAACCTAAGCCAATTTCCTCATCTCCGACAGACGTAATCCCATTTCTCCAGTCACTGAGACAATCCATCTCATCCTGGTTCTTCCTCTCCTGTGCTGTCCCTCCACCATTCTAAGCACAATGTCCTTCTCCAAGGACTGGTCCCTCCTGGCCATGTGCCCAAAGTATGTGAGATAGAGCTTCAAAATCCTTGCCTCCAAGGACCAGCTTGGTTTCACCCTCTCTAGGACAGAACTGTTTGTTCTCCTGACAGTCCATAATGTGTTGTTGTTGTTATTGTTGTTGTTGTTATGTGCTGTCAAGCCGCCTACAACTCTTAACGACCCTATGTACAACACCTCTAAACCCTGCTCTATCCTGTGCCAATCTCACTGTCTTTGACACACCTACCCTATTACCCTAGTCATTGAATCAATCCACCTCATTGAGGGTCTTTCTCTTCTGTGCTGTCGACCCTCCCAAGCCTGATGTCCTTCTCCAAGGATTGGTCCCTCCTTGCAACATGTCCAAAGTATGTCAGATGAAGCTTCAGAATCCTTGCTTCCAAGGAGCAGCCTAGTTTAACCCTCTCCAGGGTGAACTTGTTCATTTTCTTAGCAGTCCATGGTATATTCTATACTCTTCTCCAACACCACAGCTCAAAGGCATCAATTCTCCTTCTATCCTTAGTCATTGTCCAGCCCTCTGATGCATAGCAAGTGATTGCAAAGACCATGGCCTGTATCAGACGCACCTTAGTCTCCAGAGTGACACCATTGCTCTTCAGTACTTTGGAGAGGTTCCTAACAGCAGACTTTCCCATTGCAATACGTCTTAATTTCCTGGCTGCTGGTGCCAAGAGTGTTGACTGAGGAGCCAAGCAAGCTAAAGCTGTTTATAATCTCAATTTCTTCTCCATGCATCCTGATGCTGCCAGTTGGTCCACTGGTGAGAATCTTTGTCTTCTTGATATTGAGCCTCAATCCATCTTGAAGGCTGCAGTCCTTGATCTTCTGCAGCAAGCGCTTCAGGTCCTCCTCAGTTTCTGCAAGCAGGGTTGTGTCATCTGCATAAAGCAGATTGTTGATGAATCTTCCTCCAATCCTGATGCCACACTTCTCCTCATACAACCCATGATATAAGTTCAACACTATTCTCCAGCACCACAACGTAAAGGCATCTATCCTTCTTCTATCATCCTTAGTAATTGTGCAGATCTCTGATACATATTAAGTAACTGGAAAGACTATGACCTGGATCAGGCCTTAATCTTCAGACTGACATCATTGCTCCTCAGTACTCTAGAAAGGTCCCTGACAGCAGACTTTCTCAATTCAATTCATTTATTGATTTCCTGACTGCTAGTGCCAAGAGTGTTGATTGTGGAACCAAACAAGCTGAAGTTGCTAACAGTCTCAAAATCTCAATTTCTTTTTTGTCCATTATAAAGCTGCCGATCGGCCCAGTGATGAGAATCTTTGTTTTCTTAATGTTGAGCTTCAATCCATATTGAAAACTACAGTCCTCGATCTTCTGCAGCAAATGCCTCATGTCCTCTTCAGTTGCAGCAAACAGAGTTATGTTATCTAGGTAGCACAGGTTGTTGATGAGTCTTCCTCCAATCTTGATGCCTCATTCATCCTCATAAAGTCCAGCCTCCTGAATGATCTGTTCTGCATACAGATTGAAAAGGTATAGAAATAGGAGGCATTCCTGAGGCACACCTTTCCTGACTTTGAACCATGCAGTGTTACCCTGCTCTGTTCTGACAACTGAATCTTGACCCAAGAATAGGCTTTTCATGAGCACAATTAAGCATTCTGGGATTTCTATTCTTCTCACGGTTAGTCACAATTTGTTGTGATCCAAAACGTAGCAGATCTATATAACAGACTGGAACGGCCCTATATGATTTCCTATGCTGCAGCATTTATGGGAGCAGATTGCAAGATCCTTTCTCCTACAAAGTCACTGTTGGATTCAAACCAAAAAGTGCTTGTTGTTATGTGCTGTCCATTGAGTACAATTCATAGCAACCCTAGGAACAATGGATCTGAACCCTGTCTTGTCCTGTGCCATCCTTGCAATCTCTGACACATTCAAGCCCATTTCTGCAGCCACTGTGTCATTCCACCTGGTTGAAGGTCTTCCTCTCTTTCACTGACCTTCCACCTTCCCAAGTATGATGTCCCACTCCAAGGAATAACCTCTCCTAGCAACATGCCCAAAATATGTGAGACAAAGCCTCCAAGAAGCACTCTCATGCACCTTCTCTGAGGCATATTTGTTTATTCTTATATAAGATACTTAGTGGTCCACGGGATACTCTGTACTCTTCTCCAACACCACAGTCCTGAGGCATCAATTCTTCTTCTGTCACCCTCACTCATTGTCCAGCTTTCAGCAGCATGGAGAGTGGTTGAAAAGACCATGGCCTGTATCAGGCACACTTTACTCCTCAAACTGACATTGCCCCTCAATAATTAGTAGAGGTCTTTGACTGCAGACTTTTCCAGTGTAATATGCCTCCTGATCTCCTGATTGCTAGTACTGAGGGTATTGATTAATTATGGATTCAAAAGAGAATACGCCGTCCCCTTTTCCTTATGACTCAGGGTGAAGTCTCTCTCAGGGAGGAGTGATAGGGAATGGCAAAGGATACACTGACAAAGAAGATTAATCAGAACTGGCTTTGACAAGCACCGTGGCATTTGGACAAGAACAAACTGGGAGGAGGGTAGAGAGAATAGTGCAACAATGAATGAGTGGAAGCCCAAAATCTCTGTAAATGTTTATGAAAATTAATAAAATATAATTATAGAAAAAAAAATTATGGATTCAAGTAAGATGAAGTTGTTGATAGTCTCAATCTTCTCTTCACCTACCATGATGTTGTCTATTGTTCCAGTGTTAAGAATTTCTGTTTTCTTGACTTTGAAATGCTTTATCTTCTACAGCAATCAGTTCAAGTCCTCCTCACTTTCGGCAAGCAAGGCTGTGTCATCTGCATTACTAAGGTTATTGATGAGTCTTCCTCCAATCCTGATGCCACATTATTCTTCATAGAGGCTAGCTTCTCAAATGATTTGCTCAGCATACAGATTTAATAGATATGGAGACAGGATACAACTTTGACACATATTTTTCTTAATTTTAAACAATATAGTGTTCCTTTGCTCTGTTCACAAAGTAACCTCTTGATCTAGGTATAGGTTTCACATGAGAACAATTAAGTGCTCTGGGATTCTTATTCTTTTCAATGTTAGCCATAATTTGTTATGAACAACCCAATTAAATGCCTTTGCCCAGTCAATAAAGCACAAATGGGTATTCTGATATTCTTTGCTTTTAGCCAGGATTTGTCTGACACTAGCAATGATATCCCTGATGCCACAGCTTCTTCTAAATGCTGGTTGAATTTCTGAGAGTGTACTGCTCTAGCCATTTTTTAATGAACTTCATTAGTATTTTGTTTATATGTGATAATAATAATATTGTTCTATTATTTCCACATTCTGTTGTATCACCTTTCTTGAGAATGGGTACAACATGAATCTCTTCCAGTCAATTAGCCGAGCAGCTATTGTGCAAATTTTTTGGACATAAACTGGTGAACACTTCCAAGGCTACATCTATCATTGCTTAGCAAGTAATATGAAACACGTAAGCTTAAGTATTTTATACTTTGTCATGTGATAGTCTTTATACCTTACTCACTTATTGCTGTGGAGTCAGAACATATTCATAAATGATCCCTCCATCAGGTTTTCAGATGCTATAAATCCTACAGAAAAAGAATATCTGTCTTTCTCTTTCATAACCACTGGTGGATCAAATCACCATAGAGGTGCCACATTTCAGTTAGCAGTGCAACTTCCTACAAACTATGCACCAGAGGGAAAATGGCAGAAACAGCACATCGACAGAGAACTGCCAAGCCAGGTTTGGAAGAGGCTGTGTTACTAGAGCTAGTGTTACGTGGATCTTGGTTGAAAACAGAGTACCAAAAGAATGTCTATCTGTGTTTCATTGACTATGCAAAGGCATTTGACTGTGTGGATAACAACAAACTGTGGCTAACTCTGAGAAGAATGGGAATCCCAGTAACACTTGACCATGCTTATGCAAAACTTGTGCTTGGACCAGGAGGCAGTTGTCAGAACAGAGCAAGAAAATACTGCATGGGTCAAAACTGGAAAGAGTGTACAACAGGTGTGCATACTATCTCCATACATTTTCAATCTATATGCGGAACAAATTATCCAAGAAGCTGGGCTCTATGAGGAAAACGAGGGAATCAGCATTGGGTGAAGACTCATCAACAATCTGCTTTATACAGATGACACAACCCTGCTTGCTGAAACTGAGGAGGGCCTGAAGCACTTGCTGCAGAGGGTCAAGGACTGCAGCCTTCAATATGGATTGAAGCTCAACATCAAGAAAACAAAGATTCTCACCACTGGGCTAATTGTAAGAATCATGATAGATGGTGAAAAGATTGAGATTGTTAACAGCTTTAGTTTGCTTGGCTCCACAATCAACACTCTTGGTATCAGCAGCCAGGAAATTAAAAGATGAATTGCATTGTGAAAGTCTGCTGTCAGAGACCTCTCCAAGGGCTGAGGAGCAACTATGTGAGTCTGGAGAGTAAGGTGCACCTGATCCAGACTATAGTCTTTGCAGTTACTTGCTATGTGTCAGAAAGCTGGACAATGATTAGGGATGATAGAAGGAGAATTGATGCCTTTGAGCTATGGTGCTGGAGAAAAGTATTGAATATACCATGGACTGCTAGGAGAACAAAGAGGTTCATCCTAGAGGGGGTGAGACCAGGCTGCTCCTTGGAAGCAAGGATTCTGAAGCTTCATCTGACATGCTTTGGACATGTTGCAACGAGGGACTAGTCCTTGGAAAGGGATGTTGTGCTTGGGAGGGTGGAGGAAGACTGGGGTAATGGAGGTAGATATATCAGAGACAATAAGATAGGCACAGGATTTAGGAATGTGATACATAGGATTGCTATGAGTCGGAGGTGACTCAATGGCACATAACGATAACAACAACAACAACAACAACAAATTAATAATATTAAATACTTTAAAAATTGAAAGCAGAGAATTTGTTCAAAAATACCTAGGCAAGCCTCTGTGTTCTCCCTGAGAATAAAACTGTCCTTTTGATGATATTAAGTTGACTGAGGAGTTATTAAAACACATAGAATTTTTTAAAATAAATAAAACAAATTTTTAGTGAAAGTTACTTTTTTGCTTTTTAATAATTTGCTTTGTTTTTGAGAATATACACAGCAAAACATATACACATTCAACATCTATTTGTATCTATCAAGCAGTTTACTCTAAAATTTACCTCATATACATTAAATCCTATTTCCTTGGCTAAATAAAAAACTCATACAGAGGGAAAAAATAAATTATGTGTAAGGCAACTTCAAAGAATTTTGAAGCAGTGGACCTTAAGAGTAAAAACAGGTAACAATGATCTTAACTACAAAAGCATTAAAGAGAAAAGTAGGTGGCATTTTCAAGATAAAAGTAAAATTCTTACTGAAAATTACAGGATTATAAACCAATAACTAATAGAGGAAAACATTACAATGCGGAAGTACACTTTACTTAGAGCTGTTTAAGATCAAACGAAAGATGTGTTTGAACAGTGGAGTTGGAGAAGAGTGCTAAAGATCCTTTGACTGCAAAAAAAAACCAAACAAAACAAAACCCAAAAAACAAAAAAAAAATCACCAAACTCGACAAAACAAAACAAACAGCCATGTCTTCAAGAAGGTGTAGCCAGAGTGCTCCTTGGAGGCAAAGATGATGAAGCTTCATCTCACATACTTTGGGCTACTGTTGCTAAGAAAGGTTGTTCCTTAAACAGAGACACCATGCTTGGAGATGAAGTTCTGGCAAAAGAGAGGAAGACCCTCCATCAGGTGAGTTGACACGATGACTACAGCAATGGTGTAGAATGTGTCAAAAATTGTGAAGATGGCATAGGAGAGTACAGTGTTCAGGTCGTCCATTCACAGAGATGCTATGAGTTCTAGTCAACTTGATGGCACCTAACAAAAACAGCATGGCATTGATGGATCTCTGGTGGCCTCGTGGTAAGAAGCTACACTGCAATCTCAAAGGCCATGGTTAAAACTCACCAGCTTCTTCACAGAAAAAGTATAGACAATCTCCTCTGAAAACCCACTGGAAGTTCAGCTGTGAGTCAGTTCCAACTCAACGGCACACAATAACAAAATCATGACAATACTAAAAAGCTCTGATGGCCTAGTGGGTAAGGAGTTGTGCTGCTAAGCCAAAGGCTCAAGGTTCAAATTCTCCAGTTGCTCTGTGGATGAGAGATGGGCCATCTCCTCCCATAAAATTTATAGCTTCTGAAAACCCACCAGAGAGTCAGCTTTATGTTTCAATCTGACAGTAATGAGTTGGAATTTTTATGGTAATAGAGATAACCTACCTAGTTTTTATAAGACAACCAAAAAATTGACCTACATTTTGACTCATGGAAATTTTATGTGTGTGAGCTTAGAACTGTACTCTATAGGACTTCTTTAAATGGCTGATTTTGTTATATTTTTGGTAGTAAATTGCCGGACCTTTCCTCATAGAGAGGGTCTCTGGGTAGACTTAAATTTCCAGCCTTTCAGTTAGCAACAGAGCATATTTACACCACCCAGTGACTTCAAGGGAGTGAAAAGACAGAGTGGAGATCTGGGAAGCATGCCAAGGAAGACAACATGTGAATCACTTAGACTGTTTTCAGTTGAAAGTAATTATAAAAGCTTAAAATTGTGAGGAAAACTTAGAGAGTGAAAATTTTGAAGTAAGACCAGCTCTGTTATATCAGGCTCCTCAGTTCTTTCTGCCTGTCACTTTGCCGTCCTCTGTGCGTGGACAATGTCCTGAGACTAGATTCTTCATGATTGCAAAAGTACTGTGTGCAGCAGGTCCAAGGGTTGCCTCTAGGCACAACACAGCCCAAAAGTAGCAGATCTCCTGGGGGGGGGGGTGTTCTCTCACACCTACTTTCCCAGAACTGTGTCACATGTCCACCTGTTAGTCAGTCATTAACATGGTGTTTCCTTGGCTGCCTTAACCAAACTGGAATTTGCCTCAACTAACCGAATGTGGAAACTGCAGAACAATTTCACTGATTTCACATGCAAGCAAGATTTTACTGAAAATTATCCAAAAACGACTGGAACAGCACATCAACAGAGAACTACCAGAAGTCCAGGCTGGTTTCAGAAGGGGTCGTGGTACTAGAGATATTGTAGCTGATGTTAGATGGATCTTGGCTGAAAGCAGGGAATACCAGAGGAATGTCTATCTGTGTTTCATTGACTATGCAAAGGCATTTGACTGTGTAGATCATAACAAACTGTGGCTGACTCTGAGAAGAATGGGAATCCCAGAACACTTGATCGTTCTAATGCGAAACTTATACTTGGACCAGGAGGCAGTCGTCAGAACAGAGCAAGGGAACACTGCATGGTTCAAAATTGGGAAGGGCGTACGCCAGGGATGCAGCCTATCTCCATACCTTTTCAACCTATATGCAGAACAGATTATCCGGGAGGCTGGGCTCTATGAGGAGAAATGTGGGGTCAAGATTGGTGGACGATTTATCAACAATCTCCATTATGCGGTTGACACAACCCTGCTTGCTGAAACTGAGGAGGACCTGAAGCACCTGCTGCAGAGTGTCAAGGACTGCAGCCTGCAATATGGATTGAGGCTCAATGTCAAGAAGACAAAGATTCTCACCACTGGACCAATCGGCAGCCTCAGGATGGATGGTGAAGAGATTGAGATTGTACACAGCTTTAGTTTGCTTGGCTCCATAGTCAACAGTCTTGGCACCAGCAGCCAGGAAATTAAAAGGCGCATTGCCATGGGAAAGTCTGCTGTTAGGGACCTCTCCAAAATGCTGAAGAGCAGTGGTGTCTCTCTGGAGACTAAGGTGCGTCTGATACAGGCCATAGTCTTCGCAATCACCTGTTATGCATCAGAGAGTTGGACAATGACCAAGAAGGATAGAAGGAAAACTGATGCCTTTGAGCTGTGGTGCTGGAGAAGAGTACTGAGAATACCATGGACTGCTAGGAAAACAAATAGATTTGTCCTGGAGAGGGTTAAACCGGGTGGCTCCTTGGAGGCAAGGATTCTGAGGCTCCATCTAACTTACTTCGGACATGTAGTGAGGAGAGACCGGTCCTTGGAGAGGGACATCATGCTTGGGAGGGTGGAGGGATGGCGCAGGAGAGGAAGGCCCTCTATGAGGTGGATTGATTCAGTGACTGGGATAATTGGGATGGGAGTGTCAGAGACAGTGCGATTGCCACAGGACAGAGCGGAGTTTAGGGCTGTTGTACATAGGGTCGCTATGAGTCGCAGGCGACTCGACAGCACATAACAACAACAACAACATGTATAAGGTCACTGTCCTGAGATGTATATATCTATAGAACAAAGAGACGCCTGTCAGAAAGAAGGGGAATGGATATTTCCCTTGATATGCCCGGGAGAGGGGGAATTCTTAAGAAAAACAAAAAACAGCATAGCAGAGATCAGTTGGCCTAGTGGACAGAAAGAGATGCTACCAAACCAAAGGTGGGTGATTCTAATCCGCAACCCTCAGGCCTGTTTGTAATTGTTTTTGGTCAAACATTCTTCTAGGCCATATAGCCCTGGTCTGTCCACTTGCTGTACAGAGGTAACTCGTGGTTGCTGTGAAGCTGAACACTGTGACACTAATGTGTCAAATGTGAGAATTACCCATGATTACCCATGGTGGACAATGTTTGGTGGAGCCCCCCGATTAAAACAAGCTTTGGAAGCAGGAGTGGCATCCACTTCCGAAATAGCTTGCCTCCGGAAACCTTATGAACTGGATGAAAGTTATACAAGTGTCCAGGTCTTTTGTTCATAGGGTCGCTATGAGTCATCTATGACTCGACGACACTTAACAATGACAACAACAATGCCTGAGGGGGGGGGAAATTCTTAAAAAAACCCCAAGACAGTTTTGCATATTTTAAAAACACAAAACAGTCCTTCTTAAAGGATTTAAGTTATTACACTATGGCTCTTCTGTTGAAGGTAAGTATGAGTAGACCTCATGCATATATCCATCATACAAAGTTTTGATTGCTTCTGAGCTCCATGTGAGAACTCAAGGACAAGTAAGACTAGTCTCTGGTCTTGGAAATGTAATGAAGAAGGCCAGTACAACATGATGAAGCTCTCATTAATGTTAAGGTGGCCATATCCATCTATTCGTGCTTTGTTAAAGGGAGATGGTTACACAGTGGCTAGAGAACGCAGCTGATATCCAAAAAGTCCTTTTCTGAACTCAGTTCATGATAGAAAGATGAGGCAGTCATCTTCTCTAAAGATTTACAGTCCTGGAAACCCTTCGGGGCCATTCAACCCTCCCTTACAGAGTCTCTATAAATCAGAATCTATTCCATGGCAGTAGGTTCGATGAATATTAAAGATTCCCAAGTTTATATCTCTATTTCAGTTTCTCCTTTCAACTCTGGGCTGCATTTTCCACAATCCCACTTGAGTGTCTCATCTAAAAGGTTCAAAAGAGAACCTCTGTCTGCCCAACTGTACTAGCCTTTCTCTTGGTCACAGTCATTTCCTTCTTTAACCTATTTCTCCCCAGCACACTAAAGTAGATAAACAGTCAGATGGCACAGTACTGGCAAAAAAACAGATGTGGAGGCAGCAATGAATGTGCATCATGAGGTCAACTTCTTTGTGGAAGAAATTAAATGCTTGGGTCCTAATAATGCTGATGAAAAGTTAAATGTGAAATTTGGTGCTCTTCTCCCAGAGGACAAATATGTCAGTCTCTCTGAAACAATGTGAACTCTCAGATCTGCAAAACAAAGGAAGACTGTTACATACCCAGGAGAGTTACTTTGTCAAGGACATCACTGTGATATGAATATTGTGCTCCTGCAAGGTTAACATAGTATGCATATCTACGTATATTACTATTTTTTATTTCTAATAAACTAGATTATTAAACCAAAGGATATATATGAAAGCATACTTAATGTATTTTTATAGACCTTTATAAGCAAAAGGAGGCTGATAATATAGAGGACTGACTTTCTACATTGGAAAAGAAAAATTTGTGCACCAAGGTAAAAAGTAAATAAAGGCTACCTTTCCCCCCACCTCTGAAATTTGGTTAGAAAATGGAGGCAATGGAAATTATTATTTTTTGTGTGTAGAGAGATTGATGGGGGACTGTTTCATAAATAAGTTTTTAGACAAGTTTATAAATGTTTGCCGTTGTTTGAAAGCAAGAAGCAAACTTAAACCAATACCACAAAGAATATTAAATATATGCAAAGTAAAACCTTCTAGCCATCTTTTATAAAAAAAACTAAGACAACCGTTAGAAGCCTACAATTATGTACTGTGCCTACCAAGCCCTTGCCCTGTGCATCCGTTCTTCAGGCCTAGGCTAAATATACCTGTGCTTTGATGCTGGCATTGGAAAGAAAAGGAAAAAGGGGGGAAAGGAAAGAAGCAGAGTCTGTTTTTCTTTCTTATCTATGTTCTTTTTCCTACACTTCCCCACTTCAGTAAACCTTCATTTGCTCAAGTTAGAAAAATGCAAATACCTCCTTAAACCTGCTCTAGTTCGCTCTTGTTTTGCAGCCTCTATATGCAACTCAGTATTTGCTTGCTTCCAAAGATCAAAGACTACAGTATTCAATATCAGTTACATCTCAGCATCAAGAAAATAAAAACCTCTGTCACTGGCTCAACAGTCAACATCATGAGAGGTGGAGAAAAGATTGAAGTTGTCAATGATTTCATCCACAGTCAAAATTCTTGGTACCAGCAGTCAACCAATCAAAAGATGTGGTGTATTGTGAAAATCTGCTAAGAAGCAACAATGTTAAGATGTTCGTTTCAAGACTAAAGTGCACTTGATTTAAGTCATGGTCACTTGCTAGACATTTGAGAGCTGGACAATGAATAAGGATGATGGAAGAAGAAGTGATTCATTTGAACTGTAGTGGTGGTGAAGAGAAAATGCATCCAGAGTATTCTTTGGAGGCAAAGATGACAAAGCTTCATCTCACATACTTTGGCCATGTTGCCAGAAGGAGGGTATTCCTTGGAAAATGACATCATGCTTGGAAAGGTCAGATGATCAGTGAAGGAAAGGAAAACCCTCAACAAGATAGATTGACACAGTGACTGCTACAAAGGGCTCGAGTATGTCAGAAATGATAAGGATGGCATAGGATAGGACAGAGTTAGGGTCGCTACAAGTTATACTCCACTCGATGGCACTTAACAACAACTGTCTCCTAAATTTTGAGAACACAAATGTTTGTTCTTTAAAGCCACACACTTGTGGTATTTCTATTATAATAACAGGAAGCTAAGACACTTTCCTGTCTTGTTGAAAAGAGCCTCTCTTCCCCAGCTTCTCCATCCCCCACCACCTTACCGGTCATGTTGAATGATTGTGATAGAAGGCCTCCTAGCAAGCATTTTTCTCTATAGATAAGGAAAAGAGCAAATGATGGAAGACGTGTGTTAAGATGATCTGAGGGCTGCTCAGGTAGAGATGTCAATTCTGGTTGAGGCTATTGGCTTAGGAAAGGGATACTACTAAATTGGGTCACTGTTCTAGGGAGTGCAGTTAGCAAATGCAACTGGAGGGTTCAGATGTAAGTCTTAAATATAATTCTCTCTTTTCAGTAACAGATACTTTGCATGTGCCCATTCACTCAAGTGGATCATTTTTGCACTCTCCCCCCATTCCTTGGATTATAGGATATGGTAATTTCATCTCCTCCTTGCTTCAGGCAGAGTGATCTTCACACTGGAGCATACTTGAACTCTACACCACCTCAAGACGCTGGTGTGCTTGTCCACCTGTGGGTCCACCTCTGGGGTTCAAAGACAATTCTGTTATGTGAGCCTGCTGATGAATGAGAGTGGTCCTGTCCTTCATACTGTCGTAGAGTAACATAATTTAAGGTAAATGTAAAAGAGGTCTATTGAAGGAAAAGATGGTCTATACTAGAAGGTGTTTTAATTTGCAAAGTGAAGATGGCTGCTCTGCTGAATAGTGAGGAAGAAAACATTTTGCATTTCTAGCAGAAATTAAGTTATGAGGCCTTAATTGGCTGAAGGACATCAGGGCAATCAAAAGTGAGATATCTGAAAGCAGAAATTTGGAAGTGATGTGCACTGCTGTAGAGTTGATTCTGACTCTTAGTGACCCTCTACCATGAGTCTGAGGTTGTAAATCATTAGGAGAAAAGACTGTTTCTCCCATGAAATATGTGGGGACTCTGAACTGTATGCACTACACCACCAGAGAGCTTTTCTGAGAAGGGATAGGTAGGTAATAGGAAGATCTGGTGACCTTGTTGTTGCTGTGTACCTTTGAGCTGAAACCAACTCATAGCTGACCCTCCCGTGGGTTTTCAGAGGCAGTAAATCACATGGGAGATTTCCTATATTTTTCTCATGGAGAAAGCTTCTGGATTCGAACTGTGTGCCTTAGGGATGGCAGTGCTGTTCCTTACCAGTAAGCCACCAGAGCTCTCCCTGGACAGATCTGAATCCTGTCCTATCCTGTGCTACCCTCACAATCTGTGACACACTCCAGCCCATTGCTGTAGTCACTGTATCAATCCACCTTGATGAGAGTCTTCGTCTCTTGCAGTGCCTTTCCACTTTTCCAAGCATGATGGCCCTTTTCAAGGAATAGCCTCTCCCAGCAACGTGTCCAAAATATGTGAAATGGAGCCTTATCATCTTTGCCTCCAAGGAACATGCCGGCTGCATCTTCTCTAAGACTTATCTGTTCTTTTTGGCAGTCCATGGGATATTCAATACTCTTCTCCAAAACCACTGCTCAAAAACATCAATTCTTCTTCTGTCATCCTTATTCATTTATCTGAGAGTCCAGCTCTCAGGTGCATAGTAAGTGACTGAAAAGACCACGGCCTGAATCAGGAGCATCTTAGCCCTCAAATAGACATCATTGCTCCTCAATAGTTTGGACATTTCCCTGACTACAGGCAGACTTTCCTAGTGCAGTACATCTCCTGATCTCCTGACAGCTGGTATCAAGTGTATTGATTGTGGATCCAAGTAAGATGAAATTGTTGACACTTTTAATGGTGACCTAGTCTGTAGGAATTTGCACTGCTATCCTAAAGGTGGCACCTCTCCAGCAGTTCAAGTCAGTATACTAGCATCTCTGTGGGAGAAAGATAAGCAATCTCCTCTTGTGCAATTAAAAGCCTTTGAAAATCCTCTAGACAGTTGGCCATTTTTTTTAGAGTTTTTGAGGTGGATAGCTGTTATGCGAGTTTACATAATTGACTATGGATGCATAATTCAAGTATACATGCTCTTCAGTTTATTACAGGATTATGACAGGACTAGTTTTGGTTTTGTGTGTTTGTGGTTTTTTTTTTCTTCGAGGGGGTTGGTTTTTTTGGTAACTCACTGTTTAAGAAAAACACTTTACCAATCATTCCTGTTTCCAGGGATGCTATGTAGCAAGACACTTTGGGTATAAATTATAACAATTTGCATCTGTTTGGCTACAGTGGAAAGGCCATTTGGGAATAGATTGTGACATTCTGCACCTGCTAGTCCTCAGGGAAAAGCAATGTTTCTCTTGGGGCACATGGGTGAAAGAGTGTAGTGTACAGGAGCTACTTATAAAGGTGGCCACTTAATTTAGCATAGTCCTATCTAAAAAAATTAATAATGCCCCACCCTCACACAGATGGGATAGTAAGATAGTTTATTCGTAGAGGCAGTGTAAACAAAGGAGAGCAGGAGAAAAGTCCTGTTAATTAATACAGTGACTATGCAGATGCCTTTAGTCTCAGCTGCCACCTCAGTAAACATCAGTTGACTACTAACAGGAATACATCCACGTGGGACAGCCTGTTAGTGGATAACGAACCTTGCAGAGTTTACACAACAGAGAAACCTTAGGAATGAAGTGACCATGGTAGTGTCTTCAGTGTCCAATGTAGACATAGACACTGGAAAGGCCTTATAGATTCATCCTATGAAATCAGTCTTAATACAAAGAATCCCTCAACTGTTCTGTTGAACTAATAAAATGAATGAGGGTGGGGAGAAACACCAACTGTGAGAGAACTTTATGGGAAAACCCAGGGATCTTGGGCTGGAGTTCCAGGGAAGGAACAAATTATAGTAGGTAAAGAAAATGAACTAATAGATTGCCTCTCGCAGAAACACCAGCTGTGAGGGACCTTCATGGGAAAAACCCAGGGATCTCAGGCTGGTGTCCCAGGAGGGGGACAGACACCATGTAGGAGTCAAAGAAGAGGTAGGGGCATGAAGGAGCAAGCTGAGTTGGCCCCATGAAGTGACATATGAGAGGGTGGCACATGCCTCAGTGGAAGCCCCTTAAGTACGGTGTCCAAACAAAGATGGCCTTGGGCCAAATGAGCTGTGTGTCTTAGCTGTGGATGCCCATGGGTCTGGCTAGGCTCCCAAGGCCATGGCCTTGATGTTTCCGTTCATTCTGCTTCAGACAGATGGCCAGTTCTCTAGAAAGGAGCAGGTAGTCCTCAGATAAGGATTGGATGCATGAACTCAAGAGATGCTCTCTCTCAAGTTATTATTCACACAGCGAGCAGCATCAAAGTTAGAGGAACTGCTATTAGAAAAGACAGAGTTCAATATGGATTCTAGACTCATGCCAAACACTAAAGTGGGAATTTTTTTTTCATTTTTTTTTTTATTATTTTGTGTGCGTGTACCGTCAAATCAGATCTGACTGGTACAGGAGGATATTGCGCCTCCTTCTCTGGCAGAGCATCTGGTGGATTCGAACCGTGTTCCTCTGGGATTGCAGTGCAGCTTCTTGCCACTAGGCCACCAGAGCTCCCTAAAGTGGGAATTAAAGCACTTCTTTCAGATTGTTCCACCTTGCATACACATGACTTAGTATAATAATATACTTTACATCATCTGCCAACTGCTATGTTGGAAAAAGATGGCAATCCCCTCCCATGCGATTACTGCCTCTGAAAACCCACTGCAGAGTCAGCTATGGTTCACCAAAGATGATTGCTGTTGCTGTTATTGTTAAGTGCCATTAAGTCAACTACAACTCATAGTAAAGCTATTAATAAGGATCTGAACTTTAACCTGCGCCATCCTCACCCTCTTTGATACATTTGAGCCTTTTGTTACAGTCACTGTGTCTATCCATCTTGCTGAGGGTCTTTTCTCTGACCCTCCACCTTTCCCAGACCAATATCTTATTTCCAAGGACTTGTTATGTGCCGTTGAGTCACCTGCGACTCATAGCAACCTTATGTACAACAGCCCTAAAATCTGCTCTATCCCTTGCCAATCTTATTGTCTCTGACACACACGTAGGAATCATTACTCCAGTCACTGAATCAATCCATCTTTTTGAGGCCCTTCCTCTCCTGCACTGTCCTCCCACCCTCCCAAGGACTAGGCTCATCTAAGAACATGCCCAAAATATGTAGGACAAAGTGTCACCATCATTGTCTCTAAGGAACATCTCCAAATTAGACTTGTTTGCTCTTTTGGCAGTTCATGGGATATTCAGCACTATTCAATAACACTGCAATTCAAAGACATCAATTTTTCTTCTGTAATCTTTGTTAATTGTGCAACTCTCAGATGTGTAGGAAGTAATTGAAAAGACCAGGGCTTGTATCAGGCACACCTTAGTTGGCATCTGCAAAAGCTTCTATGCCTCATTTAATATCTGTTTTAAACGTGAGGTCTGGCATTCATAAAGGGTGTTTAAGTAATGTGTAGAAAATACGTAGATGGGTGAGTTCTGGTGGCCTAGTGGCAGGAAACTGCACTGCAATCCCAGAGGTGCATGGTTCAAATCCACCAGATGCTCTGCTGAAGAAGAAGGAACAATTGTCTCCTGTACCAGTAAGATCCAATTTGATGATACACACATTATAAATAAATAAATAAATATTATAAAAAATTCATTAAAAAAAAAGAAAATACGTAGATGGTAAACACAAAATGTTGTCTTCTTAGTCTTAGCCTGGCATAGACCTTAACAGTCAACACTAGCTATATCTGATACGCTAGTGAGATATTAGAAAATGTTAACAAATCCTGACAGATACCAAACATTATTTTTATCTTTTTTCTTTGTTGTGTACTATTGGTGCAGATCTGATCGGCACAGGAGGAGATTGCCCCTCTTTCTTCAGTAGAGCATCTGATGGATTTGTACTGTGTGCCTTTGGGATTGCAGCACAGCTCCTTGCTGCTTGGCCACCAGAGCTCCCTGACAGCAAACATCCTAAGTGTGTTTTGTGGAATCTATTTCATTCCATTTCTAATTTGTGGGGTTAAAAATTTAAGAAAGTGCTGCAATCGGTATTCACCATTGCAAGAACATGGAAACAACCCAAATGTCCAGCCAAAACATAATGGATTGTTAAATTCACACAATGGAATACTATGCAGCATGAAGGAGCAATGATTTTGAAAACTACTACATAACATGGGAGAGGCTGGAGAATATTATGCTCAGTGAACTAATGCAGTCTCATAAGGAAAATACTGCATAAGATCATTATTGTCAAAATAGAAGGATAACTTGTAAAATATGTAGAGAGACCCTAGAAGTGGGAGAAGGGAGTGAAGGGATAAGGATAGATAGGGTGAAATCACAGGGCTGCACAGTTAGGTGAGTGGAGGGAAGGAGGGAAGTAAATTGGAAGAGTGCGGGCAAAAAGGCATAGCAATGATGGGAAAGGCCAATGATGTTTGACTTTAAAAAACTTAATCTGGCCTGGGCCTAGGGTTTGAACCAGGAGGCAGCCTTAAGCCCAAGGCAGCTGGGAAAGAAGTGGCCATGTTGATCCTGCTTTGGCCGGTTCCTCCCAGCTCGCAGCATCGTGGGAAGCTATCCTTGCCAGAAGGCAGGAGCATGGTGGTGGGAGTGCAGGAATCGTGGCAAGCTTTTGGAGTCGACTGCTTTTCCGGGAATGTTTTGACGTGCAGGTTTGCTCTGTCCCTGGAGTGAGGCTAGCCAGCCTGGGCCTAGGGGTTGAAACAGGAGGCGGCCTTAAGTCCAAGGCAGTTGAGAAGTAATGGCCATGTTGTTACTGGTTTGGCCGGCTCCTCCCAGCTCTTGGGAATCTCTCCTTGCCAGAAGGCAAGAGCGTGGTGGTGGGAGTGCAGGAATCGGGGCAAGCTTTTGGAGTTGACTGCTATTCCAGGAATGTGTTTGATGTGCAGGCTTGCTCTGCCCCTGGATTGAGGCTAGCCAGCCTGGGCCTAGGGTTTGAACCAGGAGGCGGCCTTAAGCCCAAGGCAGCTAGGAAGTAGTGGCCATGTTGATCTTGGTTTGGCTGAGTCCTCCCAGCTCTTGGGAAGCTCTCCTTGCCAGAAGGCAGGAGCGTGGAGGTGGCAGTGAAAGAATCGTGGCAAGCTTTTGGAGGCGACAGCTTTTCCGGAAATGTGTTTGATGTT
>NW_006399811.1:14304059-14304318 GCF_000299155.1 Elephantulus edwardii | reverse complement strand
TCTCCTTGCCAGAAGGCAGGAGCGTGGAGGTGGCAGTGAAAGAATCGTGGCAAGCTTTTGGAGGCGACAGCTTTTCCGGAAATGTGTTTGATGTTCAGGTTTACTCTGTCCCTGTAGTGAGGCTAGCCAGCCTGTGCCTAGGGTTTGAACCAGGAGGCAGCCTTAAGTCCAAGGCAGTTGAGAAGTAGTGGCCATGTTGTTACTGGTTTGGCCGGCTTCTCCCAACTTGTGGGAAGCTCTCCTTTCCAGAAGGCAGGAG
>NW_006399811.1:14294931-14301804 GCF_000299155.1 Elephantulus edwardii | reverse complement strand
AAGTCCAAGGCAGTTGAGAAGTAGTGGCCATGTTGTTACTGGTTTGGCCGGCTTCTCCCAACTTGTGGGAAGCTCTCCTTTCCAGAAGGCAGGAGCATGGTGGTGGGAGTGCAGGAATCGTGGCAAGCTTTTGGAGGCGACTGCTTTTCTGGAAATGTGTTTGACGTGCAGGTTTGCTCTGTCCCTGTAGTGAGGCTAGCCAGCCTGGGCCTAGGATTTGAATCAGGTGGCGGCCCTTAGCCCAAGGCAGCTGGGAAGTAGTGGCCATGTTGTTCCTGGTTTGGCTGGCTCCTCCAACCTCTTGGGAAGCTCTCCTTGCCAGAAGGCAGGAGCGTGGTGGTGGGAGTGCAGGAATCGTGGCAAGCTTTTGGAGTTAACTGCTATTCCGTGAATGTGTTTGATGTGCAGGTTTGCTCTGTCCCTTGAGTGAGGCTAGCCAGCCTGTGCCTAGGGTTTGAACCAGGAGGCGGCCTTAAGCCCAAGGCAGATGGGAAGTAGTGGCCATGTTGTTCCTGGTTTGGTCGGCTCCTCTCAACTCATGGGAAGCTCTCCTTTCCAGAAGGCAGGAGCGTGGGGTTGGGAGTGCAGGTATTGTGGTAGCTTTTGCTGTCGTGTGCTATTCCAGGAATGTATTTGACGTGCAGGTTTGCTCTGTCCCTGGAGTGAGGCTAGCAAGCCTGGGCCTAGGGTTTGAACAGGAGGTGGCCTTCAGCCCAAGGCAGCTAGGAAGTAGTGGCCATGTTGATCTTGGTTTGGCTGACTTCTCCCAGCTCTTGGGAAGCTCTCCTTGCCAGAAGGCAGGAGCGTGGTGGTGGGAGTGCAGGAATCGTGGCAAGCTTTTGGAGTCGACTGCCTTTCTGGGAATGTGTTTGTCGTGCAGGTTTGCTCTGTCCCTGGAGTGAGGCTGTCCAGCCTGGGCCTAGGGTTTGAACCAGGAGGCGGCCTTAAGCCTAAGGGAGTTGGGATCTAGTGGCCATGTTGTTCCTGGTTTGGGTGGCTCCCCCCATCTCTTGGGAAGCTCTCCTTCCCAGAATACAGGAGCGTGGTGTTGGGAGTGCAGGAATCGTAGCAAACTTTTGGAGTTTACTGTTATTCCGGAAATGTGTTTGACGTGCAGGTTTGCTCTGTCCCTGGAGTGAGGCTAGCCAGCCTCGGCCTAAGGTTTGAACCAGGAGGCGATCTTAAGCCCAAGGGAGCTGGGAAGTAGTGGCCTTGTTGTTCCTGGTTTGGCCGGCTCCTCCCAGCTCTTGGGAAGCTCCTTTCCAGAAGGGAGGAGCGTGGTGGTGGGAGTGCAGGAATCGTGGCAAGGTTTTTGAGACCACTGCTATTCTGGGAATTTGTTTGACGTGCAGGTATGCTCTGTCCCTGGAGTGATGCTAGCCAGCCTGGGCTTAGCGTTTGAACCAGGAGGCGGCCTTTAGCCCAAGGCAGCTGGGATGTAGTGGCCATGTTGTTCCTGTTTCGCCGGCTCCTCCCAGCTCTTGGGAAGCTCTCCTTGCCAGAAGGCAGGAGCATGGTTGTGGGAGTGCAGGAATAGTGGCAAGCTTTTGGAGTCGACTGCTTTTCCGGGAATGTGTTTGATGTGCAGGTTTGCTCTGTCCCTGTAGTGAGGCTAGCCAACCTGTGGCTAGGGTTTGAATCAGAAGGTGGCCTTGAGCCCAAGGCAGCTGGGAAGTAGTGGCCATGTTGTTCCTGGTTTGGCTGGCTCCTCCCAGCTTTTAGGAAGCTCTCCTCTCCATAAGGCAGGAGCGTGGTGGTGGGAGTGCAGGAATCGTGGCAAGCTTTTGGAGTCAACTGCTTTTCCGGGAATGTGTTCGACGTGCAGGTTTGGTGTGTCCATGGAGTGAGGCTAGCCAGCCTGGGCCTAGGGTTTGAACTACGAGATGGCCTTAAGCCCAAGGCAGTTGGGAAGTAGTGGTCATGTTGTTCCTGGTTTGCACGGCTCCTCCCACCTCTTGGGAAGCTCTCCTTGCCAGAAGGCAGGTGCGTGGTTTTGGGAGTGCAGGAATTGTGGCAAGCTTTTGGAGTCAACTGCGTTTTCAGGAATGTTTTTGACGTGCAGGTTTGCTCTGTTTGTTGAATGAGGCTATCCAGCCTGGGTCTAGGGTTTGAACCAGGAGGCGGCCTTAAGCCCAAAGGGCCCTCAGCCCTGTGTTCTCGGGCCACGTTCTAATTTTCTTCCTGTCAAACATTCTTCTAGGTGGTATAGCACTGGTCTCTGCGTTGCTGTATTTAGGTAACTCATGGTTGCTTTGATGGTGAAGCCTGTGACAGTGATGTGCCAGTCATTGTAATGGGCACCCATCGTGGACAGTGTTGGCTGGAGCTTCTGGACTAAATCAAGCCTGGAAGCAGGAGTGGCATCCACTTCCAAAATTTCTTGCCTCTGGAAACTCTATGTACGAACAGTGCTCATGTTGTTCCTTCATAGGTTCGCTATGAGTCGTCTATGACTCGACAGCGTTAAACAAGAACAACAACAACAATCTACGTGAATGATTGTATGAGCACATTGTGAATGAAGAATAGTGTGCAACCACAATGTATATAAACTTTGTAAAAAACCAATTAAAAATATAGTAAGATAGAAGGTATATGAATGTATGAAACACAATGTAAATGAAAGACTTTGTAAAATACAATATATATGAATGAAACATAATATAAAGGAATTGTTTGAAAATAAATAAAATTTTTTAACTCAGTAAAATATTTTTTAAAAAGAAAGTGCTGCAAGATATTTTCTTGACTGTCTACCTTTAAATAATGGGATGTCCTATGACTCAATGAAATTCCTGTAAGTTTTTATATTTTTAGGAGGATATATGTATATATTTTAGGGTATATTTACTTTCTGAGATGTGGTCTTGAGTGTATTTACAAAGCAAATTTGTTTTCCATCCAATTATTCATAAAAGTTTTGTTTAATGACAGTAAATATCCACATTATAACCAAACTTCCTGCTTGCCTGTCTTCCCTTTATTGTCTTCCACTTATTGGGTGTTGCATTTTCCTTTATCTATCTTAACATGAACACCTTGCATTATGCAGATGACACAATTTTGCTTGCTGATAGTGAGAAGTGCCCATCAACAAATGAATGGATAGGAAAATTATGGCATATTTACACAATGGAATACTACACAGCACTGAAAAACAAGGAACTAATAAAATAGTAAACAACATGGGTGACCTTGGAGGACATTATTGTGAGTGAAATATCTCAGTCTCAAAAGGACAAATACGGTATAACACCACCGTTATAAAACAGGACTAATATGGAAGTTGTTGTTGTTTGATGCTGTCGAGTCGTAGACGGCTCATAGCTATCCTATGAATGAACAACCTTAGCACTCTTCGTACATAGAGTTTCCAGAGGCAAGCCATTTTGGAAGTGGATTCCGCTTCTGCTTCCAGGCTTGATATAGTCGGGAAGCTCCAGCCAACACTGTCCACCATGGGTACAAATTACCACGATTGGCACATCCCTGTCATAGGCTTCAGCATCACAGCAACCACGAGTGACCTCTGTACAGCAACACACAGACCAGTGCTATACCACCTTCGGCTTGGTAGGAGAAAACAAACAAACAAACAAAAAAAGATGGGATAAATAATAAGCACTGCATTGGAACAAATGAAAGAAAGAACTGTTTAAAAGGAATATATGATTAGGCATTATTTGTGTGATAACAACAGTCCAGAGTAAGAGGTGCATAGCAAAGTGGACTGGGGGAATGGCCGGGGAGGGAGGAAATGATGCAACAATGAATAGATTTTGTTTTTAAGTGAACTGGAGGAAAATGTGCAACAATAAATGAATGAAAATCCACTTTTCTGTAGTCTTTTGTCAAAACCACAGGGATTTTTTTTTAAAGTGAGGAGTATATGAAATGCTTGCTGCAGAAGATTGATGACTATAGCCTTTGATATGGATTACATTCCAACACCAGGAAAATGAGTGAATCTATCAATTATTTTATCTTACTTGGATCAACAACATCATTAGTATCAGCAGTCAAGAAGTCAGAAGGAGTATTACATTGGAAAAAACTGCTGTCAGGCATCTCTCCAAAATGCTGAAGAGTAATGATGTCAGTTTGAAGATTAAGATGCGTATAATTCAGGCCATAGTCTTCTCAGTCACTTGCTTTGCATCAGCTGGACAATGGATATGGATGACAGAATTGGTGCCTTTGAGCTATGTTTCTGGAAAAGAGTACTGAATATTGTCTGCCAAAAGAACAAACAGATGTCTTGGGAAAAGTGCAACCAGAGTCCTTCCTTGGAGGCAAAAAATGGTGAAGCTTCATCTTTTATACACATAGCTAGTTGAGGCTATTCCCTGGAAAGGGACATCCTGGTAGGAAAGATAGAGGGTCAGTAAAGGAGAGGAAGATTCCCAATGAGATGGACTGACACAGTGACTTTAGCAATGGGCTCACGATGAGGGTGGCTCAGGATAGGACAAGGTTCATGCTGGCTCTTCGTAAGGTTACTATGAGTCATACCCGACTTGATGGCACCAAACAACAACAATAAGAGCATCCTTATTTGGGTCAATATTTTGTCCACTATTATGGTCTAAAATTTTGGTTCCGGTGTTGAAACTTACATACACACTGAAAATATATGGAAGTGAAAGGAAAATTTTTTAAACAATGTCCCCACACCCAAGTATTGTAAGAATCTATACCTTTGATCTTGTGTGAATGTTTGTGTTCCAGGAACTAGCTGACCACAAACTGAAAAAACAATTACTGGCAAAAACCATATTTTAACTAACGTCAGCAGCAGGTAACTGACCTAAAATTAAGCTTCTCCTTTTCCAAAGAGCCAATGAGCTAATTCCACGCCAAAGAACCCCTAGACCTTGTATAAATTCCCTTGCTTTTTTGGGCTCGGGTTCGACTTCCCTGTCTCCTACGTGAGATACAAGTCATCCCAGAGCTTCGTCAATAAAGCCTCTTGTGATTGCAGCAAGTGGATCTGGTGTGAGTTGCTTGGGGTCACGCCCGGTCTGGGAAAAGCCCTAGTTTGGGGTCTTTCATTTGGGGGCGTCTTCCGGGATCTAGCAGCCACCCCCGCAACCTGCCAGTCAGCCACTTGGAGGTAAGAGGATCCTCTAAAATTTCTTTGTTTCTTTGTCTGTGCAGCGCCGCCAAACCTGTGTGTTCGTAAGTCTGTTTTATTTTCAGCTTACTTGCAGTTTGTGACTGTGACGAAAGCAGACGTGCTTGAAAAAAAACCACTAGTCACAGCCTTAGGGAGACGTCCCTTTAGGTGGAATACGGATCCAGAGGCGGTAATAGTCTCTGGTCCGTCTGAGGGAATTAGAGTGTCCCGCCGGAGAGGAGGGGCCTGGAGGGCTCTCCTGTTTGAAGCAGCTTTCAATTGGTTGTCGCGAAGAGAGCTTCTTGTGTGTCTTGTATTTCTTGTGAGTGTCTGCTGTGTTCTCTGGGCAACTAATATGGGACAGAATATGACGACTCCCCTCTCCCTGACTTCAGGACATTTTTCTGAAGTAAGAACCAGGGCTAATAATCTCTCTGTTAACATTAAAAAAGGACCTTGGCAAACCTTCTGTAACTCTGAGTGGCCCGCTTTGGGAGTCGGTTGGCCACCAGAGGGAGCAATCATTTTGGCGGTCAAAGATCTTGTTTTCCAGGAAGGACCAAACACGCATCCTGACCAACAGCCACACATCATCGTGTGGCAGGATTTAGTGCAGAATCCACCGCCGTGGGTAAAACCTTGGATTTTGAAGAACCATACCACCCCTCCGTGTGCATTAGCCCTAAAAACCCGAACTTCTGAGTCCAGAGTTCCTCTGGCCCCAGAAGCTGTGCCATCGGCACCAACCAAAATTTATCCTGAGATTAAAAATCCACCTGAGTGGCCTGCGACGCCCCACAATCCTCCCCCATATCAGGGCCAGGTTGATCCCTGTCCCCCCATCCCTGCGAGTGCCCCCCAGGGACCAGCACGGGAGACTCGCAGTTGGAGGGGTCTGGAGAGCCCAGATTCCACTGTGGCTCTCCCTTTACGAGTGTATGGAGGGCCCCCAGAGCCAGGACAACTCCAACCCCTCCAGTACTGGCCATTTTTCTCTGCTGACCTCTATAATTGGAAGAATAACCATCCTTCCTTTACAGATAGCCCCACAGGGCTTATTGGATTAATTGAGTCCCTCATGTTCTCTCACCAACCCACCTGGGATCATTGTCAGCAACTTCTCCAGGTCCTCTTCACTACTGAGGAGCGAGAGAGAATTCAGACGGAAGCCAGGAAAAACGTCTGAGATGCTGTAGGACAACCAGTCCAGACTCCTGCTGCCATGGATGCGGGATTTCCTCTTGTTCGCCCCAACTGGGATTATAACACTGCTAAAGGTAGGGAGCAGCTATCCGCTTACCACCGGGCTCTCGTAGCAGGTCTCAGAGGGGCTGCGCAATGCCCCACTTATTTGGCTAAGGTAAGAGAAGTCCCTCAAGGACCTACCGAACCCCCCTCTATGTTCCTAGAAAGACTAATGGATGCCTATAGGAGATACACTCCCTTTGACCCCGCGTCAGAGGGACAGAAAGCAGCAGTAGTTATGGCCTTCATTGGGCAGTCTGCTCCAGACATCAGGAAAAAAAATTACAGTGTCTAAAGGGGTTAAAGGATTTTACATTGAGGGGTGTAGTGAAAGAAGCTGAGAAAGTGTACCACAAGAGGGAGACAGAGGAAGAGAAGGCAGAGAGAGAAAAGAAAGAAAGAGAGGAACGTGAGGACCAGCGAGACCGCCGTCAAGAGAAGAATTTGACCAAAATCTTGGCCGCAGTAGTGAGTGAAAAAGAAAGAGATAGAGCAGGGTCTAGACAGACAGG
>NW_006399811.1:14292539-14293770 GCF_000299155.1 Elephantulus edwardii | reverse complement strand
GACCAACAACCCTCAGGTGACTTTGTTACAGTATGTAGATGATCTCCTCCTAGCCGCCCTAACCGAAGAGGAATGCATTGAAGGTACAAAGAAGCTTCTAATGGATCTGGGGACTTTAGGCTATCGTGCCTCAGCCAAAAAGGCCCAGCTGTGCAAAACTGAAGTAACTTACTTAGGGTATGTACTGAGAGATAGCCAAAGGTGGCTAACAGAGGCCCAGAAAAAGACTGTAATGCACATCCCGATTCCCTCCTCACTGAAGCAGGTAAGGGAATTAATTCCTAGGGACAGCTGGGTTTTGTCGCCTGTGAATACCCGGGCTCGCCTCCTTGGCAGCCCCCCTGTATCCTCTAACCAGGAATCAGGAACAATTTACCTGGAATCCTGAACATCAGACGGCCTTTGAGGACATTAAGAAAGCCTTGCTTTCAGCTCCTGCCCTCACCTTGCCAGACCTGACTAAGCCATTTACCTTATAAATAGATGAGAGAGGCAGGGTGGCTAAAGGTGTGTTGTCACAAGCTTTAGGACCTTGGAAACGGCCAGTGGCCTATTTGTCCAAGAAACTAGATCCAGTGGCCAGTGGTTGGCCAGTCTGCCTGAAGGCCATTGCAGCTGCCACGGTCCTAATAAAAGACGCAGACAAATTAACCATGGGGCAGCATGTCACTGTTATAGCCCCTCATGCATTAGAGAGCATCGTTCAACAACCACCTGACCGATGGATGACTAATGCCCACCTGACCCACTATCAGAGCCTACTCCTCACGGACAGGGTGACCTTTAGAGCTCCAGTCATCCTAAACCTGGCGACCCTGCTGCCTGTGGAGGGGGACCCAGAACCATGCCATCGCTGTGATGAAATTCTAGCAGAAGAAACCAGCACCCGGAAAGACCTAAGAGATCAGCCTTGGCCCGAGTGCCCAACCTGGTTCACTGACGGCAGCAGCTTTGTAAAGAATGGTAAGTGGGTTGCCAGGGCGGCAGTAGTAGACGGGAAGAAAGTTATTTGGTCCGACAGCTTATCTGAAGGAAGCTCCACACAAAAAGTCGAGTTAATAGCCCTCACTCAGGCATTGAAACTAGCAGCAGGAAAAGCTATAAATATCTATACAGATAGTCGGTATGCTTTCGCCACAGCCCATATCCATGGGGCCATTTACCGGCAGCGAGGCCTTCTTACCTCAGCAGGGAGATAAGTCAAAAACAAAAAAGAGATCCTAGAACTGTT
>NW_006399811.1:14286523-14292182 GCF_000299155.1 Elephantulus edwardii | reverse complement strand
TCTGGGAATTTGTTTGACGTGCAGGTATGCTCTGTCCCTGGAGTGATGCTAGCCAGCCTGGGCTTAGCGTTTGAACCAGGAGGCGGCCTTTAGCCCAAGGCAGCTGGGATGTAGTGGCCATGTTGTTCCTGTTTCGCCGGCTCCTCCCAGCTCTTGGGAAGCTCTCCTTGCCAGAAGGCAGGAGCATGGTTGTGGGAGTGCAGGAATAGTGGCAAGCTTTTGGAGTCGACTGCTTTTCCGGGAATGTGTTTGATGTGCAGGTTTGCTCTGTCCCTGTAGTGAGGCTAGCCAACCTGTGGCTAGGGTTTGAATCAGAAGGTGGCCTTGAGCCCAAGGCAGCTGGGAAGTAGTGGCCATGTTGTTCCTGGTTTGGCTGGCTCCTCCCAGCTTTTAGGAAGCTCTCCTCTCCATAAGGCAGGAGCGTGGTGGTGGGAGTGCAGGAATCGTGGCAAGCTTTTGGAGTCAACTGCTTTTCCGGGAATGTGTTCGACGTGCAGGTTTGGTGTGTCCATGGAGTGAGGCTAGCCAGCCTGGGCCTAGGGTTTGAACTACGAGATGGCCTTAAGCCCAAGGCAGTTGGGAAGTAGTGGTCATGTTGTTCCTGGTTTGCACGGCTCCTCCCACCTCTTGGGAAGCTCTCCTTGCCAGAAGGCAGGTGCGTGGTTTTGGGAGTGCAGGAATTGTGGCAAGCTTTTGGAGTCAACTGCGTTTTCAGGAATGTTTTTGACGTGCAGGTTTGCTCTGTTTGTTGAATGAGGCTATCCAGCCTGGGTCTAGGGTTTGAACCAGGAGGCGGCCTTAAGCCCAAAGGGCCCTCAGCCCTGTGTTCTCGGGCCACGTTCTAATTTTCTTCCTGTCAAACATTCTTCTAGGTGGTATAGCACTGGTCTCTGCGTTGCTGTATTTAGGTAACTCATGGTTGCTTTGATGGTGAAGCCTGTGACAGTGATGTGCCAGTCATTGTAATGGGCACCCATCGTGGACAGTGTTGGCTGGAGCTTCTGGACTAAATCAAGCCTGGAAGCAGGAGTGGCATCCACTTCCAAAATTTCTTGCCTCTGGAAACTCTATGTACGAACAGTGCTCATGTTGTTCCTTCATAGGTTCGCTATGAGTCGTCTATGACTCGACAGCGTTAAACAAGAACAACAACAACAATCTACGTGAATGATTGTATGAGCACATTGTGAATGAAGAATAGTGTGCAACCACAATGTATATAAACTTTGTAAAAAACCAATTAAAAATATAGTAAGATAGAAGGTATATGAATGTATGAAACACAATGTAAATGAAAGACTTTGTAAAATACAATATATATGAATGAAACATAATATAAAGGAATTGTTTGAAAATAAATAAAATTTTTTAACTCAGTAAAATATTTTTTAAAAAGAAAGTGCTGCAAGATATTTTCTTGACTGTCTACCTTTAAATAATGGGATGTCCTATGACTCAATGAAATTCCTGTAAGTTTTTATATTTTTAGGAGGATATATGTATATATTTTAGGGTATATTTACTTTCTGAGATGTGGTCTTGAGTGTATTTACAAAGCAAATTTGTTTTCCATCCAATTATTCATAAAAGTTTTGTTTAATGACAGTAAATATCCACATTATAACCAAACTTCCTGCTTGCCTGTCTTCCCTTTATTGTCTTCCACTTATTGGGTGTTGCATTTTCCTTTATCTATCTTAACATGAACACCTTGCATTATGCAGATGACACAATTTTGCTTGCTGATAGTGAGAAGTGCCCATCAACAAATGAATGGATAGGAAAATTATGGCATATTTACACAATGGAATACTACACAGCACTGAAAAACAAGGAACTAATAAAATAGTAAACAACATGGGTGACCTTGGAGGACATTATTGTGAGTGAAATATCTCAGTCTCAAAAGGACAAATACGGTATAACACCACCGTTATAAAACAGGACTAATATGGAAGTTGTTGTTGTTTGATGCTGTCGAGTCGTAGACGGCTCATAGCTATCCTATGAATGAACAACCTTAGCACTCTTCGTACATAGAGTTTCCAGAGGCAAGCCATTTTGGAAGTGGATTCCGCTTCTGCTTCCAGGCTTGATATAGTCGGGAAGCTCCAGCCAACACTGTCCACCATGGGTACAAATTACCACGATTGGCACATCCCTGTCATAGGCTTCAGCATCACAGCAACCACGAGTGACCTCTGTACAGCAACACACAGACCAGTGCTATACCACCTTCGGCTTGGTAGGAGAAAACAAACAAACAAACAAAAAAAGATGGGATAAATAATAAGCACTGCATTGGAACAAATGAAAGAAAGAACTGTTTAAAAGGAATATATGATTAGGCATTATTTGTGTGATAACAACAGTCCAGAGTAAGAGGTGCATAGCAAAGTGGACTGGGGGAATGGCCGGGGAGGGAGGAAATGATGCAACAATGAATAGATTTTGTTTTTAAGTGAACTGGAGGAAAATGTGCAACAATAAATGAATGAAAATCCACTTTTCTGTAGTCTTTTGTCAAAACCACAGGGATTTTTTTTTAAAGTGAGGAGTATATGAAATGCTTGCTGCAGAAGATTGATGACTATAGCCTTTGATATGGATTACATTCCAACACCAGGAAAATGAGTGAATCTATCAATTATTTTATCTTACTTGGATCAACAACATCATTAGTATCAGCAGTCAAGAAGTCAGAAGGAGTATTACATTGGAAAAAACTGCTGTCAGGCATCTCTCCAAAATGCTGAAGAGTAATGATGTCAGTTTGAAGATTAAGATGCGTATAATTCAGGCCATAGTCTTCTCAGTCACTTGCTTTGCATCAGCTGGACAATGGATATGGATGACAGAATTGGTGCCTTTGAGCTATGTTTCTGGAAAAGAGTACTGAATATTGTCTGCCAAAAGAACAAACAGATGTCTTGGGAAAAGTGCAACCAGAGTCCTTCCTTGGAGGCAAAAAATGGTGAAGCTTCATCTTTTATACACATAGCTAGTTGAGGCTATTCCCTGGAAAGGGACATCCTGGTAGGAAAGATAGAGGGTCAGTAAAGGAGAGGAAGATTCCCAATGAGATGGACTGACACAGTGACTTTAGCAATGGGCTCACGATGAGGGTGGCTCAGGATAGGACAAGGTTCATGCTGGCTCTTCGTAAGGTTACTATGAGTCATACCCGACTTGATGGCACCAAACAACAACAATAAGAGCATCCTTATTTGGGTCAATATTTTGTCCACTATTATGGTCTAAAATTTTGGTTCCGGTGTTGAAACTTACATACACACTGAAAATATATGGAAGTGAAAGGAAAATTTTTTAAACAATGTCCCCACACCCAAGTATTGTAAGAATCTATACCTTTGATCTTGTGTGAATGTTTGTGTTCCAGGAACTAGCTGACCACAAACTGAAAAAACAATTACTGGCAAAAACCATATTTTAACTAACGTCAGCAGCAGGTAACTGACCTAAAATTAAACTTCTCCTTTTCCAAAGAGCCAATGAGCTAATTCCACGCCAAAGAACCCCTAGACCTTGTATAAATTCCCTTGCTTTTCTGGGCTCGAGGTCGACTTCCCTGTCTCCTGCATGAGATACAAGTCGTCCCGGAACTTCGTCAATAAAGCCTCTTGTGATTGCAACAAGTGGATCTGGTGTGAGTTGCTTGGGGTCACGCCCAGTCTGGGAAAAGCCCTAGTTTGGAGTCTTTCAGAAGAAAAAGTTTATTCTTGTTTAATGGAAGTCTGTGAGAGCAGCGAAGCCCTTTCAAGCAGGTTCTGAAGGGTTTTAGAAAGTGCAAGGACATTGAGGCAAGGAAACGAGCTTGGTCCTTTATCAAGGTTTTGGGACGTAGCCAGGGGAGGGATTTGTACAAGAGAAGGAGCTTGGGTGGTTTGGTTATCCCTCTGGTGCCAAAGGAGAGGACACTCAAGTTTTCTTATATGTTTTCCGGATATGGAGCACCAAGGGAAGTTGGAGGGGTAAACCTTAAAACCTGTCAGCAAACATAAAAAATGGGATCAGACTCCTCTTTACGCCCAACCAGAGAGGCGTTTCTCAGCCCCATGAATCTAAATGCTTATTAGTTTCCTCACTTATAACTGGGGCTTATTTTTGCTGTTTGAACAATTATAGTTTCAAGTTCCCTTTTGTGTTTCACTGAAGGAAATTGGGGGTTGGAATGACTATGTGATCAGTGGATTGGTAAAATGAACTAGATCTATTTATTCTTTTTGATTTGATGGGCTTTTAGGCCTCGCTTCATTGTCCTAAATGGAAAGTCAAGGCAGTCCTTAATCACCCTGAATGTGAGCACCAAGGGCTCCATATAGAGTCACTCTAGAAAGTCCCTCAGTCCAGCCTCCTTTCTTGGCATTAGGCTCCTGAGAGCAGGGATTTTTCTGTCCTCTAGAGGGTGATCATAAAAAGGGCATTTCTCTCAGGTTGTGGCAAACAGGTCTCTCCTGCTACCCTCTGTCTAACACTCCACAATGTTTCCAGATACTTTTATTTTTGCTATCTGTCCTATTGTGTGATAACTACCACAGGGCTAGGATGCATTGAAATGTTTTTTTCTCAGTACCAGTTACCAAGCCCTGGTCCCATAGTCTGGGAAAGGAGCTGGGAAAGTACTGGATTTTAGACATTTTTTTAAAAAATTTTATTAGTTTTTTTGTGTGTTCCAATAAAATCGGATCTGACTGGTACAGAAGGAGCTTGCCCCTCCTTCTCCAGCAGAGCATCTGGTGGATTCGAACTGCACACCTCCGGGATTGCAGTGAAACCTTTTGCCACAAGGCCACCAGAGCTCCCTGGATTTCAGATATCTTTAAATAAATTCAAGAGAGACCCCAAGTAAAACCAGCCTGTAAAATCATTGTATTCCTCCAGCTCCAGTACAGCCAATAGACTGTTGTTGAAATGTTGTTTTGTGCTGTTGAGCCAGAACTGACCCATAACTGATCCTTCAGTGGGTTTTAAAAGACAGTTTAATCGCATGGGAGGAGATTGTCCATCCTTCTTCCACAGAGAAGCTGGTGGATTTGAACCACATCCCTTTGGGATGACAGCACAGCTCTTTACCACTAGGCCACCAGAGCACCCATTACCCATTTGGAAATAATGTTGCTGTTGTTATTAAGTGCTGTAGAGTCGAGTAGGAGTCAAAGTGACCCTTTGAACAACAGATCTGAACCCTGTCCTCTCCTGTGCCATTCTCTGACGCAGTTGAGCCCATTACTACAGTCACTGTGTCAATTCATCTGGTTGAGGGTCTTCCTGTCTTTCACCAACCCTCCACCTTTCCAAGCATGATGTCCCTCTACAATGAACAGCCTCTCCTAGCAACAAGCTCAAAATATGTGAGGTGAAGCTATAACACCTTTTCCGCTAAGGAGTACTCTGGCTGCACCTTTCCTAAGACATACCTGTTCATTCTTTTGGCTATCCATGGGATATTCAGTGTTCTTCTCCAACACCACAGCTCAAAGGCATCAATTTTTTTTCTGTCATCCTCATTCATTACCCAGCTCTCTGAAGCATGTTGTTGTTGTTATGTGCCATCGAGTCGCTTGCGACTCATAGCGACCCTGTGTACAACAGCCCTAAACTCTGCTCTGTCCTGTGCCAATCACACTGTCTCTGACAC
>NW_006399811.1:14264449-14286033 GCF_000299155.1 Elephantulus edwardii | reverse complement strand
CTCTTCACCATCCATCCTGATGCTGCCAATTGGTCCAGTGGTGAGAATCTTTGTCTTCTTGATATTGAGCCTCAATCCATATTGAAGACTACAGTCCTTGGCCCTCTGCAGCAAGCGCTTCAGTCCTCCTCAGTTTCAGCAGGCAGGGTTCTGTCGTCTTCATAACACAGATTGTTGATAGATCTTCCACCAATCTGATGCAGCATTTCTCCTCATAGAGCCCAGCCTCCCGGATTATCTGTTCTGCATACAAGTTGAAAAGGTATGGAGATCGGACACATCCCTGGCATACACCCTTCCCAATTTTGAACCATGCAGTGTTTCCTTGCTCTGTTCAACGACTGCCTCTTGGTCCCAGTATAGGTTTTGCATTAGCATGATCAAGTGTTATGGGATTCCCATTCTTCTCAGAGTCAACCACAGTATGTTATGATGCACACAGTCAAATGCCTTTGCATAATCAATGAAACACAGATAGATATTCCTCTGGTACTCCCTGCTTTCAGCTAAGAGCCATCTAACATTAGCTACAATATCCCTAGTACAACGACCCCTTCTAAACACAGACTGGACTTCTGGCAATTCTCTGCTGATGTGCTGTTTCAGTTGTTTTTGGATAATCTTCAATAGAAACAAAGAACTGAAGAACAAATTCAAACCTCAAGTTGCTATAATCAAGGATGCTTTAGGCAGAATATTAAATGATCTAGGAAGTATTAAAAGAAGATGGAAAGAATATACTGAGTCACTGTATTGAAAGGAATTGGCAGACACAGAGGATTTCATGAAACAACATACGAGCAAGAGCCTATGGTGATGAAGAAGTTCAATCTGCTTTGAAGGAAATAGCAAGAAATAAGGCCCCAGGAATAGAGGTATACCATTTGACATTTTTCAGCTAACAGATGCTGCCCTGGACGTGCTCACCAAGTTGTGCCAAGAAATCTGGAAAACAACCACTTGGCCAGCTGACTGGAAGAGATCTATATTTGTTCCCATTCCAAAGCAGGGTGACCCCAACAGAGTGTGGGAACTATAGAACTCTGAAGCAGAGCAAGTGATTAAAACGGTCATGGTCTGAATCAGGAGCACCTTTATCCTCAAACTGATATTTCTCTTCAATAATTAGGAGAGGTCTCTCACTGCAGACTTTCCCAGTGCAACATGTTTTCTGATCTCCTGACTGCTAGTACCAAGAATGATTGATTGTGAATCCAAATAAGATGAAGTCCTTGACAACTTCAATCTTTTCTCCATTTATCATGATGTTGCCTATTGGTCCAGTGGTGAGAATATTTGTTTTCTTGACTTTGAGATGCAATCCATATTGAAGGCTGCAATGTTCGATCTTCTACAGCAAGTTCTTCAAGTTCTCCTCATTTTCAATAAGCAAGGTGTGTAATCTACTAGTGAAGATTATTGATGAGTTTTTCTTCAATCCTGATGCCACATTCTTCTTCATGGAGTCCAGGTTCTCAAATTATTTGCTCAGCATACAGATAATAGGTATGGAGAAAGGACATTACCCTGAAGCACACTTCTCTTAATTTTAAACTAGTTGTATAAAATTTGGGAGTACAGGCTAACTATCAGCTTTTATTATTTTTTTCATGAATTATTTAGTGTGGTATTACATTAAATATAGCAGTATAATGTAGTATTGTTGTTGTTTGTTGTTCTATGCTGTCGAGTCGCCTGCGACTCGTAGCAACCCTATATACAACAGCCCTAAACCCTGCTCTATCCTGTGCCAATCTTATTGTCTCTGATACACCTATTCCTATTACCCCAATCACTGCATCAATTAATCTCCTCAAGGGTCTTCCTTTCCTGAGCTGTCCCTCAACCCTCCCAAGCATGATGTCCTTCTCCAGGGACTGATCCCGCCTTGCAACATGTCCAAAGTATGTCGGACAAAGCTTCAGAATCCTTACCTCCAAGGAGCAGTCTGGCTTCACTCTCTTCAGGACAAACTTGTTTGTTTTCATGGCAGTCCATGCTATATTCAGGACTCTTATCCAGCACCACAGCCAGCTCAAAGGCATCAATTCTTTTATTATCCTTAGCCATTGTCCAGCTTTCTGATGTAGCAGGTAATTGCAAAGACCATGGCCTAGATTAGGCACACCTTAGAGAGGTCTCTGACAGCATACTTTCCCAGTGCAATTTGTCTTTTAATTTCCTGGCTGCTGGTACCTAGAGCGTTGATTGTAAAGCCAAGCAAACTGAAGATGTTAACAATCTCAATCTCTTCACCATCTATCAGTATGCCCAGTGGTGAGAATCTTTCTTTTTTTGATGTTGAGGTTAAATCCATATTTCAGGTTGCACTTCTTGACCCTCTGAAGCAAGCACTTCAGGTCCTCCTCAGTTTCAGCAAGCAGAGTTGTGTCATCTGCATAACACAGACTGTTGATGAGTCATCCTCCAAACCTGATGTCACATTTCTGCTCTTAGAGCCAAGCCTCCCGGATATTCTATTCTGCATATAGAATGAAAAGATATGAAGATAGAACACATCCTTGGCACACACCCTTCCCAATTTTGAACCATGCAGTGTTTCCTTGCTCTGTTCTGATGACTGCCTCCTGGTCCAAGTATAGGTTACACATAAGCACAATCATTCTTCTCAGAGTCAGCCACATTTTATTGTGATCTACACAATCAAATGCCTTTGCATAGTCAATGAAGCACAGATAGACATTTCTCTGGCACTCTTTCAGCCAAGATCCATCTGACATTAGCTATAATATCCCTAGTACCATGGCCTGTTATTAGCATACTTTTAACTTTAAAGGTAATTTAGAGAAAACCTAGAAGACAACAGTTACATTCATAATAATATAACATTTTACTCTTGATATCAATGGCCTACTGATTATATAATAATTATTCCTTTGGAAGGAGTTAGCTATTAAAGAAAAATATAAGAACTGAAATCACTCATTACTATTTTTTAAAAATCCTTTTTGTTTGTATTCAAAAGGTCTCATCTCACAAATCCTCTCAACATTGATTATTATAGTACAATGAATTTAACTAATGTCGCCCTTCCATCCATAGCCATCCATTTTGTGATTTTAGCCTATTTTTATATGCTTAAGACTTTACTCATAGAAGGAGAATTGATGCCTTTGAGCTGTGGTGCTGGAGAAGAGTATTGAGAATACCATGGACTGCTAGGAAAACAAGCAGATTTGTCCTGGAGAGGGTTAAACCGGGTGGCTCCTTGGAGGCAAGGATTCTGAGGCTCCGTCTAACTTACTTTGGACATGTTGTGAGGAGAGACCGGTCCTTGGAGAGGGACATCATGCTTGGGAGGGTGGAGGGACGACGCAGGAGAGGAAGGCCCTCTATGAGGTGGATTGATTCAGTGACTGGGATAATTGGGATGGGAGTGTCAGAGACAGTGCATTGGCACAGGACAGAGCGGAGTTTAGGGCTGTTGTACATAGGGTCGCTATGAGTCGCAGGCGACTCGATGGCACATAACAACAACAACAACAAAACTTTACTCAAGGATGAGTTACTTCCCTCTCCCCAACCCCACAGAGGAAATCATTGAATGCAATCCTCCACTACTACAAAATATGCAGTTGAGTTTCCCACATTTGGGGAAATATTCAGAGGGCAATGGATAAGATTCTTTCTGGGGAAAACCAGCTTTATGATCATGGTATCTCCCCTGCCAGATAAGTATAAGGATGAGTCATTGTATTAAGGAGATAGGATTAGGGTGGGATATAAGCCCCACCCTACTAGAAGATATTACTCAAGTCACCTAATTTAGTTCTCCTGGAGGTGTAGTTTATGGATGTAAAAAAGCAAGCGAGGTATGAAGACTACATCTTACTTCTGCTGACTCCACAAGGGGAACTGTCCCTTTCAAGAACATCCAAAACACAAAACAAATTCCCGTGAGATCAGACATGTCCCCCACACTCCACAACTGTTATTTGCTGTTGCTGTTGTTTGTTGTCGAGTTGGAACTAACACATAGCTGACTCTCTAATGTGTTTGCAGAGGCAATAAATTGTTTTCAGGAGATTGTTCATTTCCAGTGAAGCATTTTGTGGATTCAAACCACATGCCTTTAGGATTGCAACATAGCTTCTTATCTGTAGGCCTCCAGAGCTACGCATATTCCACACTTACTTTTAATTCCAAGACCAGTCATATTGCTCTATTGAGTCTAAATTCAATGACAGTAGCTACATAGACCTCACAAAACAATATTCACAATTATGGGGTTTATTAGGGAAGTTAACAGGTGAGAATTCAGGTTGCAATAGGATAATTTTTCAGTCAGAGCAGCTTTTTAAGGATGCTCGTAGGCCCTTCAGCCTTGTGGCTTTAGGTCAATATTTCAAAACTCTAAGTCCTGCAGTTTATGGCCTCTCCCTCCAGTCCTCCGGCAAGCTTGGGTGAGGCCACTGGCTTTGGTTCTGTGGGACAGCAATTTCAGGTTAGTTCTGACTCACATCTTTCTTTGGCTCTACAGTATAGCTGCTGGTACCCTCCTGTAAATCCTTGTCTGATTTGTATAAGAATCTCTGACCCCAAAGGATGAGTGCTGCATTCTTTGCCTGTTCTTTCTTGCTGGCAGTGAGATTGCCAAATTTCTGCTGCTGAACCTGCTTAATTTAAACCTGCTATCTCACCACTGGGCTGGCAGCATTATGATAGTGAAGAGCTTGAGATTGTTAACAGCTTTAGTTTGCTTGGCTCCACAATTAACACTGTTGGTCTCAGCAGCCAGGAAATTAAAAGGTGAATTATATTGGGAAAATGCTCTCAGGGACCTCTCCAGAGAACTGAAGAGCAATGATATCAGTCTGGAGACTAAAGTGCGCCTGATTCAGCCTATAGTCTTTGGAATTGCTTGCTATGCATCAGAGAGCTGGACAATGACTAGTGATGATAGAAAGAAAATTGATGTCTCTGATCTGTGGTGCTGAAGTGGAGGGTTGCATATATCATGGACTGCAAGTATAACAAACATATTTGTCCTAGAGAGGGTGAAACTGGGCTGCTCCTTGGAGGCAAGGATTCTGAAGTTTCATCTGACATACTTTGGGCATGTTGCAAGGAGGGACCAGTCTTTAGAGAGAGACATCATGCTTGGAAAGGTGGCGGGACAGAGAAAGAGAGGAAGACCATAGATGAAATGGTTTGATTCAGTGACTGGGGCAATGTGGTGGCTGTGACAGAGACAGTGAAGTTGGCACAGGAAGGAATAGGTTTCAGGGCTATTGTACATGGGGTCACTATGAGTCGCAAGTGAGTGTATAACAACAACAACAACAACAACAATAATATAATGGTGAAGCTAGCGAATCCCCTTGTGGGTAGACTTCTTGTTCATTGTTGTAGAGTCAGAACCAACTGATAGCTGACACTTCTATAGGTTTTCAGAGGTTGTAAATCTCACAATAGGAGAGTGTCTGTCTTTTTGCTGCAGAGCACCTGATGGATTTCAATAGCATACCTTTTGGTTAGCAGTACTACTCCTTACCACTAGAGCTTCCTGTGGATAGACTAGTACATTCTATTTACATGTTTGTGTTTAGCCATGTAGCGCACTTAAAAGCAATAGCTGAGGAAAGCCATTTTTGAAAAATAGACCTACTATACCACAATAGTCTTGAGATCACATAGAGAGGAAAAAACTCAAAGTTTGTCTCCTTTAGACATTGCATCTAATCTTATAAAGCTACTCTGACAACAGATTAGCCAACAACTAATAACCCACATTTTAGCTTGCAGGTTCCTGGACTGTCTTGCTTCAGTCTCTTGAAACATGCATAAACCTACACCACCCAAGATTGTGTTAGCCATTTTCTTGGCATTTTTCTTTTTGGTTTCTATGAGAACTTCAGTGAATGACAGCACTCAAAGACATAGACATAAGTGGAAACAGTAGGGGGATTAATTTTCTGATACAGGCCATGGTCTTTGCAATCACTTGTTATGCATCAGAGAGTTGGACAATGATCAAGGAGGATAGAAGGAGAATTGATGCCTTTGAGCTGTGGTGCTGGAGAAGAGTATTGAGAATACTGTGGACTGCTAGGAAAACAAACAGATTTGTCCTGGAAAGGGTTAAACCGGGTGGCTCCTTGGAGGCAAAGATTCTGAGGCTCCGTCTAACATACTTTGGACATGTTGTGAGGAGAGACAGGTCCTTGGAGAAGGACATCATGCTTGGGAGGGTGGAGGGACAGTGCAGGAGAGGAACAACCTCTGTGAGGTGGATTGATTCAGTGACTGGGGTAATCCGCATGGGTGTATCAGAGGCAGTGCAATTGGCACAGGATAGAGCAGGGTTTAGGGCTGTTGTGAATAGGGTTGCTATGAGTCACAAGCGACTCGACTGTACACAACAGTAACAACAACAACAACAACAACAACAACATCATGAAGTGGTTGGATTCTGGAGGGAAGGTTGTTTTTATTTAATTGGAAGTTAGGTGTAAATTGTTTGGTCATTTTTTATTTTATTAGCAATCAAGTGTAAGATGATTGGTTGTCTGGATTTAGTTAACAATCAGCTGTGTATTGGAAGTCTGTTGTTTAAATCAATCAGGACCTGGTGGGCAGGCCTTTGTATTTATAATGCATTTGGCCTAAAAGTCTGGTGTTAATTGTGTCTGGGGAGAACATTGTTCTAAGTAGTACAGCATTTGTCAGTTTGCTGTACTGAGATACCTTGGGGTAGCTGTGATACTAAAAGCTGTGCCACTGGTGTGGCAAATGCTATAAGGATTTCCCATGGTAGATAGGGTTTGGGAGACTTGGAAGTAGGACTGGCATCCACTTCTTAAAGAACAGGCCTTTGAAAATCCTATGAACACTAGAGGGATGAAAATAGTTGTAGAACAGAGTTCAGATCTTTAGTTCATAGGATTGCTATCAGTTGTATTCCAGTTGATGACACCTAACAAAAACAACATGATACACTGAGTGATAGAACAGTTTGGATGTATAGGAAAGAGTTTTGTACTTTTGAGTTTTTGCCTTTGAGTTTTGGTATTAGAGAAGAGTACTGACTATTCCATGGACTACAGAAAGAACAAATATGTCTTGGAGAAAGTGCAGCCAGGGTGCTCTTTAAAGACAAGGATGATTAAGCTTCGTCTAACATACTTCCTGTATGCTGTTAGGACGAGCCAGTCCTTGGAAAAATATATCATGCTAGGAAAGGTGGAGAGTCACTAAAGAGAGGAAGACCCTCAAACAAGATGGGTTGACATACTGATTATAACAACAGGCTTAAGCATAACAAAGATGACAAGGATGGCACAAGATAGGGCAGGGTTCAGATCTATGTTCATAGAGTCATGCTGATTCGACAGCACCTACTAACAACAACAACAACAACAACAGTACTAATCATTATAAAAGTAATTATTCTTAAAGAGCTCTGGTGGCCTAGTGGCAAGACGCTGCACTGCAATTCCAGAGGTACGTGGTTCAAATCCACCAGATGCTCTGCTGGAGAAGGAGGGGGCAATCTCCTCCTGTACCAGTCAGATCCGATTTGATGGTACACGTAAAAATAATACAATAAAAAAATTTTTAAAGGAAATTATTCTTGCAAGAATAATACAAAAATTGAGCTATTTGCTTAGTGAATACTCAAGAAATTTATTTCCATTGAAAAATATATTTTACTTTAGTTTCATTAAGTAGAGGGTACTGATGGCTTAGTTATAAGGAGTTGTGCTACCAATGCAAAGGCATATGGTTTCGATCGACCAGCTGCTCCACAGAAGAAAGATGGGCAATCTCCTCCTGTGCAATTTGAAAACTCTCCGTCCTCTGAAAACTCACTGGAGGATCAGTTATGGGGTCAGTTCTGACTTGACGGTCCTCAACAATAACACACCACTAAGTAAGAATGTCACATTATCACAACCAAGGACTGGAACAGATATCTCACATATCTACTACTTTGACATCTATAAAAAAGAGAGTTAATGAAACTAAAGTATGTACTTACACCAATGTGGTTTTCAGATACCTTATACCAGAAAAGAAAAACAGTACATGCCATTGCTGGACAAAAAAGAGGGGTGAGGGAGAACTATAGCAACCCTCAATTACCTGAGCAATTAGACATGGTAATCCCAGATTACTGATGTCTCTTTTAATTTAAAATTCTTAGCTTGAATTAAAAAAAAAAAACCAAAAAAACTTCCCTTCAAGATAAGAAAACAAAATTAAAGGGCAAAACATGAATTTCAAATATTTTCTCTCTGCTAATGAGCAATTACTCAGAGAGAGAATGGAAACAAAAAGTTCTAGTAGTTACTAGGCTGGATATTACTGTGTTCTGTCCAGTTAATTCCAACTCACAGCAACCCTATGTGACACAACAGAACTGCCCTGTAGTGTTTTCCTTGGTAGTGTCTTCAAAATGGTGTGGCCTGGTGCTCCTCAGGATAGCAAATCTTCATATCTCATCCTTTAGACATGATGTTAGGAGGGGCTCCTCTGTGGAAAGCTGGAGTGTCAACAACAAAAAAAGGAAGACCCCTAACAAGATGATTGACATGGTTACTGCAGCAATGGGCTCAAGTGTATTAGAGGTGGTGAGGATGGCACAGGATAGGACAGGGTTCGTAGGGTCGCTATGAGTCATACCCAACACGAAGGCACCTAACAACAACAATCTGCATCTGATTTAGGGCTCAGACCCCAAAGCTGGCAGGGCTGCAACTCAACCATCTTTCTTGATGCTGATGGTCTGCTTCAAGATCCAACTCCCAAAGCCAGGAGGGAGGCAACTCAATAGATATAGAAAAGATGCAAATGATTGATTATGAGTTGTGGTGATTAAGAACAGTACTGAATAATCCATGGACTGCCAAAACTACAAATAGGCATGTCTTGGAAAATGTGCAATCAGAGTAGTCCTTGGAGGTAAGTGCCCCTTAGATGGCAAAGCTTCATCTGACATATTTTGGGTGTGTTTCTAGAAAAGACTAAAGGGACATTATGCTTGGAAAAGTGAAGAGTCAGTAAAAGAGAGGAAGAGATAGATTCAATGAGGTGGGATGACAGAGTGACTACAGCAATGGACTCAAGTGTGCCAGAGATGGTGAAGATTGCACAGAACAGTGCAACATTCAAATCTGCTGTTCATAGGGTCACTATGGGTCATACTTGACTTGAGAGCACACAACAACAACAACAACAATCTGTATCTGAAAGTTGGACAATGTATAAGAATAGAACAGAAGAATTCATGGTTTTAAATAGCTGTGTTGGAGAAAATTATTCAATATCCAAAAGACAAACACTTCCTCTTGGAGGAAGTGCAACGAAGGTGTTTCTTGGAGGCAAGGATAGTGAAATTTTGTTTTACATATTTTGGGCATGTTGTCAGGAGGGACCAGTTTTTGCAAAAAGACATCATGCTGGCAAAGGTTGAGGATCAGAGAAAGAGAGAAAGATAGATTAACCCAGTGACTGTAACAATGAGCTTAAGTGTGTCAGAGATAGTGAGGATGACACTTGTATCTGTGCTTCATAGGGTCACTATGTTATTCTTAGGTGCCATAGAGTCAAGTACAAAGCATAGTGACTCTATCAGCAACAGATCTGAAACCTCTCCTATCCTGCATTTTCCTCACACTTCCTGACACACTAGAACCCATTACAGAAGTCACCGTGTCAATCCTCCTGGTTGGACCCTTCACCTTTCCAAGCATGATGTTCCTCTCCATGGAATAGGCTGTCCTAGCAAAATGTTCAAAATATATGAGGTGAAGCTTAAATATCTTTGCCTCTAAAGAGCACTCTGGCTGTCCTTTCTCCAAGACATATTTTAGCAATCCATAGGATGTTCAGTATTCTTTTTCAACACCACAGCTCAAAAACATCTGTTCTTCTTCTATTGTTCTTATTTATTGTCTTGCTCTCAGATGTATAGTAAGTGATTAAAAATACCATGGTCTAAATCAGATACATCTTAGTCCTCAAACTGACATCATTGCTTCTCAATAATTTGGAGAGGTCCCTGACAACAAACTTTCCCAGGGCAATATGTCTCTTGATTTCCTGACTGCTGGTACCAAGGGTGTTGATTGTTGATCCAAGTAAGATGAAGTTGTTGACAATTTCAATCTTCCCCCCACTTATAATGATGTTGCCTATTGATCCAGTGATAAGAATTTTTGTTTTCTTGACATTGAGATGCAGTCTATATTGAAGGCTGTATTCTTTGATCTTCTGAAACAGGTACTTCAAGTCTTCTCACTTTCCACAAGTAAGGTTGTGTCATCAGCATAATGGATGTTATTTATGAGTCTTCCTCTGATCTTAATGCCACAATCTTCTTTATAGAGTCCAGCTTCTCAAGTAATTTGCTCAGCATACAGATTGAATAGTTGTGGAGAGAGAATACAACCCTGACAAACTCCCCTCTTAATTTTAACCCATTTAATGGTCCCTTGCTCTGTTTGCCCAATAGCCTCTTGGTCTAAGTCTAGGTTTAACATGAGCACAATTAAGTACTCTGGGAGTCTCATTTCTCTCAGTGTTAGCCATAACTAGTTATGCTTCACATAGTAAAATGCCGTTGTATAGCCAATTAAGCATAAACAGATGATACTTTTCTGGTATTCTTTGCTTTTAGCCAGGATCCATCCGACATCAGCAATGATATACCTGGTACCATGGTCTCTTCTTAATCCTGCTTGAACTTCTGGCAATTCTCTATCTACGTTTTGTTCTAGCCATTTTGAATGATCTTCAGCAGTATTTTGCTTACATATGATATTAATGATATTTTCAATTTGTTATATTTGGGGAATACATTGTTCTAATTAATATAGCACTTATCTGTCCGTTTGCTGTATTGAGATAATATGTGGGTTGCAGTGATGCTGAAATCTGTGCTACTAGCATGTCAAATGCCATACGGGTTACCCATGGTGGACAGGTTCTAGTACAGTTCCCAGATTAAGACAATATAGAATGCAGATTGGTCATCTACTTCCTCAGTAACGGGCCTCTTAAAGCCCTGTCAACAGTAGAGGAACATGGATACTTATAGTACTAGAGGTAGAGGTGAGATAGGAAGTTAGTTGAGATGAGGAAAAACAGTGGCTAATGTCTGTCCTTTAATTGGAACATGGAATGTATGAAGCTTGAATGTTGCAACAGAAATTGTGAAAAATGAAATGGAAAGCATTCACATCAACATAGTAGGTGCTAGTAAGATGAGATGTACTAGTGTTGGCCCCTTTGAATCATATAATCACGTGGTATACTATGATGGAGGACACGCTAATGATGGTCTAGTGGCAGGAAGCTGCATTGCAATTCCTAAGGTACGCCGTTACAATTCACCAGCTGCTCTGCGAGTCAAAGATGGACAATCTTCTCCCTTGAAATTACTTGCCTCTGAAAACCCACCCAAGATTCAGCTTTGGGTGGATTCCGAGTCAACGATACATAACATAGATACTACGGTGGGAATGAAAAACTGAAGAATAGTGTTGCAGTCAAAAAGTCAATTTCAATTTCTATCCTGAAGTACAATGTTGTGAATGATATAATATTATCCATATGTATACAAGGAAGACCAGTTAACATAACTATTATTCAAGTTTAAGCTCTACATCTAGAGCCAGAGAGGAAGAAAGTAAAAATTTTTACCAAATATTGCAGTCCAAAATTGACCAAACATGCAGTTGAGATGTGTTAATGGGGGGGGGGGGAGGGAAGATGTTAATGATAATTGGTGACTAGAATACAATGAAGAAGGAATGGTAGTTGGAAAGGACAAACCTTGTTAATGATAATTGGTGACTAGAATACAATGAAGAAGGAATGGTAGTTGGAAAGGACAAACCTTGTTAATGATAATTGGTGACTAGAATACAATGAAGAAGGAATGGTAGTTGGAAAGGACAAACCTGGTGACAAAAAAAGGAGGCTGGAAACAGAAAGATTGAATTTTATATATTCAATGATTTATTCATTGCAAATACCATTCCTAAAAAACATAAATGATGACTTTATACGCGGACCTCACCTGATGGACTGTATAGGCAATCAGATTGATTATATCTATGGAAAGAATTGTTGGAGAAACTCTACGTCACCAGTCAAACATGTCAGGGTTGTATTGTAGGTCAGACCATCAATTACTCATGTGCAAGCTCAAATTGACACCAAAGAAAATGAAAACAAGTCCATGAGATCCAAAATATGATCTTTAATATATTCCACCTGAATTTCATAATCATTTTAAGAATGATCGAAGACCAGATGAGTTGTGGAATGACATCAAGAATATCATCCATTACCCACCACTATTTCCACTCCCCCTCCCTCCCACTGTGCTCTGTCTGTCATGGTCCAGGGCCTTTGTTCCCCGCCCCAGTCCAGGCCCCCGTGCAGCAGAAGTGGAGATGAGCGGTTCAGAGGAGGTGTCCTGGATTTCCTGTTCTGTGGACTCGGTGGCAAAAAAAAAAAAAAAGAAAGAAAAAAGAAAAAATCATCTGTGAAGAGAGCAAAAAGAGGAGAAGAAAGAAAAAGAGACCAACATGGATGTCAGAAGAGACTGAAAATTGCGCTAGGGGATCAAGAAGACAAAACAAAGGGAAAACATGTCAAATTAAAAGAGCTGAACAGAAGATTTTGAAAGGCAGCTCGAGAAGACACAGAAATGTATTATAATGGAATATGCAGACAGCTTGAATAGGAGAATAAAAAGGGGAAAACCTGCTGTGGATTGCTCAAGCTGAGAGAACGGAAAAATACATTTCAGTCTTGAATTGCAATATTGAATGATTCTATGGGCAAGATGTTGAATGATCCAGAAAGCATAGAAAGAAGATGGAGGGTCACTGTGAGTTATGGTCAACTCGATGGCATCTAACAGTAATCTTTACAGAAGTGGATTCCCTCATTTTCTTTCCCATGGAGTGGCTGAGGGTTTAACCACTGCACCACTAGGGCTCCTTATAAACTGGATTCAAAAAAACAAAACCACTGCTATCAAATCAATTTTGACTTACAACAACCCTCCATTGAGTTTCTGAGGCAATATATCTTATTGGAGGGACCTGCCTCATCTTTCTCCTTTAAGATTCCAATCATCACCCTTCCAGATAGTCCACCAGGTAACCAATCTAATATGCCACTAGGGCTAAATACAAACCAAAATCCAATCCACTACCAATGAGTAGATTGATTCATTATGATCCATTCATTGGATTTGTTGTGTGCCATCCAGTGAACTACAACTCATAGCAACATTAAGAACAATGGCTCTGAACCATGCCCTACCCTGAGCCAACCTCACTATCTCAGAAACACCTGACCCCATTGCCATAGTCACGGGTCAATCCATCCCATCCATGGTCTTTCTCTACTGCACTGATCCTCTACCCTTCCATGCATGATGTCCTTCTCCAAGGACTAATCTCTCCTGGTAACATGACCAAAGTGTGTGAGACAGAGCTTGAAAATCCTTTCCTCTAAGGAGCAACCTGGTTTCATCCTCTCTGGACAGAATCCCTTGTTTGTTCTCTTGCCAAACCACAATATGTTCAATACTCTTCTCCAGCCCCATAACTCAAAGACATCGATTCTTCTTCTGTCATTCTCAGTCATTGTCCAGCTTGTAAGCATAGCGAGCAACTGAAAAAATCATTGCCTGTATCAGGAGTACCTTAGTCTGTAGATATCATTGCTATTTAGCACTCTGGAAAGATACTTGATAGCAAATTTTCCCAATGGACAATGACTAAGTATGACAGAAGAATCAATGCTTTCTAATTGTGGTGCTGGAGAAGAGATTTGAACATACCATGGACTTTCAAGAAAACAGATGGGTCTTCCTTGGAGAGGGTGAAACCAAGTTTATCCTTGGAGGTTAGGATTTTGATGCTCTACCTCCAGTACATAGGGCATGTGGCCAGGAGAGACTGGTCCTTGGAGAAGGACATCATGCTCGCAAGGGTGGAGGGATAGCACAGGAGTGGGAGGCCCCACATGAGATGGATTAATAAAATAACTGGGGCAAATGTGGGTAGCTTGCAATTAGTGAGACTGGCTCAGGACAGGCAGGGTTTAGAGCTGCTGTACATAGGGTTGCTATGGTCCACGGGTGACTTGATGGCACATAACAATAATATCAACTGGCCTCTTGATTTCCTCCCTGCTAGTGCTAGGAGAAATGTGGGGTCAAGATTGGCGGACGATTTATCAACCATTTGCGTTATGCGGATGACACAACCCTGCTTGCTGAAACTGAGGAGGACCTGAAGCGCCTGCTGCAGTGTCAAGGATGGCAACCTACAGTATGGATTGAGGCTCAATGTCAAGAAGACAAAGATTCTCACCACTGGACCAATTGGCAGCATCAGGATGGCTGGTGAAGAGTTTGAGATTGTACACAGCTTTAGTTTGCTTGGCTCCATAGTCAACAGTCTTGGTACCAGCAGCCAGGAAATTAAAAGGTGCATTGCAATGGGAAAGTCTGCTGTTAGGGACCTCTCCAAAGTGCTGAAGAGCAATGGTATCTCTTTGGAGACTAAGGTGTGTCTGATACAGGCCATGGTCTTCGCAATCACCTGTTATGCATCAGAGAGTTGGACAATGACCAAGGAGGATAGAAGGATAATTGATGTGTTTGAGCTGTGGTGCTGGAGAAGAGTATTGAGAATACCATGGACTGCTAGGAAAACAAACAGATTTGTCCTGGAAAAGGTTAAACCAGGTGGCTCCTCGGAGGCAAGGATTCTGAGGCTCCATCTAACATACTTTGGACATGTTGTGAGGAGAGACCGGTCCTTAGAGAGGGACATCATGCTTGGGAGGGTGGAGGGACAGCGTAGGAGAGGAAGGCCCTCTATGAGGTGGATTGATTCAGTGACTGGGATAATTGGGATGGGAGTGTCAGAGACAGTGCGATTGGCACAGGACAGAGCAGAGTTTAGGGCTGTTGTACATAGGGTCGTTATGAGTCGCAGGCGACTCGACGGCACATAACAATAACAAAACAACAGTGCCAAGAGTGTTGATTATGGATCTAGCAAGATGAAATCCTTAGTTCTATTGTCCTAGTGATGAGAATCTTTGTTTTCTTGATGTTGAGACTCAATTCATATTGAAGCCTGCTGTTTTTTACCTTTTGCATCAAACACCTTAAATCTTCCTCAATTTTGGGGAGCAAAGTTGTGCCATCTGCATATTGCAGGTTGTTGATGAATCTTCCTCCAGTCTCGATGCTGCATTCCTCCTCACAAAGTCCTGCCTCTCGAATAACCTGTTCCTCACAGATTGAAAAGGTATGGAGAAAGTATACATCCCTGATATACCCCTTTCCTGATTTTGAACCATGTTTTACTGGCTTTAGCCAATCCAAGCTGACCTTTAGTTTAGCAGCCAGCATTTAAAAGCCTGCAACACTAGGCTAAAATCACCAGACTAGAGTAATAAAATACTTTGTAACTAGAAAGCACACACCAGAGATTTTTAGAAAGGAGAAACTAAAAAAAAAGAAAAAAAGAAAAAAAAAGACAAAAACTATTTCCAAGTCTTGTTTTCAGGTGGAAAACTACCAAAAACCAACAGAATATCACAAGATGTCCTGCTCTAAAGGAAGTGATAATTCACCTAAGGTTCTGAGTATCCACCACCCCATCATGCATCTGCTGACACCACTTCCTCGATGCCTAATGATACACTAGCCTGAACACTTGGCAGAAGATTCTATTTCCAATTCATACCCTCCTTTGTTTCTCCAACCCTTATGTTTACAACAAAAGCCTCAACTACCCTATCAGAGTCAGTATCCTCTCTTGATATGTGGCCCCTCTCTCCTCAGAGAATGCATAAGTCCTTAACTTTGCCTCTTGACAATTCTCATCCTAAGACACTGACCCACCTAACAGTTGTTGACAGAAAAGTTAAAGTGAGATCTTTGATCTTTGTGTTTACCCCAAATCTTTCAGTACTGGACTGCTTCAGGATACTACAGGGTAAGAGCATTCCTCCTGGACACATGGATGAAGAGGATTTTCTGTGCCAGTTTTGAGCTATGTGGGGCAGTGGGAGGGTGGCTGTGGAGCCCAGAGTAAAAGCTCAGACAAAAACTTTGGTTCTTTGAAACCCTAACTTGTGTGATGTTTTCTGTATAACAAAAGCTGGATTTCACTTTGGGAAAGACTTCTCTTTTCTTGTGAGAATATTACTCTAACAGGAACTTTGTTGTTCATTGCCTTTGAGTAGCACGACTCAGAGACCCTATGAACAAAAGACCTGAAGGCCCTCTACAACTATGGACATTTATCAACGTTCGTAGAGTTTCCGAGGCATGTTATTTAGGAAGTGGATGCCACTCCTGCAGACCTTTAGTTATATAGAACTAAAGTTAGGTACTTACTAGACTCATTGTATTTGGGGAATATTGTGGCATCAAAATGAACCTGAAGGAAATAGTTGAGAGTTTAGACTAAGCAGCTGAATGTCCTGAGGTGTTAAGCTGTTGTTATGTGCCATCCAATTGGAACTGCCTCACATAGCTGATCCTCCAGCAAGTTTTACAGAGTTTGTAAATCGTACAGGAGGAGATAGCGTATCTTTTTCTCACTTGACTGGAGGATTCAAACACCTTGCCTTTGGGTTGGCAGTGCAACACCTTGTCACTAAGTCACCAAAGCTCCCTGATGTGTTAAATTTTTGTTGTTGAGTACCATCGAGTCCAAACCAACCCACAGCTGACCCTCCAGCAGGTTTTTAGAGGCAGTAAATCAAATGGGAGGAGAGAGTCCATCTTTCTCCCACGAAGCAGCTTGTGGATCCAAACCATGTGTCTTTGGGTTGACAGAGCAGCTCCTAACCCCTAAGCCACCAGAGCCAACTGATGTATTAAGCAGTTGTGTATAATTCAGTCATCTAAATTTGTCATCAAAGTTATCTACTTAAATGCAATAGATGAGAATTTTATAAGATTCTAAATTAATATTTATTAAAATGGGAATACATTGTAATGCTTTAAAATTAGAAAACTTTAGGGCTCATAAGTGCTTTTTGCATTTTTGCTCCATTCACAAACTTATTACCTATCTTAATAGGTATTTACTGAATGTGTGATTTAATTTGGTAAGAGAAAATTTAGTTCATCTAAAAAAATCCCTGAGAAATGAATATATTATGTGGATTACTAGATACACAATATATTTTTGTTGTTGTTCATACAGCGTTCCTGGAGGTACTGCAGGTGATATGTAGAGTGGACAGAGCACGCTCCTCTTCCGTCTCCTAATGCCCCAAATCCATTGAATACTGTCCTCTAATTGAGGATGTATCAAGCGCTAAACTGAGCAGATACTTTACATGATCCCAGCCAAAAGGACAAGAGTGATTGCATTTTCAATGTGTACATTTGATCAAGAGGGACTAGCTACAAGCTTCCAAATTTCTATCCTTTAAATCATTGAAAGGAAGGAAATCCAGGCTCTTCAGTTTAGCTTCAGCCTTATCAGTAAACTCTCTGGAGGCTTTCTGCAGAGGAAGTCGGGGTGGGCCCATTGGAATCCCAGAGACGAGAGTCATGATGGCTTTGGTCTGTGACACTCCAAAACCTAGACATGAAAAAAGAAATGAAGACAGGTTTAAATCAGGCATATAATTTTGCTAATTGAATCATACAGGATTTCATTTTCTAGGGCAGATCTCCCCCCCCCCCCCAGCTGAGATTCTAGATAAGATCCACAGAGGAATCCTTCAGTCTCTTCAACATCAATGAGATGGATTTACTCAGTAATTGGGGTTAGGGCTTGTGTATGTGGGGTCGCTATGAGTCACAGTGACTAGATGGCATATAACAATAACAACAACAATAATAGTCCTACTGTGCTAGGCTCTGAAAGTACTGCAGCAACCTCCAAAGGGCTTAAGAAAGGGTGTAGGATGAAATTGCATATGAGCTCATGGATAAAGTTCCTGAGAAATGTACTATTTAAGGTGGTTTGTGACTCAATGTTGCTTAGTGCTGGTGTTACACAGCTAATGTACAGTTGCAACATGAAGCCTTAGATCTGCATGGTGGGAGCTGGAATTACGCATTCCAGGGAAAAAGAGCCAGTCTCCTATAAAAAACAGTAGAAAGAAATCCAAGCCCTCTGTTCTAAGAATGGAAATGTAAAGGAACTTAGCTTCTGCCAGAGCTGTGGGGGTCTAACAGGATCCCAGGAAAACAATTCCAAGCCTATGTTGCATGTGAATGCTGTTCTTAATTTACATTTATACATTTAGTATAAGGCTCAGATTTTTAAAATTGGTTTACAACTGGTGGAAATGCAATGCCCTAATGTCTGACATAAGTTGGGCATGTTGCCAGGAGGGACCAGTCCTTGGAGAAGGACATCATGCTTGGAAGGGTGGAGGAAGACTCTTGATGAGGTGGATTGACTCAATGACAGGGGTAAATGGGGTTAGGTTTGTCAGAGACAACAAAGTTGGCTCGGAATAGAGGATGATTCAGAACTAACACTGGCATATGCCAAGCTGCTTGACAGTGTACCTCACAACCTAGGGCACAATGAATTCCCCAAAAAGTAGAGTCACTGAGGATGAGCTCAGAGGTAAAAATTATAACACACATAAGGAAAAAGCAGCAGCATGAAAACCAATAAATGAAGAAATGACAAAATATACTTCATGAGAAGAGAGAAATTATGAAAACGACATCATAGAGATAAAAGGAGTGTTAGAGCAAAACTGTGGCCTGGGAATGGCCAGATAGCACTCTCAGAGAACTTGAAAGATGAAAAATTTATTAGCCGACATTTCAGAAGAAATCTTGTTGCAAAAATCTAGGTGTAAAATAGAGCATATATTTTTTTTTAAAGAAAAAAATTATAATAGTGGCACTCTGCAGTTGAGTGGAGATTGAGAAAGATGGGATAAATGATGTATACTGCATTGGAACAGATGAAGGAGAAAACTGTTTAAAAGGGATATATGATTAGGTATTATTGTGACAGGAGTCCAGAAGGAAGGCTGCATAGTGGAGTGGACCTGGGGGAAGGGACTGTATAACAATGAAAGAGTTTTTCTTTTACTTTTCAAAGGGAAGAACGAACTGGAGCAGAGGGTGGGTAGGGAGAAGAGTGTGACAATGAATGAATGGAAATCCGAAATCTCTGTAAATTTTCATTAAAATTAATAATAAATATACAAAAAGTTTGTTTACACATTCATATGCCTTGTGTGTCATTATTCTTCATTCATATTGTGTTTCATACAATCATTCTCATGCATTGTTTCATAAAAATTAATTGCCATTGGACCTTAATGATCATTACCCTGTCTTTTCACCCATGTCCTTCCCATTTACTCACCCTCCTCTCATACCTTTTCTACTGGAGCTGCAGTAGGACACAAAGAGGGGAGGGATTCCTTGTGCAGACATTACTGAAGAAGGGTGGATTCCCAGTGTAGGCATACATCCTTTAAAGAATGAGGACTGGGGAAAGGGCACACCTCAGGAATGAGGAAGTACATGGGTGGGGATAATACACCAGGTTTCTCTTTCCTGGGGCTAAAATCCCTTATTGAATTTCCCTTTCACAAGAAATAAAAACCATCAAAGAGTATATGGAATGTGCCAAAGAATAGGTAGATTTGAAATAGAAATAGAAATGAAAATATCTAGTCAATAAAAGAGAACAGTAGAAAGCCTACCTGAAGAAAGAACTGGTACATTTGAAGATACATTTAAGGATATAAGCCAGAATAGTCTTCACAATTACTTGCTAGCAGCAGAAAGCTGGATAATGACTAGGGATGATAGGAGTAGAATGGATGCATTTGAGCTGTGGTGCTGGAGAAGAGTATTGACAATACCATGGACTGCTAAGAGAACAGTTTCATTTTGGAGAAGGTGAAACTAGGCTGCTCCTTGGAGACAAGGATTCTGAAGCTTCGTCTGACATACTTTGGACATGTTGCAAGGAGGGACCAGTCCTCGGAGAGGGACATCAGACTTGGGAGGACCAAGGAACAACACAAAAAAGAAAGACCCTGAATGAGATGGATTGACTCAATGACTGGGGTAATGGGTAAGTGTGTCGGAGTCAGTGAGACTGACTCAGGATAGTGCAGGGTTCAGAGCTGTCATACACAGGGTTGCTAGGAGTCACAAGTGACTCGACGGCACATAACACCAACAAGAAGCCATAATGCAGCAGAAGAGAAAAGTGTGCCATAAAGAGTATGGCTGGCCTTTCTCCCTGTTTCTCAGTAGATAAGTTCTAATAAAAAGAACCACCACAAAAAAAATGAAAATAAAAAAAGGTTAAAAAAAGAATTTGGCTAGTATTTGTCCCAGATCCTGAAGAGTTTAAACTAAAATCAAACTCATAGCTGTCGGGTCAGTTCTGACTCACAGTAATCCTATAGGGCAGAGTTGAACTCTCTTGCAGGATTTGCAAAATAGAATCTTCACTGAGCCGGCTGTGGCGCAGTCTCAAGGAGCAGCTGGTGCGCTAGCACAAACTCTGGCTTGCAGCAAATGGCTTAACCACTATCCAGAGCCAGGGAGTCTCACTTGAAAGACTGAGAGACTTCAAAACTCTTGGAATTTGCCAAGTGTCTTTGTTATTCATGCTGTGCTTCTGAGACACTCCACCTGAAAGTTTATGCTAACAAAAGGACTCACTGGTGAGCCTCTTGATATTTTATGCTAACAAGTTGGTGGACCAAACCAGAAAAACGGATCAAGTGATTAGAGACTTTTGATTAGAGCTTTTGAGCCCTGTGAAGTGCCTCCCAGGGCATAAGAGGTTAACTACATGATTGAGCTCAATCAGTCATAATGAAGCCTCAATGAAAACCTGGCAGCAGGTTTAGATGGGCCTTCTTGATTGACCACATTATGTGTAGCATTTACCATGTTCTGGGAGGGTAATACACCCCAGAAACATGGAAGTTTCATGTATGGGGCTCTCTCAGAATTTACCTTATGTGTCTCCCTTTTTCTGGTTCTGATTTGTACAGTTCTTTTTGCTAGAATATAAGTATAATGCTTTTTTAGTGAGTTATCTGATGACACATTCTTCTCCAAATAGTCACCCCAGAAACATGGAAGTTTCATGTATGGGGCTCTCTCAGACTTTACCTTATGTGTCTCTCCCTTTTTCTGGTTCTGATTTGTACAGTTCTTTTTGCTAGAATATAAGTATAATGCTTTTTTAGTGAGTTATCTGATGAGACATTCTTCTCCAAATAGTCTCTTCTGCTCAGAACAAATTGAGACCAACAGTTAGATGGCTGATTGTATGTTTTGAGATTCTAAGCACTACTAGTTGTTGTTTTTGTTATGTGCCGTCGAGTCATTTTCGACTCATAGCGACCCTATGCACAACAGCCCTAAACCTTGCTCTATCCTGTGCCAACCGCACTGCCTCTGACACACCCATCCCGATTACTCCAGTCACCGAATCAATCCATCTCATAGAGCGTCTTCCCTTCCTGCGCTGTCCCTCCACCCTCCCAAGCATGATGTCCCTCTCCAAGGACCCGTCCCTCCTGGCAACATGTCCAAAGTATGTCAG
>NW_006399811.1:14230687-14262129 GCF_000299155.1 Elephantulus edwardii | reverse complement strand
CGATGTTGTACTTCAAGATGGATCTAGAAATTACTTTTTTTACTATGAAGGCAACCCCATTTTTCCTTGTCTTTTCATCTCCGGAGTAACCAAACAAAAATGTAGAATATAATTTTATGATTTATAAAATGCCAATTGTCTGAGATGCTCCATGAGAGTATGCATGGTCCTAAGCCTCAAACGCAGAAACCCAATCCCTCAAGGTCTCTGGGTACATGTAAGAGGCTCTAACAGTGCCCTCTATGTGCTTACTTATGTATGAATACATCAGGCTTATGGAGCTCTGGTGGCTTCGTGGCAAGAAGCTGTGCACAATCCCAAAGGCACACACAATTCAAATCTACCAGCTCTGCCGGAGAAGGATGGGCAATCTCCTCCCATGTGATTAACTGCCTCTGAAACCCTCCTGGCGGGTCAGCTATGGATAGGTTCTGACTCGACAGCACACAACTCAACAGCATCATGCTTGGAAGGGTGGAGGGCCAGAGAGAGCAGGAGAGGAAGACCCCTGATGAGATGGATTGACTCAGTGACTGGGGTAAGTGATTAGGTGTGTTGGAGACAATGAGATTGGCTCAAAATAGGGCAGGTTCAGAATTATTGTACACAGAGACGCTTGGAGTTGAAGGCAACTCGACAGCATATAACAACAACATTCATTCATTACTTTAAGACCAAGTTGTTCTGTGAGAATAGAGAATGATCAGATTAGCTCAGATCACAAAATGAAGGATGACTTCACTATTCCATGATGTCAAACCACTGAGGATTATGGCCCAGTCAATTGAATACAACCATAACTGTTCGTCTGGGCTATTTTTGTTTCAGACTTGAGCATTTGTTACTATCATTTGTGTGTCAACAAAGTGCAAAGTAATTAGATAGTAGACTTTTTACTAGTGTAAATATGAAATGTTGGATAACAAGATTGTTGATCAGTGAGGAAGACGTACATGTCCATACAGTCACATTGATGCATAAACATCACTATTTTAACGCACCTTAGAAACACGTATCAGTTACAAACTTACGATGTTGTGGAAAGTGTTGCTTAGGAAGGAATAATTTTAAGTAATTGATAGTACTGGTGGCATATAAATGATAAAACCCATGAAAGTGTTAATGCAAATGGGCTTGAAAGAGCTACTAAAGAGAACCCAAAGGAATGGGGGGTGTAGCAGTGGTTGGAGGAAGAAGGAATTGCCAGGAAGAGGAAGAAAAGAGGCTGGAGGTCTGCCAAGACCACTTCAGACATTCCTGCTTGACTCATGCTTTCAGGAAGGGTCAATCTCTTGCAGAAGTGGAGCAAATGGTGGCATTTACCCTTTGTTTTTTCCCAAGATGTAAAACACTACAGTATTTCTTCTATTAAAATGTTCTACAGTTCCCTCAATTTTCACCCTGTCATTATTATCCAAACTTCTAATAGTTTAAGCTTATTTGTGTTCATAAAATCTTTGGAAATGACAAATGCCCTTGGGAGGCCTGTCAGTCATTCACAATTGAGTAAGATCTTCATTCAGAGTGCCTTCCTTTAAGTGCTAAGGCTGAAATCAGGCACAGTGTGTTACTAGAATATTAATGAGCAGAGGCAACTAAAGGGAGGGGGGCTGAAGGGCAGGAAAGAGGTGATAAAACACGTGCTGGGAATGGAAAAGCAGTGCACAATAAGAGTTTGCTTAGATACTGTAATTAATTCTATTAACCAATTGTAATTAATGTTGTAAACCAAAACACTCATGAACAATTGAATGAAAAACCAACATGTAATGTAACTGTTCACTCAAGGTTAACTTGAGTTAACATTATAAACTTTCATTCAAAAAAACATGTGCTAAACCAGAGAGGTGATATTCCAGAGGGGTGCCAAAGACTTCCTGTCTAGGTTTACATCATTATTTTGCAAGGTTGGCTAAGTTTGTGTTGGAAATAAAACTCTGCCTGTAACAGAGTATCAAAAGTGTTCTTATTGAATTTCTTTCCCCCTCCCCTTTTTTTTAAGTTTTGTGTTTTTTTTAAATGCTTTTTAATTTAAATAGCATTCAGTTTATCAGAAATATTTAGTATTGGCTTCCCATATTTCCCCTCTTTTGTTTGTATCATAATTATGTTATCATCCAAATAAGCATTCTTATTGGATTTCTTACAAAGAATGATGGCACTCCATCTCCTTTATACTACTGAACTGGGGAACACTTACCCAATTTGATCACAAAGTTTATAAATCTCTGGATACAAAACTAGAAAGAAAAACAAATTTATAGTCAGTATTAATGAACTGTGATAATTAGGAAGAAACCCCACAGTCAAAATCCTCAGAGACCAAATGATAAAAACCCCAAAGGAAAAATTTTGCATAACTCTATTTTCTGAAGCTCTATCAGAGTTGGGAGGAAAAATAAAAACCCAATAAGACAGAGCTGAAATCTATTTAGTAGAAGGTAATACTGCTTTATTGACCTTTTATAGTCATCCTTCAACAACTGCTGAAAAAACAAAGGCAAACCTCTGACATCATTATCAGGGTACGCCTTTGGGGTTCCAAGTGAAGAAGCAAAGACAGGAGAAAAGTAATTTCTTTAATGAATGGGCAAGAAGTTCTCTTGAAAACTGGAGGGTTTTAAGACCTTCCAACATTACTTTCACTGTTGCTATTCAGATTGTTACCTGAAAATCTTTAAATTATCAAGCATTCTGTGATTTTTGGCATATGACTCAAAGTAGTCAAAAGAATTGAGTGACATTGCTATGGCAAACATTCTTTTATGTGAATAGATTTTCTTGGCACTTCTTTCTCCTAAATTTTATGCTAAAGTTTGGCAAATCTCATAATTTTGGAATAATCAACTATGAATTAACTAATTGTGGGTTTTTTTTTAAGTCCCATCCATCTCATTCAGGGACATATTTTAACTTTATGCTGAGAAAGTTCTTATCAAGCTGTGCCATACATTATGCTGTTAGAACCAATTGTATATTTATTAATAATAATGCAGAATTAAATTTCAATACCCAGAAATGGAAAACATGTGTATATAGGTCCACTGCAACTCAATATTGCTTTAACTCTGTACTTGCTGTTTTTTAAAATCCACTTAATGTCATCTGTATCATTCCACAGCAGCACACCCAATGCTATCTTACTGCTCTAAAGAACTGTACTGAATTGCATTGTACAATTCAAGTAATAAAGTCAACAATTTTCCTATTTGTCGATATTTGGGCTGTTTCCTTATTTTGCTATTATAAACAATACTGCAAGGAATAGCTATCTACATGTCATTTTACTTGTGAATTTAACAGGTGTCATCTATGAGAATGAATAAAAGAAAACTTTCCCTTGTAACGTGTATGCTTTACTTGACTGAAAGCTCTGCCTCAGGCTGTTGCTATGTGAGTAGGCTGTGACTTCCAGCAGTTCTGTGCACAACAGCTCTGAACCCTACCCTATCCTGTGCCAATCTCACTCCTCTGACACACAGACCCTTATTACCCCTGTTACTGTGTCTGTCAATCCATCTCACTCTATAATTTTTCTCAGCCTAAGCAGGGTTGGTTAGACTTGACTAGTGGTAAGAATCCCAAGGGTATGGAGTTCGAAACCCAAAGGCAGCTCCTCCACGAGAGAAGGATGAGTAATTTCTCCCCGTGCAACTGACTCCTGAAAACCCACTGGAAGATCAGCTATGAGTACCTTCCAATGACAACTGTGTGCCTTTGAGATTGCAGGGCAGCTTGTTACCACAACTAGGTCACCAGAAGGTAGAAATACATTACTCACAGCTGGTTACTGCTCTAGATCCCAGGCCTCTTCCTCTAACTTTTAATATACTCTGCACTTCTGCTCTGTAATCCTAGTGACTTCCCCGTGACAGCCTCTCTTGTTCACATAGGTCCTTCCTCTGACCTTTGTGGGACCAAACCACCTGCGCTGATCCTGTGTCTGTTCTTGGGATCCTCCTGGCAGCCACTTTTAACAACAACAACTCAACTCACTGCCTCTGAATCAGACCGACCGTCCATCCTTCTGCAGAACAGCTGATGGGTTCAGCTGATGGAGACATGCGGCTTTTTGGTTAGCCACATGACATGCTTTGGATCATGCCACCAGGTTTCCTACCACTTGACTATACTGAAAATCCCTGTGCCTTTAGGCCCCTGACAATCCTCTTCTGGCACTTACCCTGCTTATTTCTGCTCCATTTCATTTATACAACATACAGGCACTACCCCAACGCTGAAACTAGTTCTACCCTTCAGTGATATCCTTCTTTCATTGGAAAGCTAAACTGGCTTCTGCATAACAGTAAAGGCAGACATCATCAATCCCCTCAGTTGCATAACCCATCAGCACCCACAGCTTTCCTCTGCCTGTTTCTAAGTCATTGCCTCCTTTGACCCACTACACTTCCGTTTTTTGCCTGTGGATGTTTATAGTTCTCAGCATCCTTCCAGGGCAAAGAGGACTGACCTGTTCTGACCCTAAATCAAGCATTCTCTGTGCATTCCAAGTTTCAGTGCTTCTGCCTAATCTGTGAGTGCTAGAGTGGACAGGGTCTGGTCATTTTCCCAAAACCCAGTCTATTATTTTATGAATAGTAAAAAGGACTTTTAACATATAGTACAAATAAGATCAGAGGGGAAGTCAGGCCTGTCCTGATTGGACACACCAGGAGCATATACAATCAAATGAGACACAGAAACAGAGGAAAAATAGAGGTGCTGCTTGGCAAGAAAAGAGTGCAGGTTATAGAAATGTTAATGAGAGAGAAGGATAAAGATTCTTTAGAAAGAAATAAAAAAGGTTCAAATATTTGTGAACAGAAGAAAAAAAAAGTGTACCTGATGATTCAGAGCAGAAGAATAGTCCTTCTTTTCAAAAGCTTCTAACATCTGGTTTGTCTTCTTCCCCAGGTAGTTATAGGTACTGGCAAAAATCAGAAAAATCAGAGGTTCATTAATTTAATGCTAAGGAGCAAATAAGTCAAACACTTGCCTCAAAGAACTCCCAGAGGCATAATACTAGGTAAGAACTGTGGGTACTACTAGGCTCCCTACATCAGCATAGTGAGGAGTATCTGTGTGGTGCTCAGGCACCTTGAAAGAAAGGCCTGGTGTTTACTACCCATAACCTAGTCATTTAAAACTCTATGGAGCACAGTTTAATTCTGGCACACAAGGAGCTGGCATGAGTTAGAACTGACTTGTTCTCTTATACACAGAATCACAATTCAGTGACAGGTAACAACAACATGCAAGAATTATAACTTGGATGTGATGACTGTCTTTATGGAGGGGCTTTCCAGTCACAACTAATTGGAAAGACAAGTCACACTTACCTGCCCACTGCTCCAGTCGCTCCCATCACCAGAGCACTCAACAATTGCTAATCAGAAAGAGACAAAAAGAAAATGTTCACTTTTATCAAACAGTTTGCTTCCTTTTGGAAAAAACCTAACCTGCTGATGTGTCAGGGGTGACTTACCTCATCTACTCCAAAAAGGAATGCAAACTGCCGCTGGTGATTCTGATCAATACACTGCCCGAAGTCTAAGAGATCTGTGTCACTGAATTTCAGCCCTTGAAAGGTGGGGATCTTATCTTGAATTCCATCCAACAATTCCTCAGCTCGAACTGTGCAAAACAGATAAATCATCAACCTGCACACCTGGAGACAAGATCAGCTAACACCTTATGGAACACACATCTCTCCATCGCCACCACGGCTGTGGATGTGGACTGCAATCATGACTATTCCCCAGTTGGTAGTTGATGCATGTCTGCCAAATTATGATCATAACGTTTCATTTCTCTTGAAAGCAAGAGGTGGGTATTTATAAAGCAGCTCTGGTTTTAGTGTTGTGTGTTTTTTTTTCTTTTAAGAAAGTTAAATGAGATTTGAAACCTAATCTCCTAAGAAAATGCAATAATTACAGCACTCCTTCTTAGAGAAAGTACAGCAATGATTTAGGGGAAGAAAAGACTCCAGAATTAAATTCAGAGATGAGAGTAACCTGCCAGGCAGTGAGAATATAGTAGAGTACAAGATAGTCACAGTCTCAGCCTTTCCCACAAGAGGTATTCCAGTGAAAAGAGTGTGTTTGTGTGAGAAAGTAGGAGAGAAAGGTGGAGGAGAGAGGGAGGGAAGGAAGGAAGGAGGGAGGGAGAGGGAAAGGGAGAGAGAGGGAGAGAGAGCGAGTCCAACCCAGGGCTGATGTGGTAGCTGTGTGTGATTTTAGCTTAGGTGTCAACTTTTACTTTACGCCTTTCATCACAATTTGGTGTAAATCGCTAATCTATGTACAGAGGACTGGAATATTATAGTGTTTTACTTTCAGGCAACTGGAGCCGTTAGTCAAAGGTGCTATGATTTTGTGCCGGGAAGAAATGTTGGGTGCATTGGGGATTACTTGCAGAAATTATGTAAAAATGGTAAGGGGATAGACCATCAAAAAACCCAGTACTTACTCTTCACCCCAGTCAAGGCAGGAATGTGGTAGTAATAAAATGGCAGTGTAGGAGCCACTGCCGCCACTTCCTTTAGGAAACTAACCAGGGCCTCTGAAAGGTGGGAGGGAGGAAAAATCACGGTGTTAGTAAGTGTAAGGCAGTGGCTCAAATGGTCACAAGACTGAAAACCCAAAAAACAACACAGCATATTGTGTAATGAAATGTAACTGTCATTCTCAGAAACCGAAAACTCTTGACTGTGCTTTCCAGCTGACACTGGAACTGCAGTGCTTTTTTACATCTTATCTTATTCAAAATCTTCTTTTAATGTGTGGCAGTGTACCATCAAGCTGCGACTGAAAACCCTCCAACAGGTTTTCAGAGGCAATGAATCCCATGACAGTTGATTGCTCCTCCTTCTCCTGAGGAGCAGCTGGCAGATTCAAACCATCTGTCTTTGGGTTTATCGTTATTCACCACGGAGTCTGCAGATTTCAGAACTAGGGTCATTATGAGTCGCAGGTGACTTAATGGCGCATAAAACCACACAACAACAATCTCTTAGTGTCAAAGGGTACTACCAGGACTTTTCGTTCATAAAGTCACTATGAGTCATCTGTGACTCAACAGCATTTAACAACAACAATGCTCAAGACAGAGCAGGGTTCAGAGCTGTTGTATATAGGGTTGTTATGAGTCACAAGTGCATTGATGGCACATAACAGCAACCATCAAGTCAGAACTGACTCATAACTAACTCTCCAGCAGGTTTTCAGAGGCAAAGCGTGAGGGGAGATTGTCGCTCCTTCTGCTGCAGAGCAGCTGGTGAATTCAAAGGGCAGCCTTTGGGTTGCAGTGCAGCTCTTTACCACTAGACCACCAAAGACTGCTCTTTTTTTATTAAGATGATCACTTACAAAATTGGTACAAATATTCCTACACATTAAGAGAAAAAAAATGATCACCTTTTTGTGAAAATCAAAAGTTTCTCCACTGCAAGGCAAGATTTCTCATTCTATCAGAAAGAAACTCCAGAGGAATTATGGGTGATTTGTGAAGTTTGAATTACAAGCAGGGCAGCAAGAGCAAAACTGAGAAATTTCTTCACCAAAACCAATGAGTACTTAAAGAGGGACGTTATAAGAGCAGTGACATACTTCACACTTACTCAACCAGGATTTGGTACTTTCTTCCTTTGCAAGAAATTCAGATACATTAAAAGATTGCTCACACTAGTTTACTGAAGAATTGAGATTTCCTGTATGCTATTGTATGAATTTCAAATGCACAATTACCAGATGTCAAATAAACCCAGCAGTGTTGCTTATAAATGAATGGCAGTGGGGAGCAAGAGGGAAAAATTTATTATTCCATATGCACACTATGATAGTACCTAGGTCTGTAACAAATACTTAGGTGTGAACTGTGTATAATCATTATTTTTCCTTTGTTTCTCTTTTGGAGAAAGTATTCATATAACATGTTTAAAAATTATGTGAAAGGCGAGCTCTGGTGGCCTAGTGGCAAGACGCTGCACTGCAATCCCAGAGGTGTGCGGTTCAAATCCACCAGATGCTTTGCTGGAAAAGGAGGAACAATCTCCTCCTGTACCAGTCAAATCTGATTTGATGGTACACACACACACACAGACACACACAGACACACACAGACACACACAGACACACACACACACACACACACACACACACACACACACACAAATAATAAAAATAAATAAATAAAAACTGGAAATCCAATTTAAAAAAATTATGTGAAAGATGGTTGTTCCACTTCCTAAACAACATGCCTCCTGACACTCTATGAACTTTGATAAATGTCGATAGTTGTAGAGGGGCTTCAGGCCTTTTTTTCATTGGGTCACTATGAGTCATGCTCGACTCAAAGGCCATCAACAACCACCACCAGCTTGTAGTATCCTGCATGGAAAGGAGATCCTCAATTTTCATTTATTGGACCATTATCTTGTATTGTGGGGTTTATGACAGGCAATATATACAAAATATATGAAGTTCTTTGGGATTTATGAAAAATGTTTTTTTTAATTAAAGTTTTTTTAAAATAATAAGTGTGCGTTCTGAGCTCAAGCACACACCCCTCACTCTCAGCACTAACTGGTGAGGAGAAGTGTCTATGTTTAAGACTCCATGGCTTCTTCAATGGTGCCACTACCAGATACTTTGGTTTCCAGTGCTGTCAACTTGTTGTCTTTCACAGTCACACCATCTCCTCTCCCTGAGCTGTGGACCTCATAGATCTTCTAGCCTACAAGGTGCCATCCCCATGAGGAAGACACCATGTGATAAAACAGGGGCAACCAACACCAAGGAATGCCTGCAGTCACCAGCAACAAAGAGAGAGGCATGGAATAGTCCTTCCATCCAAGCCCTGATAGAATCAGATGGCCCTGATTTTACTTCTAGCTTCCAGAACTGCAGTAAAACAAAACTCAGCTCTTAAAGCCACTCATCTTGTGGTCGTTTTGTTATGGCAGCCTTAGGAAACTAAAGACTTCTCTGCTTACCTTTGTTCCACGGCTTGAGAAAGAAAGGCGCGATGACAGCAATGCCATCAGCTCCTATGTCTGCTGCATGTTTGGCCTTGAAAAGAAGAAAGCAGCCCATATTAAAAGTTGTTTATCAAAGTCACCTATTCAAATTTCCAAACTGACACACAGCTAAGAAGTAGAGAAAATGAATCAAATTTAGTGACAAATGGCATCATCAAGAGAGCTCCAGGTTTCAGCGTGGAGCTCGAGAGTGGAGGTGAGCTATGCACATAATCTCGTTCTTCTCTGGACTTTTTCAGCCAGAAACAATGGGTGACCCTGATGATAATTGAAATATGGGTGGCACAGCTAAGCAGTTTATTTTGAGAAGTTCTCTGTTAATAGAAAAATTTGCAGGTAGGATTTCTCTCCTATTGATCATTGTACTGGGTGGCTGTCTTTACTGCTCACAGAGAGCCATATTTTAAATTTTATATTAAAGAGAAGCATATACAGTTGGGAAAGATTGAGCAGGAAAAAAATGATACACATCACAGAAGGTATATTGCATCAATTCTCTGATGCTTTTTTTCTTCTCAACTCTCTTCTGTAAAAAATGTAAATTGCCTCCTGCTGAGCCCTCAAAAGAATTTCTTTTTCAAATCCACATAAAGCACCTATGAGGTGCTCTAAGACTTGGAGCACCTAAGCCTTCTTGGAGCACCTACTTCATAAGAAAGTGAGTTATTTATGGTGATTAAGTGCCGAAGGCACACGTTTCAAATCTACCAGCTGCTCCATGGGAGAAAGATGAGCAATCTCAATCTCTTCCCCTGTGATTAACTGCCTCTGAAAACCCGCTGGAGGATCAGCTATGGATCAGTTCTGACTCAACAATACACAACAAAAACAACAACATTCTCCCACTAGGAAGCTCTGGTGGCCTAGTGGTAAGAAGCTGTGATGGAATCCCAAAAACACATGGTTCAAATCCACCAGCTGATTTATGGGAGAAGGATGGACAAGCCTTTCCTGTGTGACTTCTTGTCTCTGAACACCCCCTGGGGGGTCAGCTATGGTTCAGTTCCAACTTGATGGCACACAACAATAACCACATCCTACTAGCTTATGAAGGCAAGGATCAGGTCTCATTCTCCCTTGTGTCCTGACAAGTCATCTTACTGAAATCAGAGTGGGGATTCAGTAAATGCACACTGTTTATCTCAGCCTGCTCCCTGAAGTGGAAAAAAATATCTTGCTCTGAAAATTTTACCTCATTGCCATCAAGTAGCAACTGACTCATAGCTAACCCTCCAGTGGGTTTTTAGTGGCAGTAAATTGCACAAGAGGAGAATGACTATCTCTCTCCCTCTCCTGTGGAACAGCTGGCAGATTTGAATTGCTTGTCTTACCCATTAGGCCGTTGGAGCTCACTCCTTACCCACTAGGCTGCTAGAGCTCACATAACTACTTTGTGTTATGGCATTGGTCTTCAACATCACTGGACAATCCTTTACCCACCTTCTTTCTATCCCCTTATTTCCAAAAGATGACTTTGCCTTCTATTTCCCGAGGAAAAAATAGAGGTTGACCCAGGTTCTGCATCTTTCCTGAGAACTTAGCAACATCTACAACAATCCTTGATCAAATATCCAAAGCTTTACTGCAGCAGCCATATTTACAGGTATGATCCTTTCTTTATGGTCCTTTGCCTGTTGGTTAATGGTGAACCGTCCAAAGTCCCACATTATATCTTCTCTAGGACTTGCCAAAAATGATATGCATTTCTTCCATATTCAAATAGAGGCCCTTTAAGTAGTCTCTCCCAGATGAGCCTGCATACATACCAGTTCTTGTGACTCTTTCAAACTCATTGCTCCTACATGAATCACCACATGATCCAACCTGCAAAAGAGAAAACACTTTTGCAGCACTTGAAGTTTAGCACAGATTGGGGTACAGGTAGGCAACATTGCATTATTCTGGTTTTAGAAATTAGCTAGAAGAGCTGGAGTGATCTATTCCTGAAAAGAAGTCAACAAAAACATTCTAGAGACCTCAGTGGTCCTATCTAAAACTGTTCATGGGGACAGCACAGGTCCCAGAAGGGTTGTGTTCCCTTGTGGATGGAATCATCGTGAGTTGGAGGATGGAGAAAGGATTGATGTTGTCAATGATTTCATCTGACTTGGAATAACAATCAACATCCTTGGGACTAGCAGTCAAGAAACCGGAGATGTATTGAGCTGGGTAACCCCACTGTCATGGACTTTACAAAAATACTCAAGAATAATGATGTCAGTTTGAAGACTAAGGTGAGCCTGATTAAGGCCATAGTCTTCTCAATCACCTGTTACACATTAGAAAGCTGGACAATGAGTAAGGATGACAGAAGAATTGATGTCTCTGAATTACAGTGTTGGAGAAGAGTAAAGAATATCCCACAGACTGACAAAAGAATAAACAGGTCTTGGGACAAGGGCAACAGAAAGCTCCTTGGAGGCAAAGAAGCTGACATTTATACTCTTATACTTTGGACATGTTGCTAGGAAAGGCTATTCCTTGGAAAGGGACAGCATGTTTGGAAAGAAGGAAGGTCAGTGAAAGAGAGGAAGACACTCTAATGAGATGGACTGACACAGTGACTGCAGCAACGGGCTGAGGATGGCACAGACTAGGAAAGAGTTCAGGTCTGTGGTTCATAGGGTTGATATGAGTCATACTTGACTGGAAGGAACCTAACAAGAACAACAACACACTCTGGACTGCTAACCTCTACAGTGGCCTACCTAAAAGTAAGATAATTACAACAACTATGAGATATCATCTCACCCCAGTAAGGATAGCAAAATTTAACAGAACAGCAAGCAACAAATACTGCGAGGTTGTGGAACCCTATTCACTGTTGATGGGAGTGTAAAATGGTATGGAAGGCTGTATGGTGCTTTCTCAAAAAGTTGTAAGTAGAAATACCATTTGACCCAGCATTTCCACTACTGGGAATATACCCCAAAGAAACCATAACTGCCACCCAAGCAGATATATGCACACCTATGTTTATCATGGCTTTGTTCAAAATAGCAAAGGGTTGGAAACAATCTAAGTTCCCATCAACAAACAAATGGATAGAGAAACTGTGCTATACACAATGGAATACTATGCTACATTGAAAAACAAGGAACTCATGAAATACTATTCAAAATGGGTGACCCTGGAAGACATTATGCTGAGTGAAATATCTCAGTCACAACAGGGCAAATACTGAATAGTGCCACTATTGTAAAACGGGACTGATATCAGCATTGGGGAGAGACTGAGAAAGATGGGATAAATTATGTATACTTGAAACAGATGAAGGAGAAAACTGTTAAAAGGGATATGTGATTAGGTATTATTGCCATGACAGGAGTCCAGAATGAAGGCTGCGTAGTGGGGGGAGGAATTATAGAACAATTAAAGAATTTTCTTTTACTTTTCAAAGAGAATAGTGAACTGGGGGTTGGGGGGGAAATAGGGCAGGCAGGGAGAAAAATACAACAATGAATGAATAGAAATCCAAAGGCTCTCTAAACTTTCATTAAAATTAATAAAAAAGTAAGATAAGAGTTTATGATTATTCTTTTAAAATGGACAAGTAACGGACTAAAGAGCTCTGGTGGCCTAGTGGATAAGGAGTTGCTTTGCCAACCCAAAGATAAACAATTCAAATCCACCAACTGCTGTTCAGGAGAAAGGTAGGCAATCTCCTCTTGTTGACTTCATAGCCTCCAAAAACACACTGGAGGGTCAGCTACTGTTATGTTAACAGCTGAATGCTTTATCCACTGTTCCACCAGAGGTCATCTGGTCTCACAGTCCTTGGTCAGCAGGCTGTGGTGGTGCCCCTTCTAGGCATCAGTGACAATGCTCACTTCTGAGCTCCCTCCAACCCGTCTGGGCTTGCTATCTCCAGTTACTTCCCTATCTCAGTTTCTGGTGTTTTCCTAACATTTATTAGTTTTTCTTCTCTCATTCTGTCTATAATATTTCATTGAGAAGTTGTTGGATACACCAGGAAACACTTATGTGGGGACACTGAAACTTAGCATGTGCATTTAGAGTATTGGAGTACATGCTGAAAACACATTTTAAAAAGGACCTCCAAGATATTCAAGACTTCACAGTGATGGCTTCTACTTCAGGCTTACAAAGGAGCAACAGCCCATGACTGACCTTTCAGTGGGTTTTCGGAGGCAGTGAATCACATGGGAGGAGATTGCCTATCCTTCTCATGTGGCGCAGCTGGTAGATACAAACCGTGTATCTCTGTGTGGGCAGCTCAATTCCTTACCACTCAGCCACACTAAGGAAAAGCTTATAGATTTTGAATGTGGTCACTCAATGGATACTATCTTGCTTGTTTTACCATGCCATGACATGTTACTGTTCTGCAGTTCACAGAATGCTGACTCTTCACCTCCACCAAGTGAGGAAAGGCCATAAAGAGTATGCTGCGTTATAGATACAGGAGGGGACCTATAAGGATAGAGGGGGGCCACCACCAGCATCATGCTTTCCTCCTGAAATGGGAGTTTTCTTGGGGCTCATGTTCACAAACCCAGTTATGAAGAACAGCCTCACTCGACACAGCTCTTGCTGGTGGATGGTTTTAATCCTGGCTGAGCTACTTACTTGTTCTTCCCTTTTGTCACCCACTCTTCTGCAATCTGGCGACGCTCCAAGATGCTCAGGGACAGGCCTTCTCCCGTTGTGCCATTCACTGTTCAAACAAAGAACCAGTTAGTGGAACCAATGAATATCTTTTGCCCTGGAAGTGACAACTCTGGAGGTGCAGACGAAGGGACTTGCAAAATGCCAGGGGCTCGGCTAACACTAATACTTAACATTCTGTGCCTCATCAATGATAAAATCAATGGCTTGTGCCCATTGATCAGAAACAAAAGGATTGTTAACCAAATTTTAAGCTTCTCTTCTTCACCCAAGTTCCTGAAGTCCCTTCCTCAACTTGAACCAGTATGCTCTCTATTTAAAGGTTACTCTCAGAGAATTGAATATTCTGGTTTACTATCTGATGATGTTACCTGCTCTTCCCACTTCTACACACCTGCATTCAGAAAAATCCTTGTTTTCTTTCATTTGGAAAGAGAGTCCTTATTTTCTTTCGTCTCTATAAAAGAAAAGTATATCTTCCCCTCTTCTTTGAGATGCTTGCTGACCTGTGTTTTTGTGTTTTCCCTAGTGTATGACTTTTCTTTTGAATAAAGCACTCCTCAAAGTTTCCCAGTGTTTTTTATTTGACAAGTAGAATCTAGGACTGTGGGGGGAGGTGCTCCCTTCCACTTCTTCTTCTTCATTCAGTCTTTTTTCAACCTTCACTTTGCCAAAAAACAGTGAGAAGGTTTTAATTATACTTGTAAATATGCCCTTGTCATCAGGGATGGTTAGCAAGGCTTTGCCCAACTTTCACATTCATAAGGAATGATTAAGTCATTGCCCACACTTTAGGCCAAGCTTTGAACCTCACCACACAGTACTGTGTGTGGGACTGAATAGCAGTAAATTAACACCATCCAGTTCTGGGTGGTCAAGGTGGTCACAAGTGGGAGTTACTTATGAAGGCACTGGTTTAAGGTAACTGGTTTACATGTCTAGCTGGTTCTGACTCATAACACCCCTATGTACAACAGAATTAAGCCCGGCCTCATCCTCACAATCTCTGTGGTGCTTGAGCCCGTGGTTGGAGCCACTTTGTGAATGCATCTCTTCAGGTGTCATCTTCTTGTCCACTGTCCTACTTTCCTAAGCCTTCCTCTTCATATGCTCAAATTATGTGAGATAATATCCCACCATTCTCCTTTCTAATGAGGTGTCTAAACTTCTTACAGCTTGTGGATAGCACTGACTACATCTGGAATGCTGATAAAACCAGGTCAACTAGTCTTGGGTGTGACTCTGACTGGGGAAATAGACTGTAAATGAATTTTCAGTAAATACTGTAAATGCCTCAAATTGTGCTATCTTGACCCTCCTCTAAAACCCCCCTGAGATCTCCAAAATAAGAAGATAGGTTTGGGAAGCTCATATTCCATGTCTCGTATGTTGTTCTGTTGTGTGCTGCTGAGTCAGAGCTGACTCATAGTTGACCCTCCAAACAGGTTTTCAAAGGCTGTAAATTACGCAAGAAGAGACTGCTCATCTTGTAACCAAACAGCAGCTGGTGGATCCAAACTACATGCCTTTGGATGGGCAGTGCAGCTCCTTACCCACTAGGCCGTTAACGTTCCATTATTATTGCTTTTGTTCTGTGCCACTTGGTCGACTACAGTGACTCAATTAACAATGGCTCTGAACCTAGCCAACTAGGGTCTAATGCAAATGACAATGAATAAGGATGATAGAAGAATTGATGTCTTTGAGTTGTGTTGCTGCAGATGAGTACTGAGTATCCCATGGACTACCAAAGAGCAAACAAATATATGTCTTGGAGAAAGTGCAGCCAGAGTACCCCTCAGAGGCAAAGAAGAGAAAGCTCTGTCTTTCAAAGTTTGGACATGTTACTAGGAGAGGCTATTTCTTGGAAAGGGATATCATATTTGTTCAGTGAAAGAGAGGAAGAGTCCCAGAGAGGCAGACTGACAAAATGACAGAAGCAATGGGCTCAAATGTGTAATCTGATGAAGGTGGCACAGGAGAGAGCAGGGTTCAGGTCTGTTAATAGGGTCTCTGTGAGCCATCCTTCACTAGATGGCACCAAACAACAACAACAATAACAGTAACAATGTAAATGGTACAAATGGCTTGTGCCCAACAAGTAACCGAAAGATTATGGTGCAAACACATTCCACATTATCACAGAAGGCCTAGTAATCTGCTTTTGTAAAGACTACAGCCAAGAAAATCCTAGAATAGTTCTCTGTAATGCACTGGGTTATTACACACTGGAATCAACAATTGCTTAGTTTTATCACAGGTAGGAAAGCAATAATATTTTAAAAGGGAGAAATATCCTTTTCGTTTAGGGCAATAAAAAGAGATCTCCCTTTATCAGGTTGGAGTCCTTTATCCTGTTTGTCTGAAAGGACAATTTTGAGGAAGGCTTCCTCATCAAGTTGAAATTTTTTGACTATTTGCCTCTCCACCCAGAAATGTGTAGCTGAAACTCACACCCATAAGATCTTCTGATCTTGTATCAAACATGACCTCACTGAAGCAAACGATTTTTAACTTCAACTGAATTACTGCTAGGTTTGCTCTGAATCATACTTTCCTATTTTTCCATTTAGTTTTCTTCTTTACATGATGTACTGAATCAAAGCATGCCTCCTTTGATAGGAGTCTTAGAAAGAACAAGGGGGGAAAAAAAAGAAAGAACAAGGAAGATTGTGATGAGGGCCAGAAGAACCAGGAAATGAATTCAAGTATCAGGCCATGGAGCCAACTGGTGCATGCTGACCACCAACCCAGCTGGCCAGGGCCAATGTTGTTAGGGCCTTGGAGTCAAGTACTACTCACAGGGAATCTACAGACAACAGACCTGAACCCTGTCCTATCCTATGCCAACCTCACAGTCTCTGACACACTTGAGCCCACTGCTGCTGTCACTGTGTTAATGCACCTGTTTGAAGATCTTCCTCTCCTTCACAATCCCTCCCATTTTTCCAAGCGTGTTATGCTTGTCCAAGGAATAGAAGGTGTCAGATTTTCACTCTTATTGCCAGGAGCAATTTCAAAGGTAAGCTGCAGATGGAATAAAGATTTTAAGAGATGGAAATTCGAGGTTTAGATGTTATTCATAGGTGAACAAACTTGGGCAACTCCAAAAAAATATCTGAAGCACAAATCGTCATCTTTAAATGAGAATAAATAAAACATTTGCTGTTTTGAAAGCAGACCAGCAATTAGATCATCTTTGGGTGCTCTGTAGGTCTAAAACTGTTGAGTCTATAAATTCACCAATCAGAGCTGGCTCCCTAGGTTCAATCATAACCACAAGTATTGCTGTGATTTCTTAAAGAGTAATTAGGTGCAGACTCTAAGGATGACTGAGCTAGAGAGAAATCCCTGATGACTTACCAAAAATGCTCTTCACTCCTTGCTCTTCCACAAGATAGTCCACATATTGACCAATTACTGATAAGTTGATCTCTCTAAAAGACAAGGATAAAAAAAAATATTAATGTCTTGGGACCCCCAAGTCTATTGCTAACTGGATAATACTAAATTCAGTAATGGAGTAATTTGTGCTAAGTTCCACAGCAGCAAACCAAAACCCAAATATCTATTCCTAAAAAATGTTTACCTTCCTCAGGAGGCTAATTCTAAGTCAAGCAACGGCTCTCTGGGGAATGGAAAGCAAAGCTAACCAATCAGGGCATGCATGCTTATTTTAACCTAATTCAAAAGTTTCTAATACTTTCAAATTTTAAAAAAAAGATTTGCCAGTACAGTAGATGTGCCCAGGACAGCCGTCTCCCGCAGCGTGTCTGATTATGAGAACTGTGCAGCTTTGTACCGTCCTTCAGAGCTCTAGTCTGGCTTGCAAACCATACTTTTTTTCATGGTTCAAGAACTGAAAAAATACTCTTTAAGTGCATACACAAATTTAACATTATGATCATTTCCTTTTTGACCTTTAAAATGCAGAATCTTAGGCCTCATCCATTCCAAATTTGCATCTGAATAAGATTCACATGATTTGCATGGGCTTTGCAGCTTGAGAAGCAAAGATTTGAGGTTTAAAGCAGTAAGGATCATTTCTCTGAGAATCACAGATTTTGAAAACCTACAAACTAACATGAGTGCACATAGTGTAAAGAGACCTTTTTTGAATAAAAATGCAGGTGGGTATGAAATGTAAATGCAAAAGAAAATGTTGGGTAAGTTTGGGTTGAACATTGCCAAAAACACATAGGACCTCTTGTTCTTTTGTCAGTGGAGGCCCCCAAATCCTCATTTTCTTTTCTTTTAGCCTGATTAACATTCTTTTAATTTTAAATTATGTTTCTTAAGAAAGAAAAGCAAAACAATATATCTAGTGCATCTAGGAACAAACACCAAAAGGAGAGTATCAAGAGGAATGGGTGCAATCATAGATAAAATAAAAATGGCTCACTCTGCTTAAAGGGTCCAGTGTAAAAAATTCAGAATGAATCACTGCCCATTATGTGCAAATATAACAAGCCTGCTAGGGAAGCAGAGCTAGCTACCTGGGAGAAGGTGCCCTTCACTACAGTTAAGGTACCCTGGAAAAAAGGTATGGTGATCTATTTCCAAAATATTGACCTCTGGAAACCACAGTTCCACTCTGATACACAGTGTTGTCGTGAGTCTCACAACTATCACTGCCACAATAAATGATAATGTAGTTATAAGGCCTCCCACCCAAACTCATAGCCATCACATCAGAATCAATTCATAGCTGATCCTCCATTGGGTTTCTGAGGCTGTAAATCACACGGGAGATTGCTCACCTTTCTCCTACTAACCTGCTGCTGATGGAGTGGAACAAAGAAGCATGGCCCATGGTTTAGTAGCTTGACTTCCTTCCTGTGGGCTATGCCAACAAGTCTATAAATTGTTGGGGGAAAGATCCTAAAACCAAAATATACTCTCAATTTAAACCCCATATGGCATACACTTCTCTGTTGATTCTACTCCATCAGCAGCACTTCAGAGAAAAATGGATGTCAGAAGAGACTTTGAAAATTATACTACAGCATTGAAAAACCAAAACAAAAAGATGCACAGAAGACTTTAAAGGGCAGCTTGAGAAGACTAAGTAAAAGGTTATAACGGAATGTGCAAAGAGAGTCAGAGAATAAAAAGGGAAGAATTTGCTCAGTAACTCTAAAGTTGAAAAAAACTGAAAAACAAACTCAAGCCACTAACTGCAATGCTGAGAGGTTGTGTTTGTTGTTGTTATGTGCTGTCGAGTCACCTGCGACTCATAACGACCCTATGTACAACAGCCCTAAACTCCGCTCTGTCCTGTGCCAATCGCACTGTCTCCGACACTCCCATCCCAATTACCCCAGTCACTGAATCAATCCACCTCATAGAGGGCCTTCCTCTCCTGCGCCATCCCTCCACCCTCCCAAGCATGATGTCCCTCTCTAAGGACCGGTCTCTCCTCACAACATGTCCAAAGTATGTACTATAAGAATTATATCGAATGTTCCAGGAAACATCAAAAAGAAGGAAAGAATACACAGAGTCACTCTCTGTAAACTTTAATTAAAATATTAAAAAAGACTCCAGTATTTTTCTAAGAGGTAGCTCTGAGCATGCTAGTAGGCCAATTCACCACAATACCTCATGAAACTATGACCCTCAACCTTCAAACCGAACCACCAAATCTCACAGGGCATTTATGTTTAGTTGTACACAAGCAGCCTCAGTCTTTGTGGTAAATTTTGCCCAGCTTTTGCCAATTCACTTTTTTACAGTATATACATTCTCATCAGCCATTAAAATAATCAGCTGTGTAAACCAACTCTTAATCAATACTATTTCCCATCACTGTTAACTTCCCTTTAGTGCCACTCCTTCTCATTTTAGCTAGATGTGGCTGACCCTCCTGCATATTTTCAAAGTCTGAAAATCTTACAGGAGATTACCTATCTTTCTCCCTCAGAGCATCTAGTAGATGTGAACTGGTTGCCTTTGGCCTGACAGAGCAACTTCTTTCCTCTAGTCCACGAGTTCCCTCTCCTACCGCTGGTAAGCACTGATAAACTTTGCTCTTTATATATTTGTGTCTATGGGGTTTTGTTTTGTTTTAATACAAGTCGTGTATTATTTCTCTTGTTATGACTGATTACTTCGTTTGACTGGAAAACTCCAAGCTCTACGCTGATGTGTTTTGTCCAATTTTCACGATGCTAATTTTTTAATGTAAAAAAAATGGTCTTTGTTTTAAAAGTCATTAGATTTAATATTGGGAGGCCTACAATTCCAAACTGCTGCAATTGTGGGTGATGAGCAGCAGTTGTCCCTATTCAGGCATAGCAGTGGCTGGGCCTTTTGAGCCCTGCCTGACCCTTCAGTGAGTACACATTTCTGCACAGAGATGCTCACCTGCTCAAATGACTCACTGTTATATGCCCTTAAACAGGCTAAGATTCATAGCAACCCTGTGAACAACAGAATAGAATCCTGCCTGAACCTGTGCCATCTCACAGTCTCTGCTGTATTTAAGCTTATTGTTGTGTGCCATCGAGTCTGAACTGGCCCACAGCTGACCCTCCAGTGGGCTTTCAGAAACAGTAAATCCCACAAGAGGAGATTGCCCACCTTTCTCCTGTGGAGTGCTCGTGTATCTGAACTGTATGCCTTTGGGATTGTAGCATAGCTTCTTACAACTAAGCCACCATTCAAATCGCTCAGGTTGTCATGAAGTTGTCAGAAACAACAGGGTCAGGCTAGCACTATGATAACATAGGCCTGCCAAGTTTTATCATGCTTTGTAGACAGTACTTTGCAAATTGAAGGCTGTGATGACCCTGTGGCCCCAAGTCTATTGTTACCATTTCCCACATTCTTTATCTCTTATACTTTTAGTGGAATAAGTACTTGGCTAATTTAAAACCTCTTGGTTAGAGAAGCACACAAGGGCTATAAGTGCCCTGCCCGCCAGAAGTAGGAAGTGTTCTTTTCTGGGATTCTAGGTCACTATTTCTCCCAGACATCATTAAAATGGTAATCTATGCCAACTCCTTTCTGGAGGACTAAATCTGACTAGGGTAGCAGGCTTATTTTTATGAGGGTGTTGTAAAGACTCCCATGATGAAGAACCAAGGTCATTTGTGGAAGAAAAGAGAATATTTTTAAAAGATGTTTTGAATAATGTGAAAGACACTTCTGCTCAGATGACTGTTAAAGTCCCAATTTATTCAATTGCAAAAAATAGAGATACCAGGTTATCTTTGAGGATTAAACTGGAACATGTTAGCAAGAATACCCTTCTCAGTGGCTGACATGTAGCTCCCTTTCCTCCTTTCTGTGTAACTAGCAGTGCTAGTCATTCCTGCAGTATATTAACCCATAAAAACAAAACAAAACAAAAACAACTGTGCTAGATGCTCAAGTTACAAAGCTAAATAAGATACATACTCCTTATTTATTGTCTGGAATATAATAACTAGTTGTTGGATAGGACAAACAGATCAAAGCCTAGTAGGGGAGAGAGAGAGAGAGAGAAAGAGAGAGAGAGAGAGAGAGAGAATAACTATTGCAACAATTATTAGCAACAAATACTTTCAGTGCTATATGAAAAGATACACAGAAGAGATTAGGAGAGCATAGTGTTAAATCCTCTAACACTATTTAGAAAAATTGAGGAAGAATTACTAGATGATGAGTATAAGGGTTCAGGCAAAGTCGAACGCGATGAGGGTACAATAACAAAAGAGAGAGGAGGTGGAATCTGTAAAGGCACAGAAGAGAGTGTTTGAGAAAATAAAATAAAGCATAAAAGGTAAGCCATGAAGATCTTCCAATACTATGCCATAGAATCTGGACTTTCTACCAATTCATGCCAGGCTTTAACATACACAAGAATCACCCAAAGATACTATTTAAAATGTAGATTCTGATTCAGTAGTTTTGTGGTGGGGGTCCGAGAATCTGTATTTCTCTCAATGGCTGTGATTTTTTGACAAAAGATCTCCAGGATGTGCTTTCAAGTTACCTCTGAGTGGAGTCAAACTGCTAACGTTTTAGTTAATGGTTTAATCTTAATCCTTAGAGACTCTTGACCTTTGAGGCCCTTGAGACTTCATTTCTATGGTCTCCAAGTGATAATTGCAGCAAGTGGTTCACAGATCCCACAATTAGCAGTACAGGTTAGAAGAAAGGGAGTCAATGGAAATTCTTAAAGAAGACAATGACTTGATCAGATTTATTAATGATGAAGCTCTCTAGGCCACAGTGTGGAGAATGCACTATTATTACAGGAGTTTCACACTCTATTCCTAACAATAACAGTGGAGGACTGCAGACATTGGCAACTCAACATCCCTGAGAAACTGTGGTGCATGGCTGAATTCTTTGTTGTTGCTGTTTTTAGGTACTGTTGAGTCACTTGCAACTCATAGTGACCCTATCTATGTACAAGAGCCCTAAACCCTGCTCTATCCTGTGCCAATGTCACTGTCTCCAACACACCTACTCCCATTACCCAAATCACTGAATCAATCCATCTCATCGAGGGTCTTCCTATCTTGCACTGTCCCTACACCCTCCCAAAAATGATGTCCCTTTCCACGGACTGGTCCCTCCTTGGAACATACCCAAAATATGTCAGACAGAGCCTCAGAATCTTTGCCTCCAAGGAGCAGCCTGGTTTTACCTTCTCCAGGACAAACGTGTTTGTTCTCTTAGCAGTCCATGGTATATTCAACACTCTCTCCAGCACCACAGCTCGAAGGCATCAATTCTCTATCTTCCCCATTCACTGTCCATCTCTCTGACACATAGCACACAATTGCGAAGGCTATAGCCTGGAACAGGTACACCTTAGTCTCTAGCCTGATGTTGTTGCTCTTCAGTACTCTGGAGAGGTTCCTGACAGCTGACTTTCCCAATGCAACTTGTCTCTTGATTTCCTGGCTGCTAGTACCAACAGTGTTGATTGTGGAACCAAGCAAACTAAAGCTGTTAACAATCTCCATCTCTTCACCATCCATGCTGCTGCTGCCAATTGGCCCAGTGGTGACAATCTTTGTTTTCTTGATGTTGAGCTTCAATTACACAATATGAAACAGAACTCTTAAAAAGGTGGTGTAACTGTCCCAGAGTCAGATAACTAAGTTAGTGATAAGAGCCCTAATACCTGAACAAAATTGTAAAAGCATAACTCAAGATTTGCCAGTTCAACAATTTAAGTGTACAATTTTAACTAAAATCTATTTAATAAACATCATGTTGAGCAGAAGATACTTAAAGGAAGCCTGAGAAGACAAAGCAAATTATTATAGCAAAATGTGCAAAGAGCTGGAATCAAAATGAAAAGGGAAGAACCTGCTCAGCATTTCTCAGGCTGAAAGAATTGAAAAACAATTCAAGCCTCAAGTTGCAATCCTGAAAGAGAGATGCTATGGACAAAATCGTGAAATGATCCAGAAAGAATAAAAAATGATGGAAGGAATACACAGAGGCACTATACCAAAAAATAATTGATTGATACTAAAATATTTTAGGAAGTACCATATGAACAAGAGTCATTGGTAATAAAGGAAGATGTACAAGCTGCATTGAAGCCATTGGGGAAAAAAATAAGAGACCAGGAATTAATGGGATAGAAATTGGCATGTGTCAACTAACATGTAACCGTGGATGTAACACCAGTCTATGCCAGGGAATTTGGAGGACAGCTGCCGGACCAAGTGACTTGAAGAAATTCATTGTCTCCATGCCCAAGAAAGATAATCAAAGAGAATGTGAGAATGATCTAAAAAAATTATTAACATCACATATTATTGCTGAAAATAATAAAAAATGGCTTCAATAGTACATGGACAGGAACTGCCAGAAGTTCAATCTGGGTTTAGGAGAGGTTGTGGCACCAGGGATATCATTGTTGATGTCACATGGATCCTGGCTGGCAGCAGAAAATATCAGTAAAATGTCCATTTGTGTTTTATTGACTATGTAAAGGCATTTGACTTTATGGAGCATAACAAACTATGTAACAGGGTGAAGAATGGGAATCCAGAATACCTAATTGTGTTCATGTGAAAACTATACCTAGACCATGAAACTATTATTAAAACAGAGCAAGGGAACACTTCATGGTTTAAAATCAGGAAGGGTGTGTATCAGGGATATATTCTCTCTCTCTACCTATTCAATCTCTTTGCTGAGCAAATTAGCCACAAAACTGGATTCTATGAAGAGAAATGTGGACTCAGTATCAGAGAAAAACCTCTCAACAAGAAGTTTGTGAAATTATTGCCATAGAAGATTAAGAACACTTACTATGCATTACATTTTAACATGACCCTCACCTGGGCCAATCAGCAACATTATAATAGATGGAGAAAAGATTGAAGTTGTCAATGATTTCATATTGCTTGGATCAACAATCAACATCGTTGGTACCAGCACTCAAGAAATTGGGACATAGTGCATTAGCCAAGACTGCTTTCAGGAACCAGTTTGAAGACTAAGGAGTGCCTGATTCAGGCTTTGGTCTTTTCAATCACTTGATATGCATCTGAGAGCTGGACAATTAAAAAAATAAGGATGACAGAAGAAATGATGCCTTTGAGTTGTGGTGCTGAAGAGGAGTACTGAATATCCCATGGGTTGACAAAAGAACAAACAGTAAACATATCTTGGAAAAAGTATTCCAGAGTGCTCCTTGAAGGCGAAGATGGTGAAGCTTGTCTTTCATACTTTAGACATGTAGTCCAGAGAAGCTATTCCTTGGAAAGTGGCATTAGGCTTGGAGAGTGGAGTGTCATTGAAAGAGAGGAAGGACCCCCAACAAGATGGATTGACAAAGTGACTGTAGCAATAAGTTCAAATGTCAGTATGTCAGAGATGACGAGGATGGCAAGGATAAGACAGTTTAGGTCTCTTGTTCATAATGTTGCTATGAGTCGTATTCAACCCAATGGCAACTATCAACATGTTGTTTCTGCCAATTTCCTCTTCAAAGTGAGCTCTGGTGATGCAGTCTATAGTGAGTTGCACTGTCAATGCAAAGATCGCACCATTCTGGTAATACAAATCCACCAGAAGTTTAGAGGGAGAAAAATGGGCAATCTCCTCCTATTTAATTTACAGCCTCTAAAAACTTACAGGAGGGTCAGCTATGAGACGATTCTAATTTAACGGCACTCAGTTGAATATTTAGTGAATACAACAACTCAACAACAATTCATTGTCATCAAGTCAGAATCGACTCATAGCTGAACCTCCAAATAGGCTTTTTTTTCCTTTGTAAATTTTATACTGGTTTACAAAATTCATAAAATTTTTATACATGTTTTTTCACATCAGACCTTTCCCCTTTCATTTAACCATCCCTTATTCCACCCATCAAATTATGTGACCCTATGTTTAAGCTCACACACACGCAGTTTTTGCAGGCTGTAAACTGCACAGAGGGAGACCATTCATCTCATGGAGCAACTAAAAGCTAGATTTGAACTGACTGCCTTTGGGTTGGCAGCATAACTCCCTACCCACAGACCAATATTAGTCTCTTAGTAAAGTCACTGGCATTAATAAAGAAAATTGGGATGGGAAGTCCTTGTGTAGCCATTCAGAATTATGGAACTCATGGTATCATATGAACCTCAAGTTAGGCAGGCTCCTGTGATGGCAAGCCATCTGGCAGAATCTCAGTTATTATCCTGGGTGTCCCTTCAGCCTACTTGAAACACATAATAAGTGCAGGTTCCACATTAACTGGCAAGCAGATGAATACCTGTCTGCTCTTGATGGTGCTCCAAACCTGCTTTGAACTGACAAAAACGCTTGGATGGACCAGATTGAGGGTAGGAGAAGGGAGGGAGACAAACTAACATAATTCACCTGCATAAATAAATCCAAACAGGTGCTGCCCTGTTAATTCCAACTCATGGTGACCCCATCTGTCTCAAGATAGAGCTGTGCTCCCCAAGATTGTCATGGATGTCCCTTCTCAGAAGCAGGTCGCCAGCTCTTTATCATTTAACACTCACAAGGCTTCTACATAGAATATCTTCCTATTTTATGCCATACTTCAGGGAAATGAGTTTCATAGAAGAGTTGATGAAGTAAAGGCCAGAAAGTGGCATGGAGACAGCAGAGGACCAGAGTTATTCAGGAAATGGAGAAGAATCCAGAAAAGTAGAGTCTTTTTTTTAAAAAAAAAAATCTATCTCAGGCACATGTCTAGCTTCTTGAGAAAACATCAGGCTAGTGAGAAAAAACCCACATTGACTCTCAGTCAATCCCCGATGAACAAAGAAAGCTGCTTTCGGCAGCCACTTCCAGGTTTGGAGGGTTCTGATTAAAAAGGTTAAAGTAGCATCCACCAGATGCAGGATTTTGAGCTTACGAAGGGACTCTCACGCTGTAACAGGAAGTCAGTCAAACCTGCCTACTCATGAATCACATATGTTCCCCTTTATCGGCCTAACAGGGGGCTGGGACACTGAGAAACAGCTGACCGCTGTCTTTCTTAGACCTTGTGCAACAGGAGGGGAAACGTGACTACTGGCCAGCTGAGTAATTTAAATCCTCGCTCAGCAAGAATTTCATCCTAAATAACAACTCGTTTACTCATGCACTGTAGAAGCTGTCCATAATCTAAGTGGAAAATGTGCATGGGGTGACCAATTTTAATGACAACTTATTGCTGTAAGAAATTTCACCTCCTCTGAGGGGTTAGAGAAGCCCTGGTGGTATAGTCTGTAGGGAGCTGTCTCTCTGGTGGTTTGGCTCCACCAGCAGCTCCATCGGAGAAAGATGGGGACCTCCTTTTGTGCAATTTATAACCTCTGAAAACAGGCTGAAGGGTGAATATGAGGTATGAATTTGAGGGGGCAGGATTAAAGTTTATAAATGTTGCAAGACCTTATTTAAAGGTATCTTAAATACGTTTTTGTGCAATAGCAATTTAAGCTTATTGATTTAAGTATATATTGAATTTGTGCTCAGCTCTGCTGAATGGATTAGATTGCATGTATTACTGTTAGGGAGCTGACATAGTCTGTGGTGAGTTGTGCTGTTAACCAAAAGGCTTCATGTTTCAAATAGTTTAAATCTACCAAGTGCTCTGTGATTGAAAGATGGGTAGTCTCTTCTGTTATGACTTACGCAGCCTTGGAAACCCAAGGGAGCACCACCATGAGTCAGAAATGACTCAGTTACCACTTAGTCTCAGGAACCTGATAGAAGGTGGCCTTGAGCTGGAGGTAGTGCACTGGTTGGGTTTGTGGTGTTGAGGGATTTTCCCTCCATAGATTATGGTTACTACATTTTTCTAAAGAAAAAAAAAAATAAACTTAAGACAGCCAGAATTCTAATTGGTTTAGCATTTTTACTGTCCTGACAGGTCAAAAATGCTTAGAACTTCCCAGGGTGAATGCAACATATTGTTATTAAGGGCAATGTCCGAGAGAAATTATCTATAATTGGGCACCCATGGCACGTGACCATTATCTGAATGTGCAAGCAAATGGGCTGGGACAAGTCACCTGGAAGTCAAAGTACTTACTAGTATGACTACTCTACACATCTATTGTTACCTCCAGCCTTGTCGCGCCCCCACCCCAAAATTTAAGCAATGTTGAAACAAGACTATTAATATGCTTAAAGGGGTCTGTGTTGCAACTACTCTCCTCACTTCCTTGGGGTAGGGACATTTTCATCAAGTCCAGAAACAGTTTAGGGGGAGAATGTTGCAGATCTCTAGACACAGAATCCCTAGAGGGGCCTGGTCTGAGTTTGCTATAGTTTCTGTAAAAAAATAGGCTTTTCCTCACTCAACTCTGTTTGCTGCATGTAGTAAAGCCAGAGCTGGGACAAAAACCAAAAAAAAATTTACCATGTGGTTCTACAGACACCAGGAGAAAGGAAAGCTACCATATCTTAATCCTTCCTTTACTGTTTAGGGTAATTGAGACCTTTATTTGGAGGAGCCTTTATGGTTCAATGGTTAAGTGCTCAGTTGCTAACGAAAAGTCAGACAGTTCAAACCCACCAGCCACAGCGAGGAAACCATAAAGGGCAGTTCTACCATATCTTATATGAGTTGGAATCAACTTGATAGCAATAGGTTTTGGTTCTCAAACTTGGGATCTGAGATGATGCAGGTGTACCAACAGAAGCAGCCTTTTGGCAACAGCAGAGAGAGCCGCAGAGTGTATGTAATGGTCATTACAAAAAGAAAACAGATACCAACTGATATAGAGCAGATTCTGTCGGAGTGTAACTATGCTCTACAAGTGTTTCCAGTGGCTGAATTTTATCCTGAGGCACCTCTGGGTGTCTCCAAACCTTTAACCTTTTTGGAAGGAGCTGACTGTTTTATCCATTTGCACCACCCAGGGACTCCTGATTATTGAGAAATTCTCTTCTCCATGGAGAGAGAACAGATCACCGTATGGCCCCACATAATTACCCATTCTCAGTCATCGGTGTGATGGTTGCAGCCACGAGTCCTTGCAATTTTTTCTTCATCATGGCCATTGTGCTACTGGAAAAGAGCAGAAAACATAAAATAGAATTCCTTTTCTTCCCCAAGGAATGTTAATTAATGACAAAACTGGAGCGAGGCAAAGTCCATTCCCTGTTTAGAGCTGTCAAAAATGCTTACAAGCGTGCAAGACTGCACACGCACACACGCACACAGACAGCAAGGAAGAAGGATGTTAAATTTTAAAGCTTTATTTTATTAAGGGTGGCCTAGTGGGTCGAGGGAGCTCTGTTGGCCTAGAGGTATAATGCTGCGCTGCAATCCCAAAGGCATATGGTTTGAATCCACCAGCTGCTCTAAGGAAGGATGGACAGTCTCCTCTGATATGAGATCTGCCTCTGAAAACCTGCTGGAAGGCCAGCTATCAGTCGGTTCCTACTTGATGGCACACAAGAACAACAACAGAGTAGAGAGGAAGCTCTGGTAATTTAGTGGTAAGGAGTTCTGCTGCCAAACAATGGTGTATGGTTTGAATCTACCAGCTGCTCCAAAGGAGAAAGATGGGCAATCTCATCCAGTGCAATTTATTGCCTCTGAAAACCTGCTGGACGGTCAGCTAGGGTCGGTTCTGACTTGATGGTAAGCAATAATAGTAGGTAGAGAGTTGCATTGCAAATTTTTAGGAGCCACCTCTGCCAGTTTTAATCCACCAGCTGCTCCACAGGAGAAAGAAGGGGAGTTTGCTTTTTCTTTTCTTTTTTTTTTTTTTGAGAGCAAGAGAAAGAAACTGAGGTTTATTAGACGTTCATAATAGACTATGAACGGGTCAGGACAGACTGATCCCTGGGAGTCTGCTCTTGTGTGATTTACAGACTTGGAAATCCTGATGGAGGTTCAGCTACGAGTCAGTTCGAACTCGAAGGCAGTGGAGGTTGGGGGTAGGGTGAGTCTATTATGGAGAAAGCTGCTGTTTTAAAAATTTGGGTGTTTTTCTTTCTTTCTTTTTTTTTAAAAAAAGAGGACTGAAGATAAGAGAGAATTGCCTCAAAAAAATACTAATAGAATATACTCTGGGGGAAAAAATGAGAAATGAGGCACAAACAGACTTGTACACCAATGTTCATAGCAGCATTATTCACCATTCCAAGAACATGGAAACAGCCAGCTGTCCAGCGGCAAGCAAATAGATTGAGAAATTATGGCACATTCACACAATGGAATACTATGCAGCACACAGGAGCAATGATTTTGCAAATTATTACCTAGCTTGGGAGGGACTGGAGAGCAATATGCTGAGTGAACTAATTCAGTCCCACAAGGACAAATATTGTATGAAACCATTATTGTAGAATGAGTATGCAAGGTGGGGGGGAAGAGTGGAAACTGAGGGATGAGTATGTGCAGGGGAGAAGGTGGATTAATCATGGAGTTGTACAATTTGTCTGGTGTGTGTGAGGGAAATTGAAAGAATCTGTTCTGGAAAACAATGTATTTGAATTTTGTAAATAAACTAGTAGAACAAAAAATACTACTATGTAGCAGACTGAGGGTAAAGTATTTTTTTAAATATTTTTTTTTATTGGGAAAAACATATTGGGGGTACAAGAGGTGAGGGTTGGGGGCAGAAGGGTGAGGATGGGCCAGGATGCAGTTGCAGAGCTGCACAGTTTGGTCGGTGGGGGGAGCAGGTGAAGGAAATAATGAGGGTCCAGTGGAGACCAGATGCTACAGAGAAATGACAAGCATTTTCCAATAGTAATTAAACCAACTGTCTTATTGATTTGGGAATTGGATGCCGACTCTCTGGCTTCTTCATGCTGAACAGGGGCGTAGATATAAAGGGGGGAAGGGAGGATGCTTTACCACCTTACTGGTGGTCTTGGGTTACAGCTGCTTGCCTTCTTGCTCCTGAGGGCCGCGACGGCTCGCCCCGGGCTGGGGGCCGAGGGCAGCCCGCCCTGGGCAGAGGGCCGCGACGGCTCGCCCCAGGCCAGGGGCCGAGTGCAGCCCGCCCCGGGCAGAGGGCCACAATGGCTGAAGTAGTAGTTTTTTAAAAAAGAAGAAGAAAAAGTGTGTGTGTGTGTGTGTGTGTGTGTGTGTGTGTGTGTACCGTCAAATTGGATCTGACTGGTACAGGAGACTGCCCCTCCTTTTCCAGAAGAGCATGAAGTAGAGTCTGGGGTTTTTTTTTCCCTCCCCCAGGTGCCTGTCGGGGCCTGGGTTTCAGCTGTCCACACCACAGCAGTGGACAACGAGCTTAAAGCCCCTGATGGCTCTGGGCGCTGACTCTCACCAGTGGCTATAGATGAAGTCACAGGTGATTTTCAGCCAGTGCCGGGAGGGTAAAATATTTTTACAACTATTAATAATGAGACAGACAACCAGGAATGAGACAGAACAGAGAGAGTAAAGACAGGGTGCGAGCAGTTCCTGTGACTCAAGACCTCAAGCCATGCTTCTCTGCCTTTTTATTGAGAATCAGCAGGAAGGTAGACAAAGGAAGATCCTAAGGGAGTACAAAACAAAAAGGATCATGGTGACGTCTTTTGTAGATAAGGTCAAGTTCCTCTCTATTGTTTACTTTATACATATCTCAGGGAGGGATTCAGTAAATAAAAACTAAGGACAATGTTGACTTTTAAGGAATGCCTTAGTGACACAGGGTGACCTTTAGCTTGTATTACCTCCCTCATATCCTGATACAACATTTGGTTTATTATTAATATTAAATTTGATACTTGGCTTTCCACATTTTCCCTCTTTTGTTTAAATCATAATCTTGTTGTCATCAAGATGAGCATAATTTCTTTTCTTCAGGATTCATTCTTACTTGTTTTTTGTTCTCTTTATCCTTTCTATATAATCAAACAAACATAACCGATTAAACAAAATAAGTATTATTATATTGCCACAGTCTTTGCCAAAACCAGTACTACAAAGTTGCAAGGACTAGTGGTTTTATAAAACTTCTAAATTCTCTCTAGTTAGGAGCCTCTGCTCCTCCCAAATTGGTTTTTAAGGGGATAACATAAGGAAAAGTGGCCCTCATTATAACATGGAATGGTTGTAGCCTAGAAGACACAAATTTAACTAACAAGTTAAAAGTACATGAGCCAAAAATTAAATAACATAGAGTCTGGAACAGTTGCTGTTGGAGCTATATTTTTACTCTGGTAATATATCCCATGAAGCAAACTGAAGCTGTGAACAATCTCAATCTCTTCGCCATCCATCCTGATGCTACCGATTGGTCCGGTGGTGAGAATTTTTGTCTTCTTGACATTGAGCCTCAGTCCATATTGAAGGCTGCAGTCCTTGACCCTCTGCAGTAAGTGCATGAGGTCCTCCTCAGTT
>NW_006399811.1:14207697-14229472 GCF_000299155.1 Elephantulus edwardii | reverse complement strand
TGGACATATTGTAAGGAGAGACAGGTCTTTAGAGAGGGACATCATGCTGGGTAGAGTAGAGGGACAGCGCAGGAGGGGAAGACCCTCTATGAGTTGGATTGATTCAGTGACTGGGGTAATCGGGATGGGTGTGTCAGAGGCAATGATATTGGCACGGGATAGAGCATGGTTTAGGGCTGTTGTACAGAGGGTCGCTATGAGTCGCAAATGACTCAATGGCACACAACAACAACAACAACAACAACAACAACAACAACAACAACAACATATCTCATTACAAGAACCCAATTTGTCTATTTTATTAGCAAGTTCCAAAACTTATTTACTTAATTTCTCATAAGGACTATCATCCTGGATTATATTGCTCAATTCCTCCAGAGTTGGAGGTAGAGGAAATTCATCCTCCTTTGTATCAGATTCACTATCATCTTCTGAAGAGGTTTTTTTCTTTCAATTTTTCAGACATCTCTTCTTCCAACCATAATGATTTTAAAGCTAATGAGATCAAATCACAAAGTAACCCAATCAAAACAGGAATCACATCTTCATTTTGATAAGCTCTTTCCAAATAGCTTTAGCCTACTTCAGCTTTAACCTCTTTTAATGTAATATTACTTAATTAATATTCATGCCAAGTTCAGCCATCTTTCTTTGCGAATTTTTTTTTGGACTAGTACAATCATGCACAGATTTTTTTGCTATTCCTTTCAAAGCCCTTACTGGCCAAAAGTTAATAGGAGTCTGTTCTCTTTTTTGATGTGCTTTTGTAAAACTTGCACAACATTTTGCCAAATTTTTTAATTTAACTGCACTTTATTTACTGGTTAAAACCAGCGATATTGTTTCTGTACATACTGAAATAACTGCAAAAATTACTTTTCTCTTCCGTTTACCCGTGAGCTCTTAAGTAATTCTTTAAGTAACATAATATACTGAGCTTCAGAGGATAAGCTGTTCCCCATGACTCCTTTTTTAACTTCTACCTCTGACCTTTTAAGCCGTTCACTTCAGACAGAGGGTGGGGACCGTCCCATGAAATATTTTCTAATTCTTCTCCCATCTTTGTCATTTGAGAGGTGAGAGAATCTTCATGACTTTTTTTCTCATTCTATCCTTAACTTCCAAGGAGTGAAGACTCTCTCATGACCTTGTCTTTAATTTTCCCGGAACTTTGACTTAACTGGAGTGAATTCCCTTTTGGTTCCTGGTGTCTTCTCAAAAAAGAGAGAGAAAAAGAAAGACCACCCCCTTGTCCCTGTTTGGGCACCAGAATGTTGTAGGCTAAGAGTAAAGTATTTTTATAGTGATTAATAATGAGACAGACAACCAGGAGTGAGACAGAACAGAGTGCGTAAAGACAGGGCGCCAGCAGTTCCTGTGACTCAAGACCTCAGCTGTGCTTCTCTGCCTATTTATTGAGAATCAGCAGGAAGGTAGACAAAGGAAAATCCTAAGGGAGTACAAAACAAAAACAAAGGATCACGGTGATGTCATTTGCAGATAAGGTCAAGTTTCTCCTTATTGTTTATACATATCTCAGGGAGGGATCCAGTAAATAAAAACTAAAGACAATGTTGACTTTTAAGGAATGCCTGAAAGGACCAGTTATCAGAAACTCAGTTTCTGGTAAAGTACAGTTAACCCCACCCCACCCACTTGAGTGGTTTTTAACAAACAAACAACCCCCACCTGTGGTAAATCTCACCCTGATTGATCAACTGCCATAAAGTGGAATTCTTCTTTTTGAGGGCACAAGGGATTTTTTCGCATTCCTGTATCTGATGTAACCGATAAGATTCAAATAGGTTTCCAAACTGTTTCCCTGAGCTATGGCTAGCCAATTGAAGGTGGACAAATACCCCAACTACTGTGGATGAAAAATCATGCATGGCAGGTATGGTTGGGCAGGGGAGTAGCAGAGGAATAAAAGGAGGGGCAGACATCAATTCGGGGCTCTCGGCTGGATGCTGCTGTGTCAGCATGCGGTAGCCTGGGTTCGAACTAAAAATAAACTTTGTTAATTAGGCTAATTGGCTTGGTGATCTTTTTGGGGACCCGCTCCGTTACACTTGGAGGCCCCAGCAAGATCTCCCTAAATTCATCCAAACCCTGATCGCCAGCCAATGGAGTAACTGTGACGTCACTGTAGGATTCTTCCTACCTGGTAAGTCAGGCCTGATAACTGGTTATTCTGTATACTGTTTGGTGCACTTCGGTTTTGAATTGGACAGTTGGAAGGCAGGACGCTGCATAACTTCCAATCCAAGACCACGGTAGTGATGACTGCCAAGGTCCAGGTGTCTGAGGAAGTGGGGGCTCGCCTGGATTCAGCTTGTGTGGAAGTCTGGGCTTTCAGATAGATGCCACTGGCACGCGAGAGCCCAGGTTTGACCCGCAAGTTAGAAATCGGCTTGTGTGGAGGTCTGGGTTCTCGGGTGGATGCCACTGGCACTCGAAAGCCCAGGCTTGTCCCGCAAGTTAGGAATTAGCTCGCATCTGTCTGGTGACCCGCAAGTTCAGAATCTCAGGGGAGAGAGGCCCACGCCTCAGACGTTCAGCGGGTAGGAGGTGAGAAAAACCCACCCTTTGGACCAGGTCTGTCAATCTGGACTCAAGTTCTGCCATGGTTTTTGTCAACAACAGTGTTCGTTTGTCTGCTGGTTGGGAGAGGCCATAAACAGTGTTCGTTTGTCTGCTGATTAGGAGAGGCCGTAAACAGTGTTCGTTTGTCTGCTGATTGGGAGAGGCCGTAAACAGTGTTCATTTGTCTGCTGGTTGGGAGAGGCCGTAAACAGTGTTCATTTGTCTGCTGGATAGGAGAGGCCGTTCTTCTTCGGACTCAGGTTTTGTCATGGTCTTTGTAGTAAACAGTGTTCTTTTGTCTGTTGGATGGGAGAGGCCATTCTTCGGACTCAGGTTTTGTCGTGGTCTTTGTTGTCCTGACTGCTGCTACCAAGAGTGTTGAGCAAGCGATAATTGCTAACAACCTCAATCTCTTCTCCACCTATAATGGTGTTGCCAATTGGCCCAGTGGTGAGAATCTTTGTCTTTTTTATGTTGAACTTCAATCTATATTGAAAATATGGTCCTTGACCTTCTGCAGCAAATGTTTCAGGTCTTATTCAGTTTTAGGAAGTAAGGTTGTATCATCTGCATAATGCAGGCTGTTGATGAGTCTTCCTCCAATCCTCATGCCACATTCTTCCTCATAAAGCTCAGCCTCCCAAATGATCTGTTCTACATATAGATTGAAAAAGCAGGGACACAGGACACATTTCTGATGCACTCCTTTCCTAAATATGAACCATGTAGTGTTTCCTTGCTCTGTTCTAATGACTGTATCCTGACTGAAGTATAGGTTTGGCATGAACATAATAAAGTGTTCTTGGGTTCCTATTCTTTTCAAATTTAGCTACAATGTGTTCCGATCTATACAGTCAAAAGCTTTTGAGATGTCAATGAAAAACAGATAGGCTTTCCTCTTCTTTCAGCCAAGATCCATCTGACACTAGAAATAACGATGTCACTAGTCTCACAGCCTCTCCTAACCCAGTTTGTATTTCTGGTAGTTATATATCATTGTACTGTTCTAGTAGTTTTTGGATAATCTTTAATACGATTTTGCTTCTGAGTGATAGTGTTTGATAATTTCCACATTCCATCACCTTTTTTTTTTTTTGGAATGGGAATAAATTTCTTCCTGTAAGTTTGCCAAGTAGTTGTCCTCCAACGATCTTGGTACAACCTGGTGAGTACACCCAGAGCAGCATCTGTTTGTTGAATTATGTCAATTGGTATTTCATACCTGGGACTTTTTTCCCCCTCTCCAATTTTTTCAAAGTGGCTTGAACTTCCTTCTTCATCACCATTGCCTCTTGATCGTATGTTCTTAAAAATTCTTCTGTGTTTGCCAATTCTTTCCATTGTCTTTTTTTTTGTTTTTTAAGTAATTTATACTGTTTTACTTACAAAGTTCATATATATTGATTTTCATCCCAGATCTTTCTCATATCTTTTACCTACCCCTCCCTCTACTCATCAAACTGTGCAACCCTATGATTACCCCCCACCCCTCCCCCATCCTCCACCCTTTGCCCCCCCCCCCCCACTGGGTCCTCATATACATTTTACTAGTTTCTATTTCTACAATAATGTTCTTATACAGCATTTGTCCCTATGGGACTGAGTTGGTTCACTTAACATAATGCTCTCTAGTCCCTCCCAAGTTAGGTAGTAATTTTCAAAATCATTGCTCCTGCATGCTGTGTAATATTCCACTAAGTGAATGTACCATAATTTCTCAATCCATTAAATTGTAGTTGGATATTTGGGCTGTTTCCATGTTCTTGCGATTGTGAATAACACTGCTATCAACACTGGTGTACAAGTCTCCATTCGTGCTTCAGTTCTCATTTTCTCAGGATATATTCCAAGCAGTGGAATAGCTGGGTCATAAGGAATTTTTATGTTCAGCTTTTTGAGGAAGCCCTGTGTGCATAAAGAACATTTTCCAAAGGAGTGAAAAGAAAACCTACTGACTGGGAAAGAACATTTGGCAATACCATTTCAGACAAGGGTCTCATATCAAAAGCCTAGAGAATGCTACAGAGCCTCCACAAAAATGGGCAAAATAAATGAAAAGACTTTTAACAAAGGAAGATATTTGGATGGCCAACAGACACATGAAGAAATGCTTGAAATCAATGGCAATAAGAGAGATACAAATAAAAATGACAATGAGATACCATCTCACACCAGTAGCAGTGGCAAAGTTTAACAGGACAGCAAGTAAAATATGTTAGCGAGGATGTGGAGACATAGGAATTCTTGTACCATTTTACAATCCCACCAACAGCATATAACAATTCTAGAAGACAGGTGGGCATTTCCTCAAAAAGCTGAACATAGAAATGCCCTCCATCTTTTTTTTAAATAAAATTTTGATTTTATTCTAGTTTACTTACAAAGTTCATATACATTATTTTTCATATGAGAGTTTCCTATTTCCTCAGCCCACCCCACCCTCTAAGCCATCAAATTGTGTAACCCTATGATTACCACCCCCCACCCTAGCCCATCCTCACCCCTCTGCTCTTACCCTCCCCCTTAGATCCTCATACATGTTTTATTAGGTATTTCTATAATAATAGTTTTATAGAGTATTTATCCTTATGGGACCAAGTTCACTTAGCATAATGCTCTGGAAGGCAGTTTGACATTTCATCAAAAATCTGAACACAGAAATTCCATATGACCCAGCTATTCCACTGCTTGGAATTTACCCTGAGAAAATTAGAACTGAAGTATAAATGGTGACTTGTACACCAATGTTCATTGCAGCATTATTCACCATCCCAAGAACATGGCAACAGCCCAAATGTTCAACCACAATCGAATGGATTGAGAAATTATGGTACATTCACATGATGAAATACTACGCAGCATGTAGAAGCAATGATTTTGAAAATTACTACTTAACTTGACATAGACTTCCATCTTTTTTAATGCTTCCTGGGTTATTCAATATTCTGCCCATAACATCCTTAAGTATAACTCAAGGATTAAATTTGTTCTTCATTTCATTCAGCTTAAGAAATGCTGAGTGAGTTCGGCACTTTAGATTTTCTGATTTAACCTGTTTTGCACATTTTATTATAATATTTTGCTTTGTCTTCTTGAGATTCCCTTTGAAATCTTCTGTTCAGCTCCTTAACCTTTTATCCCTTAGCTTTGGCTTCTTTGCACTCTAGTTTAATATCAAAGTCTCTTTTGACATCCATCTCAGTCTTTTTTTTTTTTCCTCCTCTGCCTTTGTAATAAACTTTCGCATTCATGGATGATATATTTTATATCCTCCCAAAGCTCACCTGGTCGTTAGTGTTCAAGGCCTCAAACTTGTTCCTCAGATGGTTTTTAAATTCACAGGGATAGACTCAAGGTCAAATTTTGGCTTTTATGGATTTGATTTCACCTGCTTAAGCTTTACTTTAAACCTGCATTTGAGTAGTTGAAAATCTATTAATCTCAAATACTTTTTATGAGAAACACAAATGGCAACTATACACATAAACTTCACCTGATAGTATGCATGGGAATCAGATTGATTACATCTGTGGAAGGAATCATTGGAGAAGCTCAATAACAGCTATGGAAATTAGGCCAGGTGCTGATTGTGGAACTAACCATCAACTACTCATACAAGTTCAAACAAAAGAGGGTTAAAGTAAATCCACAATTTGTGTTGTTAAGCATAATTCAGAGCCACAAATACAAAGTCTAACAATTTAAGAAGAAAATTAATTATAATCCGATATTATCTGGTGAAAACTATACAAGAGAGTGGGCTTATCAACAAACTCAATGTAAGACCTTTTCAAAGGCAAAGACAAAGACTTATTTTAGAGCTAATGAGTTTGGACTTCTGGTCTTTTCAACTGTGAGAAAAATTATGTTTGTTGTAGCTATCTATTTTTATTCTAGCAATGAACTCTACTAATTGTTACTGACTGGGAACTGACTCACAGCTGACCCTTCAGCAGGTCTGAGGTTATAAATCACACAAAAGGATGTTGATCTAGAGAAGAGATGCGGCCTTTAGGTTAGTAGTGTATGTCTTTGTACCTCTGAAGCTCCCTCTGTAGTCACTGCCACATTTAAAGGAATCCCGAGTGGTGCAGCTCATTAAACAATGAGCTGTAGTGCTGGAGATGTGTATTGAACATGGACAGCCTAGAGAAAAAAACAGTATGTCTTGGGAGGGGTGAAACAAAACTTCTCCTCTGAGGCAAGGATTTTGAAGCTTTGTTTCGCATACTTTGGGCACATGGCCCAGAGGGACCAGTCCTTGGAGAAGGACATCCTGCTTGGAAAGGTGGAGGGAAGCTACAGGATAAGAACCCCAGATGAGATGGATTGACACAGTAACTGGGTTAATAGTGGTAGGTGTATTGGAATCCAGTGAGAAAGGGCAGAGTATTGTACGTAGGGTCACTGTGAATCAGTCAACTTGATGGTAAACACCAACAACCACTATACATCTTGAATTAAGATTTAAGAGAAGAGATTAGAATCACAAAATGAAAGCCTATGTAGATAGAATGGGGACATTAAATCACCATACCCCAGAGGCAAATTTATTTCTTTTTCTCTGGAGAACTTTTATTCTTGCATTTTTCTACTAGGAAGTCAACAATAAATAATCCATTTTGATAACTCATTTATTAAAACTGAATTTTTAAGTTGTGTGTGTCATCAACATTCTATGACTCCAAATCTTATTTACTACTCTCCTTGAAGTTTGAATAAAATAAGTTCCATGGATGACACAGTCTCACTGACATGATGTTTAGCTAAAACTCCTCTTCCACTCATATCAGAATTAAGAACAATGTTGTTGTTAGGTGCCATTCAGTTGAGTATAACTCACAGTGACCCTATGAACAACAGATCTAAACCTTGTCCTATCCTGTACCATCCTCATCATTTCTGACATATGTGGGCCCACAGCTGCAGTGTCAATCAATCTCCTTGTGGGCCTTCTTCTCTTTTACCAACCCTCCACCTTTCCAAGCATAAACTCTTTCCAAGGAATATCCACTCCTAACTCTCCTATCTCAAAGTATCAAAGTATGTGAAACAAAGCTTTGCCACTTTTGCTTTCAAGGAGAACTCTGACTGCATTTTCTCCAAGACATATCTACTCTTTTGGCAGTGCATAGGATATTCCATACTCTTCTTCAACACCACAAGTCAAAGACATCAATTCTTCTCCCGTTATTCATTGTCCAGCTTAGCATGTGATTGAAAAGATCATGGCCTGAATCAGGTGCACCTTCATCGTCAAACAGACATAACTGCTCTTCAGTAATGTGGAGATGTCCCTGATTGCAGACTTTCCCAATATATTATTATGTCTCCTGATCTCCTGACTACTTATACTAAGGGCATTGATTGTGGATCCAAGTAAGGTAAAGTTGTTAATAATTTCAGTCTTTTCTCCATCTATCATGATGGTGTCTATTGGCTCAGTGGTAAGAATATTGGTTTCTTGACATTGAGAAGCAATCCATATTGAAGGCTGTATTCTTTGATCTTCTACAAGTGCTCCAGGTCCTCCTCAGTTTCAGCAAGCAAGGTTGTACCATCTGCATAACAGAAGTTGTTAATGAGTCTTCCTCCAATCCTGATGCCACATTCCTCATGGAGTCCAGTTTCTTAACTTAATTGCTCAGCATACAGATTGAATAAGAATGGAGAGAGGATACAATCCTGATGCACTCCTTTCTCAATTTTAAACCATGTAGTGTTACCTTTCTCTGTACAAAAACTTCTTGGTTTAAGTATAGGTTTTGTATGAGCACAAAGTGTTCTGAGATTCCCATTCTTCTAATGTTAGCCCTAATTTATTGTGACCTATAAAGTTGAATGCCTTTGCATAGTCAATAAAGCATAAATAGACATTCTTTTGGTATTCTTTGCTTTCAGCCAGGATTCATCTGACATCAGCAATAATATCCCTAGTGCCACAGGCTCTTCTAAATTCTGCTTGAACTTCTGGCAGTTCCCTGTCTATGTACTGTTCTAGCTGTTATTGAATTATCTTCAGCAATATTTTGCTTACATGTGATATTCATGATATTATTTGATAATGTTCACATTCTATTGGATCACCTCTCTTGGGAGTGGGAACAAAGGTCACTCTGCAAACCTCCCAAATCAAGCCCAAATTCTGTCTGCAGCTTTACTCTACACTGTAGGGAAATAAAAGGGAGGCATAGTAGATATGCAAGACAATAGATAATTCTCTGACTTTTCCTAGTGTAAAGATGTGACTAAAATTATGCTGTAAGTCTAGAAAGATAAATGCAGTCACCTGGTCCATGGGGGAAAGCACAAGACAAGAAGTCATAAGACCTTCTTTGATCATGTGTTTGCAATAATGGACAGGTTATGAGGCCTTTGAGCCTCAGAGGCTAATAACGTTAGTCCTGTCTAACTCAGGAATGCCAGAGCCTCAAAGATTGATACTCTACCTGCTGCAAGAATTCACCTGGCCTTCCTGCAGACATTTTAATTCAAATTCCCCAAGAGTGATCCTGCCATCTCACCCTTTAAAGGATGGCTTCTAGTAGAGGAGTAAGACTAGCTGGTCTTACAATTGTGCCTCTGGTTCCATCATTTACCATCTAGGTGACTTTGGTTTAATCCTCCCTGCATTCTCTTCAGCCATAGGGCAACACTGATAGTGTTTCATAGCATTGCTGAATCTAATGAATGGATTGACATAAAGTAATTAACAACAACAGTTTTCTCAGCTGCCCCCATGATGTTTTATCTGATGGTTACAAAGCATTAGAAAATATTACTACTTGCTTGCATCTCCCCTGTCGTCTTAGCTCTGTGTGGGTCTCTGCTATTAAGAGTCTAGGGGCCTTAGTTGTGGAGTGGTTAAGTACTTGACTTCTAAACAGAAATGTAGATTATTTAAACTACCTACCTCAGTTGGAGAAAGACGAAGCAGTCTTCTGTGAAGATGACAAGCTTGGAAGTCTATGTGGCAGTTCTGCTCTGCCCTGTAGGCTTTCTACTGTGTGTTGGAATTGACTTAGTGGCAGTGGGTATTATCTGACCAAGTCATTTCAGTTCTCTTCCCTGCTGTCCTTCCTTCTTCCGCTCTCATAATCTACCCTTCTGCTACCTCCTATCTAGATCAGTGGACACAATTCCTGGTCCAAGAAAGTTGAAATGATAAAAATCCTGAAAACTGACCTTGACCTTCTAAAAGGCTCCCAGTTAAAACAGTATTAGGTTTTTTTAAGCTCAGCAGACCTCTACATTCTTGTGCTTTGGGCTTTATTTACATCAATTCAGGGAAGTGGAGCGAATAGTCTCAGGATAGGAAGAAGCTTAAACTGGCAGTTTTGTGCTTGTACTGGAGATAAATAACAATAACTACCACGTAAGTAGTTTGGTTAAAAAAAATAATGTAAGGCCTCTTGAGGAGGGATGGGAAGTAAGAAAATATTGTCCCCATCCCTACTTCAGCCTCCTTGTATCAACACCGGCCACCAGTGGCACAGACATTTCTTGGTTTTGCCTGATTACACAATGGCCATAACTTCTGGTGTGGTGGTGTTAGATGCCATAGAGTGAAGTCCAACTCTGTTGTTATGTGTCATAGAGTTGCAATTGACTGATAGGTGACCCTCCAGCTGGTTGTGAGAGGCCATATATCACACAGGAAGGGACTGCCCATCTTTCTTCTGCAGAGAAGTTGGCGGATTGGAACAAGTCCCTTGGGGCAGGCAGCACAATTCCTAACCAATATGCTACCTTAATTCTGTATTCATGTTGTTAAGTGCTGTCGAGTCGCAGGCAACTCATAGCGACCCTATGAACGGCCTGGACACCTGTATAACTTTCGTCATTTCTCCAGGTTCATAGGATTTCCAGAGGCAAGCTATTACCGAAGTGGATGCTTCCAAGCTTGTTTTAATCGGGGCGCTCCACCAAACACTGTACACCACGGGTAACCATTCTTGCATTTGACTCAACGGTGTCACGGTAATAACCCTATTTAATAGAGCAGAACTATTTCATAATGTGTTTCCTGGATTATGAAATCGTAGTGGAACACGTGTTAAGTGCTTGTCTGCCAGCCGAACAGTTGATGATGCAATTTTTTTTATTATATTAGTTTTTAAATTATATTATTATCTTTGTATGCATACCGTCAAATCGGATCTGACAGATACAGGAGGAGACTGTTCCTCCTTATCCAGCAGAGCATCTGGTGGATTTGAACCATGTACCTCTGAGATGATGATGCAATTTTTCAGCTGCTATGTCTGACAAAAATGTGGCAGTCTGCTTCTGGAAAGATTTATAGTCTCAGAAACCCTATGGGGCAGTTCTACACTGTCCTGTGGCGTTGTTGTGTGTTAGAACCGACACCCCAGTAGTGAGTTAAAAGCCAGGGAGCATTCCTTGATGACCCAAGATAAAAACAATTTAACCTTTCAGAGCCTTCCCAAGCACATGCCTACTCTTTATTCTTGCTAAATTATTACCAATGCCTTTGTCTACTTCTAGGCTGTAAACCATATAGATGGCAGGAAGAGCTTCAAGGGAATCTGCACAGATCAAAAAACTGTGAAGTTCCATTATAAAGAGATGTAATAAAGATGAGAGTAACTTTGGTAGAGAATGATAAAACTCAAATTCATTGCTGTTGAATCGGAATTGACTAGCAGCTGACCCTCTAAGCAGATTTTTGGAGATGGTGTATTGCATGGGAGGAGATTATCCATCTTTCTCCCTTGGAGTTCCTGGTTGATCCAAATTGCCAGCGAGGCTCAGCCTTTCCATTAGCAGTGGCAACCACGTAGAGACTCAACTTTTAAATCTGTGAATGTCATACTTTGAAATTTTTTTCATAGTTTGCATAATTCAAAAGCAAATTGTTAAAGGTGCCACCTTAGGGTTGGCAGTGGCCTGGGAGAGATCTCTAAGATCTCGGCAAGAACTTTCAGTGCAAACAAAGAGAATTTCTGAGGTTAAATTATTTTTACAAGAGAAATCTCTTAAAGGAGCGTTGGGGTAAGAGGGTTTGGTTAGGACAAAGAGACAAAACACTTGGAGAAAAAAAAAAACAGAACCAGAGAAACAAAAACACAACAAAAAGGAGAAACACAACTGATTTCCCATTGTAATTGCTAAACTCCTTTCCGGTCAATCGCTGACTCTCACTAACCATTTAGGGAAATGGAATCTTGAAAACCTGGCTATTTGGTTTGGAAAGAACCCGGGGTAGCGGGATTCCAAGGACCTGATTGCTGCGTCCCCACCACTTCAAGTGCATTTCCCAGTTTATCTGCCTTTCTCTTTCTGTGGGTTCGCCAGTGCTTCGTTCAAACCCAGTTCGAGTCCCCCGCATCCATGTGCAGGAATCTGCCCAGCTGCCTGTAGGTCTGTGTCCCTAGGTCCACGCCAGGGCTGCACCGGACTGCACTCACCCGGGACACCGCGGGCCCGCCTCCGTTGCCGTAGCAGCCGCCGCTGCTCTGTTCAGTCCTGCTGCTACGCTCCAGCCCAGCCCTGCGGTCCTTTATCTCCACGGGACCTGGGACCACGTGCCCACCATGCCCCGGGGCGCCTGGGGATTGTAGTTTGTGTCCTTCCCGCCGAGCCACCAGGCCGGAAACCTTCTACACACGATCCATGTGATGTATGCGTGCAGTTTGCGTTGTGCGTTACCTCAATGCTGTGTGCCAAAGTAACACTGACGGCAGGTCATAGAGATCCAGAACAGGGATCCTGGCAGGGCATGGCGTTAGCGTGGGGCACAAAACTCATTAGCTTTTTCTGAATGTCAACACCTTTCCTCCTGCTCCCTCTGATACCTTGGTTTTTAAATCTTCCTTTTTTCTGCTCCACAGGGCCCCGCAATAATGTGCCTGTGGATTTTGAGGTTGAGACCGCTTTTCACAAACACCTGAGAAGACTGATGACCGTCAGGGATGTTGTTTCTTCAGTATGAGCTGCTAGCCAAATCCTAAGTATTAGTTTTCAAAGGAAGAGGAGGGATTAGATGTGTTTTGCAGAAGTACTTCAGAGCAAAATCATATATAGTGTGTATTTAGCAGATTCTGCAACTTACCTGCACATTGAATTTGACATGAGTTCAAATGCCATCTTTGAAAGTAATTCCATGCTTGCTTTTTTATACACCTCCTCATTTCCTTTTTGTACACACCTAACTTTAGCATTGATTTCGTTTTGGGTTTCTGTTGATGGGTTGTTTTTTGTTTGTTTGGATTTTTTTTTTTTGTTTGTTTTTGCTAAAGTTTGCTAAAGGAAATGTGCAAAGAGCTGGAGCCAGAAATAAAAAGGGAAGAATTTGCTCAGCGGAAAGACCGGAAAAACAAATTCAAGCCTCAAGTTGCTATACCGAGAGATGTCAAGTGCAAAGTCTTAAATGATCTAGAGAGCATCAAAAGAGGATTGAATTCTGAATACAGAATTATTGCACCAAAAAGAATTGGTCAATACTGAAAAGTTTCAGGAAGTACTATATGAACAAGAGCCAATGGTGACAAAATAAATCCAAGCTGGATTGAAGACACTGGCAAAAAAGAAGGCTCCAGGAATAGATGGGATACCAATAGACATGCTACAACTAACAAATGCAACCCTAGAGGACACCAGGCTATGCAAGGAAGTTTGGAAGACAGCTGCCTGAACACCTGACTGGAAAAGATCCATGTTTATTCCCATTCCCAAGAAAGGTGATCCAACAGAATGTGGACATTATCAAGAAATATCCGTGATATCACATGCAATCAAAATATTGCTGAAGATCATCCCAAACTGGCGAGAACAGTAAATTGACAGGGGACTGCCAGAAATTCAAGCTGGCTTTAGGAAAGGCCATACCATCAGGGATAGATATTATTGCTGATTTCAAATGGATCCTGGCTGAAAGAAGAAAATACTAGAAGAATGACTATTTGTTCTTTATTAACTATACAAAGGCATCTGACTGTGTAGATCACAACAAACTATGCCTAACATTGAGAAGAAAGGAAATCCCAGAACACTTAATTGTGTTCATACAAACTCTAGACCTAGACAAAGAAGCTGTTGTCTGAACGGAGCCAGGGAACACTGTAGGATTTAAAATCAGGAAGGAGCAGTTGGATCTCGGCAGCAGCTGCAGTGTCTTGTCTTCTCTAGCTCTCTTGCCATATCCCTTCTCTTCTGGAAACATGGCTTCTCTGACTGACTCTGATAGTGTCATCAAGGTGTTCAATGGCATGAAGGTGAGCAAGTCTTAACCACCAGAGGAGATTAAGAAGCACAAGAAGGCAGTGCTCTTCTGCCCTGAGTGAGGAGAAAAACATCATCCTGGAGAAGATGCTGGTTAGAGATGTGGGCCAGAATGTTGACTACCCCTATGCTACCTTTGTCAAGGTGCTGCTGGACAAAGACTGCCACTATGCCCTGTATGATGCAACTTCTGAGACTAAGGAGAACAGAAATGGGACCTGATATTTATCTTTTGGGTCCCTGAATGTGCACTCCTTAAGAGCAAAATGGTCTATGCTAGCTCCAAGTATGCCATCAAGAAGCTGACAGAAATCTAGCATGAACTACAAGTAAACTGCTTATGAGGATGTCAAGGACCACTGCACCCTGGCAGAAAAGCTGGGGGGCAGTGCTCTCATTTTCCTGGAGGGCAACCCCCCCTAAAGTCCCCTGCCTAGAGCATCCAGGAGCCTCAGACTTGCCCATGGGGGCTATAGGCTGTCCTCTTCCTGCCAGGCCTGAGAGGCCACAGAGATCACAGCAGGTGGAAGACAATCCCTCCTCTCGCCACCCCTGATGGTTCCAGCCATCCTAGATCACTTTTGATCTTCTGATTCCTCTTGGGCTGAAACAGACCAAGTTCCCAAGGCACCCTAGCTTTATATGAGGACATGTATTTTTTTAATGATACCCTTACTTCATCCCTGGTCCTTTCCCTTTTCAAGCTGCTAATTTCTACCCTCATTAGTGATTCTGTGCTTGTCTGTTTAGTTCTGTGTATAAATGGAATGTTGTGGAGATGACCCCATGACCCTTCCTCAGGCTAGCTGGTTCCCCTCCCTTTTCCCTTTCCCCTTCCTCTCCTCCCTGGTCACAGCCTACTTACTTGCTTGGAGTCAGGGCCAGCCAGGAACCTTTGATTTAAAAAATCAATCAAACAACCAACAATAATTAAAAGGTTCACTAAAAAAGAAACCAGGAAAGATGTACACCCGGGCTGTATCTTTTCTTCACAGCTATTTAGTCTGTATGCTGAGCAAATAATTCGTGAAACCAGATGATCAGAATGTGGTTATCAGGATAGGAGGAAAACTCATTAACAACCTGTGCTATGAAGATGACACAACCCTGCTTGCTGAAAGTGATGAAGACCTGAAGTGCTTGCTACAGAAGACTATAGCCTTCAATATGGATTACATTATGACACCAAGAAAACAAAGGTCCTTATCACTGCACCAATAGGCAGCATGATAGAGAAAGAATTGAAACAGTTAATTATTTCATCTTACTTGGATCCATAATCAACACCCTTGATACCAGCAGTCAGGAGATGTATTGCATTGGACAAGTGTACTGTCAGTGGTCTTTCCATAATATTAACAAGTAATAAAGTCAATTTGAAGACTAAGGTGTGCCTTATACAGTCCATGGCCTTTTCAATCATTTGCAATGCATTTGAAAGCTGGACAACAAATAATGGCAGAAATATAATTGATGCCTTCGAGTTGTGGTGCTGAAGAAGAGTACTGACTATTGCACGCATAGACTGCCAAAAGAACAAACAGATATGTTTTGGAGAAAACGCAGAGCGCTCCTTGGAGAAAAGGGTGGGAAAACTGTCTCTTATACATGCTAGGAAATGGACATTTCACTAAGAGAGGCTATTCCTGGGAAAGGAAAATCATGCTTGGAAAGGTGAGGGTCAAGGAAAGAGAGGAAGACCCCTCAATGAAATGGACTGGCACAGTGACTGCAGCAGTGGGCTTGAGTGTATCAGAGATGGTGAGGGTGGCACAGGATCGGTCAGCATTCAGATCTGTTGTTCACAGGGTCGCTGTGTGTCTTACTGGATACAATGGCACCTAACAACAACTTTAGTATTTGAAAAGGCCGTATCCTCACTTAGATCAAAGGAATACGTAAAATTAGAGTTTATTTTATCAACAGAGCACCATCCTTACCCCATGACCCCATACCACTAGCCAATCCATCTAGTTTGGTCAAAGAAAGGTAATTCTCTTCTGTCTCTCATAAATCTGTTGAATTAATAAAAACCCTCCCCGAAGTTTGCACCTTTTCTTTTGTCTCTGGGTCTCCTGTCTATAAATATCTTGTTTATGCATAAGACCAATTTTGTTACCTTTTATCAAAGAAGACTCTAACGATCTGTGTGAAGGACTATTTTTGTCATTTTCATGAAATGACAAAAACTCCAACTTTCTACCTAATCTCTGTATGTTGTTCTGTGTACCGTCGAGTCAGAACTAACCCATAGCTGACCATTCAGCAGGTTTTCAGAGGCAGTTAATTGCAAGGAAGAGATTGCTCATTCCCCCCCCCCCCCATGGTGCAGCTGGTGGCCTCAAACTGCATGCCTTTGGGATTACAGCGCTGCTTCTTGCTACCAGGCCACCAGAGCTCTCTTCATATACACACACAAACAAAATAATTTTAATTAGTAATTTTAATTAGCTAATTACAGGCTTCCTCCTTTTGATGGCAGCAGGAGTTCAGACATAGCTTATAAGTTTAAGATGATAGAATTTACCTATTTAAGGTTCTTTATCCCAATTGCTCAGATATAGTTTCCTACATTTAAGACAGCAAGAGAAGTTGCCTATGTCAGGGCCTTTAACTATGTTGATTACCTAGCTGTGAGACTGTTATCTCAGGAACTGAGGATTAGCGATCAGGTTACTCTAACACAATAAACTGAGAAATTGCTTGAAGAATGCACCCGTACAAGGAAGCCTGATGATTGCCTACCTCTGACATCAATCACAGGACATCTGACAGTCATCATGGACCAATCTTATCAGACCCCTGGACACTTTCCTCCCAAAATCCTTTTCACTCTCCTATGCCCTTCCCTGCTCCTTTTCTCCACCCTCTTAAAAAGCCCGTCTTGATCCTGAGATGCCAGAAAGCAGTCATTAAGTCATCTATGCAATCACTTTCTCTCAGATCCCCAGCATGTGAATAAAGTTCATTTAAAAGATCCAATCCTTGTCTCTACTCAATTGACTTATGATGACACCCAGACCAAATTTTTTGTGGTTACCTTTTCTCTATTTACTTTCCTTTTTACATAGTGTGCCAGACAAACATACCTTTCCCCCTCTACTTTTTGCAATGGCTGTGGTATGTTTCCGCCCCAAACAGCGACTAATATAAAAGCTTACTAATGTGATCTTGTTCCCAAATGTCTTAGTGTTGATATTGCTGATGGGTGTTCTCAGTCGTCTACAAAGCATGGAGACCCTGTGAACAACACATCTGAACCTTGCCCTATACTGCACTATCCTCACAATCTCTGACATGCTCAAGCCCATTGTTCCAGCTACTATTTCAATCCATCCATTTAAGAGTCATCCTTTCTTTTGCTTTTTCCAGCCTAATATATTTTTTTCAAGGAGTGGCCCCTTCCAGACCACATGTCAAAATTATGTGAGACAGTTTCACCATCCTTGCCTCTAAGGAGCATCCTGATTGCACTTCCTCTAAGACAGATTTTTTCCTGTTTTTTTTGACAGTCAATGGGATATTTCATAATCTTTAACACCAAAATTCAAAGGCATTGACTCTTCTTTTATTTGCCTTATGCATTGTTCAACTTTTAAATACATAGGAATGAATTGAAAACAACATGGTTTAGATCGGGTGCACGTTAGTCTTTAAACGAATATCCTTGACCTTTAACACTTTGGAGATGTCCTTAACAGCAAATTTTCTCAATGAAACAAGTCTTTTTATTCCTTGACTACTGCTGTCAAAGATGTTTGTTGTGGATCCAGGTAAATAATTAATTAATTAAGTAATTGACCACTTCAATCTTTTCTCCATCATGATGTTGCCTATTGGTCTAGTGGTGAGGATTCAAGCAGTCAGCAGCCAGAGTGTTTCTTTGAGGCAAAGATGTTAAAGCTTTGTCTCGCATACTTTGGGCATGTTGCTAGGAGAGGCGGTTCCTTGGAGACGAACAAACATCGTGCTTGGAAAGGTGGAGGGATGGTGAAGGGGAGGAAGATACTCAACTAGGTGGATTTAAACAGTGGCTGCAGCAATGGGCTTGAGTGTGTCAGAGATTGTGAGATTAGCACACATAGAACAAGGTTCAGATCTGTTGTTTATCAGGTCATTATGAGCTGTACTCTACTCAGCTGCACCTAACAACAACATATTCTTTTGTAAGTGATTCAAGTCTACTTCATTTTCTTCAAGAAAAATTATGTTATCTGGGTAACATAGCCTTCCTCCAAACCTGATGCCACATTCTCCTTCATATAGCCAAGCTTCTTTAATTATTTACCCAGTGTACAGATAAAATATAGGAAGAAAGGATAGAGCCCTGACATACACATTTCCTGATTTTACACCATATAGTGTCCCCTTGTTCTGTACTCACAACTGCTTCTTGAGCTAGATATAGGTTTCCTTCAAGCACTGTAAAGTGTTCTAGGATTTCCATTCTTTTCAATGTTATCCATAATTTGTTACTGTCCAAACTGTTAAATGCCTTTACATAGTCACTAGAACACAAACATCTTTCTGGTATTCTCTGTTTTCAGCTAAGATCTATCCAACACAAGCAGATACCTCTTAGTCTACAGCCTCACTAAATCACTAATTTCTTGTCGTTTCTTATCCAGCCATTTTTAATAATCTTCATCAAGCTTTCACTTGTTGTTGTTAAGTGCTGTCGAGTTGCAGGCGACTCATAGCGACCCAGTGAAGGAGAGTCCTCAACGCTTTTGTGTCTTTCATCCTCTCTCCAGGTTCATAGGGTTTCTGGAGGCAAACTATTAGGGAAGTGGATGCCACTCCTGCTTCCAAGCTTGTTTTAATTGGAGAACTCCACTTCACACTGCCTGCATTGGGTAACCAACCATTAACACGTTTGACACACCAGTGTCACAGTGTTCAGCCTCACAGCAACCACAAGTTACCACTGTACAGCAAGTGGACACACCAGGCCTATACGACCTTTGCTGACATGTGATATTAATGATATTGTTCAAGAATTTCCACATTCTGTTGGGTCATCTTTTTTGTAATGGGAACAAATATCAATCTCTTCCAGTTAGTTGGTGATGTAGCTAACTTACATATTTGTTAGCATAGGCTAGTGAGCATTATTAGAGCTGCACTGATCAGTTGAAACCTTTCAATTGGTATTCTATCAATTCTGGGGTCTTATATTTTGCCAATGCCTTCAGTGCAGCTTGAATTTCTTTCATCATTATCATTGGTTTTTGATCTTATGAAATTGTCAATGATTGAATCTTACATGACTCCACAGTCTACGCCCATGGTAGAAGCACTCAAGAAACCAAAAGATGCGCCACACTGGGAAAATCTGCCGTCAAGGACCTCTCTAAAATACTAAAGAGCAATGATGTAAATTTAAAGACTAAGGTGCACTTGATCCAAGGCATAGTATTTTCAATTATCTTCTGTACATCTGAAAGTTGGACAATGAATAAGGATGCCAGAAACATAATTGATGCCTTTGAGTTGTGGTTTTAGAGAAGAGTACTGAATATCCCATTGACTGCCAAAAGAATAAATAAGTCTGTCCTGGAGAAAAGGCAGCTATAGTGCGCTTTAGAGGTTGTTGGTTTTGTTATGTGCAATCAGGTCACCTGAGACTCTTAGTGACCCTATATGTACAATAGCTCTGAATCCCACCCTATCCTGAGCCAGTCTCATTGTCTCTAACACATCCACCCCCATTACCACAATGACTGTGTCAATCGATCTCATCCAAGGTCTTCCTCTCCTGTGCTGACCGTCCATCCTTTCAAGCATGATGTCCTTCTCCAAGGCCTGGTCACACCTTCCAATATGCCTAGAATATGTGAGATGGAGCTTCAACATCTTTGCCTCCAAAGAGAAACTTGGTTTTACCCTATCCAAGACAGACCTATTTATTTTCTTGGTAGCCCACGGTGTGTTCAATACTCTTTTCCAGCACCACAAATCATGGACATTGATTCTTCTTTGGTCATCCTTATTCTTTGTCCAGCTCTCTGATGCATAGCAAGTAATTGTGAAAACCCTGGCCTGAATCAGGCACACCTTAGTCTCTAGATTGATAGTCTTGCTCTTTAGCACTCTGGAGAAGTCCCTGACAGCAGATTTTCTTAATGCAATTCATCTTTTGATGCCTCATCCCTAATGCCCTCCTTTCCTGATTTTGAACCGCGCTGTGTTTCCTTGCTCTGTTCTAAGGACTTCTTCCAAGTACAGGTTTTGCATGAATACAATCAAGTGTTCTGGGATCCCCATTCTTCTCTAGGTTAATCACAATTTGTTGTGGTTGTGGTTGTAAGGATGGTTAAATTGGTTTCACACCCTCTGGACATCTTGTCAGGGGAGACTAGTCCTTGGAAAACATCATGCTTGGAAAGTGGAGAATGAGCTGGAGAGAAAAAGGGCCTCCCACACCTCCAGGAGGATTAATTGATACAGTGACTGTAGCAGGAGGCTTGAGTTCAGCAGAGATCATGAGGATGCTACAGGATAGAGTCGCTATGATTTGATTCCACACCACCCAACTACAATAACCATTTACAGTTCTTGTGACTTTTTTTTTACTTATCTAGTTCCCTAGATCGGTGTGGAGAACAAGTGAAGGACTTTTGGAAGAGAAAATTCTTCCAAAAAATATCTTTTTTTAATAAAAAATTTTTATTTTATACTGGTTTACTTACAAAGTTCGTGTATTTTTTTTTTCACACTGGATCTTTCCCGTTTCCTTAACTCATTGCTCCCTCTGCCCATCAAATTATGTGACCCTGTGCTTACCTGCCCCTGCCCATTCTTCGCCCTCTGTTCCCCCTTCCCCTTTTAGATCCTCATACACGTTTTACTAGTTATCTATTTCTACAATAATGGTTTTATACTGTATTTGTTTTTATGGGATTAAGTTCACTTAGCATAATACTCTGCAGTACCTCCCAAGTTAGGCAGTAATTTTCAAAATCATTGGTCTTTGACAACATCTAATACCCTTTCCTGATAAAGACACTCAGCAAAATTGGAATAAAAGGGAATTTCCTTAACATAGTCAATGGCATATATGCAAAACCAAGAGCCAGTATCATTCTCTTGCCTGGGACCAGGCAAGCATGTTAACTGTCACCACTTCTATTCAATATTGTATTGGAAGTGCTTGCTAGGGCAATACAACAAGAAAAGGATAAAAGGCATCCAGATTAAAAAAAAAAAGGCATCCAGATCAGCAAGAGTTGATGAAACTGTTGCTATGTGCAGATGATATGATGGTACATACAGAAAACCCCAAGAACTCAACAACAACAAAAAAGCCCTGTTAGAGCTAGTAGATCAATTTAGTTGAGTGGCAGGATATAAGATCAACATCCAAAAATCAGTGGGATTCCTCCTCTACAGTAACAAAGAGAACTCAGAGAAGGAAACTAAGAAAGCAATACCATTTACAGCCAAGCACAACTGAGCTACTGGGGAGTGAACCTAACTAGAGACACAAAGGTCCAAAACATCTTTAGTTGGAGGAACATAAAAAATTTATTTTCCAATTTTGTGTATTATGCTAATAAGTTCAGAACCCATAAACAACTCTTCAGTTAGCTCTTTCTCATGTTGATAAATCAAAACTTATCATAAAAGATGAAGACGAATGCTTATTGCTTTGTTTCATTTTATTTCCTGGTTTCATCCCCAAAGAACGCTGTCTTTTGTTTTCAATTTTGTTTCAAAGTTAGTTATTCTATTGAACACAACACTAGAAATAACTGCTAGTGACAAGAAGTATTATGTCGAATGCTCACTTTGCCTGCACCCTTTCAGCTGTTTACATCTAATTCTGACAACCACACAGATGTGGTGGTTGTTGTTGTTATGTGCCGTCGAGTCGTTTGCGACTCATAGCGACCCTATGCACAACAGCCCTAAACCCTGCTCTATCCTGCGCCAACCGCACTGCCTC